>NW_027226383.1:0-1203637 GCF_022539635.2 Chironomus tepperi
ATTCCCTGCATCAGACGATACTGGCCTTCCACTTTATCGCATTATTTTTGTTTATCCAGATTATTATATGGATCAATTAGGAATTTTTATTGATGCTGTTATGGATTCTTTTTAAGTCTTATTATCTGCAGCGGCTGTTTAAAAAAGAATAAATTTTGTGTCTGGAAGGTGTGGATTTTTTGGAGATTTTTTTAATGATATCAACATCAATTTTGTTATTTTTCTGATTCAGAATATTTGATTTTTGCTGTGTTTTTAAATGCGCAAAATTGAGTCCAATTTTTCACGGATCAATTTAAAAATTTTTATGTAAACTTTTGAAGATTAGATAAATTACGCGAATTTCTTGTTGTTTATTCAAACAATTGCAAAAAAAGTGAATGGGAATTATAATGGAATTTTCGGGATTAATGTTGAAATTGTTTAATATTGGAGTAATGGAAATCAAGAAGAGGTAAGTTAGTGGTCAAAGATTTCCGGCACTCACAAAGATTTGAAAGAATGTAAGCTCAATGTGGAGATAGAGAATTTGTACAAACAAGGCTACAGACCCAGTAATAGAGTCAGGTGGAAAGCCTTTTGTTGTATCCACAAAGGAGCATGGTTAAGAAAGTAAGAAATATTGTCGAATGCTTTGTTGAAGCTCCAAAAAGCATAAATCAGTTAATCGATCAAAAATCCAACACCATGCCAGAATCACGGTAATCAGTTGCTGGATTTTGGATCTGTTAATTGATTTGTGCTATTTTAGATCTCAATCCCCTGCTAACTCATCACGGTACCATGTAAACATGTTCATTGTCTGTAAGATTACATATGTAGCATTTTACCCCAATATTTTCCTATTTTCTGAACATACTGTAGTCAAAATAAGTGCAACTGGCTTTAAAAACTTCATTTTCTAGATGACCTATGTTATAATCGACCCCCATCTGTGTAAATTTATCAAAAACTTCCCATCACTCGTGTACAATATTTATAAAAATTAGATCTATTACTTTCAATTTGTTTGTCAGTATTTTCCTCACATTTTCCAGATGCCCTCATTCCCATGGAGTGTGTTTGCTTAAAAACATTCAATTTTGATGGAAATTTTTTTTTTCGAAACAGATTTTTTCCATTTCTTTTCATTGAAAAACTTCCAACAAAATACCACAAATTTTGATAACAAGATAAAGAAGAGAGGCTTAAAAATTCTCATTTAATTGAATTGAATGCGTGACAGTAATATCACTAAATTGCTGTATTAAATCCATGATTTATTATTCAAATGTGACATTGAAAGCCAGCCAATAAGCTACAGTCAAGCTTGCAAATACCAATTCAAATATTTTCTCTAAGCCAACATATTCGGATGTAAATATTCGTACTGTAAAATACAATTAAATCCATTCTTTTTCAAGGCTGCATAAAAATTGGCAATTTTTTTTGGTGTCTTTAGGTTGAAAGAAGATCTTAAAATGTCTCGTTTAAGAACGGAAGCACGACGTGTAGTAAAAAAATCTCAATTTCAGATATTGAATTTCATATCAGCAAGAATTTTTAATCTTTCCATTACGGTGATGAGGGGTTCTGAAGAATGTGAAGTTTGGTATGCTTGCATGTGTTTTGGGTTTAATGTGAAAGTTCTTGGAATGTTTGATTGGGACATGAAGTGAAATTCGAGTGAGTGGGGCTGAGCTAATGGGATGTATGCATTAGATGCAAATTGAAGGGGCTTTTGGGGTCAAGCTACCCGCTTTTTGTCAAAATCTTCGATTTGCAAGGATTTTTTGCCAGTTTTTCGTAAAAAAACCCAAATCTTCCCAAAATATTTGTGATTCATACAATAAAACCTCAAATTGTACCTTCTTACCACCCACCCCTGGTATGTATAAGTATCTATAAGTCCCTCAATAAATTGCAAATTCCAAATAGACTCAATTTTGAACGAATCCCAAAAAGTATCAATATTCTCCCAATTCCCTCCAATTAAATAGCTCAAAAGCACCAGAAGCCCTAAAAATGCTTTTTCATATGAAAGGAAATTAGAACAAAATAACATTCCAAATAAGCATAACAAGCCACAGGAGAAGAAAAAAAAAATTCACGTACATTCTCCATCCACCAAAAAAAAATAACATTTTCTATATCTTCTTATATCTCCGATATAGATCTATATGATGATGGCGGTGTCATATTTCAAGCTTCTGTATTTCTGCCGGTGTAAGGTAAACAATTCTCTAATGAAAATTATTTTGCTGCCTTGAGTTGTTTGCTGAGAGAAAAAAGTAAGTGAGAGAGAGAAAAAAAGTTATTTTTCTACAAATTTTTGTTTTGCTTTTCTTTCTACACTCGGTACACTTGTGCGACGCACACATTAATTTATTTAAGAATTATGAGATGAAGTTTCATTCTTTTGATGAATTTCGTGAGGCATTTTGTAAGAAGGAGGAAAGTGAAATTATAATTAAATGTGTATACATATGTTCATAAAAACAACTTTTCCTCATTCTTTTTCCTAATTTTAATTTTTATTATCCACACATAGTTGAGCTACAGCATGCAATAAAGTTTCAGCTTCTTCTTTTCTTGTCGTATGCGATGAAAATTTTTCAAATATTTTCATATTAAAATTTTTTTTCATTTCCCTCTTCAAATCTGTAAACATAGATGATGAAACATGAATAAAAAGAGTCAAGGCTTTTTCACTTCATCTACTTAATTTATGGTTCTATTGTAAATTAATTTAATTGAAAATTCTGAATGAGTGTTGATAAAAATTAATAGATTTTTCATTTTGTATCCAAAAACGACCTCCGTGCCGTTACTTAATGAACTTGAAAATATATATAAACACTTTATGTGACAAATTTATAGACCAGTGTCATAAAAAAAAAGTTGAAACGACAATATATGGCCAAACATTAAACAGAAAAAAAAAACTTTTGTGACTCAATAATTAAAAGCAAAAAATTTACGTACGGAATCATATTTCATATATCATACATATGGCTGTACAAATGGACTCATGTTGATTCAGTTTATGATTGTAAAGTTACAGTTGTTCTTTGCACTTTGCATTGCAATGTGGATTTTTTGGTATTGGATGGATGTGGAATTTTTTGTTTGTTATAAATTTCAGCAGATTTTTTGTGCATTGTTTCCAATTCAAATTGATTTAATGAATGATGAAAATCTTGTTGTTGAATTATTAACATGGATTTGAATTTTTGTAGGATATTTTGCAGTTTTATTTGTACAAAAATCACGTATGTAACTGACACAAAAACCTAATTTTTAAATTCCAAATCCCGAGTGAACAGGCTGTGACTTACACAAATATCAAGTCTATAATTAGACAATTTGCACTGAAAATCGACAATTTGCACCCCGATTGTCACAGGCTGTGATAAACAAGCTTTAAACTTGACATATCATGACAATTTAAAGCCCATTCTCCTCAACAATAAATGAGAATATTTAAATAAAATCATAAATATATCAAACTCAATTTAAACCTTAATCCCTTAAATCCTCCATCTTAATTTTCCAACCCATTCTCTTTAAATGCTCCAAATCGAAAAGTGGATCAACAAATATTGTCAAACAAATATTCTCTTCCAAGCACTAAAACAAAAACAAGATCATCAATTTATAATATAATGTTCAACTTTATAGAAAGACGGAGCCATATCGATTGAAGTTAGTAAACAAAGAAACACTTAAGTCAATAGTTTGTTCCTCAAAACGATCTGATTCAATTGATTTTCTATGAAGTTTTTCCTTTGAGGATGTTGATGTTGTCAATTTAGTTTTGGTGTTTAAGAAAAGTTTTTTTTGGATTGATTACTTTAACTTTTTTTGCTTTATCCGCTTTTGTTTGAGGGGGTCTGAATGAATTGGGATTTTGTTATATTTTCAAAGCTGATTTAGATCTCATTATGAGCTGTAAGTCAAGGCTAAACGAAAGTTTTGGAGAATTGATAATTCAGTCTTCATTCTTTAAGCTATCATTAGCCGTATGATGCAAATAATGAGCAATATGAATCTGCCTTAAGGAATAAACAGCTATAGTGTATTTTTATGTGAAATTTCTATACATTCTCTTCTACTTGGGAGGTCTAAAATCTATTGAGATGTCAATTTTGTGTGACAAAAGATTTTGTAAAATTTTTAGGTCTTGATTTTCGTGTGAATTCTTAGAGTTTCTCTATTCTGACTAGAATATTAGACTTTCTAAGATAAACTCAGGAAACTGACCCAAAATGCACAAAAACAGCTAAATCAGCATTCAAAGTCAGGTCTTAAACTAGCATCAAACTATGATTACCTCAATCTACTATTTACTTTCCTATCCTCAGCTTAATATACTTTCCATGACATAACCTCAAATAATCCAAAAATAACCAAATCTAGCACAAAATTCTATGCAAAATAAAATTTATTAACTTCCCAAAAAATAAAATAACATTTTTGATAACCCAAAAAAGAAACTTGTTGACTATTTCTGAAAAAAGCAATAATTTGCACATTTTTATGACTAATTTTATGCTTTTTGAATCAAATACGGCAACTGACTAATGAATAAATGAATTTTACGATCGTTGATTCATTCGACAAAATCTTTTGCTAAAATTTAAGCAATAGATTATTCAAAGAATCAAAAAAAACTTTATGGGACCTCACACTCTATAAAAGAGCAATAAGATTTCATCACCATAATCTCATTTTCAAAAAAAAAAAAAAAATGTGTGTGAGCAAATATACCAAAACAAATAAAATAAACTTCCAACTCTACAAAATAGCAAAGTGCCTATCGGAAGGAGATTTTTCTACTATTTACACATGACAAGTAAGGCAGTTTAGGGGTTTTCTTTATCTTAAACATATAACAAGAATATAAAACACTTTACGATAAAACTAAGTAGAAGTGCCATAATCTGTTGAAAGCCGACAACCACAAAATATTTTATGAAAAAATACAAAAGAAAAGTTTATCATCTCGAAGAGGAAAATTTTCAATATTTTCCAAAAAATAAGGAATTTTTGGATGTTGAGTAGGAACCAACAAAAAGAGATTTTTATTGGCATCGAATAACAGCTTAATTAATTTTAATTTTTTTCTGAGATATTTTGTGGCTTTTGAAGTTTTAGTAAATTACAAGGAATTTCTTGGTAACTTCTTGATGTGTAATTTAGGTTGAATATTGTTGAATATTTAGGATATTTGAGTAGATTTAATGTTTCTGTTTAATGGATTTTAATTAAAATTGAAGTAAATAGGTCAACTTGGTTGAGGAATTCATAGATGACGTCTTTTAAGCATTGAATTGCTGTGTCTCATTTTCAATTAGATAGAAATGCTTTTAATAAGTTAGAAGGCTATTAAATGTCAGAATCGACAGTCCCGAGTGACACAAAGTAGAACGAAGAGTCCATATTGAGTCTATACGGATTCTAAACGGGTTTTTAACTCTGTGTGGCTTCTAAATAGAGGATTGTGAATTTTAGGAATGAACTACATGCATTTTGTAAGATATTGATAATTGACAAGTGACAGCAAGTCATAGAACCAGCTATAGGCTCCAAATAAGCCTTCCTTAATTCAGTGAATCACAATTGGTAATTGGCAAGTGGCAGCAAGTCATAGAACCAGCTTAAGGTTCCAACTAAGTCTTCCTTAGTTCCGTGAATCACAATTGTAATTGGCAAGTGGCAGCAAGTCATAGAACCAACTTTAAGGTCCCAACTAAGCCTTCCTTAGTTCCTTGAACATCAGACGATCTTTACGATCAGCAAAATAAATAAACAAGTAATAATAAATGCCCTAAATTGCTCCAAAAAATATTTCCACACACAAATATCAATTCAATTTCAATGTAACTGTTGCTATGAAAGCATTATATACACATCAAAAAAAGCCGATAGCTTTAATATTTCCTAGCAACTTGAAATGCTTCGTATCTGACATAACATCAAACCAAGTATGCCTAACATTTTATTACTGAATTATTTATGCAACATTCTGTCAGTATATATGATATGTATCATAAAATTCTCAAAAGATATTCAATTAATCCTGCCTTTAATTCAATTTTTTTGTGTGGAGCTAATGAAATGCCTTGAAGATTTTATTTTAGTTCATTAAGCAACTCACATGTCAGGCATTAAATTAAGGACGACAATGTGCCATTTTTGCGTGAAATTAAGCAACTCTTCTGGGATAAAGGCAAGAAAAAAAAGTGGTATTTTTAGTGTAACGAACGAAAAATCTCATTGTGCTTAATGCCACACAACCGCCCTTCATTTTTACCGTTAAGGTGAGGAAGATTTAATGGTTATTGTTATGGAATATCTCGGTATTATTCACATGAACGGCATGAAAATCAAAGATAACTGCGAAATTTGCAAAATTATTTTTTTATCAATATCAGCGGCAAAAAATTTGATTTTCTTTTTAAATCCAGAAATTATTGGAAGTAAAATTTGTGTTTCGTTAACAAGATTTTTATTTAAATCATAATGATACACGCATCGATAGCCTTGAGCTCAACTGCTGCCGTAAATGTGTACGTAAGCATATCCTTTGCAGAGGTCTACAAAAAAATAAAGATTCTTGCTTGTAAGATTCTTTTTTATGTCTTTACTTTATGATGATTTTTTGATCTTTATGCTTCAATATTTTCTGTTATTTTGGCTTGTAAAAAAAGGGAGCTTCAAGTCATTGTAATTTGCTGATCATCTGTTTTGTCAGTCCTTTTTATGGAGATGAAGAAAAAGGACATGTAATTTTATGTATGTAAAGCATATATGAGCTTTTTTTCTAAGCAATTTGGATATGAGAAAGCTGGGTTGGATTTAACAATAGAATTTTTTTGGTTCTGGAATTCAGAACTTAATGAAGCAAAATTGGTTAGAAATTTTTTAAAAATTTGTTCCTTTTTCTGGATTATGAAGTTATCTGTTAAGTTTTCCTGATGAGTGAATATTAGAAATTATGACTGGAATTTTTTGATCAACTTTAGGCATACCTTTGATAATCTTTTGGTAGGACAGCCTATGGAAATGTCTTTGAGTCGATTACTTTAGATTTCTATCAAAAAATTGAATTTTTATCATTTTTCTTTCACAAAATTGCAAACAAAATGATTATAAAGCAACAATGCCCACCTACATAGAAGATACAAGTGAACTACTCCTTACTAGAATCGCATTATCTCAATCCAATGGTTAAAATTGGTAATTTGAGACGGGTATGTTAATTTTTTTGCCAAAAATTGAATATTAAGGTTTAAAACAAGCGCCAATTTATGCTCTACTTCATAAAATTACATGAATATTGCCAATATTGCAACCCGAATAGCTCAAATTTGCTAATTTATCAAAAATTCCTTCAGATTGTCGTTGCTCTGATTTGATACCAATTCGATTTGAATCCGGCACCTTGCCAGATTCACACCAGCCTGTTGCTTGATTTTGGATCGACTATCTTACTTCTGCTACTTGGACAACTCCATTCGAGAGTCATGACGACCAAAAGACATTATTTTTCAACTTTTTCACAACTTGTGTCTCTCAAGCTCATTCCCTAAACATTTCTTCTAAATCCCATCATTAACAAAAATGTCTCTAATTAATTTTAAAAGGAATTGTTCTCCATCCTATTTACAAAATTAATTTAAAAGAACATCCTTCTTCTAAACAGCAAGTAAAATTTCTTCGAAATTCAACAAGCTTATTGCTGATGAAATTTGATATTCTATTTTGCTTAAAATTAATTAGTGATGTAGCACTAATGGATACAATATCCATTTCCTTTCGTTACGCAGTAATACCTTTTACGAGCATCAGATATTATGCAAATCCAATTATGTTAATCCAAAAAACATTTTCACATCTCCTCATTGTCAATATAAAGTCTCTTTTTTTGATAACTTTTGAGTGTTTTAAAGTTCAAACCCTAAACATTTTAATTAATAAAAATTGCACGTACGTTTATCATCAATGAGAAAAACCCAATTCTAACCTCATGAATTTATTTATGTTGACAATGTCTTTTTTTTCGGAAAATATATAAAATACAATAAAATTTAGATTAGTTCCGAAACTATGTTGTATGGTTTATGCTGTATCAAAAATATCTCATTTTTGGTATCGTATAAAATGTCATGCATTTAAAAAAAATCCTTTATCATATTATATGGCTTTTTTTTATCATCATCGTCATCATCATCATCAGCATCAGCCCCTCTAAGCTAAAACGTTTGACATTTTTCGGGGGGAAAAATAAATGAAATGATACAAATACCGTTCATCGTAGGGGATGCGAACGAGAGGTAAGAGGGATATTTGACATAATCTTCATATCTACATATGCATGCATGGTAGATACATACATGATATTTATGAAATAAACCTAAACTTTGAATAATGAAAAGCAGTAAAAAAGGAAGAGATGAGCAATTCCATTTTCAATATAAGGCTAAAAACTATCCACGAAAATCATAAAAGAGCCCCAAAGAACCACAAAATTTTACTCTATGAATTTTTCCCACACAAAAAAAGAGCGAGCGAGTTGTCGCTAAATTTATATTAAACTGAATCTCTATGACATGCACAAATACATGTCCATTAACATGAAAAAACATAAATTTTCTAGAGCTAAATCTCAATTTTATGCTTTGAACAAAACAGAACAGCACTGATCCGAGTGACGCATGGACTCCTTGTCATATTCATAGCTAGATTTATTGTTAGATGATTTTAGATAATCGTAGCTATGATATTACCACAAATTGCATCTGCAGGCGTTTATGCAGTAATATGTTTCAATTGGGCATTAACTTCAAATTAACCGGTTGTAACCCGAATAGCAACCTATTTTAGTCTAATTATCCAAATAATGAGGTCAGAGCTTGAAGTCGACTCGGATTTTGTATGGAAAAGTAGACTTAAGTCAACTCAACTCCATCAAAAATTTGAGGAGAAAAGCGTTCCATTAATAGCTTGTTAGCTTCACTTGGAACCCTCCTTACAGAATTTCCCTACAAAACTCTCAGATCTCAGATCTACTGAATGAACTTAAAAATTTACCTGCATTTACATGCATTTACCTGCATTTTCATGGATATGCATTTATCTGCATTTTAATAAAACTGGTTAACGGATATATTCATCCTAAAAACTTTTTGATATAAGTGAGCCGAAATTTTATGGATAGTGATGTAGAATTTTTTTCCTTTTATAAGATTAGTTCGAAATTCGATTTTTAAGAGGAGTTTTTCACTGTAGATTAGGGTTGGATAAATATACGTTTATATGCGTACTTTATACAAAAAAATTTACGTTAGTATGTGATTGTAAATATCATTTCTTTGTTTATAATGAGTCTAGTGTTCATAGTTTGAGGATGGAGATTTATTATGCTCTATTTGTTTGGATGTCACTGGATCTTAGTTTTTGTTCATAATAGGTGGCTGAGTCTTATTATTATTTGAAAATTGTCTTTAAGGATCCAGGATATAATCCCACAGATTTAAAATATTATCCAGCAACATTCAGTGCTACTATCCCTAACAGACAATGAGCATACTTTGATCAACATGATTATAATCATTCAATATTATAGAGAATGCACATTTTTGTTATCAAGCAAGGTCCATATCTGCTCGGGTATGTTTACATTTCAGTAACATCCAAAAGTTTACAATATATAAGATCCAGGTACATCCAAAATACTCAAATACATAACTGCCTGTGAGTAGGTGGCTAGCTATTCTTGTTATATTTTGACTTAGCCTAGGCATTTCCTTTAGAAAGGCAAACAAATTTTAGGCAAAGGCACTGTATAGCCAAAGGCAATACTTTTTGTCATAACTTGTTTATGATAAGTATGCCTATGCCTAAGCAAACCTAGCAAAGATTTGAGTAGATAAATAATGTTTTTTGTAGAAATGAGAAAAAATGATGTACCTAATAAATACTATTACCTATGACTAGGCAGTGCCTTTGCCTAACTAGTCAAACCTCGAGGCAAATTTATTTTCCTTTCTAAAGGTAATATCGCCTTTGATAATAATTCGATACGTTGTACAAAACATCAAAGTATCCAAGTCAATTTAAAGTGTAATAATAAGATCCAGCTTATAGTACACAAAACTAAAATCCAGTAACATCCAGTATCAACTAGTTTATTGGATAGAAGCCCTACATTGATATATTCACACCGGGCCCTAAAAAGTATTTCAGGTAGGCCAAGCTTGATACAAAATTTAAGAGATCAGGTTAAGCGGATAGGTTCCGTTTGACTTAATAAGCTAATGAACAATTCGGTTTTTCTGAGGAATTTTCCAAGAATTTTCATCCAAATTCCAAGAAAAAATTGGACTTTTTCGAACTATTACTTTCTTTTTCCTACAAATTCCAATTTACCGTTTGGTTTTTATTCATAAGTAAGATACAGATCTAGTGACATACACAGCTCGGCATTAATTCCAGTTGAAAACTATACGAGGATGAAGAAAAAAGAAATAAAAAAGGCTCTATGTACCCTTTCACCTATCTCACTCACTCGCTTCAGATTCAAATGAAAACATAAGCGATGTTTTTGTATGATTTCGCACAAAAAAAATAGGAAGAACAGCAAAACTATAAACGATTATGTTACGGACAAGTTTCACATTTGGTTTTATACGCAATACACACATATATCCAATATGAAATGGGTTTTTATTCCAGTTTTTCCTCCCTCACTTATGTTCAATGCTATAAATTTTCTACAAACAATAAAGCCTATATAACCATCAACCCGATACAATAGAATGATGATCATGGATATGTAAAGTTCTCCCACAGGTAACAAACGAGAGTAAATTTTTTATGAAACATTCACAATATTTCATCTTTTTTCCTCATTGGAAAAACATTTTCTTTTTTTTTTTTACGAGAGGAAAACTTTTCAATGCTTGAAACGAAACGGAAGGAAGCAACAAATCACATCAGTTGAAGAGCACTTCAGCAATTTTTTTTACTCTCTCTACTTCTTTAGAATTATAGGGAAGAGAAAAAATGTCTCCGGTGCAAATGTGTACGTATGGTATGGGGTAAAGGGATAATAATATTGGATGTAGAATAGCAAAAAAAAAATGAAAGAAAAGCTTCACTTAAAATGCGATTTACTTTATGATGGGAAACACAAAGTTTTATTGCAAAAGACATCAGTGCTTGATGTGTTTTCTCATAATTTAACGTCACAGGAATTTCAAACAGCCAAGCACATTTGTGTGTGTGTGTGTGTTAGTGAGAAAATAATAATATCTAAAAAAGAAAGTCTTTTGTATGAACAATAGAAGCAAATTGAGGTTTTTGTGATATTAAGGATAATAAAAATGTGGATAAAAAAAAATAAAAGTTTTTCAGTTTGTTGTTTTGCTGATGAATAATGCAATATATGCTTTCACTGATGGATGGAATATATATTTTTTTTGCTTACTCTTTCACAGCTGCTTCTGTTATTGTAAATGCCTCGAAGGCTTCGAAAAGTAATTCTGTACAAATACAATACAGACTGCTTTTATTTCTCGCTATTTTGTGCTTATCAGTTGCAGTTTTATTGAGTTTTCAACAGCAGACAATAGCAATGGAATCAGATTCAAATAAAAAAAAACTTGAATTTTCAATTACAGTTTATGGTAGTTGGATGTGAACCAGATTATGATGGCCTCAATATTTTTTTACGAGATAATGAGAAAAATTTTAAAATTGGATGCTGAATTATTGATTTTTTTAGGGGAATTTGAAGTGAAGTATTGTGAATATTGAGGGTAAGAGTAGGGCAAGGAACAAGTAATTAGTAGATTTACCCCAAAACCCCCTTTTGTGGACAATATTCTTCAATTTCTTAGCATTTTTCATAACAAAAATTCCAAAATTCAACTTCAGCTTTAGCGAGTCATGCCCGAACAGACAAGGACCATTCTGTTGATTGAATACACTCATGGGCACGCACGTCTACACCCTGTCCACGCTCCTGCCAAGAAGATCAAGAAACTGACAACAAGAAACTGAGTTCGACTCCCATCGGAACCTTCTCTCACCAGTCATGTACAAAATATATTATCAATTTGACAAGGGTTCATGTCATATCCAAAAATTGATATCATATGAGTTTCATACACAAAGTTTACTTTAATTCCTACTCGATAGCTGCTCTTTTAATTCCAACAAATGGCAAATTCTTCCATTCATACACCTTAGAGCGAATTGCGCCTCGATTCTCAGAACGAAAAGTATGTCACATTTACAACTCACAGATATTATTTATATATCCTCCTTAATACCCATCTAGCAATTACAGACAGTCATATTATACATGATACAATCCACATAGAGATGCTTTCATTTCTGCTATTTAGTTTTAAATGACATTTAAAATTGCCATCAATCATGGTGGAGCTTGAGAGACATGATACCAATGTCATGTAGATCCTCACGGAGTTTTAGCATTTTTTTTTTCAATTTCATTCTTACAGATATATCCTATGGTAACAAACGCATGCTCTTCTTTTTTCTCTCACTCTCGTATTTTTGTAGAATTAAAAAAAAAGTCGTTTCTTTTGCAAATATAGAAGAATAAATCTTGAAGTGCTAAAGTTTGTTGAAGCACAAAGTGACGTACAAATAGTATTACAATCGTTTTCTATTCATTATTACTGATGACATGTTTTTATGGTAATGCTAATGGAATGAAGAAACTATTTGTTGTAAATATTAACGCAATTAAAATTACAGGGATGATGATGATGAAGCGTTGAGATTGCTTTTAAAATGAATCGACGAGAATGGAATGAGTAAAATCTATTATTAAGATTTAAAATGCTAGGGATGCTCAACTTTGTCAATGTCAACTGGGAGGAATCTCATTTGCCTTTTTTTCTGCTTTTCTCTTGCTGCTGCTTGCCTTTCTCAATTTATTAATGGATCTTAGGAGGGAATGTTGTACAGTTGACAAGATTTAATTTAGAAGCTCATCAGTTTAGTCTCGGTCATTTTGTTTGTTTGACATTTTTCTAATCTAAGATTTTCGGTATTTTAATTTAAATCTTTATTAAGAGGAAATTAAGAATGATTGTTCTTTGAGCTAGGATTTTTGTGGAGCTTGTGAAATTTTTGAGCTTTTGGATGGTTGGTTATTGGAATTGGTTAGTTTTTCGTTAGATTTTGATCTTTCAAATTTACCCGAGTTATAAAATTTACAAACTGCATTTTTCATTGTAAAAATGTCAGGGGCGTCAGGACAACTCCGCGTCTTACCCTTAGTAAGGCGACTTAAACGGTGCCCTAGAGAACACGGTTTCTGTTCGGGATAATGAATATTTGTATTAAAAGTGAATTAATGCCTTGATTGATGTTCAATTGAGAAGCTTCAGCTTATTACTCATTTTATGACCGTCAGACAGCCGTCTCGGTGCCACTATAACACAATATTCTCGTTATTGTGGGTTTGGATAATCTACAAACTTAAAAACTAAATCCCGAACAACACAACTTAGTTCATATGGCACTGTTCAAAGCCTTATTGCCAGAAAAATGTAAAATTCCCTTTTAACTATTGTAAAGGCTGATTATAGTCCATTTTTTCAAATTTACCGATCCATCTTCGTTCAGAATTCTAAATTTTGCAATAAATAAACTGCAAAAAGCACCGTAACATAAATTAAAGTCAATCTACCTTTCGAAAAAAATTACAGAAATATTCAAAACCCCTTAAAATACCTCAAAATATACAAAACTAAATGTAAAAGCTTTAACAGGACTTTTAAACACACATGCAACCAGACTTACAATTAGTACATAATCAACAACAAACCAAAATTGCTGGTTTTACAATGAAAAAAATGTTGTAAATATCACAAAGTTTTTGTGAATTGTTTTGTATCTGAGAAGAATTCTTAATTAGACAACTTTTTAATTAAAAAGCTCTTTTTTTGCTGCCAAATATTGATTTTATACAGATGGAAAGTTCATGAATGGACAATAACTTTGATAATTTGATACTTTTTCTATGGACATTATTTTCTACTTCAAGGTTATGTTCAACATTATGTGAACGTCGTGCATGCTTTTCTTTACTTTTATGTGAAAGTTTTATTGGATTTTCTTTAAAATTATTTGTAGACAAGATAATAAAAAATTCTCGACATCAAATAGCTTGAAACAAAAGAATTTATATCGACAATATTGTATCAAAATGTAGCAATTTTTTCCATCCTTAAATCAACAATCTAACGATGATACAAAATCCAATAAATAAATCAAGTCATTTAATAATGAATTCAAAGAAACTGTCAGTATTAATTTCTCATTTAAGACCTCATTAAAATTTCAGCACAGAGCGTAATTAAAACTAACCATTCATTAT
The DNA here is from genome assembly GCF_022539635.2 of Chironomus tepperi. Classification (NCBI taxonomy): domain Eukaryota; kingdom Metazoa; phylum Arthropoda; class Insecta; order Diptera; family Chironomidae; genus Chironomus; species Chironomus tepperi. Next base: position 14,402 of record NW_027226383.1, read on the forward strand.
TTTTGATTGAACTTGTCAGCCTCAGTCGACAGAGACCCTTTTTAATTTTCAAAAAATACCTTTCAATTTGTTATGACATTTCACAGAACACTAATTGAATCTCTTTCTGACTTAAACTTTTTTATGTGAATAATTTATTGAATTGATAAGTCCAACAGTAGTGGGGTAATTACTAACATATTAGTAGGTGTTGATTTAATTTTTTTTTAATTACCGTACACTATTCATTGATTTTAAGTGAATTTCCTGTCAAAGTAAAATGTATTAACTTTCAATATATGTGGGAAATTCTGCGTATTTTAATAATTATCAGAATTTTGAATCTATATTGTGTGACTCAGACTGTATCGAACATTTCTGGACATTTACATCATAACATCGTTTCCGTTTGTACCAATTTATATTTAGTAAAAAATCAATATTCTGTAGATACATAGTGATAGTTTACATGCGAATGAATTTTGTTTCAATTAAGTACCTGATTTAAGAGAGATATGGTTGATTCAGATGAAGCAATTGAGTATATTCACAATGTTAGGGGTTTGAAATAGCGAATTTGAATGGACAAAAGTACGATTTAACTATCTGAATAGCACAAATCAGTTAATCATCAAAAGTACTGCATCAGGATGCCGTGGCTCAAGCATGGTGTCTGATTCAATTCAAATTCAGGAGCCAAGTCAAAATCACGCCAGCCTGATGTGGGATTTTGGACCGACATGCTGATCTGTGCAACTCGAGCTGATTAATGAGAGTTAATGTCTGGTTTTCAAATATTATTCTCGCCTATAGATTTTCTTTACAAGAATTCTAATTATATTGACTCTGACACCCAGTTGCAAAAGTCAGTGACGTAATTGAGGTCCACAACGTAAGTATCACGCTCATAGATGTAGTAATGTGCAAGAGGTTGTCAATGCTAAGACAGAATCAAATATTTTGAACCTACTTGTAACAAATCAACCGTACATTTATGACAGATTTACGTCCAATTATATGAAACTGTGTAATAATTTATATGAGTCCCCAGGGGACCCTTCGTGTGGCTTTTATTATCCACATTTTTATTATCCTTAATATTAAAAGCCCAATAATAGTTGCTATTCGAATACGAAATAACAAAATATAGAAAATTTCAAAAAATCACCCTAAAAAACAGCACAAATAATTAAAGACATTTCCGATAAGATATGATAAAATAAGAAAAAGGTAAAATTTCACTTTAAAAACCTTATCAGAAACAATGATTGAAAGTGTTTTTTTAAAAACAGAAATGATATTATTTTGGGTTCACACACAAAAAGTTTTCCTGATATCTGTAGTCAATATAAAATAATAGATTTAGCACCCCAACCACAGCCTCAAGTTATAATTATAGTCACAGAAACAAGAAATAATTTTTTGAAATGAAAAAAGCACTAAATATAGCTTTTTTGTTGCCATAATTGAAAGGGTATGAATACGGTCGTATAAATATTTCATAAAATGGCTTTAGGAGTGTCACTTTGTTCAGCCTACGGAATCTATGTATATCTTTGCCTTAACCAATGTTTTTTTGGTTATCTCACACAATTTTTTTGTGAAAAATATTTACTTGAATATTTTTCCGAGGGGGTCTTTAAAAAAGAATTTTTCAAGTGGAAAATGTTATCAAAGAAAATCTTGAATTGTTGTTTACAAGAATTTTTCCTTTTCCCAATTGCCCATCACAAAGCAATTTTCATCTCCCAACAAGTCCAATTTACATTCCATTCTTATCATCGAATTCAAAGTCATGATCCCTTTGATCAAACAGCAAAATAATGTTTCGCAGAGCTAGAAACTCAAACACGTTGCTCAAATATCACAAGAACATATTGTGTAAACAAAAAGTAATAGAGTTTTGTGTATGAGTAAGAGAAAACAGTAAAGTAAACAACGACGAATGACGACAAAAGTATATTCAAGCTAGTTAACAAATGATGGACGATTTTATAATCTCATTTGAATGATTTTTTTTTTTTTATATTTCTTCTTATTCTCTGCTCTTTTTTGTGCTTAGTTCTCCTTTTAAGAATGACAACGAAGAGAAATAAAAAAAAAGATTCTTCTTTGTCATTCGCCTGTTGGTGTGAAAATGATGTCAAGATATGCTTAATCTTTTACCAAGCATCATACAATAAATTATATTACTTAGAGCACCTCCCGAACTGCATATGTTAATTTATGAATATTTTATTGACTTAATTTGTCATTTTAACATGCTTAAAATATCATAAGTAATTTAACAAATGATGCTACTTGGCGTCTGCTTTTGGGGATTTTAAGAAGCTTGTTAAGAGAAGTTTTTGAATGAAAATTTTTAATTTTATTCTTGATGACATTTTGGGTGTTTTAATAAGAATGACGAGATCATCAGATGGGTTCTCTAATTTATTGAAAAAGGAGTAGAATTAGGACCAATGAGACCAGTGTTGAGTAACCTTTGACCAAAACCGCAAACGCCATTTACAAGAATATTTGATGACACACTGGTGTGGCGTGACAGTCAGGTTGTCCACCATAAAATAGACTCTTGGACCAATCGCGAATATACTATATAATTAAGAAACATTTCGGAAAAGGATGATTTAACTGCAAAAATTGAGAATTTGCCTAAAAAACCCCTAACAAAATGAAGAATTTTTTTAAAAAAAATTGGGCGCGTTCTCCACCCTCAACCCCGTCTTTGCTCTGTTTACGCCCTTGAACACAGACACTAACTGCATTCTTGCTCTGCAAGCTAGTGACTGCAAGTGACCAACACTCACATTGCTTCACGAATCTGTTGCAAAAGCTTTATTCTTCAAACTCTCAATAAAAAGTTTCCAAATCGCTCATCCCTCCATATTTTACTGCACAGTGACAGTTAAAGCAGTGACTTTTTTCTGTAGAAGTAAATTTAGAATTTCTTTTGTAATGAAAAGTTATTTTAAAACTTTTTTAGGTCAAAAAAATGGCGGGAAAATTCACTGAATAAAAAGTACTTAAGATGCTCGCAATTTGTTGATAAAAATTTATTTTGTGACACCAAAAAGATGCCATTGACTTGAAAAATTCTTGAAGTCATCAAGAAAAATCTTTGCAATCATTTTCAAAACACATAAATTTCGTTTAAAATTTTCAAATATCTTTTCTCATTTCGATTTATACTTTTTGTTGTTATTGTATTTTTGTGCTTATTTGTTGCTATTTTATTTCTTCTTTGTTGAAGCCAACGGGCGACAGTTATCGGCGAGAATGAAACAGAATTTGGAATGAGAATAAGAATATGTAGAAGAGGATGAAGTGGATAAAGATGAAGTTGAATAACATAAATTATAGCACATTGAGTGGACAGAGTACTAAAAAGCAACAACAAACACTTGAAAAAATTTGTAAGCAGAGCATCCAAAGGAAAGGAAAGAATATATCCATCCCCAAATCTAAAAAGAGATGAGATGCGATGAACATTACATCATGAGCATTAAATTAGAAAGAAAACGAGAAGGAATAAAAAAAAAATACAGAAGATAGGGAATTTAGTGAGATATTTATTGCATTAAGAGTCATAAATAAAATATTTAATGGACATTAGAAGGATGTTCTTGGCTCTCACTTCATTTCATCATATGAAGATGTATGCAAATTTTCATACTGTTTTATTTTGAGTTTTGCATGTGATCCCGAGTGACACAAATGAAGAAGGGTCCGGCATGGAGCTTTTAAGGCTCCGCAAAGCCTTTTTTAATAGTTCCAAATTGATACCATCTCCGTTTAACAGCGTTATGGACGTCATATGGCTATATGGTCATTTGGTATCAGTAAAAGAGGTTTGAGAGAGCCTAAAATGCTCCAAAGTTGAGCATTCTTCATTTGTGTCACTCGGAAGTTCTATATACAGCAGATTCATTTCCATGTATGAATGAAATTTAATTCCGCTTTTTTTTGAGAATAAGAATCAGTAATTAATGGAATTTCATTTGTGCAAACAATCTCGCGAGTTTATTTTTACTTTTTAACATTTTCATTCTTCCGTTTCGAGTAGCAAGAGCAAATTTTAAAGAGGATTTGTAAGAGGATCTATTTATATGTTAAATTATATCTCAATTTTTATAACCATTCCCATAACAGATGTTTTGTAAAGCATGTGTGAATGTACACATGTATGGGGATGTAGACAGTCATATATATAAATTCCTCATGAAATGAAGACGGATTTGTTAACATTCGTCGACTGCCGCCAATCATCTCTTAAACGATGGAATGTAAGGAACGATGAACTTATTTCTCTTTTTTTTATCAATCTTTTTCAGACACAGTCAATGGAATTCTCTTTTGAACTGATGTCGCGAATGATTGTAGAATGGAATAAAAGTCTGATTGGTAGTTAAAATTACTTCATTTTGGCACAACTTTTTTCGTCTTTAGAATTCTTTTGTTTAAAATTTTTACGTTTCATGGAATTTCCAATCTGATTGATCAAATTACTTCATTTTATTGTGTCTTTTGGTTGCTATTTTTGGGTTTGAAGATGGTAAAGGGAAGTTGTGGGTTTATGATTGTAATGAGTGCATTTTGTGAATTTTTTGGGGTATTTGTGCTTCATGATTGAATTGCAGCTAATTATTAAGGAGAACAAATAGATTTTAGGAGCAATTATCTTCATTCAACTAATTTATTGCATAAAGTATTCAAGAATCTCGACCACTTTTCACTATAGATGCTAGGAAAGCTACAGTAGCCTTGTAGTCTATTGACTATCTCAAATAGACTTCCTTAAGCTGGTGTTTGACCCAGAATTGCCACAAAAATCTAAATCAGCTCAAGTTCAGCGCAAATATTAATTTAATTTCAAATTTTCAAGCTTTTTGTCAAGGATTTACACAAAAGCCATTAACAAAGCACTTCACAGCTTTATCAATTAACATAATAATCATCAAAACAGCTTCCAAAGAACGAGCATCCCAAAACAATTCAAAAACAGTAATTTTCCTTCCAGTCCTGTCTCTATCGTTTTACACAATTTCCAAGAAAACAAAAATCTTGGCTCTTCAACAAGCTACATTTGTTAACATCCTTCCTGCCCTTTTTTGTTGGGAGTGATAATCGAGAGCATGTACAACAGTTGTTCTCTCCATCATCCCAAATTCTTGAAAATATTTCAATTGTATACAAGACATGTTGCTCTATATTTTAAAAAAATATCAGAATTACAGGACTTTTTCATCCATTTGCTCTCATATTTGTATACAAAATGATTTGGGAAAGGCAACATCCGATTACTTAAAAAACTGACCGGATATCCGAAAAATATCTTTTTAATCTTTTTTCATTTCTAAGGAAATGCTCAACGAAGAAAACGTCAAAGTTGAAAATATATTATCGGTAAAATCACTTGTCAATCAGTAAATAGTTAAGTCTATTATTTTTTCAAAAAAATACTTTTTTTTTTAGGTTAAACTTTATGCTACCCATTTGGATTTTCTCACATCCAAATGTTTAGTTATAGCTGTCATTTATGTGTCAGAAAAAGTTTTGAAATTTGAAAAATCATTTCAGCACTAAATTTACTGCTTGGTTATTGGTACATATTAATGTTCTGACTCATGGAATGTTTAGATTATTTTGGCATCATGAGTAGAGTATGGTTCTAGATGATTAAGTAAATATTTAGTGGGCTTGAGAGCAATGTGAATTTTGTAATGTGAGAATGAAATTTTCTAGGTCATTAGAACTTAAGTGTGTTGTTTTTTACATGCTTGTAAGGCAGTTATGCTGCTGGTATCTGGTTAGTATTCGTGGTTATGCTGGAAATCTTTGTAAGTTGAGTTTAATTGAGCTCTAGATTGCATGGATTTTGAGATCCTGAGCTATACACGGCTCTATTTGCAGGTATGAAGCCCGACAAGCTTAGAGTCGACTTCAAATTCAGACAAAGACCCAATTAAGTGCCATTCTCACTTGAGTTGCTCGGTAAGACTGTCTGTTAACATTAAACTTCCAATCGACATTATAAACTGAAGCAAAATTATGACATATCAGAAACTAGAGCACGTAGATAAAATAAATTCATCATACATTATAATATTACCTTCAAAGCTATATAAATCTTCAATAATTCTACTCAATAGTAGAAAATCTCAAGTACTGTTCATGAAAATGTCAAGTGTATTGATGCATTACATGAGTGTAATATATCTTGCCAATTTTCAACCTTTTTAAGTATGTGGGATATGAAGCAGCATATTCACAAACTTTAGTTCAATAAACGATCTGAATTTCCATGGATATTTTACTTATTTTTTTTTAAAATAAATCATCAGCTCCTTAACATCCAACTCAACAAACGACACAATTTGTATATTCAGATATGAATGAAAACCCATGCCAATAAATCAATTGAAGGTAGTGCCTACGGTAAAGACTTAAAAGCATTAACATCACCTTTACTTTGCCCCTTTTTAAATTCAATTTATTTACTTAGATATTTTTATCGACGCCTTATTGGATGTCGTTATAATGCCTATGTATTATTTCTATTATCTTTTCGTGGAAGTAATAAATAAACATCGATATGTTTTTTGTATGACTTCAATTATAAACTTGATAATGTTTTTCTTTCTTTTTACTACTCTTATATAGACTACTCATGAATAATTCCTTATGAAGACAAATGGGGTAAAAGGAAATAAACAGAAATTGTTATATATTATGTGCTGTTACACAAATAAAAGCACAATGAAATCGAATCAATCAATATGCTTTTTCGATAGCCAAACGGAAAGGAAAGTATAAGATTCTACGGATATTGTGCAATTGAACGAGGAATAAATTATTGGATGGAATGAAGGAGGAAAGAAAACAAATTGTCATAAATTTCAGTTATATTTTTAGTGGAGTTTTTTAGTTTTTGAAATATTGTTTTATGGTCTGAATTTAGTTTGGTGGTTTGATGATACAAATTGGACTGTGGAACGCCTTATTGCAACTATCAGTCCTTTTAATATTGTTGAATTACTCGCTTTCAATAACAGGGAACTCTAACGAAGATTATACTCTCGAAAGCTTGCTCTACTTAAATATTCTGGCTGATTCTACTATAATACACTAGTTTTAAACATTCCTATAAGGATCAAAACATAAAAAAAGCAAATTATATTGTCATTAGACCAGCTTGACTCTGGGATGCAATTGAATTCGATTAAAATTAGACACCTGACTCACACCAACCAAAAAACAATATTTTCCATCCATTCTACACCATTTTTTTCTTTTAAGATTAAACGCTAAAACACAATTTTGAAAACTAAACAATTTTCCCTTCAATGCACCACAGCCTCATTCAACATAACATGCTATATTAAAGCCTACAGCATGATAATTCATAATCATCGTCATCAACACTGTCTTCACGTTTTCATTTGCAGCTGAGATAAAAAAAATATTGATGTTGACAAATATCAGGCAGTGTGGGGTTTCAATCTTGTAAATGAGGTGGAATTTTTTTATGGGGAAGTTTGTCAATTTATTGGAGTGTTTTCGGTGCAGGATGTCCATATGTTTGGTGTTTTCGAAATACAGAGTTCGAGGTTGACTCAAGTTTTGTGAGGAAAAATTGACTAGGTTCCTTCTGAAATACTAGTCGACTTCATGCTCTGTAAAAGTACCAAATTACATTAATCTATCAAGAACTAGATCTTAGGTTAGCAATTTTCATCATTTTAAGGACTTTCTTTGTTACTTAAGAAGTAAAATGTGCTTTCATGCGACAGGAAGGCCACTACGGTGCCTAAAAGCCGTCTCTTTGGCTGATCGGTTTCGCTTGCCCAACTGAACATCCATTCAATGCAAATATTCCCAAAATAGTCAAATGTCCCACACACTAACCCAATTTCAAATGACACATAAAAACGACAAGAATCAGATAGACATCCAAAATCATCTGCATGCAATTTAAGCTCCGTAAAAAAATAAAAATCAATCATGATTTTTCACAATTATTGACAGGTTTTAGAAAGAAGTTACACCCACATGATAAATACATAAAAAATTTGTTTTTTATTAGTCTGTCAATACACAGCACAGTACTCAATCATCGTCACCATAATTCTTCTTTCATTTTGTTTCAGCATATGTAGCTTTAGCACTTTACCTATGTGCACATAAATGTACATGGAATTACCCGTGAAAAAAGTGAGAGAGAATGCTTAAATTGAATCGGTAAATTGCTATCTTTTATCATTTTCCACCCTCACACACGATGGTTGACTTTGATGCTTGATATATGTACAGAAATAACAGTAAAAAAATGTAAAGTGCTTGACACACACACGAATTATTATTTTTTTGCTATACTTTGCCTTTTAGCCTGTAACTTTAACATTTATATCCCCATTCTCTTTTTAAAAGTAATAAAAGCTTCATTGGTATTTACAAAGAGATTGAAATGATTGATTTATTTGCATATTTTTGTCAATAAAATGTTTTTTTTTCCCCTTCTTCCTTTTCTTTTTTTTAAATGGAATCAATTGGATATTCTTTTTTTTTTTGGTGGCATAAACGATTTTTTTGCGTGAATATGTGTGCGCTTTTTTTGTACGTGTTTCCTTATCAACCAAGCCGAAAAACTACGCAACATAGCAATGACAACAATGGGTAATCCAGCGTAAACGAATAGAAAAACTGACCGTTAATTTTGTACGGTTTTGCAAGAATTTGTAAGGTTTTTAGCACCAAAAATTTGAATAAAAAATTAACGGTAAAAAACACGAAATTTTAAGTGTTATTATCAATTGATATTACTGAATTAACCATGTATATAGCATAATTTCTGCAAATTATCAACTAATTAACAGTAAAATTCAAAATTTATGTTTTAAATTCAAGAAAAAGTTATATTTTTGTAATAATTTTTAACGGTTTTCTAAATTTCAAACATAAGTGCTAAAACGAATTCTTGAATGCTAAAACGAATTCTCGATCCGTTTACGCTGGTGGGTAATATTTCATATTGTTAAAATTGCTATTTTGTCATAGTTCTGCAAAGTTACAGTAAGTCAGAGGCAATAATAATCTTATAAAATCTATGGAATTGGAATTGGAGTCAAACAATGGGCAAAAAATTCTGTTGCTTGTTCTCTCCTGTTCTGAAATGTTTTTTAGGCATTTCTTACGCATTCCCTTGCTTCTTCTTTAATTCTTATGTTACTTCTTCTTCTTCCCACATCACAGACCTTCTTCTTTCATATCTGTTGTGTTATGTTACGAATAATATGATGAAGAAGAAGAGGATGAAGAAAAATAATAATATACAAACTATACACACTCTGCTCTGCTCTCCTCTGTGCTGTTGTTCGCAGCGATTTTTTTATTTTTTTATTTTTTTTTTCGATCATAAGACATGAAAACATAAAATATATATATAAAATCTTGTGTGCCCACGCGAAAAATAAATGAATGTTTCTAATGGATCGTTCAATTTAAATAATAACAATAAAAAGAAAATTTCACCTGGATTGGAGATCCACACATGAAATTTAAAAAGGATATTATGACAATTTAGAAGTTAATTTTGTCATTTTTGACTTGACGATTGCGATTGTTTTGTGCGAAATATTATTTGTTGATGAAAGAAAATTGGGAAAAAAAATTCGGCAAATAACTTACGGTATTAATAGCTGTTATTCTTAATATATCATGCACTGATCACTGTCACTGACTTATGATAATCCTATTTGATGTTATTTTATTCCTTATTTTTAATTTTCCAATTCTTAGAATTTTTCTCTTCGTTCTGCTTCCTTCCGAACACTTCACATACAAAAACTTTACTCTCAATATTTTTTTTTCTTCTCTTTTTTTCCTTTTGATAAATAGAAACAAATGATTTATTTTCAATTATTTTAGCACTTTGCACAATGTTATCAATGTGTTATTATTTTTAATCTCTTTATTATCACGTTATTTCACTTTGTAGTTTCTTTAATTGATTAAATAGCACTTCATTCCGCGAATAAAACTGATATAATGAGACATCAAGGAAGAAAGTTTTATTTCGATTATTCTGTCTTGGTGTGCATGCGACTGAATTTTGTCATGCGTGGGAAATGAGACTTGTTTTTTTAACGGCAGGTTGTAGGTGGACAAAATGATCAATTTTATGCCATTTTAATGATAATTTAAGTTTTATTGGGTCTGATGTGATATAAAGTTCGGTAAAATTTCAATTTCCAATTTAAATTATTCGAAATTTGAAGTAAAATTTGATTCTTATTTTAAAAACATTAATGCGGTAAAAAAATTGCCGTACACTGACTGTTTTAAAGTGGGAAATGTGAATGCGGCTGGATAGCGGAGGCTCAAAATGTCAGTATAGACACATTTTAAATTTTTTCTGACCGTTAAAATAAATTGACCTGTGTGGAAATCTGTAAAAAGATTCTATTTTTTTGGGGTCGTACTACGTTGGAGCCGAACTTTGTAATTCAGTGGGATTTGATTTTCAATGTGCTGCCAACTCTGGATTAGACAATATAGTTTGAATTAACGGTTGGAAACTCCCCTAAATGCCAAAATATACCCAAAAATTCAATAATTCCATGGCATGATTTCTGAAATTTCTTTCAATATTCAAACAAAATTAGCGTTGATATATTGAATGAAATTTCGTAAATCATGTCATGAAGTTAGTGTCATGTAATACGGTCAGGATTGCAGGATATGGCTAACCAAATAATACGAGACCGTAAGGCACATGTTTGCACATCGAAGTAAGTAAGTAAGCAAGACACATGACGTAGAAAATGCGAAAAGTAATCATGTGATATTCAGGAATTATATAAAAACGTAAAAAAGTTGATAAATCTAAATGGCATGCCAGTGGAGGACAACCTTTTTTGTGAAACGACTCAGCAATGTCCCCAATGCACAGAACATTAATGAATTCCTGTTTACACATGGCACACCAGTCAAATAAATCTGTTTCCTCGCCGCGGCTTACAGGTTGTCCATCACTATTGTAGACACAACTCAATCATCGCTCTCTTGACTTGCCATCAATTATATGGAAAATTAAAAAAATTCTCAAGAAAAGAAAAAAAAATAAACAAATTTTTTTCTATTGAAGTGATAATTTTCTAGTCGACATTGTCTGTAACTTAATAAGTTAGACAAACAGTTTTTTAATGACTTATTAAGGGGGGGGGGGGTCTAGGATTTTGTAACAGTCTCAACCAAAAAATTTTTTTTGTAACGAAATTTTGTAACGAAGGGGGGTCTAGAAATTCGTTTTTTTGCGTAACGTAATAAGTGAACGGCCCCTTTAATGACTTAAACGTATTAATTCCTACTAAAGCGAATATTCTTTAAGGCAATAGTTCAGTGTAAAGAGATGGAGACATCGAGAAAGGAGAATTATGTTGTTGGTACAATTCAACTTGCAACTTAATTATTATTCACTTTTCCTTTCATCTCAATCTACAATATATATACATTAATAAATGCAGCACGAACAAAAAATGCAAAAGAAGTTGTTGCACAGATAAGATTCATAAGATGCAATATTCAACTCTAGTGAGGGGAAATTAATCATGTTGGAGGTGCAGTTAGCGATTTAGCCGTAAAGAAAATGAGAAAAATAAGATCAAGAAGGCACGCGCAATTTTGGCCTTCTTCTTGCCATGACGATTCTTTGATTACAACTGTTGCATGCATGCATAAGCAATTGTGGTTTAATACATTTGCAAATTTGAGACAGTGTTAAGTTGGTCCTTACACATCTTTAAAATTCTTTTAGTCTTGAAGCTTCTTCGTGTGTGTTGGAACTGACAACATTCAAACCAGAACAGCAAGTGAAATCACGCGACTAACATGAAAGAAATTCAATCTTCAACAATTGCATGCAAATGCACAATTAAAGATGTTAAAGGTTATCTCTACAAGTCACTGCTACCGGTTCTAATATTATTCATGAATGTGACTCATGATATTGATGAATTAGCATTCATTTGATCACTTATGTTTTATTACACCATTTTAATTGCATTAATTCAGTTGACAACGACTGTATAATGTTCTAGCCGTGTGACACATGTGGATAATTGTTTGTCATCAATCTTATTCCTTTCTATTTCTTCTCATGACACTTGCTACTGTAGGATATCATAAAATATAATTATTCACATTGATTCTTATCATTATAAATTTTTATATATGATTATTAAGCGTTTAATGAGCTTAATACCCTTTCGAGATGTCTCATTAAGAATAATATCAGATGCGTTTGTAACATTTTAATCATACTGCATTTCAGTGTGAATTTTAAGAGCTATGGGCATGGTTGTATGATTATTGAATTGTATACAGCCTGTGGAGTGGAACAATTTAGAGAAATTCTAGAGTTCGGATTCTATATGAAAAAGAAAGTCGACTCGACTTTCCATTATTAAATTCGAGTCGACTTCAGACTCTGAGAAATTCAGTTCAAATATTGATTAGACAAGGGTTTGGCTCCCTTTGAATCAACTTTAGGGGTTTAAACCAGATGTGAGTTGTAAGGCAGCTGTGAAGAATCTTTATGATGATACTGAATTTAGGGGAGATTCACAGGTAATTTTGTCTTAAAATTCAATTTAAAATTGTATCATTTTTAATTTTTTTGCTTCAAAATTGAAGGGCTTCAAAAGGACATGAACAGTTGTCTCTTAAATTTAATAATCTCAATCATAAAATTACACATTCTTTTAAAATAACCATCATATCATTATCAACATCACATTGTAAACAGCTCCAACTTTAAATACTTAATTTTCACATTCACGTTCAATCTCCATTTCAGCCATTATCTCAATCTCATATCTTATTCAAAGCTAGTTTTCAGCATAAATATTATATCAATATCATTGTCATAAAGATTATCATAACCATCAATATCACATATTAAATACATACTATTGGCTCATCGAATTCGTGCCTTGAAGCTTTATAAAAATTATTTAAATTTCATTTTATTTGTAAATTTCTGTTCTTTTTTAATCAATGCAGTACAATCAAGCAGTGCGAACATGTTTTGCAATTTGCAATTAATAATTACGCAAAATTATTCTTTTTGCGTTTAAATAGCTTGAGGCATTAAGTTCATGATAAGATTCTTTGCATAAATAAATTTTCATATTTTTTCTTTACTCTTCATTTTTGCAATATGGCTATAATAATTATGATATATGACATGTGATGAAAATTATCGAGACAGTGGTGCTAATTAAGAAAAGAATACCTAAGGAAAGTTCTTCATCAGTAAGAACATCCCTAAGAACATTAAAAGGAGATTATCAATTAGTAAATGCAAATTTTTAATTAATTTTTAAGGCATTCAAGTGTTGAGTTTATGAGATTTCATTATGCTGGAATGATGAAATTTTAATTATATATCATGTGTTCATTTTAAGATTTATGCTTGTAATATCCATCCACACATTCAAAAATTATTGTTTTCAAGCTTACTTATATAATGTTTGAGTTTACATACTCCAAACTAATTGGTAAAATATGCTGCAAAATATATTTCAATATTTAATAGCACAAAAATCTGTAAATCGAACCAAAATTCGACACTAGATTGAACAGGCAAGGAGTATGCTTTCATGGAACAGAAATACCACTACGGACGTGATTTAAATCGAATCTGGCACTAATTCAGAGTTGCAGAGGCAATATGTCGCATTTTTGACATATTAGTTGACTTGTGGTCTTCCAATTTTAAGTTGTAGATTAAAAGTTTGCAGAACTAAGTCTAGTAAGTTACTGAGATCAGTGAAATCATAAAAACTAAAGGTTGTTACAAAATTTTGTATAATTTTCAGGCGTAAACTTATTTTCTTCCCATGCGAGAATCAACTTTAAATCTCATTTCCATAAAATACAACTGGAAACTGCAAAAAGAGCATTAAAAATTTTGCATGTCTTAATGATTCTCAAAGAAAAATGCATGCAATACACCTTTTAAGATGCTTTCCTCCTCTCTTTTTCCAATGCTTTCAAAACATTATTCAATGTTCAAGATCATTTAACATACGAAATGCATAAAGGTGAAGATCAAGAGAATCTCTGCATGAAAAAATTGCAATAAGAGACTGATGATATTTTCAACATATTCTCATTTCTTTCTCTTATGATAAAACAAACATGCAAGCTTTAACGGAAAATAAATATTCAATATTTTATCCTACTTCAAACATGAAAGCAGCATAAGCATTCAAAACGTCATAGTTTTCGTATAAGTTCTAGAGATTAATTAAAATTTTCTTCTTTTCATGTTAATATTTTTGGTGGTCTTGAAAAAGACCGTTCAGTTGTAAATAATTCTTCGCTATAAGAATTTAAGCACGTTCACCACGGATACGACGGGCAAGTTGGATGTCCTTTGGCATGATTGTGACACGCTTGGCATGAATGGCGCACAAGTTTGTGTCTTCGAATAATCCGACGAGATAAGCTTCAGATGCTTCTTGTAAAGCCATGACTGCTGATGATTGGAAACGCAAGTCAGTCTTGAAATCTTGAGCGATTTCACGAACAAGACGTTGGAATGGCAATTTGCGGATCAACAATTCAGTCGATTTCTGATAACGACGGATTTCACGAAGAGCAACTGTACCTGGACGATAACGATGTGGCTTCTTAACTCCTCCGGTTGCTGGTGCTGATTTACGGGCAGCTTTTGTTGCCAATTGTTTACGTGGTGCTTTTCCACCAGTTGATTTACGAGCTGTTTGCTTTGTACGGGCCATTTTTTTAGTTTTAAGTTTTCGATTTGAAATACAAATGAGAAATAATGTTAAAGTAAGAAATGCGTCTCCTATTTATATTATTTTCTTGGCGCGAAGATATAGATGTGTGGTAGGGAGAGTAAGAATGAGGGGAAATGAGAGACTTTTGATAATTTCTTGAAAATTCTTTAATTAATTTAGGTAAAAGTTTCCAAAATATTTTGAAAATTATTAATTCTCATCCAGAGTATGGATTTAGTTAAATTAATTTTAGGTAACTTTTCGGAATCGACAGAAATTCAAATCGAAATTGAGTGAGAAGGGAAGGTGAGAGAATGTATATAAAGAGAGCGAATTTCATGATTCAGCATCATTCAAGTTTTACATTTTCTTGTGTAAAGAAGTAAAAAATAAATTGAAAATACAAAATGACTGGACGAGGTAAAGGAGGCAAAGGTTTAGGAAAAGGAGGCGCAAAGCGTCATCGTAAAGTTCTTCGTGATAACATCCAAGGAATCACAAAGCCAGCAATCCGTCGTTTGGCTCGTCGTGGTGGTGTCAAGCGTATCTCAGGCTTGATCTACGAAGAAACTCGTGGTGTCTTGAAAGTTTTCTTGGAAAATGTCATCCGTGATGCAGTCACATACACTGAACACGCCAAGAGAAAGACAGTCACAGCTATGGATGTCGTCTATGCATTGAAACGTCAAGGACGTACTCTCTACGGTTTCGGAGGTTAAATTTATTTCTACATCATCAACAACTTACATCAAATGGTCTTTTTCAAGACCGCCAATTTATTTATGAAGAAAATTATTTTTGATTATTATTCTTAATTCCATAAAGTATCTTAAATGCTCGTGTACCTGAAATATATTGATATTTCAGCCCATGTGCCCAAGAGAACAAAAAATACGTTAAAAATTGTTAAAAGCAGACAAGTTAATGACTAGTTCTAATGATACACTCGGAGTGCATATGTGATATAATCTCCCTGTTATAGATTCGCTAGGATTTCAGCCTTTCTAGTTTAATTTTATGGTATAGTAATATGTGTAATAAGGTTAATCGCTAGGTCTCTAAATGTTGTTTTAAATCTATTTCATTTAAATTCAAGAATTTTAAAGGTTCAATAAAATGGAGTTTTTGTTAACAGGGGAGCATAATGTTTAAATGACAAAATATATGTTGGATGCGAATATCATAAAAATATCTGGTACTAACTGATTTTTCATTAATTTTAGCATAGCTTAGTTCATATGAGGTAGAAATCAGGCAGAATTATGGCAAAATTAAACTTAATCCAAATGTAAAAAGCGTGTAACGAATAAGAATTATTTTGAGTTATTTAATAAAGTAAAAATTAGTTTTTCTTTGTGAATTTAAATTTGTCGCCCTGAAAAGGACGGTTTTAAGATGTTTGAAGGCACATTATTGATGAATTTATGCTTTCGTTTTTGATTCTGTCTTCTTTGGCAACAAGACGGCTTGGATGTTTGGTAAGACACCACCTTGTGCAATTGTGACTCCTGATAAAAGTTTGTTCAATTCTTCGTCATTACGGATGGCCAATTGCAAGTGACGTGGAATGATTCTTGTCTTTTTGTTGTCACGAGCTGCATTTCCTGCCAATTCAAGAACTTCAGCAGCCAAGTATTCCATGACGGCAGCTAAATATACTGGAGCTCCAGCACCAACACGTTCACCATAGTTTCCTTTACGGAGAAGACGATGGATACGACCGACTGGGAATTGTAATCCAGCACGGCTTGAACGTGACTTTGCCTTTGCCTTAACTTTGCCTCCTTTACCACGGCCTGACATTTTTCAATATGTTATTTGATTTGACTTGTACGAGAAAGTTTACAAACGAATGATGATTCGATACTGAGTTGAATGTTCACAAATGTTCAGGTATTTATACTAAAATTGAGAGCGGGAAAAGAGAGAGGCGTGACTTATGCTACATGGTGAGAGAAAACGTATATAAAGAGAACGAAAAGTGTGAAGAGACAACAGTTGTATTCTGAAAATCATTCAAAACACATCATAAAAAATGGCACCACCAAAAACAAGCGGAAAAGCTGCAAAGAAAGCCGGTAAGGCACAAAAAGCAATCTCAAAGGATGACAAGAAGAAGAGACGTCATAAGCGTAAGGAATCATACGCAATCTACATCTTCAAAGTCTTGAAACAAGTTCACCCAGACACTGGTGTTTCATCAAAGGCAATGAGCATCATGAACAGTTTCGTCAATGATATCTTCGAACGTATTGCTGCTGAAGCCTCACGATTGGCTCACTACAATAAACGATCAACAATCACAAGTCGCGAGATCCAAACTGCTGTTCGTTTACTCTTGCCTGGTGAATTGGCTAAGCACGCTGTCTCAGAAGGAACAAAAGCTGTGACCAAATACACATCATCCAAGTAAATTGCTATTTCTGTGCTGCATCGCAAATCTCAAATGGTCTTTTTCAAGACCGCAAAATGATTTTATGAAAAAGAGAAAGATTTAATAATCAAATGAGTCATATATTATCATTCCCATAGTACAAATGAATCTATCTCACTAATAATTATTCTATATTTAGTCACTTAATAAAATATTGATAACAAATTATATTAAATATTATTGTAAATAATTAAACACTAAATTAGTTTAGTAAATTAAACAAAATCTTCGAAAATAAAATATAATTCTGAATATTATTCTTTTCTTGACTGAAAACTCTATATGAGACGATTTTTCTTGTTTTTGGCAATTCTGATAACACGCATTGATAACCTAGAAAAATCTTAAATAAGTCAAATCAAAAAAATATTTGTGATAAAATAGTTAAATTAACAAAAATGTTCTTTTCTGGCATTTTAAACACTTAAATTAGTTAAACAATAATAAGTAAAATACAACAAAATTTTGAAAATAAAATATAAAATAATTCTGAATAAAACTTATTCTTTTCTGTTCACTGAAAACTCTTTATGAGCACGATTACTATTACGTTGTTTCAAATGATAACACAGTTTGCATTATTTGCCATTAACTTTACCTAGAAAAATCTTAAATAATGCATGTCAAATAAAAAATATTTGTGATAAAATAGTTAAATTAACAAAAATGTTCTTTTCTGGCATTAAACTATAAACTCAGTCTCACTCCATATAATTTCATTTACAGTTATCTTATAGTCTATGTACTGAGTCATTGAAAGTTGTTTTCGATATGAAGAATTTTTAAAATTAATTTAACTTAAATTATAATTATTAATTTGGCAACATTTAACTTAATTGAACATTTTTACAAATTTCTGCATTTTACCACTTAATTGAGTTTCATGAGACATGAGAAAGTTAAAGTTAATTTCATTAAAATTTATTTACAAAATTTTCAAGCACTGAGAGTCAAACATTATTTTTTGAGGACGTCCCTGTAGTTAAGTTAACTAATAATTTGAGAATTTCTCTTATATTTTCTAATTTTATATTAAATTAACTATCCTTAAGTGAAAATTTGACCAAATTATGTCAATCGGTTCAAAAGTTATTCAAATTTAATTAAGATAATTTCAATATTTTTTCATAAATTTCAACTTTAACTTAATTTTTTTGCAATTTGCAGATTTAATTTAATATTTTTAAATTAAAATCTGAATTAACATTTCAATTTAAAATAAGATTGCAAAACTATTTTGAATCGCACAATTAAAGTTTCTGCAATAATTAACAAATTTTGAGATTGACACCGAAGTTTATGAAGGAAATTTTTACAACAAAAATTGAGTGCGAGGCTTCGTTTCCATTCACATCTCATAGTTAAGGGACCCACAAAACTTGTAATTTCTCATAATATTTTCAATTTGAAAATTCTTTTAATACAAGAAAAATTAAGAAATAAATCAAAAATGTCTGATCCAGCAGTAGAAGTCGCACCATCACCAGTTGCCTCACCAGCAAAAGCCAAGAAAGAGAAGAAACCAAAATCTGACAAGCCAAAGAAACCAAAGGCACCAAGAACTCATCCACCAGTCAGTGAAATGGTTGTCAATGCAGTTAAGACATTAAAGGAACGAGGTGGTTCATCATTACAAGCCATCAAGAAGTTCCTTGTAGCTCAATACAAAGTTGATGTTGATAAGTTGGCTCCATTTATCAAGAAATTCTTGAAATCAGCTGTTGAAAAGGGACAATTGTTACAAGTTAAAGGTAAAGGAGCATCAGGATCATTCAAATTGAAAGCATCAGCCAAGAAAGAAAAAGTTGTAAAGAAGGCTGTTGAAAAGAAGCCAAAGAAGGCCGCTGCCGCTAAGCCAAAGAAAGCTGGTGAGAAAAAAGTCAAGAAAACAATTGCCAAGAAGCCAAAAGCAGCTGCAGCCACAAAAGTAAAGAAGCCAGTTGCAAAGACCACAAAGAAACCAGCAGCAGCAAAGCCAGCCGCCAAAAAGGCAGCACCAAAACCAAAAGCTGCAGCAAAACCAAAAGCAGCACCAAAAGCTATAGTTGCTGCCAAACCAAAAAAGGCAGCAGCACCAAAAGCAAAGAAGCCAGCTGCGGACAAGAAGCCAAAAGCCGCAAAGAAGCCAGCAGCAAAGAAAGCTTAAATCAGACAAGCAACCAAAATTAATATTCTAAGCTAAGAAACTTATCGTATAAGCACAAATCATGGCTGATAATCAGCAATCATTATAAATAGTCTTTTTCAAGACTACAAAATCTCATTCGAGAAAGAAAAATTAAATTTTTGATTACAATTTTAGTCTATTTTATATAAAATTAATAAAAATTCTGTGATATTTACAACATATGTACATTTTATACTAAATAATATGGATATACATATATGGTTAAGTAATTAGAACCAAAATCCAGTTATTCGCTGGCTGTACAGAACGATTGTAATTCATAGCCTCTCTCAGATATCCCTTAACTTTTTCTATCGCTTGCTACCTACCAATACCAAATGCAATGTATCTTATATCAACAGCTTTCTTCCATTAGTTATTTTGTCGTCATCGTGATTGTTACTACTCACATACCCGTTCAATCATTGATACAAAACACAAAAATGTTGAATATTCTATTAATAATAACCTAAACTCTTATGAAAATCATGTAAAAATATAAATCTACTGTAAAAAGTATGCCCAATGTCCTTAATAAATTAAATGTCCTAATTTTAAATTGAGATCATAATATTGATTAAAATTTTCTTCTTTTCATGTTAATATTTTTGGTGGTCTTGAAAAAGACCGTTCAGTTGTAAATATTTCTTTGCTATGAGAATTTAAGCACGTTCACCACGGATACGACGAGCAAGTTGGATGTCCTTTGGCATGATTGTGACACGCTTGGCATGGATGGCGCACAAGTTTGTGTCTTCGAATAATCCGACGAGATAAGCTTCAGATGCTTCTTGTAAAGCCATGACTGCTGATGATTGGAAACGCAAGTCAGTCTTGAAATCTTGAGCGATTTCACGGACAAGACGTTGGAATGGCAATTTGCGGATCAACAATTCAGTCGATTTCTGATAACGACGGATTTCACGAAGAGCAACTGTACCTGGACGATAACGATGTGGCTTCTTAACTCCTCCAGTTGCTGGTGCTGATTTACGGGCAGCTTTTGTTGCCAATTGTTTACGTGGTGCTTTTCCACCAGTTGATTTACGAGCTGTTTGCTTTGTACGGGCCATTTTTTAGTTTTCGAGTATTCGATTTGAAATACAAATGAGAAATAATGCTAAAGTAAGAAATGCGTCCCCTATTTATATTATGTTTATGGCGCGAAGAGAAGAATGTGTGGTAGGGAGAGCAAGAATGAGGGGAAATGAGAGACTTTTGATAATTTCTTAAAAAATTTTAATTAATTTAGGTAAAAGTTTCTAAAATATTTTCAAAATTATTAATTCTCTTCCAGAGTATGAATTTAGGTAAATTAATTTCAGGTAACTTTATTAAATCAACAGAAATTCAAATCAAAATTGTGAGAGAGGGGAATGTGAGAGAATGTATATAAAGAGAGTGAATTTCAAGAATCAGCATCATTCAAGTTTTACATTTTCTCGTGTTAAGAAGTAAAAAATATATTGAAAATACAAAATGACTGGACGAGGTAAAGGAGGCAAAGGTTTAGGAAAAGGAGGCGCAAAGCGTCATCGTAAAGTTCTTCGTGATAACATCCAAGGAATCACAAAGCCAGCAATCCGTCGTTTGGCTCGTCGTGGTGGTGTCAAGCGTATCTCAGGCTTGATCTATGAAGAAACTCGTGGTGTCTTGAAAGTTTTCTTGGAAAATGTCATCCGTGATGCAGTCACATACACTGAACACGCCAAGAGAAAGACAGTCACAGCTATGGATGTCGTCTATGCATTGAAACGCCAAGGACGTACTCTCTACGGTTTCGGAGGTTAAATTTCTTTCTACATCATCATCAACTTACATTAAATGGTCTTTTTCAAGACCGCCAATTTATTTATGAAGAAAATTATTTTTATTTATTGTTTTACAGGGTTTTATATAGATTTAAGCAAAAGCTATGTTCAAAATTAAATAATATTCAATTAAATTATTCAAATATTCATCAAGTTATGCTGAGCATTAATATTTCATTAATATTTATTTATCATGCGCTTGTGTTAACATTTTGCGAAGCAATTTGTATATTAACGTGCTTAAAATATTTAAGTAAAATACATATTATGCTTTCAGGTCATATATTTTGGAGAGAGTTCAAAACACATATAAACATTTCCTATTCTTTCCTGTGTTGTTCACGTTTTTTGCAGACCGCGTTTAAATTAACAGCGTCATTGTTTTATTAATTTACAATTGTCTGTTTGTCACTAACTTTATGGTTGCTGCTTTGAACTGTTGGAATTTTTAGTTAAATTCACAACTATCTTGTACTCAGTTTCAATCCTTATCATTAGGTGATCATTCAAAAGTAACCATTTTAGCGGGATTCACTGAAGTTGTCTTTTGTGCACCAGAAATGCGCTTTAAAAT
Source organism: Chironomus tepperi (assembly GCF_022539635.2). Taxonomy (NCBI): domain Eukaryota; kingdom Metazoa; phylum Arthropoda; class Insecta; order Diptera; family Chironomidae; genus Chironomus; species Chironomus tepperi. Next base: position 36,174 of record NW_027226383.1, read on the forward strand.
CCATAGAATCACACAAACTTTGTTTGCAGATTTTATTTTTTCCGTTTTCGTTCCTACCTTCTTGCTTCTTATTACTTTTAAAGATACATTGAGAATCATTTTTATATGCTTCCCCAATTTTTTATTAGTCTTGGTTTATCTTTCAAATTGTCAAGATCAGTGTTAATTGTTTTGTGCAATGTTCTTAAACAAAGGAAATTTTCAAAAAATAATTGAAAAAATTTTAAAATTACCATATTGTCGTAATGAAGGTGATTTAAATGATGGTAAGGTTCATAAGAAATTAAGCATTCATTTAATGCAAATCAATTTCTTTGGGAAACATTTATTCAAAATTCTGAGTGGCTCAATGCAGCAAACTGACTTTTTGGCTGTAAAAATGATTCTAATTCAGTCCTCGAGGTGTTATCAGGGTAACTTAGCGTCATACTGATAATATGACGACGTAAAGCTATGACGAATATTTATTTTGCGAAAATTCGTCTTCAAAAACCGGTTTCACTTCTTTTGTTTGCTGATTTTCTTTTCATCTTAATTCTCATGTCGATACCACGGCAGAAAAAGTTTATTATTCATGTTGACTTATTCAATAGGTATTTCCGGAAATTGTGTCTGTGCTTCTTCGGCAGCACATGATAATTTTAAGCTGCGAATTCTCTCACTTGTTTCCGGTAATTGTTCTTATTTCTTCTGATTTGAATGTTTTTATCTAAAGATACTGTATTGGACATTGGTCTGGCCAGTAATGTAATTTCGATTTTCTTGGAGTTTTGGGTCTGTGGAGAGCATTTAGAATACTAATGAGTTGCTTATTATATTAGACATTAGACATGAAAAATTGTAAAATTTTGTAGATTCGCAAAAAAATCAAAATTACTCAAATTTAAATTAATTAATTCTTAGAATTTCGACAAGAACAGCAGTCAAAGCTAGACAACAATCATGTAACTATTGAAATGGAGGAGGTACCAAAGGAGATCAAACAAACTGAATTCAGCATTAATAATATTCAGACCTTTATGGCATTGTTGAACCTACAAGAAATCAACAAAGAAATTCAGAATAAAGAAACAGTTTTAGTCATCAAAATTAGAATTGAGAATTCTTTTGAAGCTTTCGATGCAGACAACCTTGAAAAACTAAGCAGCAAATTTGTTGACACAAGTGTTATTATATTTTTGGCATCCAAGAGAAATAACAATTTTTTAATTTACTGGAAGTCAAAAGACATTCCAAATTTCTTATTTCTTGATTTCTACTTTTACGAGATTTCAAATGACATAAATGAAAATATTTTTAATTTTCTTGTCGATTTTCTGGCAAAATCTTTAAGTAAAGGAAGGTTAGGTACGTAAGTCATAAGTTACACTAAAAACGGATGATAATATAACATTTTTTCACGCAGGATTATGCAAAAATTGGAAATTATATTCGAGTGATAATGTAATTTGGGTTGATTTAATTGCTGACTCACAAGATCATAATTTACTGATGATTGCTGCTGAAGCTGGAAATGCGGAGATGGTCAAAACATTTTTGAATTTTGGCACTAAATCCACAGCTTATGATGGAGTTAGCGCTCAAGATTTAGCTTGGAAAAATCACCATTCTGAGGTTCTTCTCATCTTAGCTCAAGCGAACTTGACGTATCCTAAAGGAATTGACATTAATGAGCTTTCAGATAACTTCAAGAGATTTTACAATACAACTAGTCAACTACATGCAGCGATTACTGACAAAAATGAAGAAAAAGTGAAAAAAATTCTAAATTGTTCAAATCGTTTAGAGTTTTACTTTGATTTGACTAACAAGTCAGCAGCAAATGCCGCAGTGGAAGCAAAAGCTTTCAATATTTATGAAATTCTTTTGATGAATGAGATTTACCTAGCTCCACATGAATGCCAAAAAGGAGTTTTTGATGAATTAAGTTATATGGAGCAAGAAGTGATCAGACAAATCCATAAAAAGCACTCAAAAGAACTGGTTGACAAGCACATCTACACCCTTATGCAAAACTCATCAATCGCTCATGACGTAACTGGGATACAGGAGAAGCAAAAGCTTGTAGCTGAAGCTTACAAATATTTATCTCGAGATCCACAGCTTAATATAATTCTCAAAATTGTCGCATCAAAGAAGAATTTTACAATCATTTTTGACTTTAATCGTAATGCTGTTAATATAACCGATCCTACATCATCAGACAGTACATTAGGTGTATTTTATTTCGAAGGAACTATTTACATTGGAGCAAAGCAGCTTCTTGATGAATCAAGAAAACATTTTGCAATTGGAACTTTAATACATGAGCTTTGTCATTATGCAGTGTACTTAGTCTATTCCAACCAATCAAAACCGTACACAAGCAAAGATAAAAAGGCAATGCAAGAATTTGAACAAATCGTTCAAAAATGCAAAGCTTCTAATGGAAAAGAAAATATTATAGATGTAGTTTTTAAGAAATATCCAGTTAGTCAACATCACAGTGAGGTGATTGTTCGTCCACCACATTTAATTGGAATGTATTCACATCAGCCAGATAAGCTTAAAGAAATACAGAATCATTTTCCAGAATTATTTGATTATTTTGGAAAAATGATTGAAAATATGAAGAATTATTTAGAAAACACTGAAAATTGTCATAAAAAACAAAAGCCAAAAAAATATTTGACTATTTTGAATATCATTATTATTATTTTATCTTTAAGTTTTATTGGTTCTAAATTTCCAATTTTAAAGTCACAATTCGGTAAAGTTTTAATTGACACTATATCTCCTCAAAAATTGAACACAACAGCCGATATTATTTCATTCAACTCCAACTTATCTACCTCGTATAAATATAATGACGAATTAGTTAATTTAAGAATCTATGATTGGGATAGGAATAAAAATAGTTTAAAATTTTATCAGAAAAGTGCAATAATTGCTCTTAATTTCATTAATATCCCAAAATTGAGTATAATGCGAGAAACACCATTAAGTCCTGCTGAGTATGAAACAATTCTCAAAAATAATATAGTTTATAAAAGTAAAAAGGATAACAAAATCAAATTTACTCATAGAATTTTTATGGATTACTTCCTTGCAAAATATTTTATTGACAATATTTACGAAGTAAATAAAGAATTAAATTATGATGAAGCAGTTTTGAGACTTCAGACATTTTTCAATGCATTTTTGAATGGTAAAAATATGGAAAATGTTTCGAATTTTATAATTGAGTACATAGATGACCCAAGTAGTTCCAAAACAAGCAAATTCCATCCGCTATTTTCTGATCTTTTAAGAACAAAATTTAAGAAAATTTTCTTTCATTTCTTAAATTCACAAAATCCAGAAATTTTTGAATTTCTTTTGAAATTCTTTAGTAAGGATCACGAAGTCTTTACTGAAATGCTTCATGTAAATGAATCTGAAACTGTCTGTACAGCTACTTTCAATCCTTTTTATCATTCAAATTATATTCATTGTGATCAAATTAGTAAAGCAGTTAAAGAATATCTTTCAGACCAGGAATTTAAAGGATTTGTCAAAGGCACGAATCAAAAAGGAGTCATTTATTTTGGCATGATTTACTACAGTCAATTGAATATTTCAAAGCCACACGATGAATATTCAATTAAAAACTTACAGTTCAATGAAACATTTGTATCTGAATTTTTAAAAGAAAATGGAAGTATTTTGACAAAACTTGAAAAAACTGAACTCTTAATTACACTAACAAATCCTGAACTTTATTCATTGTCTACCCAAAACTATGAGATTATTTGGACAAAATATAAACATTTGTTATCAAAAGAAAATGCAACAAAAGCTCTAGGAAATGCATTTGCAAAATATTTAAATTCTTATTATTTTTCTCATTCAATTGAAATTGAAAACTTTTTAATTAATTTGATTAAAATATCGGAGAATTTTTTAAATAGTTCTGAAATTCATTACATGATAATAAATGAAAATCTACTTCATCGTGCTGCATTTCATAAATTTACATTAGAAAATATGTGGAATTTCTTCAAAAACCATTCAACATTTGACCAACAAAAGGATTTATTATTGATATATGACCAATCTGGTCTGTTTCATTTCTATAATGAAAAAGGATATTTAAGCTTCATCTATGACTCGCCTAAACTTAATATTTTTCATTTAAGTCTGATTTATTCTTACAAAACAAAGCTTAATTCATTTAATTTTGCACGAGAATTATACAGCAAATATTTTAATGAAATTGAAATGAAAAAAATCCTTCTGAATTCTGTTGACTTCATGCTCTATGTTGTGCAATATACTGATGAGCTAACTTGTAATCAGTTTCTAATGTATCTTAGAAATATTTTTGCTTCAAATGAAAATTTACTGGACTCTTTTTTAAAAGAGAAAATAAAACCTACCGAATGGGATATTAGTGAATATTTTGAAAAATTTGGAGCAAATAATCACATGTGCCTTACTCAAGTGATATCAAAAAGTGCTGAAAATATTAAATGGACACCACATGTCACAGCCATAGTGATATAAATAACTAAAATAATTAATAATTTTTAGTTTTTATGTTCATAAAAATTATGAGCTTATATGTATTCAGAACAATCTCTAATAAAACTAAAACATACAATGTTAATACCTAAATTCAGTCTTGTTTAATTAAAATCTTTCTCTTTTTCTTAAAATATTTTGCGGTCTTGAAAAAGACCATTTGAGTTTTGCGATGCAGCACAGAAATAGCAATTTACTTGGATGATGTGTATTTGGTGACAGCCTTTGTACCTTCTGAGACAGCGTGCTTAGCCAATTCACCAGGCAAGAGTAAACGAACAGCAGTTTGGATCTCGCGACTTGTGATTGTTGATCGTTTATTGTAGTGAGCCAATCGTGAGGCTTCAGCAGCAATACGTTCGAAGATATCATTGACGAAACTGTTCATGATGCTCATTGCCTTTGATGAAACACCAGTGTCTGGGTGAACTTGTTTCAAGACTTTGAAGATGTAGATTGCGTATGATTCCTTACGCTTATGACGTCTCTTCTTCTTGTCATCCTTTGAGATTGCTTTTTGTGCCTTACCGGCTTTCTTTGCAGCTTTTCCGCTTGTTTTTGGTGGTGCCATTTTTTATGATGTGTTATGAATAAAGTTCAGAATACAACTGTTGTCTGTTCACACTTTTCGCTCTCTTTATATACAATTTCTCTCACCATCTAGCATAGGCCACGCCTCTCTCTTTTTCCCGCTCTCAATTTTAGTATAAATACCTGAACATTTGTGAACATTCAACTCAGTATCGAATAATCATTCGTTTGTAAACTTTCTCGTACAAGTCAAATCAAATAACATATTGAAAAATGTCAGGCCGTGGTAAAGGAGGCAAAGTTAAGGCAAAGGCAAAGTCACGTTCAAGCCGTGCTGGATTACAATTCCCAGTCGGTCGTATCCATCGTCTTCTCCGTAAAGGAAACTATGGTGAACGTGTTGGTGCTGGAGCTCCAGTATATTTAGCTGCCGTCATGGAATACTTGGCTGCTGAAGTTCTTGAATTGGCAGGAAATGCTGCTCGTGACAACAAAAAGACAAGAATCATTCCCCGTCACTTGCAATTGGCCATCCGTAATGACGAAGAATTGAACAAACTCTTATCAGGAGTCACAATTGCACAAGGTGGTGTCTTACCAAACATCCAAGCCGTCTTGTTGCCAAAGAAGACAGAATCAAAAACGAAAGCATAAATTCATCAATAATATGCCTTCAAACATCTTAAAAACCGTCCTTTTCAGGGCGACAAATTTAAATTCACAAAGAAAAACTAATTTTTATTTTATTAAATTACCAAAATAATTCTCATTCGTTACACGATTTTATATTTGAATTAAGTTTTTTTTAGTCATAAGCCAGTCTGATTTCTATTTCATATGATCTAAGCTATGCTAAAATTAATGAAAAGTCATTTATTTTTAGATGTTTTTATGATATTCGCATCCAACATATATTTTGCCATTTAAACATTATGCTCTCCTGTTAACAATAACTCCATTTTATTGAACAGTTTTTCCTTTAAAATTCTTGAATTTGAATTAAGTAGATTTAAAGACCTAGCGATTAACATTTTTACTTATGCTCAATTAGGAAGATTTTAGTGCGTAGTATTCAAAATTAAACTAGAAAGGCTGAAAAACTAGCGAATGAGTATAACATCTCTATTTTACATCACATATACACTCCGAGTGGATCAAAAATCTGTTAGAACTAGTCATTAGCTTGAAACCAATCTGCGTTTAACAATTTTTAACGTATTTTTTGATCTCTTGGGCGCATAATTTTCGTAGTTTGAGCACAAAAGACATTATCTTAGGATTTACAAACATAAACATACTTTATTGATTCTTTTATTTCAGGTACAAGATACTTTAAGATTTCTGAGAAGAATTATTAAGAATAATAATTGAAAATAATTTTCTTCATAAATAAATTTGCGGTCTTGAAAAAGACCATTTGATGTAAGTTGATGATGATGTAGAAAGAAATTTAACCTCCGAAACCGTAGAGAGTACGTCCTTGGCGTTTCAATGCATAGACGACATCCATAGCTGTGACTGTCTTTCTCTTGGCGTGTTCAGTGTATGTGACTGCATCACGGATGACATTTTCCAAGAAAACTTTCAAGACACCACGAGTTTCTTCGTAGATCAAGCCTGAGATACGCTTGACACCACCACGACGAGCCAAACGACGGATTGCTGGCTTTGTGATTCCTTGGATGTTATCACGAAGAACTTTACGATGACGCTTTGCGCCTCCTTTTCCTAAACCTTTGCCTCCTTTACCTCGTCCAGTCATTTTGTATTTTCAATTTATTTTTTACTTCTTTACACAAGAAAATGTAAAACTTGAATGATTCTGATTCATGAAATTCACTCTCTTTATATACATTCTCTCACCTTACCCTCTCTCACAATTTCGATTTGAATTTCTGTCGATTCCGTAAAGTTACCTGAAATTAATTTACCTAAATTCATACTTTTTTTTTTTTTTAAAATAAACTTTTTATTCATTAAATTTTTAACTTAATTATGTACAAAGTTTGGATACATTTTATTTGTATTTAAATTTTTAAAGGATTCTCTTATCGCATTCATCAAAAGTTTTTGATTTTATTTTGAAATTGTTTTGCTTTAATTTATGTTGTGGTTTATTCGGTGTTTCGCGACGCAAGACGAGTGTTGAAATTCGCTTGCAACTTTCCGACGTAGTCCTCAATAGAGGGTATTTTTGCTTCAGTATGTAGATCTGATATCCTTTCATATCTTGTTTTGTTGAGAACAATTCTATTTGTTTTGTAGTACTTGTAGTTTTTGTAGATGTGTTTTTGCCATCCGTTCAAATGCTGGACAGCCGGATGTGAAGATGGGTCTCACGGCTAACTTGTAGATGAGAAGTTTGTTTCGAACGTCGAGATTGAGTTCCTGCTGATGAGGGGATAAAGTAGTCTTAGTGCAGTGTGAGCTCTGTTGGTCACATATTCTACATGCTGCTTTAATGTCACTCTCTTGTCGATTATCATTCCCAGATATTTAGCTTCGGTTTCCCATTTGATGTTTTCGTTGAGGAATTTGATGTTGTCTCTAGGAAGTTGCCTGGAGTACCTACTTGTGATGAATAAGGCTTAGTCTTCTGTTTGTTGAGATTTATTTTCCATTTGTTCATGTATTGTTGTACTTTTCTTCCAGTGTGTTGTATGTGTTACAATATCGGCTGAGTTTTCTGCAGAATGATACAATGCAATCATCTGCGAAGAGTGCGATATTGTTGGTTGTTTCTCTTACAATATCATATGTGTAGATGTTGTAGAGAGTTGGTGAAAGCACTGCTCCTTGTGGTACTCGAATTTGATTTCATTGGTTTCTGAGAACTGACCTTTAATAAAAACTGAGAAAGTTCTTTCACTTAGGAAAGATCTTACAGTTTTTATAAGTGGTAGTGGAAACCCTAATTTGATCATTTTAAACAAGAGTCCGTTATGCCAGACTCTGTCAAATGCTTTCTCCACATCTAGGAAGATCATTCCTGTTGATTTCTTCCTGCTTATAAACATTACTTTGATGAGTTGGTGAGATGTTGATCGTCCTGTGCGAAAGCCACACTGCTGAGTCGGAATGATGTTGTTATCCTCCAGATGCTCGTTTATTCTATTCAGCAAAACTCTCTCCAATATTTTGCTTAGGGAACTAAGCAAGCTTATTGGCCTATAGCTGCTCACTTCGTTTGCTGGTTTGCCAGGTTTTGGGATCGGGATTACTTTAGCTTTTTTCCAAACTTTCGGAAAATAGTTAAGTTTGAGACACGTGTTGATGATGAACTTCAAATATTCGAAGCCTTTTGGTGGAAGATTTTTGAGGAGTATGTTGTTGACATCGTCTAATCCTGGTGCTTTAGGATTTTTCAGATTCTTACAATGTATGAGATTTCCTCTACATTTGTAAGTTCTGTGCAGTCACTATTTTCTCCTTCCAATGTTTCCTTCACTGCGTTGTCTACTTCCTGGGTATGTACTGGGTTGTTGTCCTCAAGTGGATTTTCGTGTGCTTTACGAAAATAGTCACTGAGAACGCTGGCTTTTTCCTTATTAGTGATGAACGTTCTATCTGCATCAATCAACGGTGGCATCGATTTTGAACCTTTCTTGCAATGCTTTGCAATCCTCCAGACTGTTTGGTTTGATGGTTGGATTTCTGAAAGCCGCTTATTCCAGTTTGTATTTTTGAGTTCCTTAATTTTGTCTTTGATGACTTTCTGTAGAATGTTTAATTCAGTTTTGATTTGATTATCTCTGCTACGTTGCCATCTTCGTCGAAGACTTCTTTTCGTCCTGATTAAGTCTTTGATTTCTGGTGTGAGCTTTGTCGATTCAAAGTTGATCTTTTCTTCTTCACAGTTTTGTTTCTGGAATCCATGATGAGTTCTGAGAATACTTCGATATGATGTTCTATCTCCTCTACGGTGTTGCATGGGTTTTCCAGAGTGCTGTCTTCGATGCGACGAGTTATATACGATTTGAATTTTTTCCAGTTGGCATTTCTGTAGTCATATCTGTAAACTGTGTTGTCTGTTCTGTCAACTTTGGATGTCCTGATTTGAAAATACACAGCGCAATGGTCACTCATTGCCTCTGTGCATTTTAGTTCTGTAGTGTTCAGACTGGAATTTGAGAGCATCAGGTCGATTGTTGATACAGATTTCGTCGGATCTTCTGGATAATACGTTGGTGAATCGGGGTAGTAGATCATGAACTCCCCGGACATATCCTGTAGTATTGTCCCGGCTTTGTTTGCTACGTTGCAATTCCACTCTCGATGTTTTGCATTGAAGTCTCCGCAGATGTAGTAGTCTCCTCTGATGTTTGTTATTTTGTTGATGTCATCTCTTAGATGATCGTCTATTTCCTTCCTTTGCTTCCTCCTGGAAGATAGACGGAGAGGATGTGGCAGCTTATTGATTCGTTGATGAAGACTTTTATTCCGATGCATTCTATTAGCTTTGTGTTGTAACTTGGTTGAAGCTGATGTTTTAGATTTCTTTTGACAATGATCGCAACACCACCTTTTGGTCTATCAATGCGATCAAATCGATGAATTACGTAGTCAGGATGCGAGTCTACTTTGGAGTTTGGTTTTAGGAATGTTTCCGATATGCACGCAACATCAACGTTTTGCATGCTGAGGTAGTCGAGAAACGCTAACATCTTATCTGCAAGGCTGTTAGCATTCCAGTAAATTACGTTGATTTTTTGATGATTACAATCCATGTTGACTCATGAGGATTTTGGCAACTTTTGGGCCGATGGTTTGTTGTACCTGTTTTAGGCACTCTGGATTTTTGGTGGTGATTTCGATGAATGTGTTGAGGCAGTACGTGCATTTTGATAAATCTGTCTCTGTGCTCATTTCATCGATTGTGCCTTGGGCTGGTGAAATTGGTTCCTTTGTATTACCACTGGATGAAGGTTCAGGATCGACCTTGTTTGTTTCCAAGGTTAGTGAATTGAAGTCTAGGTCCATAATTTCTAGATTGTTATTGGTCTTTGGCTTTGACCTGTTGTTATTTCCATTCCTTCCCCTTCTCCTGTTTCTTCGTGTTTTGTTTTGATTTCCTGATTTGAGGGTTTCTGTTGTGGATGATTATTTTGCGATTTTATGGTGACTGGTGCGGAGGTTTCAGAAGCTGGTTTTCTAGATGTTGTTGGTACCGGTTCTGGGATACTCCTAGCTGGTCTTTGTGATGTAAATTGATCAGATCCGCCTGATCGTTCACCTGCTTTTGATGTTGGTGGAGCATTCCTTTGTCCAGCAGGATTTCGTGGAATCCTTCGTTGTTCACCTGATAGTCTGTTTTGATTTCGGTTGTTGTCGTTCGTTGATTTAGCTTTCCACTTCTCGATTATTTGTTTCCTGATGTTGCATTCTTGTGAGATTGCTGTATGTTTCTCGCCGCAGAAGTGACACTTTAGTTTTTCGATTGGGACCTTGTTGGTTTCAATCGAAATGTAAGGACAGGTTTTTGAATCATGCTGTTCAGAGCATCTGAAACAGATTAGTGGTTTGTTACAACCACTCCATGACCAAACTGCAAACATTTCGAACAGAAAGAAGGTCCGTTACGCCTGTTGTTGTATTTAGCCCATTTTACTTTGAAGCCGTAGACACAGTTAACCTTTCGAAGGTTTTCCAAAATGTTACCTTCCTGTACTTTATTAAAATACAGAAGGTAGTTCTGGTCGTCGTCGTTTTCGTTCTCCTGTCATTTTGACAATTTTAACTGGTGATATGTTTTCCGTTTTCAACTCCTTTTCCAAGTCAACGATCTCCATCATTGGAAGTCCGTAGAGCAAATTAATTCCTGGTTTGCATAGGTGTGAAAGTGGTGTTGTTTTTCTCTGAGGAGTTTGATGAATTGTCGTAGTCGTCCCAACTCTCCGTTGATACAACTTTTGTTTTGAGTTTAATTGATCATAAAACTCCTGGGTTGGTTGTTATCAACCTTCTGATCTCCTGTCCTCCACCACTAGTTATATGGATCGGTGGTGGTTTTGGTTTCTGCTGTGATGTTACGTTGTTGTCTTTCGATGAATGATTAACTTTGTTTTGGTTGTTCTGGTGCTTTGCTGTTATCTCCGCTGAAGTTGAAAAATCTGTCATCGTACAGATTCATCCTGGCATTTGAGAAGTATCATCTTTCTTTTTGCTAGCACTAGATTCTTTTTGGCTCATCAAGTTGGCTGCGACGTTTTTCTGCCCTTAATGGTTGGACGAATTATCCATTAATGTCTGTTTTGTTTTGAGATTTTCATCTCAATGTCATGTTGCTTTTCGTTGTTTATATCCTCGGTGATGAGAGTTGTCACGGGTGCAATGTTGTTGAGATTCAGGTTGTTTTTCCGAAAGTTTTTGGTTACTTTCCTCGTTCGTTTCTACCATTTTGCCGAACAAGTCAAAACACGTTTGAACAAGTTGAACTGAGATTCGAAACTTTAATCTCTGTTGTTGTTATCTGGAGCTTTTGAGAATTTTGAATTAATTGCGGAGCGAATTAAAAACACGTCTGTTCCCTTTGGCGGACCGATGTGAACTGACTAAATTCATACTCTGGAAGAGAATTAATAATTTTGAAAAGATTTCTGAAACTTTTGAGGTAGTTAATTAAAGAATTTTCAAGAAATTATCAGAAATTCTCTCATTTCCCCTCATTTTTACTCTCCCTACCACACATTCGTATCTTCGCGCCATAAAAATAATATAAATAGGGGACGCATTTCTTACTTTAGCATTATTTCTCATTTGAATTTCAAATCGAAAACTTAAAACTAAAAAACAAAATGGCCCGTACAAAGCAAACAGCTCGTAAATCAACTGGTGGAAAAGCACCACGTAAACAATTGGCAACAAAAGCTGCCCGTAAATCAGCACCAGCAACCGGAGGAGTTAAGAAGCCACATCGTTATCGTCCAGGTACAGTTGCTCTTCGTGAAATCCGTCGTTATCAGAAATCGACTGAATTGTTGATCCGCAAATTGCCATTCCAACGTCTTGTCCGTGAAATCGCTCAAGATTTCAAGACTGACTTGCGTTTCCAATCATCAGCAGTCATGGCTTTACAAGAAGCATCTGAAGCTTATCTCGTCGGATTATTCGAAGACACAAACTTGTGCGCCATCCATGCCAAGCGTGTCACAATCATGCCAAAGGACATCCAACTTGCCCGTCGTATCCGTGGTGAACGTGCTTAAATTCTCATAGCAAAGAATTATTTCCAAATTTAACGGTCTTTTTCAAGACCACCAAAAATATTAACATGAAAAGAAGAAAATTTTAATCAATTTTATGATCTCAATTTAATTTAGGACGTTATTAATTTATTATTGGAAAATTGGTCTAGGATATATTATTTACAAAAGAACTAAAAATATTCTTATATTATGATTTTTAATATGAGTTTAGCTTATTTTCATATAATATTCAACAATTTTGTGTATAGTATCAATGATTGAACTGAAAAGTTTGTTGTATCAGTTAGTCACGAGGATGGCGAAATAACTAATGGAAGGAAGCTGTTGATAGAAGGTATATCGCATTTGGTATTGGAGATTGACAAGTGGTAGCAAGCGATAGAAAAAATTTCTGATGATATCTAGGAGAGGCTATGGATCACAATTGATCTGCAAGTCCAGCGAATAACTGGATTTTGGTTCTAGTCACTAAACGATTGACATCTATATTATTTAGTATAAAATGTTCAAATATTGTAAATATCACAGAATTTTTATTAATTTTATATAAAATAGACTCAACTTATAATCAAAAATTAATTTTTCTTTTTCGAATGAGATTTTGTAGTCTTGAAAAAGACTATTTGTAATGATAGCTGATTATCAGCTATGATTTGTGCTTATACGATAAGTTTCTTAGTTTAGAATATCAATTTTTTTGCTTGTCTGATTTAAGCTTTCTTTGCTGCTGGTTTTTTGGCGGCTTTTGGCTTCTTCTCTGCAGCTGGCTTCTTTGCTTTTGGTGCTGCTGCTTTTTTTGGCTTAGCGGCAACTTTAGCTTTTGGTGCTGCTTTTGGTTTTGCTGCAGCTTTTGGTTTTGGTGCTGCCTTTTTGGCGGCTGGCTTTGCTGCTGCTGGTTTCTTTGTGGTCTTTGCAACTGGCTTCTTTACTTTTGTGGCTGCAGCTGCTTTTGGCTTCTTGGCAATTGTTTTCTTGACTTTTTTCTCACCAGTTTTCTTTGGCTTAGCAGCAGCGGCTTTCTTTGGCTTCTTTTCAGCAGCCTTCTTTACAACCTTTTCTTTCTTGGCTGCTGCTGGCAATTTGAATGATCCTGATGCTCCTTTACCTTTAACTTGTAACAATTGTCCCTTTTCAACAGCTGATTTCAAGAATTTCTTGATAAATGGAGCCAACTTATCAACATCAACTTTGTATTGAGCTACAAGGAACTTCTTGATGGCTTGTAATGATGAACCACCTCGTTCCTTTAATGTCTTAACTGCATTGACAACCATTTCACTGACTGGTGGATGAGTTCTTGGTGCCTTTGGTTTCTTTGGCTTGTCAGATTTTGGTTTCTTCTCTTTCTTGGCTTTTGCTGGTGAGGCAACTGGTGATGGTGCGACTTCTACTGCTGGATCAGACATTTTTGATTTATTTCTTAATTTTTCTTGTATTAAAAGAATTTTCAAATTGAAAATATTATGAGAAATTACAAGTTTTGTGGGTCCCTTAACTATGAGATGTGAATGGAAACGAAGCCTCGCACTCAATTTTTGTTGTAAAAATTTCCTTCATAAACTTCGGTGTCAATCTCAAATTTTGTTAATTATTGCATGAACTTTAATTGTGTGATTCAAAATAGTTTTTGAATGTTATTTTAAATTGAAATGTTAATTGAGGTTTTAATTTGAAAATATTAAATTTAATTTGCAAATTGCAAAAAAATTAAGTTAAAGTTGAAATTTATGAAAAAATATTGAAATTATCTTAATTAAATTTGAATAACTTTTGAACCGAATGAGATAATGTGAAGAAATTTACATCTAAAGATAGTTAATTTAATATAAAATCAAGAAATGAAATAAAAATTTTTAAAATATTAATTAACTTAACTACAGGGACGTACTCAAAAAATAATGTTTGATACTCAGTGCTTGAAAATTTTGTAAATAAATTTTAATGAAATTAACTTTAACTTATTCGTGTCTCATGAAACTCAATTAAGTGTAAAAATGCAGAAATTTGTAAAAATGTTCAATTTAGATAAATTTTGCCAAATTAATAATTATAATCTAAGTTAAATTAATTTTTAAAATTCTTCATACTGAATGTAGCCTTCAATGACTCAGTATATAGACTATATGATAACTGTAAATGAAATGTATAGTAAGACTGAGTTTAGAAATTGTATGGCCGAAACATATCATTTTTTATTAATATAACTATTTTATCACAAATATTTTTTACATTTGACAAATTTAAGACTTTTCTAGGTTATCATTGTGTGTTATTAGAAATGCTAAAAACAAGAAAAATTGACTCATTCAGAATTTTTAAGAGCAGAAAAAATTGAATAAGATTCAGAATTATATTTCATTTGCAAAATTTTGTTTATTTTATTAATTTTAATTAAACTAATTTAAATTGTTAAAATTATTTACAAAAATATAAATTCATTTTTAAAGTAATTTTATCATAAATATTTTACTTTAATATGACTAACTATAGAATTATTATTAATGTAGCCTTCATTTGTACTATGGGAATGATATTATATGACTCATTTAATTAAAATTTTTCTCTTTTTCATAAAATCATTTTGCGGTCTTGAAAAAGACCATTTGAGATTTGCGATGCAGCACAGTAATAGCAATTTACTTGGATGACGTGTATTTGGTGACAGCCTTTGTTCCTTCTGAGACAGCGTGCTTAGCCAATTCACCAGGCAAGAGTAAACGAACAGCAGTTTGGATCTCGCGACTTGTGATTGTTGATCGTTTATTGTAGTGAGCCAATCGTGAGGCTTCAGCAGCAATACGTTCGAAGATATCATTGACGAAACTGTTCATGATGCTCATTGCCTTTGATGAAACACCAGTGTCTGGGTGAACTTGTTTCAAGACTTTGAAGATGTAGATTGCGTATGATTCCTTACGCTTATGACGTCTCTTCTTCTTGTCATCCTTTGAGATTGCTTTTTGTGCCTTACCGGCTTTCTTTGCAGCTTTTCCGCTTGTTTTTGGTGGTGCCATTTTTTATGATGTGTTTTGAATAAAGTTCAGAATACAACTGTTGTCTATTCACACTTTTCGCTCTCTTTATATACAATTTCTCTCACCATGTAGCATAGACCACGCCTCTCTCTTTTTCCCGCTCTCAATTTTAGTATAAATACCTGAACATTTGTGAACATTCAACTCAGTATCGAATCATCATTCGTTTGTAAACTTTCTCGTACAAGTCAAATCAAATAACATATTGAAAAATGTCAGGCCGTGGTAAAGGAGGCAAAGTTAAGGCAAAGGCAAAGTCACGTTCAAGCCGTGCTGGATTACAATTCCCAGTCGGTCGTATCCATCGTCTTCTCCGTAAAGGAAACTATGGTGAACGTGTTGGTGCTGGAGCTCCAGTATATTTAGCTGCCGTCATGGAATACTTGGCTGCTGAAGTTCTTGAATTGGCAGGAAATGCTGCTCGTGACAACAAAAAGACAAGAATCATTCCACGTCACTTGCAATTGGCCATCCGTAATGACGAAGAATTGAACAAACTTTTATCTGGAGTCACAATTGCACAAGGTGGTGTCTTACCAAACATCCAAGCCGTCTTGTTGCCAAAGAAGACAGAATCAAAAACGAAAGCATAAATTCATCAATAATATGCCTTCAAGCATCTTAAAACCGTCCTTTTCAGGGCGACAAATTTAAATTCACAAAGAAAAACAAATTTTTATTTTATTAAATTTCCTTAATAGTTCTCATTCGTTATACGCTTTTTACATTTGGATTAAGTTTAATGGCGATGCTAAAATTAATGAAAAGTCAGTTAGTTTCAGATATTTTTATGATATTTGCATCCAACATATATTTTGCCATTTAAACATTATGCTATCCTGTTAACAAAAACCCCATTTTATAAAAAACAGTCTTTCTTTTAAAATTCTTGAGCTAATGAAATAGATTTAAAATTAGTATTCAGATTAACATTTATCCTTAGTAATATGTGTATACTGTATCATGAATTTATGTTCTTTATCTGTTGGGGAGATTTTAGTGCGTTGTATTTGTAACCAAACTGGGCTGAAATATTATGAAAGATCACATACACACTACGAATGGATTGAAATCTGTTAAAACTAATCAACAGCTTGTGACCAACTTAATTTTTGATCTCTTATGCACATAATTTTCGTAGTTTGAGCACAAAAGAGAGGTGCTTAGGATTTACAAACATAAATATAGTATATTTAATATACTTTATTGATTCTTTTACTTCAGGTACACGAGTATTTAAGGTACTTTATGGAATTAAGAATAAAAATCAAAAATAATTTTCTTCATAAATAAATTTGCGGTCTTGAAAAAGACCATTTAATGTAAGTTGCTGATGATGTAGAAAGTAATTTAACCTCCGAAACCGTAGAGAGTACGTCCTTGGCGTTTCAATGCATAGACGACATCCATAGCTGTGACTGTCTTTCTCTTGGCGTGTTCAGTGTATGTGACTGCATCACGGATGACATTTTCCAAGAAAACTTTCAAGACACCACGAGTTTCTTCGTAGATCAAGCCTGAGATACGCTTGACACCACCACGACGAGCCAAACGACGGATTGCTGGCTTTGTGATTCCTTGGATGTTATCACGAAGAACTTTACGATGACGCTTTGCGCCTCCTTTTCCTAAACCTTTGCCTCCTTTACCTCGTCCAGTCATTTTGTATTTTCAATTATTTTTTACTTCTTTACACAAGAAAATGTAAAACTTGAATGATGCTGATTCATGAAATTCACTCTCTTTATATACATTCTCTCACCTTCCCCTCTCTCTCAATTTCGATTTGAATTTCTGTCGATTCCGAAAAGTTACCTAAAATTAATTTAACTAAATCCATACTCTGGATGAGAATTAATAATTTTCAAAATATTTTGGAAACTTTTACCTAAATTAATTAAAGAATTTTCAAGAAATTATCAAAAGTCTCTCATTTCCCCTCATTCTTACTCTCCCTACCACACATTCATATCTTCGCGCCATAAAAATAATATAAATAGGGGACGCATTTCTTACTTTTGTATTATTTCTCATTTGAATTTCAAATCGAAAACTCAAAACTAAAAAAATGGCCCGTACAAAGCAAACCGCTCGTAAATCAACTGGTGGAAAAGCACCACGTAAACAATTGGCAACAAAAGCTGCCCGTAAATCAGCACCAGCAACCGGAGGAGTTAAGAAGCCACATCGTTATCGTCCAGGTACAGTTGCTCTTCGTGAAATCCGTCGTTATCAGAAATCGACTGAATTGTTGATCCGCAAATTGCCATTCCAACGTCTTGTCCGTGAAATCGCTCAAGATTTCAAGACTGACTTGCGTTTCCAATCATCAGCAGTCATGGCTTTACAAGAAGCATCTGAAGCTTATCTCGTCGGATTATTCGAAGACACAAACTTGTGCGCCATCCATGCCAAGCGTGTCACAATCATGCCAAAGGACATCCAACTTGCCCGTCGTATCCGTGGTGAACGTGCTTAAATTCTCATAGCAAAGAATTATTTACAATTGAACGGTCTTTTTCAAGACCACCAAAAATATTGACATGAAAAGAAGAAAATTTTAATCAATTTTATGATCTCAATTTAAAGTTAGGACATTTTCAATTTATTATTAGGACATTGATAAATAAACATACTAGGATATATCTTTTTACAGGAGAACTAAGAATATAAGTTTAATAATATGATTATTCATAAGAGATATTATTATAGAATATTTAATACTTTTGTTGTATAGTATTAATGATTGAACGGGCATTTGGTATGAGACATTGTCAAGTTTTATTCAGTGATAGGAAAAGTTTCTGATGATATCTGCGAGAGACTATGAATCACAATTGATTTGAAAAGCCGGCGATTGAATGGTTCTTGCAATTCTAGTCACTAAACGATAGATATCCATATTATTTAGTATAAAACCTGTACAAAATGTACATATGTTGTAAATATCACAGAATTTTTATTAATTTTATATAAAATAGACTCAAATTGTAATCAAAAATTAGTTTTTCTTTTTCGAATGAATTTTGTAGTCCTGAAAAGGACTATTTGTAATGGTTGCTGATTATCAGCCATGAATTGTGCTTATACGATAAGTTTCTTAGTTTAGAATATCAATTGTGTTTGCTTGTCTGATTTAAGCTTTCTTTGCTGCTGGTTTTTTGGCGGCTTTTGGCTTCTTCTCTGCAGCTGGCTTCTTTGCTTTTGGTGCTGCTGCCTTTTTTGGTTTGGCAGCAACTATAGCTTTTGGTGCTGCTTTTGGTTTTGCTGCAGCTTTTGGTTTTGGTGCTGCCTTTTTGACGGCTGGCTTTGCTGCTGCTGGTTTCTTTGTGGTCTTTGCAACTGGCTTCTTTACTTTTGTGGCTGCAGCTGCTTTTGGCTTCTTGGCAATTGTTTTCTTGACTTTTTTCTCACCAGCCTTCATTGGCTTAGCAGCAGCGGCCTTCTTTGGCTTCTTTTCAACAGCCTTCTTTACAACCTTTTCTTTCTTGGCTGCTGCTGGCAATTTGAATGATCCTGATGCTCCTTTACCTTTAACTTGTAACAATTGTCCCTTTTCAACTGCTGATTTCAAGAATTTCTTGATAAATGGAGCCAACTTATCAACATCAACTTTGTATTGAGCTACAAGGAACTTCTTGATGGCTTGTAATGATGAACCACCTCGTTCCTTTAATGTCTTAACTGCATTGACAACCATTTCACTGACTGGTGGATGAGTTCTTGGTGCCTTTGGTTTCTTTGGCTTGTCAGATTTTGGTTTCTTCTCTTTCTTGGCCTTTGCTGGTGAGGCAACTGGTGATGGTGCGACTTCTACTGCTGGATCAGACATTTTTGATTTATTTCTTAATTTTTCTTGTATTAAAAGAATTTTCAAATTGAAAATATTATGAGAAATTACAAGTTTTGTGGGTCCCTTAACTATGAGATGTGAATGGAAACGAAGCCTCGCACTCAATTTTTGTTGTAAAAATTTCCTTCATAAACTTCGGTGTCAATCTCAAATTTTGTTAATTATTGCATGAACTTTAATTGTGTGATTCAAAATAGTTTTTGAATGTTGTTTTAAATTGAAATGTTAATTGAGATTTTAATTTGAAAATATTAAATTTAATTTGCAAATTGCAAAAAAATTAAGTTAAAGTTGAAATTTATGAAAAAATATTGAAATTATCTTAATTAAATTTGAATAACTTTTGAACCGAATGGAATAATTTGTTGAAATCTTCACATCTAAAGATAGTTAATTTAATATAAAATCACGAAATGAAGGAAAAATTCTCAAAATATTAATTAACTTAACTACAGGGACGTGCTCAAAAAATAATGTTTGATACTCAGTGCTTGAAAATTTTGTAAATAAATTTTAATGAAATTTACTTTAACTTTCTCATGTCTCATGGAACTCAATTAAGTGGTAAAATGCAGAAATTTGTCATTAAAGTTCAATTGTGTTAAATTTTGCCAAATTAATAATTCAATTTAAGTTAAATTAATTTTTAAAATTCTTCATACCGAAAGCCACTTTCAATGACTCAGTATATAGACTATAAGATAACTGTAAATGAAATTATATGGAGTAAGACTGAGTTTATAGTTTAATACCAGAAAAGAACATTTTTATTAATATAACTATATTATCACAAATATTTTTTACATTTGACAACTTTAAGACTTATCTAGGTTATCAAAATGTGTTATCAGAAATGCCAAAAACAAGAAAAATCGTCTCACTCAAGAGTTTCAAGAAAAGAATAGAATAAGATTCAGAATTATATTTTATTTTCGAAAATTTTGTTTATTTCATTTTAAATAAACTAAATTTAAGTGTTTAAAATTATTAACAATAATACAAATTTATTTTTAATGTAATTTTATCTTAAATATTTTACTTTAATATGACTAACTATATAATAATTATTAATGTAGATAGATTCATTTGTACTATGGGAATGATATTATATGACTCATTTGATTAAAATCTTTCTCTTTTCATAAAATCATTTTGCGGTCTTGAAAAAGATCATTTGAGTTTTGCGATGCAGCATAAAAATAGCAATTTACTTGGATGATGTGTATTTGGTGACAGCTTTTGTACCTTCTGAGACAGCGTGCTTAGCCAATTCACCAGGCAAGAGTAAACGAACAGCAGTTTGGATCTCGCGACTTGTGATTGTTGATCGTTTATTGTAGTGAGCCAATCGTGAGGCTTCAGCAGCAATACGTTCGAAGATATCATTGACGAAACTGTTCATGATGCTCATTGCCTTTGATGAAACACCAGTGTCTGGGTGAACTTGTTTCAAGACTTTGAAGATGTAGATTGCGTATGATTCCTTACGCTTATGACGTCTCTTCTTCTTGTCATCCTTTGAGATTGCTTTTTGTGCCTTACCGGCTTTCTTTGCTGCTTTTCCGCTTGTTTTTGGTGGTGCCATTTTTTATGATGTGTTTTGAATAAAGTTCAGAATACAACTGTTGTCTCTACACACTTTTCGCTCTCTTTATATACAATTTCTCTCTCCATGTAGCATAGACCACGCCTCTCTCTTTTTCCCGCTTTCAATTTTAGTATATATACCTGAACATTTGTGAACATTCAACTCAGTATCGAATCATCATTCGTTTGTAAACTTTCTCCTACAAGTCAAATCAAATAACATATTGAAAAATGTCAGGCCGTGGTAAAGGAGGCAAAGTTAAGGCAAAAGCAAAGTCACGTTCAAGCCGTGCTGGATTACAATTCCCAGTCGGTCGTATCCATCGTCTTCTCCGTAAAGGAAACTATGGTGAACGTGTTGGTGCTGGAGCTCCAGTATATTTAGCTGCCGTTATGGAATACTTGGCTGCTGAAGTTCTTGAATTGGCAGGAAATGCAGCTCGTGACAACAAAAAGACAAGAATCATTCCACGTCACTTGCAATTGGCCATCCGTAATGACGAAGAATTGAACAAACTTTTATCTGGAGTCACAATTGCACAAGGTGGTGTCTTACCAAACATCCAAGCTGTCTTGTTGCCAAAGAAGACAGAATCAAAAACGAAAGCATAAATTCATCAATAATGTGACTTCAAACATCCTAAAACCGTCCTTTTCAGGGCGACAAATTTAAATTCTTAAAGAAAAACTAATTTTTATTTTATTAAATTACCTAAACAATTCTTATTAATGATTATATTTTAGTTAAACTTATTTTAGGTTTAGATTCGTCTGATTTTTGTCTTATTTGGTCTACCCTATGCTTTAGAATTAATGCAAACTTGGTTAAAATTTCAGATATTTTTATGAAATTTCATCCAATATTAGATTTGCCAAATGAAAATTATGCTTTCCTGTTCAAAAACTCCATTTTATTGAAAACATTATTATTTTGGAAATTCTTGAATTTGAATGAAATAGATTTAAAATCACCATTCAGAGACCTAACAAACAACCTTATACCATTTATTACTGTTCAATAAAATCATGTTCCTTTTCTATTAGGGAGATTTTAGTGCGTTGTATTTGTAGCCAAACTGGGCTGAAATACTTGAAAATGAATATAACATCTCTATTTCATATCACACATACACTCCGAGTGGATTTTAACTCAACTTGGGCCTATTTGCCTTTAACAATTTTTAACGTAATTTTTGTCCTCTTGGGTACATAATTTTCGTAGTTGTTTGAGAACAAAGAGAATAGCTTAGAATTTACTAAAATTAATATGCTTTATTGATTCATTTTATTATTTTACTTCAAGTATACGAAATTTTAAGAGATTTTAAGAAATTAAGAATAATAATCAAAAATAATTTTCTTCATAAATAAATTTGCGGTCTTGAAAAAGACCATTTAATGTAAGTTGATGATGATGTAGAAAGAAATTTAACCTCCGAAACCGTAGAGAGTACGTCCTTGGCGTTTCAATGCATAGACGACATCCATAGCTGTGACTGTCTTTCTCTTGGCGTGTTCAGTGTATGTGACTGCATCACGGATGACATTTTCCAAGAAAACTTTCAAGACACCACGAGTTTCTTCGTAGATCAAGCCTGAGATACGCTTGACACCACCACGACGAGCCAAACGACGGATTGCTGGCTTTGTGATTCCTTGGATGTTATCACGAAGAACTTTACGATGACGCTTTGCGCCTCCTTTTCCTAAACCTTTGCCTCCTTTACCTCGTCCAGTCATTTTGTATTTTCAATTTATTTTTTACTTCTTTACACGAGAAAATGTAAAACTTGAATGATGCTGATTCATGAAATTCACTCTCTTTATATACATTCTCTCACCTTCCCCTCTCTTATAATTTCGATTTGAATTTCTGTCGATTCCGTAAAGTTGCTTACAATTAATTTACCTAAATCCATACTTTGGAAGAGAATTAATAATTTTGAAAATAATTCAGAAACTTTTACCTAAGTTAATTAAAGAAATTTCAAGAATTCATCGAAATTCTCTCATTTCCCCTCATTCTTACTCTCCCTACCACACATTCATATCTTCGCGCCATAAAAATAATATAAATAGGGGACGCATTTCTTACTTTTGTATTATTTCTCATTTGAATTTCAAATCGAAAACTCAAAACTAAAAAAATGGCCCGTACAAAGCAAACAGCTCGTAAATCAACTGGTGGAAAAGCACCACGTAAACAATTGGCAACAAAAGCTGCCCGTAAATCAGCACCAGCAACCGGAGGAGTTAAGAAGCCACATCGTTATCGTCCAGGTACAGTTGCTCTTCGTGAAATCCGTCGTTATCAGAAATCGACTGAATTGTTGATCCGCAAATTGCCATTCCAACGTCTTGTCCGTGAAATCGCTCAAGATTTCAAGACTGACTTGCGTTTCCAATCATCAGCAGTCATGGCTTTACAAGAAGCATCTGAAGCTTATCTCGTCGGATTATTCGAAGACACAAACTTGTGCGCCATCCATGCCAAGCGTGTCACAATCATGCCAAAGGACATCCAACTTGCCCGTCGTATCCGTGGTGAACGTGCTTAAATTCTCATAGCAAGGAATTATTTACAATTGAACGGTCTTTTTCAAGACCACCAAAAATATTGACATGGAAAGAAGAAAATTTTTAATCAATTTATGATCTCATTAGTTGATAAGGATTCTACATTCTTATCTTTCTGCATCTCAGCCTATCCTTCATGTGGTATGTTATAAATTTATATCTACGTCGTATTAATTTCATATCTTGCAATTTTTTTGCGTTTTATTTTTACTTTCTCATTGAAAGATATGTTTGTGACTAATTAAAAAAGAATGTTTATCAATTTCCCGTTGTGGCTAATGCATAGATAAAATATAGTTATTTGGAAGAAATCTTATCATTGCATTAAATTTAAAAGTGGCGTGATTAATTTTTGGATGTCACATTTTTTTCTTGAAGGAATTTAGTGTGATCATAGCTCGCTGACATGATTAAGAACAGCTCAAATTTTTCTTAGAAAACTTTATTTTAAAATCACATAAAAATTGAAAAAATTTCAAACTTGATCTTTCCGCTTCATTTATGTGTGTTCATTTTTCAATGAATTTGATGATTATTTAATTGTTTATGAACTAGCTTCGGTGTTCTCCTCAGTTCTGAAATATCAAATTAGAATAATTTTAGAATTATATTAAAAATTTATAATCCTTAAGGTATTAATGAATTAATGATCAATTTCTTAGTAAAAACAAATTCTTAGTGCATTATTTGAACTTACATAATTGCTGGTTCAATTCCCATGATTGGCTGAATTGGCTCTATAAAAATAATTATTTTGACATTAGAATTTAATTATAATATATGTTCGTATGTATGATTAATTTCTTACCTGGATTTTCTGGTCTTAAATGTTTTAAAATAAAAAATGTCGTGTAAATATCAATAAAATTTTGATTATTTCATTACTTACTCTGTAGCCTCAACTTCAGTGGTTGCTTCAACTTCAGTTGTTGCTGTTACTGGCTCTAAATTATTGATAAATTAGTTTATTAGATTAGGTGTTTAGATTTAATTTTTAAATTTCTTGTTATTACCTGGATCCATTTTTGAATTATGATTTTATTTAACTGTAAAATTAATTTTTTTAGCGTTATTAGTCAATAGATATATCTACCAAATTAAATATTATTCAAAAACGGACAAAAATATGACAGAAATAATTCTTAATTCAATAGTGTGCCAGTCATAGTACCACAATCAGTGCACTAGTGTCACTACAACTAGTGGACATTAATTTGACTTTAATTTTGGGATTTAACTATTGATAAATTTTTCTTTAACTATCAATTTTTCAGATAGTCAATTTTTCAAAGAAGCACTGCCAATTAATGGCATTCCAACACTTAAGTTTACCTTAAAAGCTTTAAATACTTGATCGAAATATAAAATTTATACTGACTTGCGATAACATCTGTTTTCTGTTTTTATAACCGTCGCAACTGTTTCGTTGATGTCACATAGAACTGATATAGAACTGATAAAATTTTGTGATAATATTTTTACAATTATTCAATAGAGCTGGTTTGGGTGTAGATCTAATTACTGAGATATTGCGATAACTTGGTTAATTCTTGTAGAATTTTAAATTGTAATATTTTGAATGCTATTTTTTTTTTAAATATTTTATTTATTTATTTTCAATGTTGGATATTTTTGGTGAATTATCACGATTTACGCGGAATTTAAGGATTAAATCTTTCATGTCTTATCGGAGTCTTATCGTTATTTAATGAAATGCACAGTGATTATCTTTGCAACTTAAAGATATACATAAAAAACATTACATTGCACAAAAACGGCGGACATAGTTGTTACTACAAAGCATTCCTGCATAAGTAGGATGGACTGAAGAAAACTATTTTTTGAGTCATTTAATTTCCGACAAAAACTCAAAAATACCAAAAGAGGTGATTGCATTGAAAATAGGAACATATTTTAGTTTTATGCAATGATGGTGAAATACAGTCTATATTGTGATTAAAATATTTATAAATAATCTATGACTAAGTTTCCAAAAAGAAGTATTGTCAAATGCTTGCGTGTACAAGTGAAGAAAATCAACGAATATTATACTTTATCTCTGCAATTTTCATTTTTGTTATTGTATTTCTTTTATATTCTAAATTTAATACAATTTATTGCTTTTTAATCTCCTAAAAATAATTTTACACAGAATTTTTTGTTTCTTTTTTAAAAATTGTCTTTATTCACAAAATTCTTAAATTTGTAATTCCAGAGCCTCTAGAATTATTTATTGTTCTATTTTTTAACTTGTTTTGTTCGATTACTATTATAATTTAATCCATAATTAGCTGATCCACCAGGATTGTTTGTTCCTTGAATTGGAGCGTTTCTATGAGGATTATTTGATTGGTTATTTATAGCACTCTCTGCACCATTTTGGGGAGTTTTCTTTTTCTTTATCCTATCCTCTGGATGATTTCTTAAATGTTTCTTTTTAATCTCTTCGAGTTTTGCAGCGGCATCAATAATATTGTTATTCTTAGTTTCCCTGCAATCATTTTATAAACATAAAGCAAATTAATTTAATTTGTATTAATCATATTCACACCAAATTTTCAATTTGGGTGAATATATTGCTTTTGGTATTTTGAAATTTCAGTTTTTTTAATTTCCTGCATCAGACTTACAGAATTGACAAATATTTCCAATGGTGGAAAGTCTGTGCCTGAAAATACCAATCCAACAGTGAAAACCGCATCTTGATTGGTGCTTCCAGTGCAGAGAAATCGCAAAAAAACACTTTCTGTTATTTAGTTAGTTAGTTAGTTAGTTAGTTAGTTAGTTAGTTAGTTAGTTAGTTAGTTAGTTAGTTAGTTAATCAGCACGATATCTCTCTTCAAACTCAATACTAAGACTTCGGGTTTTTTGCTTCTGGTAGGGAATGGGTATGGCAAGAACTGTATTGTTTTTGGAGCCATAAGATGCTTCCATTAAGGCACAAGATGTAAAAAACTGTCTTTTTTTGGTCCAAATTATAGTCGATTATTGCAAAATACATTTTTGTAAACAAACAAAAAAATAAATTGAACTGAATCTTACTGGATCTCATTAAAATGGTCTAGAAGTGAACTGGATCCTACATGATCTTGTTTTTATGCATCTGGACGTTGTATGGATCCTACTGGATCTTATTTTAATGGTCTAGAAGTGAACTGGATCCTACTGGATCTTGTTTTTATGTGTCTGGGAGTTATATGGATCCTACTGGATCTCGTTCTAATGGTCTAGAAGTGAACTGGATCCTACTGGATCTTGTTTTTATGCATCTGAAAGTTGTATGGATCCTACTGGATCTTATTTTAATGGTCTAGAAGTAAACTGGATCCTACTGGATCTTGTTTTTATGTGTTTGGGAGTTATATGGATCCAACTGGATCTTGTTTTTATGTGTCTGGGAGTTATATGGATTCTACTGGATCTTATTTTAATGGTCTAGAAGTGAACTGGATCTTACTGGATCTTGTTTTTATGCATCTGGAAGTTGTATGGATCCTACTGGATCTTGTTTTTATGTGTCTGGGAGTTATATGGATCCTACTGGATCTCATTTTAATGGTCTAGAAGTGAACTGGATCTTACTGGATCTTATTTGAATGGTCTAGAAGTGAACTGGATCCTACTGGATCTTGTTTTAATGGTCTAGAAGTGAACTGGATCCTACTGGATCTTGTTTTTATGTGTCTTGGAGTTATATGGATCCTACTGGATCTCATTTTAATAGTCTAGAAGTGAACTGGATCCTACTGGATCTTGTTTTTATGCATCTGGAAGTTGTATGGATCCTACTGGATCTTATTTTAATGGTCTAGAATTGAACTGGATCCAACTGAATCTTGTTTTTATGTTTCTGGAAATTATACGGATCCTACTGGACTATAAGGCTTAGTGATTTATAAAAGTACTGTAATCTACCCAAGTCGGGCGAGCGAAGCTCAGCCCGGCTCGTATAGTGTTCTATAAAAGTACTGTAATCTGCCCAAGTCGGGCGAGCGAAGCTCAGCCCGGCTCGTATAGTGATCTATAAAAGTACTGTAATCTGCCCAAGTCGGGCGAGCAAAGCTCACAAATTTTTGCGACTTGAACGGCAAGCACTAGAAGCTGCATATCTATGAAAATATGTTGCTGTGAGTAGAAAAATGGTTCGAGCGAAGCTCGAACTTTAATTGTTCGGATGCATTTCATTCATTTAAATAATTTTAGTTAACGTGTAAATAATCATTTTTTATCACATTTATCTCATAAATCAATTATTTTGTTCAAGTTGTGTTTTTAGTTCTTACTTTTCTGTACAGTTTTTTGATCTATGTATGGTGTGAATATTCCCATGAAGCGTGATCCGCTTCATTACTAGTTTCTATTAAATTTTGCTGTTAACCTTATTTTATCAATCTCCTCTTCTTCCTTTAGTTCAGGGGTCTTCGGTTCAGGCAACTTTGGATCGTTCATGTTCTTTTTTTGTAATGCTAAATTAATTCAGAACAGGAAAAATAAATTCTTATTTAGTTACAAAATTTTTAAGAATCAAAATTTTTCACTTTTTTTAGTAAATTAAATTGCTATGCCTTAAACTCTAAATGGATTTTTTCAAATTTTAAAATGTTAACTAAATTATTTTTACCTTGCTAGTGGACAGGAACTAAAGAAATGAGCAATAAAATTTTGATACACCGCAATAAATACAACTTATATATGAGAATGTATGCAAATATTCTCTTTTTCAATTTCTTCTTGATATAACCAATGTTATACTGATCTTGATATAACATAGTTCAAATTGAACCTAACTGATTAAATAACTGAACCAAGTTCACTCTTACAATGCATCGTCTTGAATAAAAATATAAATCAAAAAAAAAAAAACTTAAAAATAAAAATTAAAAAATTGAACAAACTTAAAATTTCATATAAATGTATAACTATGTTATAGCAAAATAAGCTCAATAACAAATACTAATAAATATTTTTTTGATGATGTTTGTTTGAGAGAAATTATTTTATTAGAATGTACAAATTATTAAACATTGAAATTTTGAGTATTTCGGAATATTTAATTGAATAACCAAATTTCATTATTGAATTTTTCAATTAAAAACTGAATTTATTTACAGCTATACATTTTAAGCAGCTCTTAAATCCAGAAATTATTCCTCATCTAGTGCAGACGCCGTCTGAACTATTAATCCTCAAATGATCCAGAAAATACTTAATTGAAGTAAAAATTTAAAAATGATTATTAATTTAACATTAATTTTGATCATTTGCGTTAAAATTTTTTTAAAACTTTTGAAATGTAAAATTTTGATTTAAAAGTTTAATTATTATTTGTCTTAGTTTTTAGATGGTGGTTTTGATGGTCTTGGCTTTTCTTGAGAAGCTTTGTCTACAAGACTTTGATTCTTAGCGCTTGGATTTGTGCATGTATTATTTTTCCATTCGTCGCATGGTTTAGAAGGACAACCTTTGGCTTGTCTAAAAGTAAACATTAAATTAATCAAAAAAATTGATTTTCGGCTTTCTTGCCAGAATTTTAATGATATATTAAACCTTTCGGCCAGATGAGCTTAATTGTCAAAATGAATTTAATGTCAAAATACAATGCCGGTTAATTTTTTAATTATTTATATTATTTAGGTTTACCTTATATTTTGTTGTTGTTCATCTGTTGAATTTCTTCTTTCATTAGGTTTTGGTTTTTTATCCATTTTTCTGTCGTGTTTTTAATTGTGCTGAGAAATTGAAACAAAGAAAGAATGTTAATATATTTTTGATAAGATTTTAATATATTTGATGAAATTTTACTAAGCTTTATAACAATTTTCACAAAACTAAAGAAAATTTCAATTTATTTTACTAATACTGAACAATAAGATTGATGTTAACAAATAATTAAGTTAAGTAAACCTTTTTAAATTGCACAATTAATAATTTATTTGGTAGAAACAAATTCTGACTAAAATTTCAAAATATTACAGACAAAAAATAGAAAAAAATTTGTGAGAGAATAAATTGAGCGGAAAAGTATATTAGTATTGCTAATCTTGTTACGAAATTTTTCGTATTAGACAAATTTATACGCACATATTCTTAAATAGATTTTCATCATCATAACATGATTTTTTTGTATTCGTGTGTGAATATTTGACAATATTAATTCGTTCATGATTTACGAAATTTTTATCGCCTTACAATTGCATCGTTTATATATTATTATTTTTATCTGAAATTAAAATAATTAGTCATTTTGCAGAATTAATGTGAATAAACATTTATATTTATTTCATCATTTATAAAATCAAAATAGAATCAATGATTTGAATTTTGAGAAATCTTTGAAATAAGTGATGTTCGTGGTTGATTCTGTGGATGAGTTTGATTTCTGAGTAACTCATTCTTTTTTTGACAACTTGTCTGTGTGTTACAACGCGAATATCTGAAAATCATGATAAAATTAACATTTTTTTACGAATTGATTCAAACTAGTTTGATATTTTATTGTTTTCATACCTAATGTTCTCTTGTTCTTGATCAGCCTGATCTTTTGGGATGTCTTTTTCTGAATCCATTTTTTCCATAGTGAATTGAGTCAAAGATTTGAGATAAAAATTAGAATCTTGATAAGAATTTTGTCAAATTTTTGTTAAATAATTATTTTTGACTTTTCAAAATCAAACTTGAATTTAAAAACCATTTAATATCGAAATAAATTCAATTTAGAAGCTTAGATGAATTTTAATATTTTCACTGTTTTGCTTTTGCTGTCTGTTACTTAGAAAAATTCCTGTCAAATGAAAAATTTGAATAAAGAGAGAAAATATTTTGAGAGATATAAAAACTTTGCTCTATCTGGATGATTTTTATAATATTTCAATTGAAAAAAAAATTACAAATTTACTGAAATCAAAATTTTTATTAAATATGAGTGATAAATTAGTCAGATATAAAGTATGACAAATAATTTTTTATTTATCTAGTTTTAGTTGATATTTAAATTAATCAGTTAAAACTTAAGAGTTCAGTATTTTAAAACAGATTGTAGAAAGGCATTTTTATCATAAATTTCCTTCCTTCCTTCATTCATTCATCATCATCATCATCTTCTTGACCACTAGCATCATCATCACGACTTTTATTCTCATATCTCTTCTTTATTATTTTTTGTATCTTTTCCATAGTATCGCTGTCTAATTCTAAATGTGAAAAAAATTGATCCCAATATTTTAGGAAAAATCTTACAACTGAATTTCGACTTTTTCGTATGAAATTTGGACAAAAGACGCTTGCTTCAAAAAGAGGTCTTCGATCATCAATGTGAACATATCCAAATTTTTTGTCAACATACAGCTTATGGACTTGATGTAAATGAGGATATTTTTTGGTGAATAATTTTACAATTTCAAATAAAAATCTTGTCATCCAACTGATGTTATTTTGACTTCTGTAAAGATTGAAATTAAATTTTTTGCAACCTTGGATGAACTAGACAACAGCACAGAACTGCAGGCCAGCGTATCTAAAATGCTAGAATTGCAGGCCAGTGGCTCTTATAAACTTACTCAATTTCTGTTGCATAAAATATTTTCTCAGCAAACTCAACATATCTAGCAGCATACAATCTCAAGCTATATTCCTTAGATTTATCCATGATATTTTGCACATCATTCACTACCACTGATAGAATCAAATTTGCTTTATTGATAATAAGAATGATGATGATTGTCATTGCAAAGACTTGAATAATTCCTGATAAATTTTCCGATTTCATATCAATTTCACCAGCATACATTATTAAGTATTTTGTTGATGCATTCCCAAAGTCACGAAACTCGTCAATTTGTCCACCAACATTTTGGTCAAAAAGAATGTAAGCTAATGCAATACATCCGAAAAATAATGGTAGGAATAAAATAAATGCCATTAAATAAGTGCAAAATATAGTCTGCAAGCACTTCATGTAAATTGAAAATTTTAATGCTGGATACAAAGAAAATGATGCGATTATCATAAGCAGGACATTCAGTGCCTCTACAAGAATAATTGTAAAGTTTAAATATTTTAAATTATCTTCTTCATCAGTGTCTGTCGTATTATTATTTGTTTTTGTCATCAAATCAGGATCAACATCTTTATACAGCTTGAAAATCCAGATCAACATCAGTAGTATAAGAGGTAAAATTATTAATCCAGTTTCTAGCCAATTTGATAATTTTGAATAATACTTTTGTTTATATACTTTAGCAAATTGTATCCATTCTCTAGGTACTAGGAATAAAAGTCTAACTACGGTTATCATAACTATCCAATCCCAATTTTTTGGTATGTCATTCTTTCCAGATATGTTAGTTGGAAGTACGGCATCTTTTCTTTCGTTATTGAATACATTTTCATCAAGATATTCTGTCGAATATTCATATGAAGATGCGTCGCTTAACTTTTCTGAAAAATCTCCAGAGCCAACAAGTAAATTATCTCGGAGTAACTCCAGATCTGTCTGCCTGTCAATCTCATCTTCAGATTTTGATTCTGAATTATCCTTAGAATGGATTAACGATACCAACCAAATTGTTGGAATGACATAAAATAAAATAAATCCAATTAAATTCCAAAAGAAAATTCTCGCATATTTTTGTATCTTTGTTCTTATGATCGTTTCCATTACCGGATGTGTCACAAGTGATCTTAAGTCATGATCATTAAGGATGTAATCCATTGTCTCATAATCTTCATTGGCAATCACACCATCATCAATAACTTCTGGTTTTTCATCATGATTGAAGTATGGAAGCATAAATTGACAATCAATTTTGTAAAAGTTGTTTTGGCATGTAATTCTGGAGTCCAAAAAGTCTTCTAATGTTTTACGATTCATCCAATTTTTTGGTAGTTCTCCTCTGCCTAATTCGTACTTATTTTCAAGAAACATTTGGGCTGTATAATGATGAATGTCACTAACAATCATATTTTGTGGAAATTCTGGACAACAAATTAGGAAATTGTTGTAGTCAAAAATAATATTCACAATCTTCTTCTGGTCGGTTTTTATAGCTGCATAGAGAAGGATGAATGAAAAATTTGTTGAATATTTTTCATAAAAATTAAAAATTTCAATTTCATTATATTTTTGATGCTGATTATCGTATGTATTTGGTAGCTGATATATATTTTTGTATGATTCTTCCATCTGGACGATCTCTTTCGGGAACTGCTTTGCGAATTCTTTTACCTTTTTGTTTAGAATTAATGATAAAAGATGCAAATACGGAATGAATTCAGCTTCAAATTTTAGAACTTCTTCTTGATTTTTCAAATTTTTGAGAACAATTAATGTGTTTTTTGTACCATTTTCATCAATGGATTCAAACTCTACAAAATATCCTAAATATATCATCAATATACCTATCCAGAAATGTTTTCGAGGTAGTTTAGGCTCATGATCACCATCAAATATTTCAGGTTCTTCTGTTAAGATTCTCTTAAATACACCAATGAAAAAATCAGCATTTCCATTTTGATTTTTGGAAAATTGATTAATTTCCTCAAAGAAATAAAATAAATTTTTTGTATTTTCGTAGTCATTTCTTTCATTTTTGTCAATCAAACTCAAATGATACTCTATCAAGCCTTTTCTGACGCTATTCGATGAATTATCGTTTTGGTATTCACGAAGTAATGAGTTTTTGAGCATCATAAAGTGATTTGGCTCATGAAGTTCTTCATATTTATCTGATTCTTTTAACATTAAGAAAGCAATGATATAAGAGTCATTATCTGTATCAAGAACATAATCAAGAAGACGTTTTTGGCTTGGATTTTTCTACAATTAAAAAAAAAAAAAACAAGTTTTAGGCATTAAAATTGAGCTCTGGCTACTGACTGACATTTCAGAATCCAGTGTGTAGACCAAGAGTTGGCAGGACTCCACAATGAAGTCCCTCCAACTATGATTTACATATCCACTATTTACATACCATTGTCCATATTTCAGGTACTATCCACAATCTAAATTCATTCCAAATGTAATTTAAAACTGCAAAAAAGTTTTCATTCCAAAAACTCTGCTTAGAATCAAATTTTGATAAGATTTCTTCAAAAAGACTTTTAGCCTTGAGATTTGGTCGACCAAAGAGAAGTTTTCTTATTTCTGGAGTGTTTCTAAAAATATTCTTGAAATTATCAGAATCGATGTCATTTCCTTCACCGGAAAAATTAGATTCCACGATATTTGATATTTTATCCTAAAATGAAATGGAATTTAAATGTTTTTAGGGTTAGTTTCTAGGTATCATATTCACACAAAATTGTGTGAATATATTGTTTTTTGTTTTACAGAAATCTACTTTTTTCGATTTACTGCCTCAGCCTTGCCGAATTATAAAAAAAGTTCGGTCATTCAAAGTTTGTGCTTCGTATTACCTATCAAATGGTAAAAACTCCTTCATGATTGGTGCTTCCAGTGCCGAGAAATCGCAAAAAATCACGTTCTGTCCTTTAGCAAGTTAGTTAGTTTCCGCGAAAACTCAATTTTAACACAAAGTTAAGACTTCCGGTTTTTTCTATCGATAGATATTGGTTATCACACGAGCTGTATAGTTTTTGGGGTCATGAGATGCATCCACTGAGGCACAAAATGCAAAAAACTGAAATTTTTTCCCTAAATATTAGCCGCTTATTCCAAAACACGTGTTTTAAAATAATGCTGGCCTCGCTTCGCTCGGCCGCAGACAATTAAAAGTATTTCTTCTATATTTTTCATGATCTAAAATTAATTAATTTATATACATGTTTTATCCAAATTATTCATAATAATTTTTATAGAGATTTGGCTGATTGCATTTGGTTACAAATAATTGAAATCTTCAGGTCGTTAGATCGAATCCTATGAAATTGTGAAATTTTTTTTTCCATTTTTTTTGAGTTTTTTTTTGAATACTTGAAGTATACAAAAAAAAAATGTAAATATTAAATGTAGATATTAGAAATATCTATCCATTAATGTGCTTAATTTTTAGAAAACAAAAGCGAAGTTAACAAGGTTAAATCAAAATACTTCTTAAGAATCAATACATTTAGCCTAGTTCGTATATACACAATACGAATATAAGTACTCAGCCGAGCTCGTATAGTGATCTATATAAGCACTGTAATCTACCCAAGTCGGGCGAGCGAAGCTCAGCCCGGCTCGTATAGTGATCTATATAAGTACTGTAATCTACCCAAGTCGGGCGAGCGAAGCTCAGCCCGGCTCGTATAGTGATCTATATAAGTACTGTAATCTACCCAAGTCGGGCGAGCGAAGCTCAGCCCGGCTCGTATAGTGATCTATATAAGTACTGTAATCTACCCAAGTCGGGCGAGCGAAGCTCAGCCCGGCTCATATAGTGATCTATATAAGTACTGTAATCTACCCAAGTCGGGCGAGCGAAGCTCAGCCCGGCTCGTATAGTGATCTATATAAATACTGTAATCTACCCAAGTCGGGCGAGCGAAGCTCAGCCCGGCTCGTATAGTGATCTATATAAGTACTGTAATCTACCCAAGTCGGGCGAGCGAAGCTCAGCCCGGCTCATATAGTGATCTATATAAGTACTGTAATCTACCCAAGTCGGGCGAGCGAAGCTCAGCCCGGCTCGTATAGTGATCTATATAAATACTGTATTTTCTCAAACATTAGAAACTGCATATCTATGAAAATATGTTGCCGTGAGAAGAAAAACAGTTCGAGCGAAGCTCGAACATTAATAGTTCGAACGCAGTTCGGACTTGGTTGAGCGAAGCTCACAAATTTTTGCGACCTGAACGGAGCGAAGCGAGTGAAGGCGTGAAAATTTTCTCAAACATTAAAAACTGCATATCTATGAAAATAAGTCGCCGTGAGAAGAGAAACAGTTCGAGCGAAGCTCACAAATTTTTGCGACCTGAACGGAGCGAAGCGAGTGAAGGCGTGAAAATTTTCTCAAACATTAGAAACTGCATATCTATGAAAATATGTTGCCGTGAGAAGAAAAACAGTTCGAGCGAAGCTCGAACATTAATAGTTCGAACGCAGTTCGGACTTGGTTGAGCGAAGCTCACAAATTTTTGCGACCTGAACGGAGCGAAGCGAGTGAAGGCGTGAAAATTTTCTCAAACACTAAAAACTGCATACCTATGAAAATAAGTCGCCGTGAGAAGAAAAACAGTTCGAGCGAAGCTTGAACATTAATAGTTCGAACGCAGTTCGGACTTGGTTGAGCGAAGCTCACAAATTTTTGCGACCTGAACGGAGCGAAGCGAGTGAAGGCGTGAAAATTTTCTCAAACATTAGAAACTGCATATCTATGAAAATATGTTGCCGTGAGGAGAAAAACAGTTCGAGCGAAGCTCGAACTTTAAAAGTTTGAAAGTAGTAACTGTACATGTTATTCTCCATGTAAATAATTTTAGTTAATTACTTGCACATTATCATTTTTTATTTCATAAATCTCTTATTTTGTTCAAGTTGTTTTATTTTTATTTTTTACTTTTCTGTACAGTTTCTGATCTTCGTATTGTGTGAATATTCTCATGAAGCGTGATCCGCTTCATTACTAGTTTATACTCGAGAATAGTGGTTGGCAACCTGTGTAATGCGCTAAGCTAATGTGAAGGCGTCAGGGGTAGCTTTTAGGGCCAAATAAAATTTACTTACCAATAACTTTTTGTCATTATTCTTTAATGGTCTTCTAAACACAGCCTGAAATTCAGCGACTCGTGTAAAAGATGACATAATGCTGGCTTTCAAATCAGATTCCTTAGTTTTTAAGATTAAAAATTCTTTCGACTCATATAAGTTCTGGAAGTCGGCTACCAAACAAAGAATTTGTCCATTTCTCTTGATTTCGTATATCCAATATTCACCAAAACATTGCTTGTAATATTTTACAAACTTTTTATATTCAACTTTGAATTTCTGTACATAATTTTCCTTTAAAAGGAAAAGAAGATTGAAAAATTGATGGTTGCAAACTTTTTTCATTTCTTTGTAGGACGATTTGCATGTTGATCCGGATCCGCATGAATCTGAGGATGCAGAGAAGATGCTGCGTTTGATATTTGCTAATGTTTTTTGTTTCAAGTCCTTATAGCTTTGGCTGTTTGAAGCTCTAAGAAAGACAAACAAAATTTTGAGGATTTCTATTCCATATTCCTGATTTTTAATCCTTAATGCTCGTTCAATCAAATTTTCGATATCTTCGTTATCAAAATCAATGTTTATATCATGAAAATGAAGATAAACAGCTTCTAAACAGATTTCATGGTATTCTGTCTTTGAATTATCGTTTAATATGTTGAATAATTTTTGAAATAATTCTGGTTGGATTTTGTAAGAATTTCCAGTGTATCCAAACAATTCATTCAAGAATTTTTCTCTAGGAAATTTTTCATTATTTTGATGCATTAAAAATGTCAAAATTTTATTTTGACCATCTTCATGTCTGACTTTATTGGATTCAGCTTCAAATAGTCTCAAATTCAATAGAATATCTTCGGTTTTTATGATGTCATTATTTTTAGATGATTCATTAAGCTCTATAACATGATGCTCGATAACATTATTTTCATTGGCTGTATTACTAGCTGTGCTGATATTGCTTAATTGGGAATTTAAAAGATTTGTGATTTCACGATGATTTGTTTCCATTTTTCTATAAAGTTTTAAAAGAGATAAAAGGAAAAATAATAAAATTTGTTGACAATCAGAATGATAAACAATATTGACAAGTTAAAATTTTACTAAGACATTCGAATAAAATATTGAATGATTTTGTTTACTATTTGAAAATTCAAATGAAATTGTCAACAAAACTGAATTTGTTTGAATTTACTTTACTTTTATTAAAGTTTGTTTTAAATCACTTAAAAAGTTTGAAAACTTAAAATTTTACTTACCATTTAACACCGAAAATCACAATTTAAATTATAGAATTTAATTATTCTAAGAATAAACGCAAAAACAGTCTTAAGCAACGAACATCATGATGCAAACTAACTCACATATTTTTAACACTCAAATTTTCTTGTCAGACACATCTTTGGAGTTGTGTGATTGCTCATGTATTTACAATATTGTTATTAATTCGTCTTGATTGTATTAATTTGTGCTAATTTATAACAAAATAATATATGAAAATTTGGATTTAAATTAGAACTTAGGTTAGGCTATGATCTCTTAAAATAGAACTCAATTCGACAAAAATAAGTGATACTGGTCCATGTCTAGTTCTACCGTATATTTATCCACAGGGGAATATTCAGACAATACTTAAATTCATCAAAACAACAATTTAATTTTTTTAAAAAAATATTTTATTATTTAACTGAATATTTTAACCAGAAAACTTCAATCCAGGAGCAGGTGCAGCAGTATTTCCAGCAATTGTTGGTGCAGCAGTTGGCGTGCTTGCAACATTTGAAAACACAAATGAACCTCCTGAACCTGATGATCCTTGAATTGGATTTCCTGTTGATAACCTCATAATTTGATTTTGTATATAAAATGTTGTTCCTTTTAATCCAATCACAATCATTTCTGTGAACCAAACAACTGTTCCATTGTCATATTGAAATCTTCCTTGAATTTGTGAAATTGTACCGCCGTCAACTTTTGGCTGATTATCGATTATCATGATTGTTCGATTGTTGATTTTTGGTATGAAATTGAGCTTGTCAAAGATGCTGTTTGAACCATAAGTAACTTCTCCATTAAGCGAATAAGTTGAATCATTTATATCATAGTAGACTTTGAGACTCGACCGTAAATACGGCAAGTCAAACTGTGCATAAAATTGTTGAACAAATGCATTTGCGGTTTGATTAAAATTCACATTTCTTTGACTTAATATTGGGTTGAAGAGTTGAATTATTAATAGAACTAGCAGCATTTTTGGTGTGAATTTGATAAACTTGAAATTTTCACTAAAATTATTATCGAGTTTTTGACTTTATTGAAATGTTTATACACAAAACTGGATGTAGTAAAATTGTAAAACATATTTTTGTGACATTTCCTTCCGTAATTTTGAAACACGTGAATTGACATTAAAAATTATTTATGAAAATTCAAAATAAAATTTTAAAGTACTTCTGGTTGCATACATGCTGATTAGCAAGTAACTCCATCTAATGTAGTTTGAAGAGAAACTTTTGTTTGAATATATTTCATTTTTAACAGCTTGATTGAAAAATGTTGTCTGTAATAATACTTTTAATATGAACTTTAAATCATATAGACAATTGCCTTATACTTGTAAATCCTCACGGTCTTCTGAAAAAAAAATTAAAAAATTTTGGAGAAAATTAAATATTTTGGACTTAAATATTTGTAAGGATGTGGACTTAAAGGTCTAGACCAGTCTTAAGATTTGACACAACTAAGAAAATGTGAAAAATTGTTTTCCTGTGCCGGCATGACTTTAACTTGAAGTTGGATCCACTTGAATTCGGCTACATACTAGAGTCGCGTTGGGCTGAGTAAACACTTTTTCGCCTTTTATTTGTCGTATCCCTTTCGAATTTGAAACCGAATCCTTTTTTTTCGCAAATTAATCATCGATTTCAATAAAAATCTCAATATTATTTACTTCTTCAAAGTAAAATAATTAAAATTGCTCACATCAAGTCAGTGTCCAGCCACAGCAAACAATCGTCAACTTGACTAAAAACTCAACTACGAAAAACGAATGAGAAACGAAAACAAAATCAACAAAGAGAGTGAGTTATAAAGGTAAAATAAATTTTTATACGATTTTAGAAGCACAGCAGGAATAAATTTCAAACGTGTGCGCGCTCAAAGAGAAACGACGGAACGAAAAATGATAAGTCACACAGAAGTGAACTGAGATGAATGAAAATGAATTTAGAAGGAAAGTTTGCTTGACTTTATGAGGCAGTTTAGAGTTGGGAAGAGGAATAGAGTTGGATTTTTGGGTTTGAAAATTGGTTTAAGTTCTTGTTGATAGGATAGGAAATTGGTATGCAAAAATCATGGTAACAGTCTTTGAGGTGGTATCTCTAGTTTTGTTGATGTATTCTGAAAGTCAGCAGATTATTGATTTTGGAAATCAGAGCTCGAAATTGACTTAAATTTTTTATGAAGTTGAGTGATTTTCCATTACAAAATCTGAGTCGATTCCGTGTCTGTTGCAAATTTTTGTCTTTCGGCATCTTTTTAAGGGTAATACCTCAATTTATACATCGAAACCCCATTAATCATAGATGTCATTTGTGTACAGCTACTAATTAATGTCAATAATATTTTTGCATGACTCAACATGCACCCTACGCCTCCAATCCTAAAACAATCCCAAAACAAATTCCATATCAACAAAATATTAACCATATCCAATGACCTTTCCAGCCAACCTTTCAACAATCACTGACAAAATCATTTCAACATTCTCAGTTCCATATATCAGGAATTTCTATTTCTATTGAATTTCACGTCAAAGCTCGATTCTTTTTTTTGTATATATTACAATTTTATTTTATATCTGTTTACTTCTCGGCACATTCGCTTTGAACATGTCAATCCATGTCACTTCCGTGGAAACTTTAAAAAAGTAAAGCACAACTTTTTTATTATTTTGAGATAAAATAGAGTTAAAATAAACAAGAAAGCAAGCAACAATGAATAATACAGAATTCACATGTACATGAGATAGTTTGACACTAGTCGTGCTTGTGTCGCTGCTTTATCTTCCAAAAATAAAAGAATTTTTATTGCAATTTATTTAATGAATAATAAAGTTTATTTTTTTGATGACGAATTTTCGTGGTGTCTTCATGTCTCATATCTTAAAAGACAATAAATAAAAGTCATTTTAATTTATGAATACATAAATCATTTCCGATATCGTCTTTAAACAAAAATTTTGTCATTAAAGACTTACAAAATATAGCGTCGTTTGTGATAAGAAATGTAAAATATGAAGTTTGAGTGACTAGATTTCAGTTTGAGTGACAGCGCAGATTTTGAGAATTAGTCAGAAAAATCAAATTTCAAATTTCAAAAAATTTAATTTTTAACTTCCCGGACAGTCAAATTGTAATTTATTCATATTGTTACATATCAAGTCACCCAACTCAACACCTTACATAATCTAAAACGAAAAATAATCAAATTCGATTTATTTTTTGTTCTAATGCTCGCGTGAAATAAATTTTCCGACGGTTTTATGACTAGATTCTATTGAAAAAGCTATAAAAATTGCGGCATTTGTGATTCTTGTTCTTTTGTGACTTGTTTTGTGTTATTTGATCTTCTTTTTTACGACCATCAAAGCTCAAAATAATTCAATGAATTTTTATGATGATTAAAAATTGTTGAAATTAATTTGAAAATTAACGAATTAATTATTAAGATTGGAAATGTCTGAAAGAAAGTTGCTGCAATCAAGATTTTTCGATGCATGTCCAAATATTGATGTCGTTGATGCATGTCATTATCAAGTTTCATGATAAATTCCTCTTTTTAAAAATATTTCCAAAAAGTACACAACTCATTCATTCATTCAGCTGACCAAACTTGCTGCCATTATTATTTTTATTGTTTCTGTTACTACTGCAAATAATGACCTTTTGACATTGCGCAATAAAAACTTCATTTTATGACATTCATCGAATATCCAACGTTACTTACTTTCATACTGGGTGACAATATAAGAAATGTAGAAAAATAAGAAGAAGGGAGTAAGAGAAGTTGTTGGTTTTAGTGATTGGAAGCGCATAATTGGGGTGTGATGTTACGAAGATGTGCTTCTTACATAACAGAAGTCTGATTCCTACTTCTTGAGAGTTATTGCTTAGTAAATTGCTTCGCTAGCCGTATAGATGAACTCTGAGTCATGGTCCCTCTCAGCTGGCATCTGAAACTGGTTCTTTAGCTGGCTGTCCTTTGCCAATGACCAATATCAAGTGCTACTTTGTCTCTATCAACAACCTCGTTCCAAAATATCTCAAGAATTGCATAATTTTCAAATAAATTCCAGAATTTTCAACTAAATGGACAATCTGTACCAATTTAAATCCACATTTCTTGCACATACGTCGTCTCACACTATCAAACATCACACCATGACTACATAAAGATAAACAATCTGATGGAGTGAAGTCAATAAATGCCAATATTAACGCCATGTCGTCAATGGTACATTAATTATTATGTACACTTATTGCAATATTCCATAAGAAAAAA
Organism: Chironomus tepperi; assembly: GCF_022539635.2. Lineage (NCBI taxonomy): Eukaryota > Metazoa > Arthropoda > Insecta > Diptera > Chironomidae > Chironomus > Chironomus tepperi. The sequence goes on from NW_027226383.1 coordinate 77,715, forward strand.
TTCTCGCGCAAGCTATCCGTTGAGGTTTTTTAAATTAAGAATCTCTTTAAAATGTAATTTTTATATCGTCAAGCTAGAATGTCAATTAATAAGATGATTTTTTATTCTTTTGCAATATAACTATTATTTTTATTGTTTAAGAATTATTGGAATTTGCGGCTTTGTGGTAATTGTTCTAAGAGTAGATATTATTGATCCAGGGTTGGATGCATGGTGACAAATGTGCTGTTTTTTGGAGTATTTTCTATATTTGGATAGATTTGATTTATGTGAAATTGAAAGGAATTTTATCAAATTTTTAAAACATTTTCTAAAAAAATCCATAAACTCCAAAGCTTATCCGACACTAAACCACCATTTGACATCAATTCACATAAATCAAATCGTCACCAAAATGACAGTCCTATCAGCTATAAAACCATCAACTCATTGACTAAATTACCAACTCTAATTCAACCTAGAAAGACTTTTGTTAAACATTTTATTTCCAATTTTTTCTTCTTAACCAGAATCACCCGTCCATAAAGATAAGGAGGAAGTTTAAAATAAAATAAAAAAAAAATCTTTAATTGCATTGACGTTCATGAGAATTCAGTATGCCACCAATATCACAAAGTGTTGCGGATAATAGTCTTTTGACACCACTTTAGTGCATTCTTTATGAACACATATTTTTTATACGAAAAAGATCAACTCATTTTATCTCGTAAGATAATATAAAGTATTATAAAAATCGTAAAATAAAATTTTTATCACACATTTTGAAAATTATATAGGGATGAATGTATAAATATTGTATTTTTAAACAGGTTTTTTGTTCTCTTGAGTTTGAGTTGTTCGTGAGATGTCAACCGTGTGGAGGATGTTACTGGGAATTTATGAAAAACCATTAAATTGTCGTGTAATTTTTCTGAAAAATTCAGTTACTTTGTAAAAATTCTTTTTAATGGCTTTTCCGGGTGTTAAGTTCAAGTTTGATATTTCAGAATGTAGGGAAGTCTAGGTTGGACTAAATTAGAGCAATTGTTCAGATTTTCAAAGTCCAGACAGCATCTAACGCCGTCTTTTAGTGTTGGTCATAGTACAATGTTGCGGTACAACCTCAAATGTGTCACAAAATGGCTTATCGATGTCCTAAACATACGAAACATTAAAAGGTCATCATCCCGAATACCACACATCTGTTAACCAAGCGAAAATCCGGTTCTAGGTTGTCATGATTTGTTTATTTAATCCGGCTGCAAGTTAAAGTCAAAGTCACGCTTGACTGATGTCAGTTTTTGAATCGATTAAGTATTGTTTGTTGTGTAATCTGCTAAGAAAGTTGAGAACCACTAGCTTAAATGGTATGTAAATTGCCTAAGTAATCCAAAACTATATCCCAAAAAGTAAAATATTGTAAAAAATTCTAAACGATAATTGAAGTTTGATGATTAGCTATTTATCACAAATCCAACTAGTCCAGATATCTAGAAGCCTAACCTATCATAAATCATATTTTTATCACTGTAATCAAACTCAAAATCCATCAATCAAATATTAATAAGCAATAAATCAATTTACACAAAATCAGAATAGCATAAACATACTTAAAGAATTTTTTTTACTACTTCAAAGTACAAATTACAAAGTTAAACTATAACTAATTACAAATGCCAACAAGTTATTAATCTAATTAAGTACAGCCCATAACTCAACTTCAAATACACAAAAAAGGCCGCTTACTTCCCTATAAATATGTAAAAAAAACTTATTGCACTATCTGATATCCTGCAAGCTTTTATTACATATATTTTCAATCCATTAATATGCTAATTGAATGTTCATACAACACTCAAACCTACAACATAGAATAATTCCACATATTGCCTTCACAAAATAAAATAAAAATGATACCTAGAATGCCACGGCTGGTTATTTTCTTATTTCATATATACGAGGTCAAAAAGTGAGTAATCCAAATGAAGGCATGCAGATTGTGTGCTAAAAAAGAACGAAAAGAATTTAACCTCAATGTAATTTACGCACATATTGCACGTTTAGGCTTTTAAAACCTTATTCATTCATGAATGAATGGTGCGGAGACATGCTATCTCCTATCTGTGCTCATTATTGTGTGAGTGAAAGATTGTCTGGCTGTGGATTTTGTTTTGGGGGATTAAGCTTAAAATGTTGCTGGTTTCGGATTTTTACTCCTTAATTGACTGAGTTTTTCGATTTTATGTTCCTAAAAATTGATTCATGCAAATAGCAACTTTGTCATTCATTCCCGTCCCTCAATCCATTCCACCTCAGTCTTTAACTGTGAAATCTGATAGTTAAATTGAAGCGAGCCACTTTCTATGCTCAACGGCGAGTGTCGAAATGTAAATATTCATTGGATGCTCGCTGCTCAATTATATATCGATTATTTAAATGGCTTTAAAGCCAAAGAAAAGAAAAAAAATAAAAGAAATGCATAAAAAAAGAGAACAAGAAAGTTATAAAGGGAATCCTTTTTCACATAAATTTAAATTTACATGTATAATTGCCATAAATAACAACTCAAATAACAATTTTAATGGCTCTTGTAGGAAAATTATGTTAAACATTTGTAAAATGGCACAGGCACAATGTGCATGCGCGCGAAAATATTAACACCAATAACCATTGCAAATGCTGCTATATGCTATTATATTATTATGCAATTTAGCATGTTAGACAATGACAGATAATATTTGCACTACAGTGCCATATTATGCACATAAATTTCGATGACATTTTTATGCTTTTTCTAATAAATAATTTGTCGATTTGAAATGAAAAAAAAAAAAAATATTGATGATTCATGATTTTTTTGTTGTTGTTGTGGCTTTTCTGCTCGCTATTTTTTCATGACAAATTATTAAACATGAATTAAAGCCTTTATTAGATTTTTTTTCGTCTTGCTGTTTCTTTTAGGTTTAGTGTTGCTTTGATTTGACTTATTTGCATACAGAAAACAGTAAAGATTAGGAATAAAGTGACATTTTGGGGTCTAGAAGAAGGATTTCATGTTTGAGAGATGCAAACATGCTAGTTTATTGCCTCAGAGATGCAAAGAAGCTAAATCGTTGCCTTATTAATGCAAAGAAGCCAAGGCAATGTCTTAGTGATGCAAAAGAGGCAAAATATTGCTTTAAAGATGCAAATCAGCCAAATTATTGCTTCAAAGATGCATACAACTCTAACTATAGCCTCAGAGATGCAACAAATCTTAAATATGACCTGACACAAAGATGCACACAGATGCGAAATATTTCTAATTATGGCCTAGGAGATGCAAAGGAGCCAGATGATTGCCTCAATCGTTAGAATAACTCAAACGATGGCCATTAGGATGCAAAAAAGCTAGATTTCTACCTCAAAAATGCAAAAAAAAAATTAAAAACTAATTTTATGCGCCTCCAAAATCCCCCTCAAATCCTTCCAATCTCGGCAATGACACTCATTCAATATATGACGTTTAGGTTAATTGAAAATAAATTTATTTATGTTATTCACGTGGAGGCAAAAAAAAAACGTTAAAGAAAAGGAATTAAAAATTGAGATAGATGATTCTATTCAAACAATTTCAATTAATGCAATTACAATTCCATACACATGCATTAGAAATTGATGAATGAGGAAAAATATATCAAGCAAGCAGTTTCACCCATTTAATAACAGACATTTCAATAATTATGTATTCTCACTAATGGATTTTGCGCCTTTTTATTAAAGAGAAAAAATAAGGAATTTTCAATTTTGTTGCGCTTGAAATAAAAGGCTTTTGATGGTGAGGGTCCCTTGTGTGGAATTTGGAGGCTTTTTTGGGATGTTTTAGGAAATTACTTTAAAAATTGTTCTATATTAAGTGAGGATCCATCACAAAATCGATCAATATGCTCACAAATTCAGACAAAATCCCAGCAAGGACAAGCAAAACGAAAAATATTAATTAAAGTATTTTATCATGCATATATCTTAAGCGCAATTGAATACCATCGTAAATAATGTGATTCATTTGTTCATTTACAAACAGACGAAAAAATAAAAAAAAATATAAATGTGAAGTAGAACTTGAGACTTGTTAACAGTTAATCCTTTTTACAGCTTTCATTGATATAATACGATTGTTGCAACATTTTTGCATACTTATTGAATTTATTTCCATATTTTTTTTTTTTTGTTTTGTTCATGTGAAATATTTAAATTTTTCTTAATGACGACAATTCATATCGAATGAGCTTACATGTGTAGCCATTTATAGTTAATCACTTACAACATTTTTCATATTTTTTATTTTTTCTCGCGAGCTATTTTCTGCAGAAGGAAATAAGTTGAGGGTTTGGAATAGAATTTTAGGTGAACTTCTTGTATTTAATTTTATTTTAATGAATTCATTGACTTTATGGATTCATGGACGGAGGTAAACTTGAATATTTTTACATATTCTTATGCCTCATGGGATGTATTAAAAGCAGTAGCAATAATAGCAAGGAGTTTGTAATTATCATTTGGAATATTGATCGTAATAGACTCACATCTATATGATTAGGTCTTATGAGATAGGTATTAAAATTATTTAGCATAGCGGCAGGAGACTGACTGATTGAATAATCATATGAAAGCGATCAAAGTGATGAAACATTAATGTTCAATGAAATAATAATGCATTTGGCTTACAGACAACTGAACAACTCAAATCGTGAGGTTCAATTCGCATTGGTTTTTTATTTTTTTTTCCTGTAGAAATTTTACTATTCATATTTCATGCTGAATACAGTCATCATATATTATGAAAATATCTTTAAAATGAACTTTAAAAATTGCATGAATTTTTCATCTATGAATGAATATTGAAATATCTTATTTTTATTTCATATTTCAATACCACATGTATCGATTGGAAAAAGTGGAACTAATGCATGTCATTTTGAATTCAATTTCAAGTGCCTTTTAAAAATATATAGTCTTTTGCCAAAAAAAAGTCAAGGGCTCTCATGACTTTTAAAAAGCACTTTACGAGTCGAGATTTTCCTATTCTTTAAGTTCAATATTGATGAAGTGCTGTAAAAATGTTATTGTATCATTTTACATGAATCTAAGTCATTTAAGCTTTTTTTACGTCTTTAAATTGCAGTTTTTGTGAGAAGAATGAGTCGACTGATTCAGTTTAGATTGATGACTATTGTAGATTTATTTAATTTATATTTGAAGATTTTATATTTTTGTTTTGATTTCCGCTTTAAATGTTTATTTGGAGTTTTAGTTTTAGAGTTTTGTGGTTCGTTCAATTTGCTTTAGATTTTTTTGCTTCAATTTTGCTGTTTCAATAATTTTTGCTTCATTTCTTCTTCTTCAGCATTTTTGCATCAATTTTCAAGCTTCAGCTTTTCGCATCGAGCTCTCTGCTTCACTTTCTTAGCTTCAATTGCTATGGTTCAATCATTTTTGCTTCACTTGCTCTTCTTCATGATATTTGCATCCAATTTGATGCTTCAGCTTTTTGCCTCGATTTTTCTTCTTCAGTTTCTTAATTTTAGTTGCTCTGCTTCAAATGTTTTTGCTTCATTTTATTTTCTTTGCCATTTTTGCATCAATTTTTATGCTTTTGCTTGTCTCATCGATTTCTCTGCCTCAATTCCTTTGCTTCTATTGCACTGCTTCTGTATTTTTGCATCAATTTAATTTTGCATGCCATTTTGAAGTTCATTTTCGAATCTTTATGAGAATTATTCAATTTAAAATCATAAAGTCCGTTAAATCTTTTATTGCATCCTTCACCAAATCTATTAATATGCGCTTCAGCTTTAATTTCAATATCAACCTCTCTAAATGCTCACAGCTATTGTAAAATAAAATAAGTTACATGTTAAGTTCAAAATAGTAAATAAATTTAATGTATTAATGTAAAATCATCGTCTTTATTTTAATTAATGTAGCCTTCAATTTGCTCGATTTCTTTTCAAAGCAGACTCTCGACTCTTTTTATTACCTCGTGTCATTAAAAGCCCTGTACATTAGAAAACTAAATATAAAATTGTGAATAATTACTTTATGCTTATAGCTTTTTTATTTATTATTCAAATAAGATTTAAAAAAAATAACTTTTTTAATTGAGATTGTTTTTTATGTTCTGAATTTGCTTAATCGATGTTAAATCACGAACACAATAGAATTATTGCTTACTGATCCTTTATCTGCTTACATGACTTTAAGCTGCAAGATCAGGATAAGAAGTAAAATCATGTTGCTTTAATAATTGAATAATAGTAGATCATGAAGCATAAAAATGAACTTTTTAACACCACGTGTTTTTGTTGTGAAAAATATGCTCATTAAATAGAATCAAAATCAGATTTACAAGCTGAACATTTCATAATCAAATAATTATAGCAGTAAGTTACACGATAGAATAATATTAAGATGGAAAAAATTGTAGACTTTATGCGAGAAATTTCTTTGTATTACTATGTAACTAATTGCGATTTTTAATGACTGAAACTTGATAACGACATTGCAGCTATTAAACTTTAGTAGTTGGTATAAATATCTTTAAATGCTTTCTCTAGGATTGTCTGGAATTTTTTGAGAGATTTATGATATGTGCATTTAAATTAGTCGAGAAATCAATCAGAGACATCAATTTCACAGTACCGACAGAATATTAAGTAATTTTATAAGTGTTAAAAGGTGTGATTTTTGCCACATTATTAGTTAAAGTGTGTCTTGAGTTAATTTGTTATTAAATGATTAAATTTATTAAAACAACTTTTTTAATAAACTCAACTTTTTTCATCAAAATTTTTAATCATAGGTAATTTTTTTGGCTAAACTACACTTTAGGGTGGGCCAATATATTAATTTTCATATGTACCAAAATCACTCCAAAAACACTTAATATAACGTTTAATCGTAGTTTTAGTAGTTTTTAGGTAAGTTTTAACAGTTTTGGGTAGTTTTGAGTCAAAAAATTTAATTTTAATTTAAACTTTTTTCCTTATTTTTGGTATGGTTTTAATATTTTTTGTAACATAATTGATAACAATGATCATTTTTTACAAAATGTCCGTAATTACTGATCCAGCATAGGGTAATAATGATCCCTTTTACAAAATGTCCGTAATACTGATCCAGCATAGGGTAATACTGATCCAGCATAGGGTAATAATGATCCCTTTTACAAAATGTCCGTAATACTGATCCAGCATAGGGTAATACTGATCCAGCATAGGGAAATAATGATCCCTTTTACAAAATGTCCGTAATTACTGATCCAGCATAGGGTAATAATGATCCCTTTTACAAAATGTCCGTAATAATGATCCAGCATAGGGTAATACTGATCCAGCATAGGGTAATAATGATCCCTTTTACAAAATGTCCGTAATAATGATCCAGCATAGGGTAATACTGATCCAGCATAGGGTAATAATGATCCCTTTTACAAAATGTCCGTGAATACTGATCCAGCATAGGGTAATACTGATCCCTTTTACAAAAGTCCGTGAATACTGATCTGGTTTAGGTTTATCTGGCCAGATCAGTTTTCATTTTATTTAAAAATTAATAGATCCATAAACTGAAATTTTTATTATTTGTAATATGCTCAAAATATTTAGCCCAAAACGACAAAAAATATTGAAATTTTAAAATCAAATTTTTTGACCCAAAACTCGCCAAAATTGTTAAAACTTACCTAAAAACTACTAAAACTACGATTAAACGTTATATTAAGTGATTTTGGAGTGATTTTGGTACATATGAAAATTAATATATTGGCCCACCCTAAAGTGTAGATATACCATTTTTTTTGGCGTGCCTGATTAGTCTAACATGGGATACCTACTTTACATAATCCCAGAAATCAGTGATATTTCATAATTTGCAAACGATAGAAAGCTATATCATAGATCATATTTTTGAACAAAAAAATAAAACTACAACATTGTAAGTTCGAAGAGGTGAGGCGCTTTGATATGTAGATAATCCAGTTGAATGTTACTTTGTTAATCAATTTCATCATATTTAAGCTTTCATAATATCTTTAAATCATAATATATGATTGAATTATTAAGGTTAACTCTGTGAAAATTTGGATGGTTAATGTTGTGGATAGATTTAGTTGGGGATTACTCAAGACTTAGGCATTCATCTAAAATTGCAAAAATTGTTCAATTTTCAAACCTTATTAAAGCAAGAACTGTCAATTAGACTACATCCTTGAGTGCATGAGTTATCCAAGGCTATTCTTAGTTCTATTTCTTCTCCTTGCTAAGAATGTTATTCAAATAATGTTTTTTATGTCCAAAAGGATAGGTTTGACCCCTTTCTTACTTACTGTAACCATGTAGAGCTTTGGTAACAACAAATGGCTTTCTATCCGACTCGGTTGCTGGCTAGGTCACTTTGTTTGTGTAAATTCTCTGTCTGCATGTTGGACAGACCTTCTTAAATCATTGTACTGCGTCAAGTAGCTTTTGAAGCTCTTGGTCATGGTTCCTCTTGCAGAATTCAACCAAGGGTCATGTAACAAACTTGTGATTCTGTCTAAGCAATGACATTTTCACTGGCATTCTTCTTTCTAAGTATATGTCCTATTTAACCGTAATTTCTCAAGCAAATTGAAGGTTTGACCTCCAATAGTAATAAATACCTAATTACTGTGCATAATGATCAGTGAAGTATGTTAAATTTTAATAGTTTTAAAGCTTTTTAAATAATAAAATAATTACATCAATAATGTTAAAACAATAAAATTAACAAGAAATAGCACCCAATTATAACCATTTAGTTAATTATTTAAAAATTAATAGCATATTAAGAATATAGAAACTGCATCCAATTACAGTAGTCATAAATAAATATTTTCATATTTTCAACATTCAAATCAATTAATATTTTAGTCACAATATGTCATTATGTGCGTCAACAGGTATTATTATAAGTAATTTAACACCCACAAAAATAAAGAAAAAATTGTTTATAATTGGCTAGGATTTCAATTAACGAACATGCATATTGAAAGCTACTGAATTTATTGACACAACCAACGAAAAAAAATGTCTTGAAGCAATTTAAATTTAATTGAAAAATAAAAAACCTTAATTTCTGTAATTGAAGACTTTCCATTAATTTCTTTTTGAAAAAAGCAGACATAAAAGAAATTCTGCAATTGCTAGAAGAATAATTGCATTAAGTAACCGTATAAAACAATATAATCTTCATGACTATTACTATTATTATGTGACAATAGCTGCGAGAATGAGAAAAAAATAGTAATTTCCACCCACCTACCAACTTCCTCTAATGATGATGCATGATGATTAATAAGAAGAGATTAAAATGAAATAAAATTGCGCTTACCTTCCTTAATAAACTGCAATTGGTTGGAAGTGGTGGATGAAGAGTTGGTGGTCTTAATGGATGCACTTAAATAAATTTGGATCTATGATAAGGTAATGTGTAGGATTTGGAGTAGATTTACAGTTTAATTAGAGATTCTGTTAATGTTTTTGGTATTCTTAAGATAGACGATTTGTGGCAAAATGAAGCTTGATTTTGTAGGAACGAAAGTTCGATTCCTATTTGCAATTTCAAAATTTAAGAACCTCAAGTCTCAAAATCTAGTTCCTGACAGGCCTGTTGATGACAATTGTTGATTAAGGTATCCTAATCTGTTCAAAAATTCTCTTCAAAAATTACAATCCAAAATCCCCAAAATTCCAACTCTGCCAAAACTAATCTCTACAAAACTATCGCTTTTAAAAAAAATTAAAGTCAAATAAGCGATGGATATAATCTATTAGCAATCTTAACATTATTAATATGATATATTATACGACACATAAATTCAACAATTTACACAATAAACATATAAGACACACCATCATGGTGTATAGCTCACTCATGTGACTTTAATGCTCAACAAATCATCTATGATATTTCATCAGACATTAAAAATCTTTCATTGATGATGATGGAGGAAGTGGTAGTCGTGGTGGTATATGGGGGATAATTGGAATGGAATTTTATGATAAGAGTTGGGGAGTTGGGATTGACTTGAGGTTGAATTAAGGAAAAGTCATTGAAAATTGCACATTTTGATCCAAAAAAGTAATAGAAAAATGCAAAAATGTCCATAAATTTAATTAAAGTTCTAAAATTTATTCTAACTCGACTCAACATTGCTGATAAACTTTCCATAAAATCCGCGCTAACTTCAATCCAACACGCTTCTATCCTCAACCAGCAAGATTAATTTTCAACGATTGAAACATTTTGTGCAGTGCGATTTAATGTAATTTACCGTCATTCGTCAGTAGGTGTTTTAAGCAATTTTCTTTACTTTTTCATCCCAAGTCGATCAGCAACCAATGTGTGCACACACTGGCTCACTACACATGACATTCAATTGATATGAGAATAAGATGTAAGTTGGATGAAGTGAAAAATAAAGTTGAAAATATTGCATTTAATTCTGCTTATTTTTTTTTCCTCATTGCGATAAATCTCGGCAATTTCATCGTCACATTTCAGCATTAAAGTAAGTATACAATAATAAAAGTGCATTAAAAGTAGTCGTTTTATATACGAGAGCATTGTGGATATACATGAAGAGTTAAGGCAGAAAAAATAAGAAATGAGAAAAAAAAATGAGAAATGATAATCACTTGATATTTCAAATGAGCAAAGTGAATGAGAAGGAAAAATGTTCAAGTGATGGATACTTTGTGGAGTAACTAGGTTGGGTTCTAATCATGATTTTAGTGGTAGCTTAAAAGTTGAGCGTAACTCAAAAGTTGAGCGTAACTCAAAAGTTGAGCGTAACTCAAAAGTTGAGCGTAACTCAAAAGTTGAGCGTAACTCAAATGTTGACCGTTACTCAATAATTGAGCGTAATTAAAAAGTTGAACGTAACGCAAAAGTTGTACGGAATTCAAAAGTTGAGCGTTACTCAAATGCCAAAAGTTGAGCAGAATTCAAAAGTTGAGCGCAACACAAATGTTAAGCGTAACTCAAAAGTTACTAGTGAATCGAGCTGAACTAGTGAATCGAGCTGAATTAGAGAATCGAGCTCATCTCAAAAGCTGAGCGTTACTGAAAAAATTGACCCAACATTACCATCCCTTGTCAAATCATGCATTAAATAAATTTTTCAGGTAGCTCTGGATTTTAATGAGAAAAGTATAAAATCTCTTTATAAAAATCACTTAATAAAAGTAAAAGTTGTGAGACGGCATTGCTGGGGCGATTTAATTTCAATTAATTAAAGCAGAAATTCATTTCGAAAAAGAAATTCTAATAACAGAAAAGAAGCAGAAAAATTTTTTATCACGAATATTAGAAAAAAAAAACATTTTTGTAGCATTTAAATTCGATCTATAAATTACAGAGTTTTTTTTCATTTCAATAGCAATAAATCTAGCAACGGAAGTGCCTTGATCGAGTTTTATTTTATTTTTTAAATTCACGACTCGATGCTTCGATTGTTTGTTAAATGATCTTTTTCATGCTTTACTGATCATCAGAATATTCGAACGTAATATTTTAACCTTTTGATGTAGACATATAAACACAATGCATGAGCATTTACAGTACTCAAATATCCCTCTTGTGTGTCTCTGTTTAATTTGTTGCTATTTGCGACCCTAATTAAAAAAAAACGATGGAATTTCGAGGGGAGATTGTGGATAAGGCGCATACAATGTATCAAGTTAGACCTGAATTTACTCAAATTTGTCCTGTTTGTATCAAAACTGAGCTAAATTGTGCTGATTTGATGCAAAATCGAGCTATATTGAAGCGTTTTTGTGCTAAATTGATCCAAAACTCAGCTAAATTAAATCAATATCATCAACAAAGCCTACATACTCAAACTAAAATCAACTTAAACTCTTAACCTTGCTTCAATAATTCAAACAGTCACAAAATACTTGAGAAATTTCTAATATACGATTATTGCGTTGAACCTAACATTAACAACATAAAAAATTATGAAAGTTCATAAAAGGGAGACGAAAATGAGAACTAATTTGTTGGCTGAACGGCAATCGATTTACATGCCCAATTCGGAATAATCGACAGTGCTCCTTACCCGGTAATTATCGTCTAAACGGGCGATAAATTTTAAATTATTCGGTCATTACTTCTCAACTCAGTCATTCATTGTCAAATGTTATGCAATTCCGATTCACTTTTTGGGCTTCCTTGCGCGAGGGTTCGAATTATATTTTTTTGGAAATCGATTAAATTATTAAATTTTATTTGAGTAGAAGGAAGTGGAAGTGCTTGTTGCGTGGGAAAGTCATTGAACCATAACCGTTTTTATTATGTTCAGTTACATTCAGTTCTTTTTTATTTAAGGATGAGTACAAGGACATGACCGTCAATGATTGATTTAAGACAGACAAGAAATTAATTTTTTTAGCCTACATTCAACACTTTTGTGATGAAAAATGAAGTAAAAATTGCAGCAGAAGCTCATCATTGCCTTTCAGTCCCACACTCGTGCGTAGTTCAGTTTCAATCATTCATGCTGTTACATGCAATAATTCAACAGCTACCATAGCTATAAAAATGATCATGATTTGAACAAATTTAGTCATTTGTTTTGTTAGTCAATCGACAGCGACAGCAATGAGAAAATAAGAAGAAGAAATTGAGGAAAGAAGCGACTGCATGGATGGATTTTGATGATGTTGGTGATGACTGAGTGATTAATTGATGTGCAAAATGGTTTATCTGAGGCTTTTATGGATATAAAAGTTAGACTAAGGTTAGGGCAACAAGGCTCATAAGAGTTAGAGTCGGAATTGTCAATTTCTTATGAGTAGATTCGAAAATTTCAAGAAAAACTCAAATTTGAATGCTGTATTGACTCAAATTCTTTGAAAAATTCATCAAATTTATCAAGAATCAACAAAAAAGTCCATTCAAACCAACTTCAAACAAAAGATGAGCAAACTGTCACCGACACTAACTGATGCTGCACATTGACGAGACATTTGAATGAAATTTTTCATCTTTGTCAATTTTTCATTTCCATTTACTTTATTTTTGCCTATTTCTTCTTTCCCTTTCATCAAAACACCGAGTTGGTGTCTTTCTTATGCAAATTTATTGCACAATTTTCTCATCTTTTTCTTTGTCATCGCTTGCAACTTTGCAGAAATCTTCATGACAATCCCAAAAACAGACATAATTAATATGTACAGCTAGACTTCATATTCCATTTATCATAAAATTGAGTAGAAAATTGCATTTATGACATTTTCTATGAATTTTAATTTCTGTGACTGTCATCACTTGATGTGCTGCTCTATGCAGTAATTTGCCTTATTTTGAATAAATTTAAACAAAAATTTTCATTTGAATGAGCTCGGAAACTTTTTTTTGTGCCACTCGCGATGTGCTGAACAGAAAAGAAGCAACAAAATGAAATAAAATCACAAAAATGAGCAGAAGAATTTCGTCATGCGCAGTTCAGCGTGTCGAAAAAAATGAGAAATCAACTCGCATGGAAATGAACAAGAGAGTTTTAGTTCCATTTGATAAAATCGCGAGCACCACTAAAAATTTGTTGCTGAATATGGAAAATGAATGAAAAATTGTGTGAGAGAAAAGTTGTCAGCGGGTGCAGCCATTTTGAATATTTTCCGGCATTGGAAATTTTTATTACACTCGGATTGACGTAATTTGTGTCTTTTAAAGATTTTCTAGATTATAAGTCAATTTTTCAATCAAATCAAATAAAAACTTAGTTTTAAAATTGCAATAATTCAGAAAATCATTTAAAAATCAAACAAAAAGCTAGTTCCTTAATGGAAGCACCCCATGCGGCCTAAACATTCAATAAATCTCTTTAATTCCAAATAACATTTACAAAAAGCAATGAAAATGAACAGAAAAAATTAAAGCTCAATAAATTTTCAAAATGAGACATCAATGTCAGTTTTAATTTATGCTGCACGAGTCTTTTTTGACTCACAATGAGCAACAAATCATGTTAAATGCTTGGCATAATTAGTTTAATTATTTCACTTAGCTTTTGCCGATTTGATCTTGGATTTGGAAATTGAATGAAGTACTGCAGAGGATTCTGGATGTTGTGCACTATTAGAATGCATTGCTAGTTACAGTGCAGTTTCTAATTTCTCTATGGAACTGTATGGAAGATATTTAAATACAATTGCTTCAAAAATAAATCATTACATCGTCCATAAATTCAACAAAACCTTTAAAATACTTCACGCGATTCCAAATCTCATCGGAATCAATGCATCAACACCAAGAGCATCAAACAAAAGCACAGCAATTTCCTAAACAAACATCAACTACGTCTTACGTCTTGTCCATGTGTGGATGCAAAAGTACAGAACTAATGAACAAAATAAAAATGTTTTCGGAACCATAAAGAGCTGTAAATTGATCAATAATTGATGTATGGATAGAATGTAGGCACTGCGAGGTGTCTGAAATGATTTTCTATTGATTTATTTATTTTCGGTGTTTCTTTCTTTGTTTTATGGCTGACATGGCAAGTCCTTGACCCAATCAGCTCTGCCTTTTGTTGTTGTCGATGAAAAAAATGTTGCAAAAACATTCCACTCAGCTGCTGCTGCTGCTGTTGTTGCTGCTCTTGTCATTAAATTCTCTCATTCAAATTATTTGAATTGCTATTCATGTAAATTTAAGTCACACATATGCAGTCATTTAACTCGATAGAAATAACATTATTATTGAGAGTTGAGGTGAGGTGATGGAGATTTATTGGACGATATTAAAAAACAATTTAAAGAAGGCGATTGAGAGACGGAGATGGAGACATATTGTGGCTTGTTGAGAGAAAATCTTTTGCCAATGACTCAACATGCTGAAGAAAAATTCTTTTTAATGACTCATTTTCATGATTTGCTGCTGCTCCTGTTATTGGCGTTGATTTCTTTTACTTCTTAATGATCGAAAATGTAAAAATCATAAAAATTAATAATTGATTGAAATTGTTTTTTTTTTATAGACGGAGATTGGCTGAGACTTAATTAATTAATTAATTGCTTAATTTCGGATTATGAAAATGAATGATTTTAGTAATCAGCTATACATGGCTATAGGCGGATTTTAAATAATTTTATTGGATTGAAATTGTCAGTCAAAATGCTTTAATTTCTGCAGAATTAAATTAGATAAAATAAGATCAATGAGGTTGAATTTCACATGAGATTTTATGTCTCAGATTAACATTGCAGTAATTTAATTTTATATTCATTTTCATTCCTATTTACTATTATTATCTGCGATAATTGTATGCATTGAGTGAAGAAAAGAAAAAAAAAGTAATTAAAACAATATTCAAATAGTCGACTAGAGTGGCAGCCAATGGCGATTTAATAATCTATGAACGTAATTAAAAATGAAGTGAGGGTATATGTGTGCCTATATGCGACTATAACATGTAAAGAGTCATAAAATATAAAAATTGTAAGCAAATATCATAAATATTCCATGCGTAATTTCTGTCTATTAATTTATGAGTTGCTGCCGCCAATCATTTCGATATATAAACATTTTCATGTAGATTAAAGTCATTGAATTTATTTTTATTTAGTTTGTAGTTTTTTTTTTACATTCCAACAATTTAATTATCTTTCCTCCTTCCAAGCTGTCAATGTATCTCATTTTATTGAATACATTTAGCTGTAAGGCACGTGGCATATTTGCTTATTTTAAGGATCTGTCGATACTATTATGCTTTATTTTAATATTTCATGAAGTCATGTTTACCTTAGAATTATTTTTTTATTATTTGAAAATGTGAGCGTGTCATGTAGACATTATGTATGCATTTAGAACAAACAGCTGATGACCCATCAGTTTTTTTAACATGTAGTTTAATAAATTAGTGAGGTTTGATACCTATTTGAGTTTGCAATGTTGGAATAAAGGAACGAATTTTTGATATTGTTTGAACAATAGTAAGGAATAAGAGCTGCAACTAGACTAGTGAAGGGGACCACATACCTTCGTGGTAAGCCTCAATCGAAGCCCTACATTACATAAGGTTCATGGCATTTTCTAACATTTTTGACGACACACTAGAGAACCGCGGCACCCATATTGTCCACCACTGAACTAGACTCTTCAATTCCAAAAATAGCCATCATCACCTCAATTTAAACTTCAATTAGGGACTATTATGTTTTAAAAAATATCAATCACCTTAAAATCTCCCCAATTTTAACCAATATAACCTCAAAAACCACCTTTTCACAAAGGGATGACTCACCATACCATGCACACATATAGTTCTCCATGTAAATCCTTTTTACATTCTTCCCAAAAGAAGACGATACTCAATTCATTTAATTTTTTCATGCGGACGTTCATTAACCTTAAAAAAATAACCATCTGCGAGGTAAAAAATTTTTTGGAATTTCATTTCAATCTGCTTCATTTCTTCCCTTCATAATTACGTTGATGGTGCTGTTGTTGTTATTGTTTCCCTTCATGTACAGCAAAAAGTTTAACACTCTTTAATGGATAATAATGAAAATTGACTTTTGACACGCAATATTGCGATGAATATTTGGTATTTCAGGGGGTGGATTTGTGTGATGATGGGTATTTGTTTGTTTAATTAAGTTATTTAGTGTGTATTAGTTAAGGAGGTTTGATAAGAAGTTCTGATTTTGAGGTTATGTTGAGAATTTTTGAGGTTAAGTTTAGAATTTTGTGGTTAAGTGAAAAAATTTTGAGGTTAGTTGGAACATTTTGAGTTAAAGCTGAAATTTTTTGATTCAAGTTCTTGAATATTCTATGTAGTTTTTGAATTTTGAGGTTAGTTTTCAAAATTTTAAGATATTTTTTAAATGATTAGGTTAGTTATTAAGTTTATTAGTAATTTTTTGAATTTGGGGGTTAGTTTTAGAATCTTAGTAATCTTATTTTAAGTATTAAAATTAAATCTTTAATTTTGAGGTTAAACACTGAAATTTGAGGTTAAACAGTGAAGTTTGAGGTCAGTTCTTGAACAATAAGATAAGATTCAAAATGTTAAGGTTGTGTTTTTAACTTTCAAGTAAGTTTTTCAGGTTAGATTCTAAACTTTGAGGTTAGTTTTTGATTTTGAGGTTAGTTTTTGAAATTTGAGATAAAATTTTGAGGTTATGATCTGAATTTTGAGGTTATACACTAAATTTTGAAATAAGTCCGCTTAGTTTCCCACCCTTGTCAAAGAAAAATATTCATCCAATTTATAACAATTCTCTTATTTTAATAAACATTAAGCTGAAGAGTTATAATTAAATATGATATACACGTCGATAAGACCATTTTTATACGGATAGAGTCAGGGAATGAGACACAAGAGATATAAGATATGAGAAAATGAATAGCGAGTTATGCAGTGTTGATTTATCGAAATTCCACGAAACATTTCATTTAATTTATTTTTATTGTATTTTTTTGTCATCAATAAGTATCCATTCGTGTGTGAGCTTTCTGTTTGTGACCATGTTTATTTCGCTTTATCTAAAATTGTTTCTCTCAATTCTTATTATTTTTATTAATACACACAATCGACATTTTTTTTTCGCGCGTGTGTGGTCCATGGTAAGTTTTGTTTATGTTTATTACTTTGATTCTTTTTATATATATGCACAAGATATATATTTAAATTGACCAAATGTGTTTTTATGATAAATAATTTATTGATATTTAAGCGATAATAGAATGAGAAATGGCGAATGATATTCACTACGGGGTTTTTTATTTCACTTCTTTTGATTGAAACTAAAAGGTTGAATGTCAACGATTGAGCTTTTTTTGGT
Organism: Chironomus tepperi; assembly: GCF_022539635.2. Taxonomy (NCBI): domain Eukaryota; kingdom Metazoa; phylum Arthropoda; class Insecta; order Diptera; family Chironomidae; genus Chironomus; species Chironomus tepperi. Next base: position 95,546 of record NW_027226383.1, read on the forward strand.
AGATTTTATAAAATATTATTTGGTGTTAATGAGCATTTTGGACACATTTGCTACAAATTGATTGATTTTAAACTATTTTATAACAATTTTTTTAAATTAAAAAATAAATTAACATTTAAAATATTAAAAGTTTTTATTTTAAAATTTAAAAATATTAAAAATCACAATTTAAAATGATTAAACTTCAATTGTTAAAAAAACTAAAATTAACTTTTAAAATTTTTTAAACGATATTTCAAAATTTATAACTTTTCTTTTTTAAAAATATATTTTCATTAAAATATTTAATATTTTTAAAATTTAAAAACTTTTTTAATATTTTAAAAATTTAAAAATAAAAATAAACTTGATTTTAAATAATTTAAACTACCAAAATAAATTAAATTTCTATAGTCAATTATAATATTTTTAAAAAATGCGCTTTTATTCATCTACCATAAATTTCAAACTTCTATATTCAAATGATTTTTCTCAACTGCAGCACTCTGATGACAAATATCTATTCATTATTTTTAGAGGCTTTTTTTCACTCTTGATATTCAATTTTCTTTTGTCGATGATATCTTTTAGAGTGATTCAATGAAATATGAAGGTTGATAAAACAAAGTGTATATAAATTGTGGAAAGAAATGGATTGTTGAGTATGGGAAAATATTTTTGAGTTTTTAAAATTTACTGTTAATGGTTGTTAAAAAAAAAAGATTAATAATGCTACAAAAAAATTATTGAAAAATATTCCATCCGAATCCGAACCCGTTAACACTTTGTGACTATTTTAAATTTAGAGAATCGAACTCTTCACATTTTTAATTTTTTTAACTAATTGTAGTTCAGTATATTAAATTTTAAATCTTATCCTCACAAATTATTAACAAATCTTCAATGAAATATAATGCCTAACCATTAATTCAATCATCATGACAAATCCATTAAATTCAAATTCATAATTGTACCATAAAAAAATAATTTTTTAAACATTAAATTCAATAATTTTTCAGACGATTCACGACACAAAAAAAAACAAAATCTATAGTAAAAAGTTCAATCAAAGTCAAATAGGGTTTTCTGACATTTACAGCTACATTACAGAAGATAAAAAAGACTGGAATTTGTTGAGAATTTTGATTAAATGTTGAAAATTAAAATTTAAAAAGTTTGATAAAATTTTATTTAAAAAACAAATTTATTTTAATTTAGTATTTTTAAACATATTTTTTTTCAGAAATTTTTAGAATTTTTCAAATTTTAAAAAAATTTAAAATTCTAAAACTTAAAAATTTAAAATATTTTAAAAGTTAAAAAATTTTAAAATTTTTTTTAGAATTTTAGAATTTTAAATTTTTTTTTTAAATTTTAGAATTTTAAAAAATTTTAGAATTTTTTTGAAAATTTTAGAATATTAAAAAATTTAAGTATTTTAAAAAATTGTAAAATTTAATTTCTTCTCAAAACTATTAAATAAATTCAAAAACCCGTAAAAAAGTTTTTTTTGCCATTTTTACCCATCATGCTTGACGTGTGCGCCATAAATTCAGCTTGACAATAATCGTGCTCATCTCATTAGCTGTCTTTAATGCTCATTGCATGCCAACATTTTATTTAAGCTTGCAAACGATATTTTAATTGCTATTTTGTACTTCCATTCTGCTTCTCCTTCAATTTTTCAATTATTACATCAATAAACTGAATTGTAATTTAGTAGTTAGTCACTAAATTTAGTTCACAATGCCTGACTTTATCCATCTCTTGCTGCATTTTTATTTTTATGTTGGTGACTTCATTCATTCATTCGGTAGACGTTTATAGATTCATTACAGCCATTATATTTTCATTTTCATTGCATGCCATGCACACGAAAAATAATAAAAGAACGACTCAGAAAAGTAAAATGTGCATTAAAAATCGTGAGGCATATGACCTATTGAACTAGGCTTAGAGGGTATCTATAAGTCCATTAATATACAGAATGCAGAAAATAAATCATATACTTTGACCACTATATTAAGAGTCTTTATTTGGGCGCAATATGTTGAGCAATAAAAGTTACATTTTTATTTTTTGCTGCTAAGCATTAATTTTGAAGGTTGGTGAGATGCTTTGGGGGTCTTTTGGCTGGTTTACAAGATTTACAATTTATTAATTTTTCATATTTCAATTTTATAAATTTGCGCTTTTTAAGTTTTTATTCATGATTTAAATCCTTTTTACTTTAAGTTGTGAAATTTTGCAAAATTAATTTTTAATTTAAAGTTTTCAAATTTTCATTTTTAAACAGTATGAAATTGTATTTCTAAAAACTTTTAAAATTTTAATTTTTAAAATCTAGAATATTTTGTATTTTTCAAAATTTCATCTCAAAATGTAAATTTGAAATTTTTTAAATTTCCATTAAAAATCAAAGTTTTGTAATTGCTTTTTAGCTTTTTAGCAAAAATTAAATTTTATTTTCAAAATTTTTTCAAAATTTAAGATTTTAAATTTTTAAAATTTTTCAAATTATTTACCAAATTCGCTCTAACAAGTCCAACCTTTAAGTCATCACCCAACTCATTTCGTTGTGATTTTTTTGTTTTTGTTTTCATGATTTTATTTTTTTGTTTTCACAACATAACAAAGCACACACAGAAGTATTTCACTATCTGAATTCATTTTTTTTTCGATATTGGAACAAGAGTCAAAAGCTTAGACATGTTTACAATTGTATCTTTATAGAGTTAGTAAGTAATGTTTCAATTATTGCATCAATATGTAATAATGAACTGTTGAAATAATAACAATAATGAACCTTTCTGAAAAGCTGAAAAATAAATGAGATTTGAAGCATTTAGAGATGAAGTATGTAGAGTATTTTCTGATTGCTTTTTAATGGAAATAGATGTGAGAGTTGAGGTGGGTTGATGGTTCAATGCGGTTGTTCAAATGACTCAATATTATGAAGAAAATTTGACAATAGGTCAAAAGATCCGGGAGTTAATTTCAGGGTGCTTAAAATATTATTTATGGCTGTTTTCTAAACATTATTATTTTTAATATATGACATAAGCTTTGGTAGTTCTTTAAAGGATTTATTGATTTATTTTTCAATAATCAGGATTTTCCATTGATATGTTATAGCACATAATAAATCAATCATAACAAGGCTCAAATTCCGTAATTCTATTGCATCACATGACTTATGATCTGTGGATTTTTTATAAGTAGGGTGAGGACAGTCTCAATTACCTGCAATGTTTGTCAAAACAATCGTAAATAATACAGAATTTGAAAATCCCATCACATGAATATCAAAATTTGAGATTTTTTGAATTTTATTGATTTATGGGTCAAGTTGAATTGAGGAGTGATTATGAAATTTAAAACAAGACATGTGTCTCGATGGATGAGTGATTTGCCTATATTCTTATTGTTAGGATATTGGTTATTGGGACAAAGGTCTTTAAGAATGAGTACGATGATTATGAGTATGAGGCTGAGTGTGTCAACTGTCTCATTTTGAAGGATATGATTCCCTAAATATTGCAAACTAAAACCTTTGCTTAAAAGTTGGTTAATCGATCAAAAATTCGACCATTGACCAACGTGACTCTGACTTAGCGACGGATCCAGTTTAAATTTGGCACCATTTTCGAGTCACAATGGCCTGGTGCCTGATTTTGGATCGATCAACAAACCTGTGGTTTTTTTAGTCTTTTTAAAACCTCAAATCCGGATTCTATTATAATATTTGAGACTTTATCATCTGACACTTTTTCAATAAATCACAAAACCATACAACCTCTCTCAATATATAATTAAATTTCACATCTGTCCACATTCAATCTAAATTTCTCCTCCCAATTCCATCCCATGATACACATTTTCATTTCAAACTCCAAACGCACCTGCTGTATTTAATTGATACTCTATGAATTCGATCAACTTCTTACTAAGAAATTGAATGATTTTTCTTCTATGTTGATGAAGAAGTGAGAGATACGCTCAAAACTTTTACAATTGAACAAGTTTACAATTTATCGTGATTATAATAAATCAACATAGAAGTCAACAAAATCCAAAGAAATAAAAAAACTTTAATAATTCATTATCTATCTTTTCATTCGTACAATAAGACATAAGCTAAAGTCGAGCGGAAATGACTTTCAGAAAGATAGTTGTTATTTTTAAACAAAAAAAAAGAGAAGTATGGAGATCAGGACGATGATGATGATCAATTGTATGGAGGAGAAGAGTAAGAAAATATTGAAGATTAACATCAAATGATTTATTCATAATTCACAAGAGAGAGAACAAGATTCAAAGCTCTTCTGGTGAGCTGGAATTGATGAGTTGAAGTTATATTGTAGATGAAATGGCAGGTTTGGGCTTAACGGTTTTATTCTTAAAGATTAGAGTATTTTTAGCTAATCTTTGGATTAAAATTTTGAATTTTGTTGCTCAATTTTACATTATTGACAAAGGCAATCATTTTGAGCTTCAGTTTTGATTTTTTGCTCAGTTTTTTGATTTTTTTTCAGTTTTTGGTACTTTTAAGTTTCAGTTTTAAGTTTTTTTGCTCTTTTGTTCAGTTTTTGAACTTCGTTGCTCAGTTTTGATCTTTGTTGCTCAGTTTTGATCTTTGTTGCTCAGTTTTGACTGAGCTTTCAGTGAGTTTTGACGCCTTTCAAAAATTTTGAATTTAGGTTTTGAGTTTTTTGTTCAGTTTTTGCCTTTTTTGCTCAGTTATTGAATCTTGTTTTTCAGTTTTTGAATGATGTTGCTCAGTTTTTGAACTTAAGCTTATTTTTCAGTCATTTTGCTTAAATTTTGATTTTTTTGGTTCTCTTTTGACTTTTGCATCTGAGCTTTGAATTTTTTGAATTTTAACGATGAATTTTATGTTCAATTTCGACTTAACAACTTTAAATTTAAAACCATATGCGCCAACACCACATTACAACTATTTAAAGGATTATGAACCATACTTTAGCTATTCTTCTCCCGAAAACAATAAAAACAAGTCAACAATAAGTGAATCATTATTACTATGTATTTATTTTTATTTATTATTATTTATTATTCATTCATTTTCATTCATTGAGATTTATTAATAATTGTTTTGAGCACACAGAGCACAAAAAAACAACAAAATTTATCCCGTAAATGTAATGTATAATGTAAAAGAAAGGGAAAAAAATCAGTGTAAAAAGAATAAGAAGAATGTAACTTGTAAAACAGAATGATCTCCCATGAAGTTCATTGAAAGTTCCTCGTTTGCTCTTTCTATTGTACTTGTTGTATCGTGTGTATATTCTCGATGTCTAGACACCTCTCGTATCTGCCCAATAACAATGAATTTTTTTTATTCTTACTCGTTTAATTCTCCTCTTATTTTTTTTTTTTCATTCATAATTCTTTCTTTTATACAACATTGTTGTTACTTTTTAATGCTATTAATTTAATTAATAAAATCAGAGAAGATGTTCCTCTCAATGAAGACAAAGGATGATTATTTTCATTCTTTATTCGTGATTTTAAATGAAGATTTGAGCTTTTTTGAATGAACGAAGAGGCTGGAATTGAATATAGTTAAAAATACATTTTGACTTGAATTGTATTGATGTTCAAAAGTTTAAAACTTTACAAAATCATCGAAAATTATTGAAATTGTTCTAAAACTTAGAAAAATAGTTCAAAAATTGATTAAATTGCTAAAAAATCTTCAAATTGTTCAAATTAAAACTCAAAAATCAACAAATATTGAAGCAAAAATTAAACAAAAACATTAAATTTCAAAATAAATTCTAAATTCTATCTAAAAACTCTCAAGCAGCTTCAATTCAACATCTATAAATTCTCCATTACAATTTATATTAATAAATCACATGATCAATCTCCAGAATCAATGTTATTAATATGAATTTATAATTAAATTATTTACGCATTGCCACACATAACCGCTTGGATGAATTATTACATCTCATGGGTTGACTGAATAAATAAATGTGCGCGAATATTTATGATGTTGTCGACAATTTATTCTTATTTAATAGATTTAAATGATAAAATATTGAATTTAATTTGTAAAGTTAAGTGCGAAATTGTAGAAATTTATTGCAATTAATTTGAAAAATTGAGTCCAACTTTTGGAAAATTTCAAATTTATTCCAACAAAATTCACAAAATTAATAACCTTAGAGTCACAAACCATCCGAATCCTCTTAGACTTAATTTCATATTTTGACATTTTCAAGTAGATTTTCATCAAATAAATCTCATAAGCACATAAGATCACCAACAATCATCATAGACAAATAAGAATCACGACTTTACTGTTCTTAAGTAAGAATCAAATAATTTTTTTAATACCATGATTCATTACCAATTCAGGTTTGACAGCCATTTGACTTCTGATTCAACAAACGATTAAAAATAAATTTAATTCGATGATTTTTTACGTGGAATACTGATTGTGCGTTTTAAGTGTAGATGAATGAACATGGATATGCATGTAAAATTACTGTACGGTACATGATTTTGACTTTGTGCATGGATTTTAAATGTTTTAGTTCAACAGTTTTCTCAGAAGTTGTCTTTTTTCATATTTTTGTTGTAAATTTAAATTGATTTTTTATAAATCTTGTCCAAAAACTCTCAAAATCTTCAAACTCATACCTAACATTTCAGACACACTTTTCAACTAACTAACTCACTTGTCTTTGATCAGTTCCTTAACTTTTTTTCTTAAACAGTAGTGAACTAAATATCAGGTTGATTTTATTGCTTGAAAAATTCCACACTCTGTTCGTATAAAGAGTGAATTTATTTAGCCATAAAAGAGCATTGACAGCAAAAGTATGCGCTTCAACGAGCCAATTAACATTCGATGATTTCTTGACTTGTATCTTTATAAATATTAAACTTAAAGTTGATTGTGCATTTTATTTTTCTTCTATTAGCAGAGTTTTTGAGAAGAATGAGGCGGTTTGGGATTGACGGATTGGTGATTTTAAAGGTAATGTTGTCAATTCTATACAGATTGGTTTTGTTTTCAAAAATTTGTAGGTTAAATTTTGAAAATTGTTCAAAAAATTTAATTTTGAATATTTTCTCCACAAGATAACTCATCAAGATGGATCTTGCCATTTTTTTCTGCAATATTATTAGTAAATTTAATAAATTACTTAATTTTAAGACTAAAAAACTAAAAAACTTTTTGAAGTGGAGGAAAAATTCAATATTTTTTTCAAATTTGGGAAAATCGTTGAATTTTGGATGTTCAATGCAATTTATCTTAAAAATGTATTTCAAGGTAAAAACTTTTACATTTAATTGAAATTTGAAAAATCAGCTCACCAAAAATGCGCCTTAAACACCATTCCCCCATGCCTTTCAAACTTGCACTTTTTCAATATTTATTAAATTGAAAGAAAACATATATTTTGACTTGTTGATCACATTAATGTGATTTGTGATTATGATTTTTCATGAAGTAAAAGAATTGAGTGAGAAAGAAAGAGATAGATACGGCAAGACAGGTAAGAAAAGCGGGCGATTGACAGGCCTGACAGGTGAGATATAAATCTTTTACTATAGCATGTGCCAAACAAGCTTCAGCTCTAAATACAGACATTTCGAAGCACTGGTTTGTTTTGTTATTGTACGTACAACACAACAATAAGTTACTGAAATAGGAAGCAAATTAATTAATACAGACTTTTTTTTCTACTTTCCTTTTTAACGCTCATGAAAATGCAATAATTCAGTTTGTATATCTTTAAAAAGCATTCAACGCGTTGCAAATTCCTTCTTATTTTTAGCATTTCAATTTTTTTTAATGAGAGCTGAGGAGAAAAATAAAAATTAGCATAGTCGCATTACTTGAAAAAACGCAAAACTGCCTACTTTTAAAACTATAGAATGTGTTTAGTGTCGTGACAATATAATTAAAAATTTCATATTTAATGAATTTTTCTTGCATTGTTAATTACAACGCTTTAAAATGTATCTCTAAAGTTTCTATGAGAGACGTCCTTTAATTGTGAATAAAATTTGCATTGAATTTTAACGCACATGGTTGTTTTTTTTTTTTTTTAGCTCCACCGCCACATTTTGACTTGTTAATGCATCTATTGAGATGTTAAAATGCAAGGGGTGGAGACTTGATGAACAGATTTGTTGGTTACCTTTTATAGTAACTTATTTTGAAATTTAAGGATAATAAATGCAAATGATTCTAGCATTTGATTTAATTTCATTTAAATTCTAGCACTTGTAAGTTTGCAAGACTTGAGAACATAATGCGCACACTTGCATACAATCGTCGAACTTCTGGTAGAACAGTTCAGGACTTCGGTATCTAAAGCATGACTACAAGACCGACTCTGCATCTTTCGGTTTGAGACTCATCAGCCTTCCTTTATAGAGTAAGTATAGTAATGTCATCAAAGATTTGAGAGGTGACTCTAATGTAAATTCACTAAGAATGGGATGGACAACTTGACATAATTTACTTACTTACTTAGCTGGTTGTACAGATCAGTTGTGATCCATGACCTTCCACAGGAGTCGCCTGAAGCTTGCTCTATCGCTGGCTTCCACCTTTCAATTTCCGATATCAAGCACAATACAATCTCTATCTTCCAAGAGTTCTTTGGATGTCCACGAAATTACGGTTGACTAGACCTCCAGGTCTTTCCAGATCTAGTTATTAACCAGACATTAACAAGGTGTCTATTCGGGTATATAAAGTATGATGCAAAAGTTAACTAAAACATTAAAGTGGCCATAACTAGACTTTTAAAAAATAGTAAGTGAATAATGTGAAAAGATTAATGTCATACTTATATGTCACCCACATGTCCGTTTAGCAATATAATGCATACACAAACTACATGATATAAATATTGAATATTGGCATAAATTTATCTTTTTTTTCTCTCTGTTAAATAAAGATATTACCTGTCATATAGACATTCTCCCTCCTCATCCTCTTATGCTTATGCTTTATTTATATTATGTTGATGTTTTTATTTTTTTTTTCTTCTTTCTGCTGTCTTCAAAATTGCGACATAAATGCATAAGAGATGTAATTATCATCATTATTCATTGTAGTTCTCCTTTTGTCCGATATATTAAAATATTTTCTTCATATTTACATGCACATGAATAACAAACATAAAACAGACAATGAGGTGATCTTCGTCATCGCGATCATATACATCACATTAATGACTTTGGTATGATCGCTTTTCAAGGCATGGACGATTTAATGACTGATGGAGTGAATTTACATTAAAATTTATATCAAAATAAACTTTTTTTTTTAAACATATTTCATTTTATTTTAAATTGAAAGTCATTGTTGAGGTTCATCATGATTGATAATGAAATTTTTTTGGATGATTATGTTGCTGATAAATAATTACTTTAATTGATATGGTATTTGTAGATTGATGCTGTTGATAATGATTAAAGTGCATGGTGTATTAAGATATAAAGTAAATGGGCTATAGAGTAAATAGAGCAGACTATAAGTGATCTGTTTAATTTCTAGTAATTTATAATTGCTGTACTAGGGTCAGGGGGATTAATATACTCATACCTTGAAAGGATTGGAAGGTATTTGCAATTAAATGGACAATTTTGAAGCAATTTTGGATTTTTTCTTGAATATTTTCGATTATTGACCCCTAAACCCTCTTTTACGATGTCATAGCCCTTTTTCACAGCTAGAAGCCACTAAATTCTCATAAATTTCCTAATTCTCCATCCAATTCACAAACCTTTCAACCATAATTCCTCATCTTGATCATCATGATCGTCATTTAATGTCTATTTCATCGTCATACTGTGGCTAAGAAATCAACATTAACTCATTATTTATTTTACCTCATTTTCTACTTTAATAATAAATAAATGTGAAAATATCTGCAATCATACACGCATGAAGCATCAAAAACAATTGATTTCCTTTCTTTCTTTTCATGCAGAATTAAATTTTTTTTTGTACAATAATTTTGTATGTGTTTTGTTTTAAGACAAGACGAGAGGAGAAAATGAAGAACAATGAATTGAATCGCCCACGAGAAAGAGATGTAGATGGAAGAAAGGCAATTCAAATACGGCACTGATGAGAGTCGATCAATTTTCATTCTCTTCATGCCTATTATAATTGCATGTTAAAGTTCTTGCTAAACAACGAAAATTGTTATTGCTATATATTTATATTTTATATACATTTTTTATGGTTCTATTCTAATGTAAGGAGAGAAATGAATGAGAAAAAAAATTATTTTTTAATGTGTGGTTATTTACAATGAGTATTTATGCTTGATTTTGAGGTAGATGGTATCGATTGATAGATTTAAATGAGAAACATAATCAAATTTTGCTTCTAGATTCAGAAACTTTGCTAGAAAATTGAGTGAAATTGTAAAAATATTGCAATATTGTCCAGCAATTTCACTGAAAAATTGAGCAACTATGCTGGAAAATTTACCAACTTATTTTAAAAATTTAGCAAACTTCCTAGAAAATTGAGCAATTTTGCTCAGAAAATAAGCAATTTTTCTAGAAAAATGAGCAACTTTACTAGAAAATTGAGCAACTTTTCAAGATAAATGAACAACTCTGCAACTTAATTAAAAGTTTGAACAATTTTGCTAGGAATTTCAGCAACTTTCTTAAAAATTTGAGCAATTTTACTAGAAAAATGAGCAACTAGGTTGAGGAATTGAGCAATTTTACAATAAATCCGAGATATTTGGTTAGACATTTAGCAACTTTCTTAAATAATTGAGCAACTTTGCTAGAATCTTTTCAAAATTTCTTTCTTTCAATCCATTCAACCTGTCACATTTCATCTCAATCTTTCTCCTTCATTTTCTCCTTTCCATCATAGTCAATTCATTTATGTGGCTAGGACTAGAAAGCCATAATAGAGATGCAATAATGATTACGACAATTTAAGCACTCAAGAACAATTCATACCGCATCGAATTGCAATAAATTAAGTTGTTAATACCGCATGGATACTGAAGATTTAGGGAATAAAATTACTTCATTTACGATGCACGTAGTTCATTATGTCTGTTTTGCGGCGTTGTTTGACATCAATTTGTCACAACATTCCTGAAATTTTGATATTTAACTCTGAAATTATTTTTAAATTTTCGAAAAGACTACATGCGATACGACATGAGACAACCATGTGATTTATGATTATGAAAATAAAATGCTAAACAGAATCAAGTGTGCCTGGGGATTGCCCAATAATATTTTGTTGCTGACTAAAACTAGAAATGAACACAGATATGTGTGTTGCTGTTTGCACGTAGATATTGATATTTTAATTTGAATATATACAATAAATTGCATATATCAGCCAATCATACCGATTTTATAGAATGCTTCTTAATATAATCAACAGATTTGCTGAGATATCGTGTTATATATAGATTGAAGTGGTTGTGAGGTCCGTTTTGAGAGAATTTTATCAGATTTTTAACAAGTTTTGAGGAATATGAACGAGTCTTAATTTTATAATCTATAGAAAGATAGCATTAAGCCATATAATCAACCATGATTACTGTGTTGATATCAAATTACGTTTATTTTGGAATCGCACTGTATATTGTTGAGTTAGTAACACATTAGTAAATTTTGATGCAATATTTGGTACAATCTAGCCCAATAATCATTCTAAGTTCCTTTTTAAATTGCTAAAATTCCAGAAACAGCAATATCTGATGAAATACTTACATTCTAGAATTCAATTCTCAGTCATATCACCTAACTACTTCTATGCTATAATATTGCACATTATAATAAACAATAAAGATAAGAAGCTATTTTATACGAACAATTAAGATTATCATTATTGATTCCAAGTGTTGTGATGATTAATGACCTATCATATTTTTTTCAACGAGATTTTGATTTGCTAATTTTATTGGCTTTTTGAGATTTTTTTGAACAAGATTGAGATAAAGTGGTTTTCGATGTCATACCTGATCGAATTAGAAGATAAGATTATGAGGATACAATTCGATAATTTACATATACGTTGATAGTTTAGCATATTTTACTGTAACTATGGATCCTGATATGGATGAACTGCAGAAGGTACAGCAGAAAACTGCAAACTTGCGATTCTTGGTCAAATCCTTTAATTTTTCCAAGAATATCATCAAGAATCAACAATTTTTAATAACAAATAATTTATTCATCTATAAAATTTACAACGATAAAATTAGCACTTTGCAATAAGGAACAAGTCCTTTTATTTCATCCGTAAAAGTTCATCAACTCAGGTGCTAGATGATGAGTAAGCGCGTGTGCTAAACTTACGCCAAATAAAAGTAGGAGAAAAGAATGGAAAGAATATCTTTAATATTTAGTAATAAAATAGAAAAAAATAAATATGACAGTTAACAAATTAATGTTAAATCAATATTTCGTTATAATTTATTGATTGAGATTTCCATATGGGTCGATTAAGAAGTGAGTTATTGGTGATTTTATAGTTTTGGTTGGTGGTATGTCTGGCTTTTTATCCTATTTATCCTCTTTTATTGTGATTTGATGATTATCCCAACAATAAGATTGGTTATTAAATGTGGATTACGTGCAATTACTGTTAGAGCTGTCATTGACTGTTGCTTAGCTCAGCTTTTTCATTTGGCACTAAATACGGTTCAAATCCAATACCATGTCTTAGTCAAGTCAGTTTGGTACCGGAATTCGGATCGAACATAACCATAAATGTCCTGTATATAATTAAATACAAGACCGACTGTTCGTAGCCTGTTTCCCTCAAAATGAACACTTTAAGTAAGTCAATCCTCACTCCTGTCATACCTAACGCGTCCAAAAAATTTAAATTAGTTATAGTAATAGAAATAGATAGATCTCTCCAGAGAGTCTCTGTTATTTTTTGAAAGCAAACACGAATGGTATTATGTATACAAGCAACCAAAGTGTGAAACAGAAAGAGAAATGAAATGAATGAATTCCATTTTTAACACATGTCGAAATTATTTAAATTTATGGAAATTTTACACGATAGCAGATTTTTTTACTTTAAAACTTCTTCCTTCATTTTTTTCTTGTTTCTTTGTTTGACATTAAAATGAAAATTTCTTCTTTATCTTTAGTTAATTTAAATCGAAATTAAAATATGTATGGTGGATATAAAGATGAATTGACAGTATTTTGACGTAGCGTGTAAGCAACATGAAAGGTACAAGAATCGCATTTTTTTGTGTCAGGTTTAAGACGAGTTTTGTTATTCGAGCATAAAGGCAATAAGAACATTTTATTTTAATTTCTTTCAATTGATGCATGCTGTTTGGTCATAAAATTCATATTTATCATCAAAATATGTGATTGAATTAATTTGGAGCTTTAGTTTGTGGATGTTATGATAGGGAGATGTAATATTATGAGCAGTTTGTCTGTGCTACTCACTTAGTTGGCTCTACTGACCAATTATGATTCATGGATACTCTCAGATGGTGCCTACAGTTGCATCTGTCGCTTGCTTGTACAGCCTATCTGCCAATTACCAATGCCAGGTGCGATACTGTCTCTATCGGGAGTTAAATGATGGAAATCGTGGAATTGAATGAATATTTTGACTAACATATCCGAATAGAGCAAATATTTTAATTCACCAAATTGCTGGCCCCAGAATGATTCTGACTTGGTGACGGATTCGGTTTAAATTTGTCCTAGTGCTGTATTTTGAATGTATTAACCGACTTTTTGTTAATTAAAATAATTTCAAAGCACAACTAAATCAAATAATTCAACATCCAACCCAAAATGCGCTCTAATTCCCCCCAAAATTAATCTATTTAGCCCCCCTCAATAATCCACACCTGATTTACATTTTAAGATGAAAATTTTCCAATAAAAATATTTTTATTGCTTTAACTCCTGAATCGATTTATAGTAATTATTATTTATTTATTTATCAGCTTATGATTTATTTTATTAATTCGTTTCTCGCGTCTACGTGCGTGTTGGTTTTCTTGTTGTGTATTAAAATGGAACATCATCAAGAGGAAGAATTATCATAATCAAATTTTGGTGATTCATCGAGATTTTTTGTGGTTGAACTTCGTGGTGGGAATTGATGGTTGATTTTGAATATTTTTTTGAATATTTTTTTGAAATTTTGACATAAAAATTCAAATTTTTTGATTGAAAAATCTAATTTTTTAAAAATTAAATATCGAAATTTTGTAAATTTTTGTTTTAAATTTTTAATTTTCTTAAATTTCTCAAAAATGCATCGCTTTTAAATTTTCAAATTTAATTCCACCAAGAAGTTTTTAATTCAAAATCGTTAATCGCATTCTTTATCTATTTTTTTGAGTTTTCAATATTTACAGATTTATAATATAAAATTTCAATACCAATAGACTCATCTACAAAGGTGACAGATAAAGAAGAAGTTGAGGACTCTCAAACATGATAAGTATTGGTTTCATTCAAGTGTCTCGAGTATTGAGTGAGAGAGAAAGATTGATGCGCACAAAAAAAAAAATAAAAAAAAAAAATATTATCTTTATGGCAAGAATTTTTATCAACAGCAATTTATAAAGATTAAATTTAATCTTATGGCGTCCATTTAAATAAATTAGAAAACGATAAAATCGGCATATCGTGTTCAATAAATTTGTTATACAAGAGACGATTTGCATAAAAATCAACATTTGTTGTAACTTTTAAAAAATTTCATAAATCTATTCTCTAAAAATGACATGTGTGAATGAGATGGAGTGAGTCTATTGTTGGATTAGATGGAATTTATCAATGAATTGGATATTGGATGGTCATAAAGGTCACATTTGTTATAATTTTGAGCTTAAGCATCTGGTTTTCTTGTGATGTTGATTTAATGGATTTTTAAAAACTGATTTTTACAGTTTTGAATCAGAAATTTTCAAAATTCATTTAAATTTTTTAAAAATTTAAACAAATTTTTTTTTCAGTTTTGATAAATTCTTTAAACTGTTAATAAAAATTAAAAATTAAAATTTAAAAATTTTTGATTGAAAATTAATTTTTAAATGAATTGACGTTTTAAATTGAAATTCAATTCTTAAACAATTTGAAATTCAAATTCAAAAATCTATTTTTAAAATGATAATTAATTTCCAAAAAATATTTATTTAACAAATATTTTAGAAAATTAATTTCTGATAAAGAATTGCTTAATTATGCAAACTTTCGACCTTTTTGCTTATTTTGCAGAAATAAAAATTAATCAAAATTTAGAATTGTTAGTCATAATTAACATAATCATCATAACACGGAAATCGATTTGATTTGACTTACTTTTAAATTTAAGAAACAAGCTAAATCCATTCAGAAGAACAGGAAATATTTGCAGTTTATTGGTTATGAATCGAGTTTAGTTGTGAAATTTTAAAATTACAATTTTTTAATTTAAAATAATTTTTATTATATTTATTGAATTCAAATTCATTAAAACCTGAAAATCTTAAAAAAGTCATTAATTTAAATTTTAAATAAAACATTAATTTTTCATTGAATAAATTTTTTATTAATTATCAAAAAAGCAAATTCTTTCGAATTCCTTTTTCATTCATTACATGTCTATTTAATACAAAAAAGAAAAAAAAATACATAATTATAATTAAAAAAGCTTTTTAAAATTACACGAAAATGAATTTATTTAAGAAAAATCTGAGGAGAGCTTAATTCAAAATATTTTTTTTTTCACTAATTCTACTATCAAGTTTGTCCACTAAGAACTTTTTTTTTTGATTCGCACACTCATGGCTTTTTTTTCATTTATTTTTTGTGAATATATTTTTTTATTTATTTTAATGTGCGAATTATTCATAAATTTCTAAAGCTTAATCTTTATGGAAATAAAAAGTAAATTTATTTAAAAAATTAAAAAAACTGTGTAAAATCCGTGATTGATTTATAAACGACTAAGAAAATATAAAAATAAAAATTTATGTAAAAATAATTTTTTTAAAATTAAATAAATTTTGTTCGATTTAGAAGACATAAGGAAGGAACATAAAATAACGAATATATCATTTAAATTAAATTTGATTTCTGTGAATTAAAATTTTTCAAATTAAGTTTTTTTCAGATTCAAAAGTGAATTTTTAGAGCCCTTTCATCTAATTTTCTTTACTTTTTAAGGATTCATAATTATTTGAAGGATCTTTAAAATTTGAAGTAAATTTTCTGAATAGAGACATTGTTGAAATAGTTTAATTCCATTTTTTTTGTACTTGAAACCGATTTTCTATATTTTATAGAGATCATTTAATCATAACTCATAATTTAAGGTGACCTAACGTTGAATTCTTGTATGTTGGAGTGGATTTGAGGTCCCCCTTAGGTGCTGCCTCAATTATCTAGTCCTTATTATTCTGAATGCTTTCATATTGACTAAACAGAATATTTAAAGTAGTCAGAACATCAAGATTCTTCACATTAAAATTCTTTTTAAATTGTATTTTAAACTATTTTCGAATTAAAAAATCAATAACAGTAGAAATATGTGCAAAAAAATAGGAAGTACGTATATGATTTTCATGGCAACTAAAGAACACGATTATTCTTAATTTGCTCTAAATTTAAATATTAATTTTTTAAATAATAGACACAAAAATTATTTTTAAACTTTTTTTTCATAAATTTTGCAATAGGTGCGAGATGTTTGTAAAACCTAAAATTAAAACTTAATTAATTAAAAAAAATTCTTTACACAACACATGGTAACATCATTTTTTTTCATGAACATTTTCTATTTTTTGTTTTTTTGTTGCTATATTTAAATTTTATCAATTACATTAATGGATATATGTTTGGAGAGTGATTTGGAATGAATCATTGTTTTATTTTTTTGTTTGTGGTGTCTTTTTTAATGCTTTAATGGGACTTCTGGGGGTTTGATAAATTTTTTGAATTTTTAAAGATTTCTTAATATTTTTATTAATGTTCAAATTAATAATTTTGAACAGAAATAAAATTTAATTTGAATTCTTAATCAAGAATTATTGTTTCTTTTGAGATTTTTGTTTTAAAAATTTGAAAATTTAAATTTTAAGAATTATGAAAGTTCAAATTTCAAAACTAAATTGTTAACAAATTTTGAAAATTAAATAAGTTTAAAAATTCAAAAAATTATCAAAATCTCGCATAGTCCATTATTAATTTTAAATGTTTGTGCATTTTACATTGAGTTATTTATGTAGCAATAAAAAATAAGTAGCTGAAGAATTCATCAATTTTATAGAATTTTATGGTTTTTAAGTCATTGATTTAATCAAATGAGTCATGTAGTAGTATTAAGCAGCAATAAAAATATCCAATAAAGTTCATCAAGTACCTGCTCATTTTTAGATCATGATTAACTAAAATTCATTTAATCTTATTCACAACTCACATGACCATTTAACATCAAACTCAAAACTTCATTTAAAATATTCAATCACACATTAGCAATTTACTTCCTAGTCCCGAAAAAAACAACCAATTTTATTAATGTATCAAAACTCATTGCATTTTGTAAATCATGAAAAGCTCATTAATAAGTTCAAAATCATGTCTGAAGTCTGTTTAGATTTTAATTACCATTAAAATATATTTGAAATGTTTGAACTTTTCAAACAAATTTAATTGTTAATTGTATCATGATCAACATGAAGGCATCAAAATTTATCTTTGGAATCAAAATCCTTATGATGATTTTGTGAGAATTAATTTCAGTTTTTAATTTTTTTGAATATTTTAATTAAAATTCAATTAAAAGTTCAAATTCAAAATTGTGAAATTTGACGAAAAACTTTAAAATTTTCAAATTTAGCATCAAATTCTCTCAAAATCATTTCAAGGGATCAAATTATTTTATTAAATTTTCTAAACATAAACAATTTTGATTTTATACTGCATTAATTTGCTAATTTCGATACTAATTGACCCTCATTCGTTTATTGAGTGATAGGAATTCAAATATTTTGACATTCAAAGCATATTCATGCAGCTTAGCTCATTAACTAAACAGGATTACGTCAAAGCTAGTCGAGTCGTGCTGAGTCGAAGATTTTTGCAATTTTTGCGCTTTAATTTTGGCTTCTTCCTTGCTTTCAACTTGTCAATGAATTTAAAAACATGAAATTAATTAGTTTGACTTTTTTTTGGTCACCAGGAAGTAAATATTTAGGTTTGATTGTAAAATTCTTTAAAATTGATAAATTTTCAGAATTTATGGATGATTTAAAATTTAATTTGTAAAAGAATGAAATTGAAAAAGTTCATCACACACATTATAAACATTAACTAACATCAATTTATTTGTTTATAAGTTAAGTTATGTAGTTTTTAAGTTCATGAAGCAGTTTTAATTGTTGGATTGTTTGGGAAAATTTTGTTGAAATTTGACATTTTTAAAAATTTAAATTTAATTTTTTAAATAAAGATTTTCAAATTCTCAACCAAATTTTCCCCAAAATTCCAATTTATTTTTTATAAAAATTCATTATATTTTTTCACAAACCGAAGAAAAGTCTCCTTTTAAGATTGAACATTTAATTCTTTGGTGATTTCCATTTTCTACACAAAAAACATTTTTTAATTTTATTAAATTTTTTTGTTCTAAGCACAAAATATTTGTCTCATCTACTCTAATAAGACACGTCAACAACGTCATCATCATCATTAATTTATTTCTATAAATTTTTTTAACTTCTTCAATTTTTTCCATGAGCAAAATAATTTTTTTTCTTCATAGTTTTTAAATTAAAAATTCAAATGAGAAACATAAAAAAAAGTTTTATTTAACACAAATATTGACACATTCAAGATATATTGCTACCTGCATTTAAAAAGAAAAAAAAAATTAATATGGAAACGAGTTTGGTGAGATGGTTGAGTTGGCATTATATGGTGGACATGAAGTGCATTTTTACTGTAAATTATGGGAATAATTTGTGTAAGTGTCACTAAAGACATTATAAAAACTGGGCTGGTACATCTAATGTGAGTCTAATTTAGTGTTGCAGTCGGCTGCAGGCAGTTGATTCTGAGTTCAGTTTTTTGACCTTTGCCACGACTTCTTCAAGGAAAGATTCATCCTCTTGAATGATATAGCATTCAGACTTCATCTCCAGTTCACCCCAAAGTGACCAAACTTAAGCACTTCAACATATTTTCCATTAAATTCATCGCATTCTACCGCACTCCGTAAAAATACACTCCATAACTGAAACAATATAATGCGCATGAAATTAATTTTTTTTCTAGTGCTGCAGCAGCTCTAGCTACTGTTGTGCAGTTCATTATATATTTACTCAAGAGAAACTACTCGATTGGATGTGTACATTTTGCATTTATGCTTCTTGATAATTCTCAAACTTTAATATTAAAAAAAAAAATCTTTTATTATTTTTACAGAGGCAGTAATACAGATTCATTTGGTATGCATTTGTGATTGAATGATAAAAATAAACATCAATTGGAATATTATTGGATATGCATTTGGTAATACAAACAGTTATGTAGGCTGACTCTGCTCTTATATGATAATTTATATTTCGGGCACATATTCAAGCGCGGCAATATGATGGGAATTTAAATATGTATTTTTTTATTTATATATTTATGCTTTGGAATTTTCTTCTTCATTAAGGTTTATTGACTCTTGTGTCGTGTCTCTTTCACAAAGTAATCTTTTTTTTATATTATTAACTCATCAAGTTTTTCCTTTTAATTCGATCTCATTTATTTTTCGGCAGATGACGTTTCATGTGCAGTGCTAAATGATCACTACGGGCAAATGATCTCTCACATACGACGCACTTGAATGGCTTTGCACCCGTATGTTTTCGATAATGGCGTGTTAATTCATCGCTACGTGCAAATCTCCATTCACATTCCGGCCATTGACAAGAATACGGCTTTTCACCTGTAAAATATAAGAAAATAAATAATTTATTTGTAGTCATCAAGACGGCAACAATGTAAATAATATATATTTTTAAGTTTCATGACAAAATCAACTTCATATGACTCGATTGTGTGTATTCAACTAAAATTTGTAGCCTACAAATGAATAAATGGCAATAGAAGTAAATATTTTAATACACAAAACCACAGGAATGTCTCATTCAATTTTTTTTATGGTGATTTCTAGGTGGCAATTGAGGTGATTGGGTTGTATGGAGTTTTGTCGGACTGAGTGAGATGGTAGGGATGCTCAAGTATGGAGCTATGGAATTTAGCGTCAGCTGAGATCTTATCAATTTGAGGCGCAGCTAGAGAGGATTATGAAATCTTCTGATGTGATGCAAACGGCAGCTGAGTTGACTAATGACTTGAATATGTTTTTTTAAATGCAATCTTTGAGCAACTGCAATCTTTATGCTGTACATATGGACCATATTAATTGAACTATACCAAGATATCAGTCTAGCAACATGGCTTAGGACGGTAATGAAGGAATGCCAGTTAGATGTCAAAACTGAGAATTTGTACAAGCTTTGTGATACAGCCAGCAACAGAGTCAGATGGAAGGCATTTTGTAGCAATCTAGGCTCCAAGTCGGAGCATGGTGCCAGTAAGTAAGTAAGTAAGATATCAGTCAATAGATCACCATCAAGCAGATATCCCTCAATTTCCATATTTACAGTCGTAAGCCACTCACCCATCAATCCAAAATAAATCCCTAAATTACAAAAATATTCTGCGTCTAATACCTCTCATTAGCCTAACAATCCACAACTATTTTTTACACATTAGTGTTCCGTTACTTCAACTTTTTATGAATGAAGCTTCTTTTCTTCTTTTCTTTCATCATTTTTGTCATTCATTACTAATCTCATCCATTCATTATTTGCCTTTCATTTACTCATCTTCATCAAATCGTAACGAACAATGTGAAAAAAAACTTCATTTAATATTTGCGGTTTTTGCGCTACTGAATTAATGTTATTTTTTTTAACGTAAACGCCTTTCTTTTACTTTAGTAGCAAAAAAACGCTTTGGGTGTCCTCAAGTGTCATCAATTTTTGCACATTTAAATGAAAATGTTTATGATTGAAACTGAAAATTTATTAACTTTTTAGTATTTTTATGACTTCCTTTATGTGAATTTCTTTTGAGCTCATTTGAGATTCGCTTAATGCCTCTTTTTGCTTCTTATTCTTCTCACTGTCTTGTTTCTATATTGATCGAGTTTTTTTTATCCAACAAGTCAAGTGTCGAGTATTAATAATGAGTATAGATGTATAGCATGTGCGAGACTGTCGAACATTATTAAGTGTAAATGAAATTCCACTTAACCTGTACGCGATGCTGTGCAGCACACTTTTGAATTTAAGAGTAGTTAATGAGATGAGATGTAATGAAGAAGGTTTGAGTGGTGTTAAGGATGAGTGGCATTTTGAACTCAAGAGTTAAGAATTTTTTGAAGCTTAAAAATTGATTTTTTGGAACATTCTTTTGAATTTTGACTAGAACTGGCATAAGAAACAGAAATTAGATCAAACAGCGCTATATTATTGAATCTAATTAATTAAAAAAATAAATTCCCAAAAATTCCTTTAAAATATTCTTTAATATTCCATATCCTCAATATTCAACCTTATTAAGTCCACAAGTTATGACCACATTTCCTAATATAAACCAAACAACAAAGAAGAACAAGTGTGAATGAAAAGATCGTAAATTTTGGGATAATTTTTTCTCTCTCTCTCATTCCATTTCGGTGTGTTTGTTCAATGGATGGACAGTGTCACCGTCATCGAATTCTCTGTGTGTCTCATTCTCATTTACTTTTTCGATTGGCTTTTAATCAGCATTAAAAATTCTTTATTTTTTTGTTATTTATTTTTTGAATGCGATAAAAATGTCAAAATATATTTTTTTCTATGACCATTGTTAGGTTTGAAATATTCAGGCACAAGTTCATTCATCGAAATTCATTCACAAATTTTTTTGTGGTCATTTCTTCATTTCCATTTCTCATCTTATTTAGATTCTCATCTAATTTGAAATGGAATTAATTTAAATATTTTTGGACATGCTCGATAGTCAACAAATTAGTCAAGTCAATATTTTGTCTCATTTTGATGGCAAGTTGGAACTTAATTAGTTATCGGCTTTATGTTTATCGTCATTGCAGAGGTGTTAAAATATGCAAATTTCTTAATTTAAATTATCATCAATGTCCAATCTAATTAAGCTCATTTTCTACTGCTTGCTTCTGCTTCTGCCATTTCCTTCTTATGACTTACGTTTGCTTTTCGATTTAATGGACAAGATTTTCACACTTATGGACATAATTTGATGTCTCAAGAGATGCTGAAGTGACTGCAATGTTTGTTTACACCAAGTGATGTTAAATGCCTTTTTATTGACGCTGCTTTGAATTATTCAGTTATAAAAATATGGAATCAAGTTGGAAAGGTATTGGAAATTGTGACTTGAGTGCATTTTAGATCGGAATTTCAATAGAATTATTGAAAAACTGCCAGAGAATTTTAAAGACAAAATGAATCTATGAGCAGCTCAGTGAGAAACTAAGACATAAGTCGCGATAATTAATTCATTCGCTTATCATTTTACATGCGTTAAAATCGACTTTAAAATTTTTATTACTTTTCATTTATTTTATTATTTGCAATTAAAAGTGATAAAAGTTGTTCCATAACTATTCATGTAGCTTGAATTCAGAGCATTAACTTTATAGAATTTTCATCATTTGTTGATTGTAGACATTACTAAGGGTTGTATTTTTTCATGAAAATGAGTTTGAGTTTTGATTAAAATTAGAAAAATTAATTTCAAGAATGTCTCAAAAAATCCAGGAAAAAATCCTTTAAATTCAAAGAAATCAACATTTTGTCAAATACATAAACAATGAAGGAACATCCCAAAATTAAGAAAAATGCAGTAAGGATCCTCATCTCTAGTACTCGAATTAAAAATAAAATTAATTATTATCAGAGTAGAAATTAAATAAAAAATAAGAAATGAATTTTAATCTGTAGCTGCAAAGTGTAAAACATTAACAGAATACTAATTATTCCTTTGATATTTTCTTCTCGCACCCAATCAACAACCGAACCAAGTCAACTCAAGTCAGCCGGCATTGATAAAAAGTCATGAAAAGTGCAAGAAAAATTGCAAATAAAAAGGAAGCAAAAAAAGCTGCAAATTTATCTCTCAATAAGGCGTACGAGTGATTTTTATCACTCAAACAAGCTGTATTTGCCAAGAACTATTAATTATTATTAGGCTTTGTACACTTTTGCTGACTAATAATTGGCTGTTTTTGTCTATGAACATTTTAATCCATTTGAAAGACTTTTCATGTTCAAATAAAGACATAATTATGTTCACTTTCTGTTGCTCTTTATCTTCATGTTGTGAGATGTTGAACATATTATTGGAAATTGGATCAAATTGCTGGATTTTATATGTTGAATAAATGGATTTGAGGTGCGAATTGTGAGATTAATCAGTGAGTAGCTTATAACAAGCTACCCTTGTCAGTTAGTCTTCTCCAAGTGCATGTCATCTTCCAAACCTTCAATTTCCGTCAATTCTACTAAAATCATTCAAAATCGAGTCTCAAAATTCCAAAAAGCTCATAAAACTAATGAAAAATTCCTTTCATATTTCAACCATTACCGCTGCTACTGAACCAAATAGCTTTCCAGTCTCACAGAACTAATAAGAAGCAATGATCAAGAGAAATAGATGAAAGAAATCATAGTGACATAAGTACACGAATAACATGATTGATTTGAATGATTGAATTAATTTATGACAAAAATCAAATTAAAATCAGCAGCAAGCAATTCAGTTCGATTTCAAATTTCATTTGCTTGTTGGACATAACGAGAATGAGGAAGAAAGAGAGAGAAGAAAAAGTAAATTCGAGATTTATTTTTAATTAATGTTGTGATTGTGCAAGGAAAACAACATGAAAATGCTCTGGCAATAGTTCACATTTGACATTTAACAATATTAATTAATTATCACAAATCAACTTGAAGAAATTTAAAAAGGAAAAGAAGAAATTGAATTTTTGGTTGAGTTGGGAACGGATAGAGCGCATACTTGTGGTTAATACTCACAGTTGATAACTCTAGTTTAATCCAGCAGTCAAACTGCATCTAAAATTATCAACACAAACAACTTCAAAACCTAATTAAAAATCCGAGTTCAAATGCAATTTTTAATTCAACTTGCTGCACATTTTGCCGTTCATTTTAGTTCCATTACAGAGTCCATTCAGTAATACATAAAGTCAAATGTGATATCAAAATTGATATAAAATTGTACCGCAAATAAATCTCAATGTAATGAATGTCTATGCACTGAATATCGAGATTCAAAAAAGTATTTTTTTTGTTAAGCATGAAAAAGAAGCACAGCTGAAGATAAAAACGAGAAAAGAAACAGCGAAATTGAAAGTGAATGAGATGAGGAAGTTAAATATCATGTCAAGAGTTAAGCGAGCCAACTGAATGAACGAAAAAATAAAATAAGCAGCAAACTGCTAAAAGGCATGACTTGTACACGGAATGTGAGGCGCTTAATGGTCAGCACGATACGAGCACAATTTGATGTTGGAATTTTATTAAATGAAACAATCGCAATTGAGATCTGAACGGCAGTGGCTGAATATGCTCATATCGTTCATATCTTATTTCCATTCCATTGAATTTGTGCCTGAACAAAAGAGAATGAAATGCGTGTGCCATACTTAAAATGAGCCGTAAATTTTAAGAGAAACAATTTCATAACTCAATTGTTGTTGTTGCTGTTGCTGCTAGTATCTGTCTTCATGTATAATAGACTCGTTCCAAACCGACCTGCTGGCACTGCTGCCTGATTTCATTTCTTGCCATTATTTAAACTATTTTCAAATAGACTTTTTTTATAAAATGGAACAAAATGCGATAAAAAGATCGCAAAAAAGACATAAATTGATTGAGAAATAATAATTCACAATAGACACAGCACAAGACTTCTCATGTATATTGCCATAGATTAATATCAGTTATGATCGAAATTTGTCATGAAGCATGTGCATGCGATCTTAATTTAATAAAATTATTGCGAACTTACCAGTATGAATTCTTTGATGTGCTTTCAAATGAGAGCTCTTTGTGTAGACTTTGTTACAACCTGTAATGAGATTGGAAGAAGAAATTGAGATGAATTAGATGAAGTTTGATAAAAATTAATGAATGACTGAAATTGAAAGTGGATTTTTGGATCGAATTAGCTTTGAAAATTTTCATGTATTTTTGTCAATTTTTGACCTACTTGCTGCTTAAACGCCATAAATCTCCATCAACCAAAATATTCCCACACATCAAAAACCGTCCACCGAAACTGACCACCAAAAATCAATTCAAAATTAATCGACCAGTTCATTTGTCATCGAGTAAATGGATTATAAAGTCGAAGACATGACACATGTAAGTCAGTCATTAAATAAGAAGTTAATAATCGCTTATGTTCCCAAGTGATCAATTTTATGTACTCCACATATGAGCCTAAATATGCATTGGATATCCACCAAAAATAATATAAGTTGACCGAGACACTGACGAAATTAACGAAATGAAAATGATCGTAAAGGAGAGAAAGAAGGCAAAAAAGAGACACGCGTTTTGGTTTTAATAAGAAGTTACAGCAAGTAAGCAAATGATCAGCCGCAAAGTAAGTAATTTATAATGAAATAATCTGCTGTTAATTTCTCAGCAGTTTAAAAAAAAATTATGTTCAATGAAATTAATCACATTGAATGTCATGTCACTTATTAGCCTAAAGCTACTATCATATCGCTATGCTTTTAATGATGGATAACATGGAAATGTGAGTTGTAAATTTGTTCAATTAGAATGGATAAACTGGAGCAGTTTAAGGGGGTTATGGAGAGGTTATATGGTAGATTAGGGGATTTGGAGTGGATTAGGTTTGTTTAGGGGAAATGAGGTTAGGGAGTATGTTAAATGGGGCTCGACCAAAAACTACAGGCCTGTATTTTCTAGGTTTTGATGCGCAGACCTCCAGTTTTCGGTTGCATGCTGCAGATCTGCTATTTTGGACAGACCAGGGCAATTTAACTCGTCATTTTCAATTTCTTCCTTCCGAGCTTAACCTTAGCATTATTGCATCATTACTTGGGAATCTCCAAGCACCTACATTAAGTCACATTGCTGAATATTCCCAACCATAACCTCATTTTTATCCATCCACCCCTGACATAATCTGTATCACAAACATACAGTAATGCACACACAAATCCGAACACAAAGGTAAAGGCAAAAAGAGACTCAATTTTAATTAACATTGACTGTGACTAATCGGCCGTGCGCAATGTTGTTTATGATTCAGTCAGAAGTGAAGTGAATAAAATAAAAAAAAATTCCAGTTTTCTTCAACAATGTAAAGTCATACACACATCTGTGACATATAAATTTGACTCAATTTTTTTTGAATAGAAAGGGCTTTTGTGTCTCTCATTTACTTCTTATTCTCTATTATGCTTTCAAAAAAAAAAAAGTTGAAAAATATCTCAAACAAACGACTGAATATTACAGTCGAGGTCAGGTTTGATAAATCGTTCTGTAATGGGATTTAATTTTGGATTAATGATTGCTCTCGTAAATTTTTTTCTCTTCGAGCTTACTGCCTTATTATCTTTTCGCAATGCCATAGGTCACATAACACACAAAAGCGCATTCAATTCCTTTGAAACATTGAAAAAATTGTGATTGGCATGATGATTAAAATTATTATTAAATCAATGTAAATTACTGCATTTTTCAAGAAGGGGAGTAATCAGAATAATGGATGCAGACTACTGAAAAACTACCAGTTTGAGGTCAATTGCAGATGCAGATTTTAAAATAGATTTGAATGAATTGAGGCAAGGTTATTGATATGAAATTGATGATTTTAGGTTCGAGAGCCGTTTTTGGATAGCAAGCAAGTACTGTTGAGCCAAAAATTGCTGTTCTGCGCATCCAGGGCTTGCAACTTTACTTCAAATTATTAAATCCGCATTAAAATCCACTCAACTTTTTTATGAATCATCAAAAAAAAACAAAATGATTTCAATTTAAATTCCGCTTACACAATCGATTCCTGCTATTACATTGGATTAATCTGATTTGATTAATATACAAACAATTGCCCTATAAATAATATATAAACAAAATCCAAAATTACAAATGCGGAAAAAAAATTGTTCGATTTAATTGATTGACATAAATGTAATTACAATTGATACACAGCTGTGTATAGTTTTACGCGTTAGGTCCCAAATCAAATCAAATATGATAAATATATGTCAGAAATATGAGAAAATGAATTTTTATTAGAGTCCAAAAATTAGTCATAAGACCTGTTGATCTTCTAATCTTCAAGAAATAATCTCAAATATTTTTATTATTTTTTCCTTATTCTGACACAGCTAATAATCCAGTTGGTGTTTTTATTCACAGTTAGAATTACATGTTAACATTTATTAGTTTTATTTTATTGGGCTGGTCCAGGAATATTTATTTCTTGTATGTATGGAATATTAATTTTGGGGTTAGAGGTATGAAATTAAGTATGGATAATTTGCAAATAAAAATTTTAATGAACGTTGTCGATAAAAATAAGGAGATAAAAATAAGACATGAGCATTTATTATTGCGATATGTGAAGGAATTTTTTCAAGCTTGATATATTAAGTCAGGAATGGATAGTTTGAGGAAGTTTTGAAATGTGGTTATTAGGGAGTATCAGGAAGGATCTGGAAGGATATATTGACTAGGTCCTTAGGGTATGTATTTCATTCATTTTTTTTCATCAAAAATTTGCATAAAATTCCATTCAATTTCCCATAAGTCCCACAAGCTTTTACATAAGTAACAATAATATCATTCAAATATTATTTCCTGTAAATCCACAATTCGTTACATATATCTAGCGATAAAAGGCCTTTTTAAAAACAAAATCTCTAAGCAAAAACTCATGAGAAATAAAATAAATGATCATAAAAATCTATTTTCAAAAGCAGAACTAAAAAGAGCCTCACATATGATTATTGAATATTGAAACAAAACAGAAAAAAAAAATGCTGAAAAAATAATCAGCCACAAAATGCTGAGCACGTTTTATGTTTATTGCTACTAAACATTTCTCTTTCTTTTCTTCTCATTTTTCTATACTTAACTTCTATAGTACAGTAAGTATTACATCTATACAATAAGTATTCCTTGGCTATGTATGAATGGAAACGCATTATATACCTTTTAACGTATGCTTAATTTAGCTTTTTTTTTTGTTTCTCTTTGGCGCTTTCGTTTAACTAAATATTTATTTTTATGATTAGACAATTGTAAATGTGAAAAAAGCTTAAATTAAATATACGAAACAAATCAGTTCTCATTACTGTCTTTGACTGACTGCGGCATATCATATATGTAAGGTGCTTGTTATAAAGCAGATGAAGAGAATTTATTCGATGAAAAGAAGTAATTTTTCTCATTAATGTCTGATTTGAAAGTTGACGTGAGGCCTTTAGAGGATATTATGAGTTATAAGCTTTAATGATGAAATAGTGATCTGGCTGATCGCGATAATCGGATTAATTTTTGGATTATATTGAGGGATATTAGCGAAAATTGGTTTTTATTGGGTCAATTTGGCAGTTTTTTGCTCTAATTCAGCTCTATCAGTTTCAATGCAGCTTTATCAGGTTCAATTCAGCTTAATGAGCTTCATTTCAACTCTATGAGCTTCAATTTAGCTATATGAGCTTTAATTCAGCTCTCTGAGCTTGAATTCAGCTCTATGAGCTTCAATTCAGCTCTATGAGTTTCAATTCAGCTTTATGAGCTTCAATTCAGCGCAATGAGCTTTAATATAGCATTTTTTGTTTCAATTTAGCATTTTTTGATTCAATCCAAAACTTTTAGCATCTTATTCAGTACTATGAGCTTCAATTCAGCACTATGAGCTTCAATTTAGCTCTATGAGCTTCAGTTAAGTATCTTTTTGCTTCAATTCTACTTAAATCCTCTCAAATCCATTCAATCTGCCATTCATAGCCTCATTGCAACAATATTCTTTCAAGATATATAGCGTGATGCTGCATAAAAAAATCTCCTTCGATCTTTTATTTTTTACCAATAAATTAACTACTTATATGATTGAGTTAGGTTGTGAATAAGACTAAAAGAATAGACTTGATATTAAGATATTTAATGCACATTACATTGCAATTTTTTCCCATGTTAAAATGGCCTTTTTAGCACGGATCGTTGTGTCACATTTAGTCACATACAGTTTTTAAAATACCAAACAAACATTACATAGTAAAGAGTATAAAAAATCTCCTCACGATACATAAATGGCAATAAGTAACACAAAAATATTTCGATAATTTTATCGATATAATTGCAATTCGATAGCATCTCGTAATAATTGTGTGTATGTGCCGCTGTATTAATGTCAGCTATTAGCTTGTATGGCATTTAATTGTGTGAAAATTTTCTTTTTTTTTATTTCTCCTTTATCTCTCACTCTTTAATTCTGCTTTTGTGCCTTAGCACAGCACGAGATGCATTCATTCATGTGCATTGCAATTAATTGCAATATAATTCATTCTCGTATTACGCAAAGGATGGCAGGTTGAATGGGGAGATATGCTGCATATCTTAGAGCTTGAGCTGATAAAACATGTGTAGAAATGTCTTATTGTGTATTATGTATGAATGTAATGAATTTTAAAGCTGAAGATAATGTAAATGGAGATTAAAATAATTGAGGCGATTTGTGAGATTTGTGGAATTGAATTTAAAATTGGTTTGGGGAGATAATTGAAATGTTTGTTGAAGATTATGGGTGATTTTAAATCGAAGTCAAAAAGTATTGATTTTATAAATTAAATGTGCAGTTCAATGTTGTTTTGAATTGGAAATATAGATTTAAATGCAATAATTCAATTATTGAACTTTAAGTTCATATTTTGAGCTTTTAGTTTGAATTTAAGTTCAGTTTTTGACCTTTATGTTCAAATTTTGATCATTAAATTCACATTTGAGTTCAAATTTTGATCATTTAGTTCAAATTTTGATCATTTAGTTCAAATTCTAAGATTTTAGTTCAAGATTTGATCATTTAGTTCAAATTTTGATCATTTAGTTCAAATTCTCAGATTTTAGTTCAAATTTGAGTTTAAGATTTGATCGTTTAGTTCAAATTTTGATCATTTAGTTCAAATTTTAATCGTTTTGTTCAAATTCTAAGCTTTTAATTCAGATTTGACTTCATATTTTGAATTTTAAGTTCAAATATAGATTTTCAATTTGAACTTTAAGTTTTAATTTGCAAACAAATTTTAAAAACTTATATCTCCATGTTATATCTTAAGAATTAACAAATCCAACTTAATATTGAGATCCATCCATTAACAAAGCCCACATAACCTCGATCCCCATTACATAACCTCAAAAAAAGAAGTCTTACATAAAGTGAAAAGTATTTATTAATAATCAACTTACCCATAAAATCACAATGATGAATGCGTCTCTTTTCCAATTCAGGATTATTTCTTCGATTATATTTTCCAACAATTGTCTTTACACCCGAACTAGTTAATATTATTGATGAATGATTTGTGGTAATAGTTGTAGTTGATGTTTTCTTTATAATTATCTTATTATTACTATTATTCCTATTGTTACTATTGACATTGCTGTTGTTATTTGTATTTTCACTTTTTATGCTGCTCAAGTTATTGTTGTTGTCATTCGAATTACCATTGTTTAATATTGTAAGACTTGGAGCATTCGAAGGCTGTTGATTTGGATTATGTTGATGATGTAAATGATGTGAAGAGAGCTGAGGTGATGATTGATTGTTATTATTATTATTTATAGCTAAATTTTGCATGAGATGTTGCTGTTGTTGTTGAATGTGATAAGGCGGAGGTGGTGTTCGTCTTAGGGGACCCTGAGAAATCGAATAAAACAAAAAGAGATTGACGTGAATGAACAATTAATCATTTAGGGATTGATGCATTGAGAAACTGTTAATTGTGTGATGTAATTTCATTAAAAAGAAGTTAATACGGATTTTGAGTAGTTCATTTGATTTTTCGTGTTCAAATTCTGATTCTAATGTTCAAATTTTGATTCTAAAGTTCAAATTTCGATTCTAAAGTTCAAATTTTAATTCTATAGCTCAAATTTTGATCCTGAAGTTCAAACTTTGATCAAAATTCTCAATTTTTGATCTAATCGTTCAAATTTTGATCTTAACCTAAATTGCATCTCAAAAAGCTGTTAAAAATAATTCAATAATTTTATCCAAAGTATCAATTTCCTTATAAATCACACACATAACAAGTCATAATCACCTCCCATTATTATATCTCATTACAATAGTAATTCATCACATAATACTCACTTGAATGGAATTACCAGGACTACCAGGATCCGAACTTGGCGGCGTCAAGGGCGGTACATACATCAATCGACTAATTGGAGCACATAAATTGCTTTGAGATGCAGACGAATATTTGTTATTTCCATATACAGTCGCTTGCTGATTTACAGGCACTGTTGCATGATGATGATGATGATGATTGTTTTGCTGCCAATTATAGTAGTTGTTTGAATACTGCTGTTGCGGCACGTGTCCATGATGTATGTTAAAATCTTGATGATGATAGCCGTTTAACTGTTGATGGTTCGGATGAGCTTGTGGATTGTTATAATGTGATTGTACTGAATATGAATTGTTGTTGTTGTTGTTGCTAATATTATTATTATTATTATTATTATTATTATTACTACTATGATTATGACCTAGATGACTCAGTTGAATTACATTAACATTATTATTATTTATATTACTATTATTGTTATTATGGGCCTGCAGCTGATGTTGATGATGATGATGATGATTATAATATCCCTTCTCGGTCTTAATCTCTAACGGACTAAGGAGAGGAGATGATAGAGACTCAAGAAATGTATCATCAGAAGATTCAAGTTTCACTTGTGTTGCACCAGTCAATGCACTTAACATTATGGCATTCTCCGGATCTATATTCTGTATTGAACTCGTTATATCTTCCCACAGTGGCGGCCTTAAAAATGGATCGATTTCATTTTCCGTCGAACATGATGACGGCTCTCTCTTCGCACCTGCAATAATAAATGGATATTAGATTTTATTGATCGTAACTGGAATTTGCATGGGATTTGTGATATAAAATGGAATTTTGAGGATATTTGAAGATTAAGAAGACATTTGGCAATGATTGTGCATCAGAATTTGAGAGTTTTAGTGCTGTGTTTGAGGTATCGCACAGCTAATGCATGACATCATCACCAACCGACTCCTTATGTCTCAAAAATTCCAATTTCTTAATTAAATCATCAATTAAAAATGTTTATTACCGCAATAATACTCTTTGACATTTCCGTAACTTTCGTAACTTCCTCCATAAACAGCTGTTGATGGTGATACCGATGTGTCTTGCTGACTTGGAAGAATTTCCAATTCAACATCCGTATCCAGTTTGTTCAATCGATTCATCAGTTCATGCCGAAATTCAATGTCAGTTGACTGTGGAAATAGAGCAAAAAATTTGAATTTTATTAATTGAAATATAATTAGTTTAGAAATTGTTAAAAATTGTTAAAGAGTTTGAATTTTTACTTAATTTATTAAAAGGTTCAAATGAGTAATTATCAGTCATGTCTAATTTTACGGTACATTAGCCATCCGAAAAAAAAACAAAAATCAACTTTAACAGCTTTAAATAATTTTCATGACATTCCACTTTGTTCCTAATCTTCTTAAACACTGACATCTCATTGAGATGAAAATTAGAACTAGCTACTGTTTTTTTTTTCTCTTCTGTTTGGCATCTCATGAATAATTTAACACTTAAATGCTTAATTTTATTGTTTTATGATGTGTTAGTTACCCATGGTAAAACTTAATTTTCATCTCCATTTGATTTTTTTGCTACTGTGGCTTATAAATGAGTTTAATTTTCACATTTTAAATAACATGTTGATTGGTGCAATATAACTTGTGCTGACTGCATGTGCTTGTTCATTAGATGATAC
The DNA here is from genome assembly GCF_022539635.2 of Chironomus tepperi. Lineage (NCBI taxonomy): Eukaryota > Metazoa > Arthropoda > Insecta > Diptera > Chironomidae > Chironomus > Chironomus tepperi. The sequence continues at coordinate 128,683 of NW_027226383.1, forward strand.
ATATATGTGGATAAGTATGGAGTTTTAAAGTTCTCATGTCGATGATTTTTAAATTTTAAATTTTTTTTAATTTTGAATTTTTTGTTTTAATTTTTGAAGTTTTTGAATTTTGAAATTTAAATTTTTTAAACATTTACAGTTTTTTGAAAGAAATTAAAGTTTAAAACACTTTTTAATTTTTTTTTTAAATTCATATAAATTTAAAATTTTAATCAAATTTTAAAGTTGAATGAAATTTTAAAGTTGAATTCATATTTTAACTTGAATTAATTTTTAAGTTTGCATTAAATTTTAAATTTGAATTAATTTTAAATAATTCTTAAATTTTAATTTTCAATCAAATTTTAAACTTTTTTCAAATTTTTATTTGTTTACACATTTAAAATTGATTCTGTCATGTTAACCAATTCCCTCATTTCTATTTAACTTTATATTCACTTCTTTTCAATTTAATCGGTTTTAAACAAAATCTTTTTCTTTAAAAAACATATTTAACAAAAATTTGTAAGTGAAACTTGACTTGTCTTTAGTGCAAAAAATTGTGGTCACGATTTTGATATTTTTCGATTCACTTTGTGCCTCCTCTAAATTACCTACAACATTTTCAATTTGAATGAAGCATTTTTTCTTCATTGCTTCTTAAATTTACATTTTTTGTTGCTTTTTTTCAGCCATCTGGTATTGAAGGAGAAAAAAATAATAATCAGCAGCAAAATGCGGTTGCATCGCGAGGGCAAATTGTAATTTAGAGAAGAAATAAATGTTGCACAAAAATTGAGGGAAGTAAGGAAATAAGGTTTAAATTTATGTGATGGATTAGGCGTTTCTGAAGACTTCAAGGCTCTCAGGAGTCTGTCTAGGCTCTCAGGAGTCTGTCAAAGCTCTCAGGAGTCTGACAAGGCTCTCAGGAGTCTGCCAAGGCTCTCTGGGGTCTGTCAAGGCTCTGAGGAGTCTGTCAAGGCTCTCAGGAGTCTGTCAAGGCTCTAAGGAGTCTGTCAAGGCTCTAAGGAGTTTGTCAAGGCTCTAAGGAGTCTGTCAAGGCTCTAAGGAGTCTGTCAAGGCTCTAAGGAGTCTGTCAAGGCTCTAAGGAGTCTGTCAAGGCTCTAAGGAGTCTGTCAAGGCTCTAAGGAGTCTGTCAAGGCTCTAAGGAGTCTGTCAAGGCTCTAAGGAGTCTGTCAAGGCTCTAAGGAGTCTGTCAAGGCTCTAAGGAGTCTGTCAAGGCTCTCAGGAGTCTGTCAAGGCTCTAAGGAGTCTGTCAAGGCTCTCAGGAGTCTGTCAAGGCTTACAGGAGTCTCATAAGACACAAAAGCAACTCAACATCATCCACCAGACAAACCAACAGCATCAACTCTTTCACCATCCAATACAGCACAAAGTATGCCTCCGAATCAAAGATATGCATGCATGTGTATATTAAAATATTGTTTAGGCGATCATTACATTATCATTTCTGCTACTGCTATAACATTTGTGCTATTACAGTACACAAATATTACAATATTAAATATTTTTGTGTGATGCAGATTGGAAAAAGTTCAACTGTTACATCATCAGCATCACTAATAGTGAACTTATGCTATATGCTTATACCATACTTATTGCTGCAATAATATCGAAGTGGAGATACTCTTAATTTAAAAAAATAAAATAATATACATAGAAATGTGAACCGCGATAATATAACAGAAGTAAATTATAAATTCAATTTAAGCATTTTTACGACGACATTCCATGGCAAAATTTTCATTTTATAATGAACGAGTAACAGTTAGCAGATTTTTTTTATATAATCTCTATCACAATTGTAGCAAATAGCCCGAGAGAGTGCGAGACTGAAAAGTTCATGTCATGATATTGAATTTGAGGCTTTTTATGCCAATTTTTTTGTATTTTTGAAAAATATGAATTTTATTTGCAATTAATAATGTTTCAGGCTTGTTTGTGTTTTGAAAGGTGGCAATTTAAAAATCATCGGAATTGCCAGAAGCATTTCATGTATGAATGTAACAAAAAAAAATATATAAAAATCTCATGTTTCACAAGACTTGTCATTTCTAATTACGAAAGATTCAAGGATTTAAATGAGAGGCGTAAAAGTTTGATGGAATAAATTTTTATGTTTGAGATTTTAATTAACGAATTTTGCTGTTCCTTATGTGCTTATTTGGAGATTTATGATTTTTTGCTGCAATTTTGAGATTTTTTTTGTGGGTTTTTTAATTATCAAATTAAAATTGGAGCAAATTAAGCTGTCAAGATCCTTTCACTGTGTGGTAACCCTCAATTGTAATTGAATCGTGGTCTATTGATGCAGTTATGGACTTGAGAGCTACTAGCTGCGTACTTATGACTGACTAGGTCCTGAGATTAGGTTTAACATGCTTGCTATACACAAAAATACTCAGGTAATTTGTCAAACAAAAATTATAAGATGCCAAACTCAATTTCCATCAAAATTGTAAATCTTCAACAAATCAAGCCACTAATTTCCAAAAATTCTATCAAATTTCCAACAGTAAACCCACAATTCCTCAATTTCCGCCCATTTCCACAACTTATATCATTACAAAATATGCAAAACATTTCCATGAAAATTTGTCAGAATTTAATTTAAAGGTGATAGGTCCCTTTGAGCAAAACAACTGTTCTAGATCACCAGATAGCCCAGACATTCGTAAACATTCACTCACGATTTTCATTTATTTTGTCTAGATTTCAATCTTTCCTATTAAATAATTAATTAATTTTTAATTCTCTCAATTTGTTAGAACTATTAAATCAATAGACATGAAGGCATTTGCTTTTATCTGATTGGCTAACGATTCGTATGTTTGAGAGTATGCGGATGTAGAATATTTAATATTTATGATAAATATTGAATCAAATATGTCAATTTAGAATTTGCTGGATTTTGATGAAAATTTAAATTGACAAGTTATTTTGATTTGATTGAATTTTTCTGATGTTTTAGCATTTGTGCGTTTATTGACTGATTTTTATGTCATAGTTTTGAAAGCAGTTGCCATTGACCTCAAATCTGACAATTTTTTGACATTTTAGTATTGAAAAAATTTATAAATTTGCTAAATTGTTGAAAATTCCAAATTAGTCCAGCAAGTAAAATTTTATAGAAACTGTAAATGATCACAAAGCTTCAAATCCTTCATCACAAGCATAAAGTCATCATTAAATATATTTTTTTGATGATCTTATTACAAATTACAATTTAAATTCTCATTAAGATGTCAAGCAAACTATATAATTTGACTACCAAATATAGAAGCAGGTCTTTTTTGCATTAAATCTAAAATTATGTCTTCAATTTTAATTTAGACTTCAAACTTCATTGTCTTAAAGAAATAATAATGGCAAATTGCAGTATTTGTTTACTTCAGTAAATTTTAATGACATGCTTTAAGAGTAGGAAGAGGAGATATATGAAATAAATTGCGAATCTTGTTAATTAAAGGCTTTAAATTTGAAACAAAATAAGATTTTAAATTTATTGGTGCTTGAGGAAGTTTTAGGATGAATATCAGGTCAAAATATGTCTTGAACACTAGTTTTGAGCATTAATATAAGAAGGAGCGTTGCTTGAAGAGACCAAATTCATTTTTAAATCAATAAATGTTATCCCAAGCGGCACAAATAAAGAAGGCTTTGCCAAGGAGCCTCAAAGGTTCCGCCAAACCTCTTTTATCAATTCCAAATAGAAACCGCTTACTTTGACGTCCATATGGCTGTCGAAATGAGTCAGCTCCATACCAGAGACTTCTTCATTTGTGTCTGTCGGGTAAGTCTCTCAAGAAAGCCTCAAAACACCTTTCCTGGATCTTAAATTTGATTATATGAAAACTCATTAAGCTCTCAACAAATTCTTCGAACCAATTCAACAAAGTCTGCATAAATTCTCACGAATAAATTCCAGTAGCGCCAGACACAGAGATGAAAATCCATTTAAATAAAATAGAAATTGAAAGAAATCAATCGAATTGAATTTATTTAATAGAAAATGCATTTCAATCATAATTTTTTCCAGCACTTTTACTTTATTATTTCCAATTTCATTTCCATTTCACGAGTGATGCATGAATTTATCTCTTTAAAGTTGCTTTATATAAAATGTATTAAATACAGGCAAAGAGTAGAAGGAAAAATAAAAATCATTTAATGGAAATGTCATGTTTAAGTGCTATTTGTTAACAGAAGTCTAATAGATGTAGAAATACAAATCCATACATTTAATTAAATATCAATAACTGATTTTGTTTCTTTACATTTCTTCTCCCATTCATTCATGTTATGAACATTACATATTGGTATCGATAGATAGATAGATGCATGTTACTATATACAATATAACATTATTGATGGCGAGGAACTCAAAGGAGTGCAAAAATAATTTATAACTCTGTTGTTTTTTTGCTTCGCAAAATGTGAACATTACTTGTTGTTATTCACAGCTTGTAAAATGCGAATCATGCAAACTATTACTTATAATAGGAGATATATTGGAGTTTTGTGAGGTAATTGTTCTGGTAGAATGAAGCATTAAAGCGCATATGCTGTTGGATATGCTGGAGGTTGGTATTGGCAATTTGCAAAGGGTAGTCATTGATAGAGCTAGTTTTAGACGTTAACTGAGAGAAACCATGGATCGCAGCTGATCTGTACGGTCATCGAAGGAAGTAAGTATGTTGCAGGTTTGATTAATAATGTATTTTGAAGGTTCCTGACCTTGTACGACTTGATAGAAGAGAGAAAATAAAGCAACATAAATTATTCCATGTGCGTCCCAGCCAAGGAAGTAAGTAATTCAATAAAGTGAATCCAAATTCCACTCAGTACCAATTTTATGATGTAAATTCGATTTTCAACGATTTTTGCATGTTTTGTCTACCTAAACTCTTTATATCCTCAATCTAAACCCTGTAGCAAGCCTCAAAACAACCATTTTTGGTCGTCCTATGTCCAGAACAGTTGCAAAGACAAAGCAGCTCCAATTCTAAACCTTGATGGAGCTTAAATGCTAAAAAATTCTTTTCTATGCTAGTCACAACTTTATATTTTTTTCCATTTAATTCCTTACTCATTGGACATATTATTCTCAATTCTCATTTTCGAATCACAGTCGGTAAGCATTTAGCTTTCGGGAGTGTGATGTATGCATGTAAAGTGTGCCTTAAACACGGACTCAAAAGCAAATAAATCCTTGGAGTGTGTAGAATAATTTATTATTTTCTTTAATGCTCACTATTCTAAATGCCTCACAAATTGTGTAGTCGCGACCAAATCGTAATTGAGATAAGAATGTTCTAGATTAATTTATTAAAAATATTTAATTTCATATTTTTGCTTGTTTGGAATGACTCAAGTTGTGCGCATACTCACAATAATAATAATAAAGAATAATAGAAATAATAGCATAGAATCTATTGAATTAATGATTTCACTTCTCTCTGTTTCTGTGCTTTATTAAACTTCAATGTCAAAACTTTTTGAGATAAATTTAAACTCGTTTCATTTTATTTTTTATTATAAAGATCTATCGCATAATACCTTTAACACTCACGATATATTTAATTGTAAATCACAAATCAATTTTCTCTATCTGCATGCTTGACTGACTGCATGATTGCCTTTTATTATTGTCATAGATTAGCTCGACAAAAAAATAAAAATTAATGTTAAGAATGCATACAAATAACATTTAATATGGATTAGAAACTTTCAGACTTCAAAGACTGAGGATAAATGTTCTATTGGATCATAATTCACACCATTTTTAGAATATTTTCATTCAATATTTTTATTTTTTCGAACGGAAGGTGTGGAGCACATGTGAATTGTTTCGTTGAAAATTGATTAGCTTGGATCATATGGAATTAGAGACCATGTATCAATATGTTGTGGAATTTTCTTTTGTTGAGGTGTGCTTTTTAGGTATTTTGGAAAGCTTTCGATTAAAATTAATTTGATTTAGAGTTTTTTATTGTTGTAAGAATGAACAAGGTATGATTGATTAGGTATGGAATAGGAAAATGTTTATGTATGTCCTTTAAAAACGGTTGTGTGGTTAGAATTAGATGTTGTATTTAAAATCATAGTGTACAGGAAGATTGAATGAATATTTCTGGTGATTTTAGAAATTGATAATTTGAGTTGCAAGACCATTGAGGGATCTAAAAGTGATCTCAGTGTCTGTAGCATTTGTTATAATCCCCAACTAAATTATAGCAAATCCTACAGACAAAGTAACCGCTTTTAGGTACCTCAGTGGTCTTTCTGTATCTTGAATGCATTCTCTTTGTATTTTAGGGAAATGAATGTTACAGATTGATCTGTCCAGCCCTCAAAAGAATCCAGAAACTTAAATATTCGTTTTGCTACAGTTTATTTCCATACGAATCAAGTAGAAATGAAGAACAAATTAAGAACTGCTAAGTCGTGAGTTCAAATCTCAAAAATATTAGTTTATAATTATTAATATCTTATATGAAACTTTTTTTTCGTGATTTGGATCCTACTGGATCTTGTTTTTTTAGGTTTGGGAGTGATTTGGATCCTACTGGATCTTGTTATTTAGGTCTGGGAGTGACTTACTAATCAATTACTAATCGCTGGAACAAAAATGCGCTTTAGTCCCTCGATCAATAACTCGAGGACCTTTGTAATTTTTTTTATTTTGTAAGCTTCCTTTTATTTTTTTTTCAATCCTCCCCATTTGAATGCGCTTGAATGCATCCACCCATAAATCACCCGTACTCCTTACATTATTAAATTCATATTCAATTTTAGTACCTTATTTGCATCATCGCATGTAATGTATATTGTACGTACATACTGTATTTATTCTAATAAAAAATGAGAAAAGTACACATATGACACATTCTAGAGCACAGAACAGACAGTATGCCTATAATGTATCTACATGCATTCTTCATACACGATGTCGTTTATTCATGACAACAATCCATTTACATTAATTAATTATTTTAATTAAATGAGGCAATATTCAACGACATAAGGCATAAAAAATATATAAATTACGGTAGGAATTCTCTCTCCTCGCGTTCTATGCCATCCATGCAGTGAGTTTATGGATAAATATATTTTTTTAAGAATTCAGTGCGCATATGCTACATGTTCTGTATGTCCAATAGCTTTATATTAATTACTTGCAAATATTAATTAAATTGTTGATTGTAATTGAATCGGCGATGGTCAATGCGACCGTCTATGCAACATTGTTGGACGAGAATTTCTTTGAGAACAACAGAAATAATTCATAAATTATAAAAAAATATTGATCATATTTTTCAGATATCATTGCTACTTTGTAATTAATTTAAATTCTTTTAATGGACAGTTTCATGCTAATTTATCCTTTTTTGATCTGATCACTTTTATTTATGGATTGGAATGGTTGTGGCTTTGGTATGGAATACAATGTTGTGGTTTTAAGTTTTATTTTTAATTTAGAAATTAGAAGTAACTTAAATTTGAGTTTAGAATGTACGAATTTGGTCTAATTTTGAGGTTAATATGTCAAGATTTGGTGAATAATTTTGAGGTTATGTAACACAATTTTGAGGTTAATTTGAGAATTATTGAATTATTTTAAATTTTACAACTGCAATATTAAAAATCAATTTTAAGCTTGTTTAAACCTGAATGTGTTGAAACAATCCACAAATACCTCAAACTAAACTTCATAAGCATCAAAACTAATTATCTCAAGAATTCTGCATAAAACTTCAAATTATCCAAACTCAACATCGAAAAAGGAAACAAAAAAAGTTTATTTCAATCAAAATCAATCCATACACAACTTCACAGTCAATCAGCGATGCCCTCCTTAATAGAAATAAAAAATCAGCGACAAGCTACAAAGTATTTTGTTATTTACAGTCAATAATTTAACGTAAAAAATGCTCCAGCCAGCAGAGGAAAAAAAAATATATAATTCATTATTTTAAAGGAATTTCAATGTAATTTAAAAATTCATGATTTAATGACTAAGGATAATTATTGATGCAGGCTGCTGATGTGAATATGGTTCAAATTAAGTGCAGAGTTTGAAATTGTTTTTGTAATTGATTTATGGAATTTGGATTAGTAGAGTGAGTCATTCCGGGGTATTTGATGTCTGACTTGATTTTTGAGTCTAATTTGCTGTGTATGCCTTCCTAAAATTCTTCATAGACACCAACCATTCTAACTGTATCCATAAATATTCTCATGACAAATCCCATACCATAATCGCAATTTTCTCAGCATACAACAACAATCCTGCACCAATTAACCATAAAGCACGACCAGCATCCATAAACTATCTGTTCCATTCATCCATTTTAAGTCAACAAAAATGGTAAAAATTTCATAACTTCAAAGCCGTCAGCTGACTCAAAAAAAATAAGTCTTTAACTTCTGAATTTATTCTTTTCACATTCAATTCAATTCAATTCCATTTAGACTTCTTACTTACAAAGCAAAATTATAATTTAACTCAAATTGCAATATACCGCCGTCATCATTTTACGAAAAAAAAAAGGCACGAGAAGTAAAAAGATTTATTTTTTCATTTCTCTTTCATTTACTCTCTTTAGTGCAAATATAGCTCGAGTTATGGACGATAGTTCATTGGGTCATATTTCTCACGACTTTATACACGAATATCATAATAATACTAGAATTTATGGTGCGGTGTGGTGAATGGATTGTTGAAAATTAATCTGAATTTATTAATAAAAGGTTTGAAAATTGTAGATTTTTTGAAAATTTAATATTTTTTATTAAAAAACTAGATTTTAAGAATTTTAAAATAATTTTTTTAAAATTTATAAACTTTTTAAATTTTTCTAATTTCTTAAATTTCTTAAATTTCTAAGATTTCTTAAATTTCTTAATTTTGTTAAATTTTGAATCAACTTTTAAATTTTTATAAATTTATTTTTAATTTTCAAATTCTTTTAATCAAAAATCAAAATTTAAATTTGATTTAAAGTTAAATTTAAATTTGATTTAAAATTAAATTTAATTTAGAATTAAATTTTGAGTTAATTTTTTAAATTAATGATTAAAGTTTCAATATTTTTAACTTTTATAATTTCAAATTTTTATAATAAAATTTTAAATTTAATAATTAAATTGATTTTTTTTCAAGTTTAATTTAACTTTTAAATATTTCAAATAAATTTATCCAGTTTTATTCATTTTAAAATACCTTTAAAGATATTTTCCACAATATATAAAAACAAGGAAGAACACTGATTGTGAATTATATCAGATAAGCACACTCCGTATATACCACAAAAAGTAAGGTCCGCTCTTGTGTAAGAGAAGAAAAAGAGTTATGTAGATATTTCAATATTGTTATTATTATTGCTATTATTATTATATGAGCCTTAATAATAATAAAAAAAAGAGACTCACTGAAGTTGGCAATGTATAAAAAAATAAAATAGCATGCGCAGTCAATGAGAAGAGAGATCGAGACATGGCAGTAAGATAATTGAACAATTTGTAGCTGCTATTGTTTGGCTAGGCTTGTTAGCGATACCATTCATCGCTTCCATTAGTAATGCTCACCGTACGCCTGACTCTATTTCATGATAGAGCCTCTTAATTGACTTTAAGGAGATTTCTGTTTTGTGATGGGGGATTAACTTCCGTGTGGAAATGGATTATCATTTTTCAAGGAGGACTTTAGAGATTTTTAATGATTTTTCAGAGTGATTTATTGAAATTAATTTAATGATTTTGATCCTGGATCAGCTTTTGTGCATTGAATTTAAATTCCAGCACGGAAGTTCAAAATTCCCCTCAATTTCTCACTTTTCCTCATTACTTTTTTAACCGTGCTTCGAAATTTGTTGACTTTTCTTATCATTCATGCCACAAAGTAACAAATTCTGTGTTTTGGTAGCTCAAATTGATTAATTTATTTACATTAAAACATGACTTCTGTTGCCTAACTACATCAACGGACACACTATAGTAACTCTTATTCTTATTTTTTAGAAAGACGTTAAAACATGATATAAAGTCAATAAGATCAGCCACGATTTACAATGTAATTGCTTTCGCTTCCTAAATCGTATATTTTAAAACTCAGCACAATGGAGCAATAAAAATTAGTTCTCTCTTATTTTAATTGAAATTGGATAATTTATATGAATTCTTTTTTTGTTTGGCTTTGGCTGATCGAACTAGACTTTATTACAATTGCATCTATTTGAGAGGTTGTTAGAAGCACGATGCCGAAGTCTATTTATCTCTCGAGAGCATTAAAATTGTTAAACACTTTTGAGTCGGGCGAGACTCTTGAGTCGAGCGGGACACCTGGGTCGAGCGGGAGTCTTGAATCGAGCGGGATTCTTGAATCGAATGGGACTCTTGAGTAGAGCGGGACTCTTGAGTCGAGCGGAACTCTTGAGTCGAGCGGAACTCTTGAGTCGAGCGGAACTCTTGAGTTGAGCGGATCTAAAAATTCAAGCTCAGCTCAAAAGTAGAGCGGAATTCAAAAATCAAAGTGTTAGCCAGCCATTCCACGTACAATTTATACAGCACAATGTCAATCCACAAATGCACTCCGAAAAAAAAAGATCGATAAATATCAAAATCTACACAAGCATTGATGCAGTGCCTCATTAAATTAAGCTTTTTTCAATTGTATTCAATTTGATGGAAAAAAATTAAATAGCAAATGGATCTTTTGTCGATTCAATTTAAGAATGAAAAGAGCTTTAACATTGAACTGTTACCATTTCAGTCTACAATGATATAAAAAAAAAATCATCTCAATGTTATTAGACGCTGTGTACTCACTAATTTCTTGTCATTGAACTTTTAAACTCCCTTTTTTTCGTCTATTTATTGAATATTATTGCCGCACGCTAGATGCTGAGTCACATATTTTTTTTTTCGCATAAATATTTCCAAACCATCAATAAATAATACTAAAAACAGCCTAATTTGAATTTTTTAGCACCATAATTCATTTTCTTAATAATATTAATATTCCTTATATTACCATTTATATACATTTTATTTATATTTACATGTTGATCGTAATAAAAATTCATTTCAACTTCTAAATCAGCGAGAGACGAAGACGGAAAGAGTTAAAAGAGACAAAACCAGCTTGTGCTTATGTGACTTAGTCAGTTCCTTTATAAATAAAAAGAAGTTTTTGTTTATGGTCGTTTTTTTTTTTTTGTTGAAAAAAGTCAATAAATATTTGCTTTATATGCGTTATTGATGCAAAGTAGATTGGATAAATTATGGGTGGATGTCATTTGTTAATGCACAGTGAGTAATTGACGTAAAAATTGAGATTTATTTGCATTATTGAATCAATCAAGGCTAAATTTTGCGTAATAAATTGCTAGAAATTCAAAAAATTCCTTTTGAACCCCAAAAATGCCTAGAACATGCCGACAACAAAAAAAATGTCACACACAGTGAGAAAGTGAGAATAAAAGAACCTTAATCTTCCAAACATTTCTCATTCTGTTATCGCTAAATCAATAATTTATTCATCATAAAAACACCTTCGGTCAATTTGTGTGTCATAAAATGTAATAAAAATAAACAACTCTTGAATGGACCACACAGCATATGTTGTTGCTACGTTTGACAACAAGAATGAATGAGATGGAAGAGATATCACAAGAAAAAAAAAATTATTTGTCTATTTTTAAAACTCACAAATTAAAATATATGTATATAAAATGCTCGCCGAAATAAAGAATTTAAATGCGATTGTCGTTTCTTTTTTTTTGTCACACGCTTGGTTACTTTTTTGCTTTATTTGAATGCTGTATTGGAATATATGAGAAATAAATGATTATTCGAACATTGATAGGCTTTTGTTCGGGTTATTTAAGATGCTTTATTGGCGTCAGATGACAAAACACAGAGATGAATAAGAAATTGCTGGTTTTTTATTGAAAATATTTTTAAGATTTTTATTTCGGATGGTTATTAAGAAAATTAATAAGTAAATGAAAATTACTTATTTGGAGACATGAAACGCAATTTCACAGTTGAATGTTTTTGCATCACTTTTAAATATTTTCCATAATTTTTGATTGATTCGCGTCAATTTTGTATCAATTTTGAATGTATTGTATCATTTTTGAATGTTTTGTATCTTTTTTGAATGTTTTGCTTCATAATTTGATTGTTTTGCAAAATTTTAGAACACTAAGCATTGTTTCAGAATGTTTTGCATCTCTTTTCAATGTTTGGAATCAATTTTTAAAATTTTTTATCATTTTTGAATGTTTTGTATCATTTTTAAATGTTTTGTATCATTTTTAAATGTTTTGTATCGTTTTCGAGTTTTCTGCATCATTTTAAAATCCTTGACTTTGACTTTCCATGACGAACTTTGAATTTTTCGCCTCAGTTGATGTATGCATCAACTTTGTCTTAATCAAATTAAAGACAAGAAGACAAAAGAAGCAGCAAATATTCCTATTTGCCTTCATCACCTAAATAACACCAACAAAGCAAACAAAAGCCCCATTTACAATAAAAGATGTCATGAGTGGATTTATGATTTTGAAATTTGTAAGCTTTGATAACCTAGAGATGTGCAAGTGGATCCGAAATCGAGACTAATTTACATTAAAAAATATTTAAGACGTTATTAAGTGCAATAAATCATGCTAGTTATCAGCATGTGTAGGGTTAGAAAAGTCCACAAAAAATATACAAATAATAATTAATAAGGTATCAAAAATTAGTAAATCATCAAGTTATTCAGGCATATATGGCTAAGGCATGTCCATACAAATCGATATTTATGAGACTTAAGAAATATTTTTATTTTTCGCATTAATTTCGTATCACTTTTCAGCCTCAATTTGAATTTAATATACTGACTTAAATCAAGCTCCAAACCCTATTAATTTCCATGTAAATTGTAATTCAACCAGCTTTTTTGATTATCTTGAATAAGCACCGTAATTTCTTGCATATTCATTGCCAATATAGCTTGCCAATTCATAAACCAAGCAATAATTTCAGTAAATTAATCAAACGAGATTTTTGTTTAAAAAATCAAATTAGGATTTGCGAATATAAAAGTCAATAAATTAATTAATCTCATTTTGATGTTTAATTGAATTTAACACTTAATGCCTTTTTATCGCGTCTATAATGGTCTTTTCATTTTGTTTTGTTTTGTTTCTAAATTCCTTTTCATGTTTTTATTTATGCAGTCAGGGGCTTAATGGAATTAATAATCTCTAAAAGATTTTTTTTTTTGAGCATGAGTCATACATTGTGACTATGAAATTAAGGATTAGTTGTAATTAATTTTTTGACTAGCTTTTTTGCGACGTCGAGTTGATCATTGTGTGTGGTTTTGGATTATTTCTGCGCATTTGAAGTTTATTATAAAGTTGAAATTCCATCAATGATGTCTAATAGAGTTTTGTGCATGTTTGGTTAATTAAGAATTGGCATGCCCGAGTAGCACAAGCGAAGAAGGCTTCACTAAGCCGCCTACATGTGACATCCATTTGAAACTTACAAGGAGACTCAAAAGTTAAGTCCATACAGTCTCAATACTCCATCAAAGACTCAATAACTTAACAAAATTATCCAAAAACTCATGACATTACTTCCCATCATCACCAACTAGTCATCATCCACAAAATTCCCAACACCGTCGTGCTTTGAGACTTTGAAAGATTAAAAAAAAATCTATTCAAATACTTTTTAAACAATTAATTGATTATTTATTAATTTTATAGCTATAATCATAAAATATAAGCTTCTTTTAATGAAATTCACATTTTATTGGATTTTTATCACAACAAAAAAAAAACTTCCTCAGATGCGCAAATGACATTAAAAAAAGAATCTTTTATTATATTGGCGTCTTTTAAAACTGTTGCAAGTTATTGAAGATTCTAAAAAGAAAAAAAAATCCTTTAGAAATACATTTTAAGACTCTACAATCTGCTACTTTGAACTTAAAATACATAATTTTTGTAATGAGATGTTAATAAGCTGCTTTAATCCTCGAGAAATGTGGACTATTAATAGTTAAGAGATGGACAATTTATAGCTAGGCCGAGACACCATCTGTCTGCAATCTACTAAGTTATATGCAGTTAATATAGGCAAGAATTCGAATTACAAAGAATATTTTACTTCAATAAAATAAGTTCAATGTAGCTATTGATGCTAAGTATGCCGTTCACTGACTAACATAGGCACACGAAAAAAATAAATTTCCCCAGTCAAAGTCATAAATAATCCTTGATTTAACCCCACATGACCATCAATTATAAGACAACGCCATAGCTTGAACTCTAATCTTAATCAAAATGGACACTCTGGCAAGTCCACAACCTGCAGAAAATTTACAAACAAACAAAAATCTTCATGATGCGCACCACATGCTGCTAATTGCTTCATTCAATAATAAAATCAAGTATTTAATCACTAAATAAACACCAAAAGTGCCATTTATTTGCGGAACTGTCATTGAGCATTCATTTTTAATTTGATGGCTTATGGAATTTTTTTTTAATTTTTAACATTTTTTAGACACTGGCTTAGATGAATCAGAAGAGACAAAAAAATGAGAATCTCCTGCAAGTCATTGTCTTTGACTATTAAAGAATATTAAAATTTTTGGGAATTCTTCGGGATTTTTTTGGGAATTTAATATGACGTTTTGACTGGATTTTGGAAAAAAGGAGGAAATTCCGAGAATATTGTCAAAAATTCTAGTTATTTGATGGAAAGGTTTAAGGTGATAAGTCTTGTTTTGACTAAATTCCTTCCTAAATTCCCAAATGACATAAATTACAAAATTGGAATTCCCATATTCATCCAGTGCCAACCTAAATAGCGCAAGTCAGCCAATCGATCAAAAATTCAGCTTCAGGTTGGTGTCATTCTGGCATGTTGCCAGATTTTATTCTAATTCTACTTAAATTCTTACTCAAATCGATTCTAAATTTGTAAAAATGCCAAAAATCCACAAAATAAATTCAACACAACCAAAACTCGCCAAATCTCATCTCAAATTTCATATTCTAATACACAGCGTGAACATTATTGCTTAGAACACGACAGCATGCCAAAATGTCACCTAATTTCCCACAAATAATAGTATTATCAAATAAAATTTAAATTTTTAACACATAAAACTTCCTGTTGGTCGCAACAGCATTCCAAAATTCTTTATTGTGTCCACAAAAAATCATCTTTCCGTTCTCTTTTATAAAAATATTATTTTGTGTATAGAATCAGAGAAACGACAAATCAGCGATGTTAAACACACAAATGGAAAGAAAAAGAAAAAAAAAATATTTATTTAAATAAAATAAAATTACATAAACAGGAATTCAAATATCCGCAAAAAAAAAGTTTAATACAATATATTTTATGTATATTTCTTCTTCAGTCCTCATGGCATCACTATCTAAATACATAAATGTGATATAAATTGGCCATTCATGGATGAAAAAAAAAGAGAAACACGTTGCTGTTACAGTTCATTAAAGAGCTGAAAAGTGAGATGGAGAGACAGAGAAAAAAGTTAAACAGGAAAATGTCATGTCTCCTATCAAGTCAATTTACTTAACAATAACATTCGTGTGTAAAAAAGCAGTAAAGAGAGAAGAAAAAGCTCTTATAATTCACTGCAATGGAAAGGAAAGATTGTTGATTCATAAGATGAATTCTGTATTGTAGTTATTTTGTTAGAATTTTTTGGAAACATTTCTTAAATTTTTTGAATTTTTTAAAATTTTTCTAAATTTTCAATTTTTAAAATTCTTAATTCTTTCTAAATTTTTCTCTATTTTCAAATTTATTTAAGTTTTCAAATTGTTTTACATTTCCTAATTTTTTTAAATTTTTAAATTTTTTTAAATCTTCTGAATTTTTTAAATTTTCAATTTTTATAAATTCCAAATTTTTCAAAAATTTCATTGTTTATTTGAATTTCAAATCTTAATTCTTAAAATTTTCCAAATTTTCAAATCTTTCTAAATTATCTAAAATATGTCTTAAAAAAAAATTATTTAAAATCTAGTTTAAAAGTGTTTTAGTCTTCTAATTTTTGAATTTTCAAATTTTTCTATACTTTCAATTTTTTTTTGGAATTTTGATTTTTTTTTAAATTTTCATTGTTTTTCAAATTTCTAAATTTTTCAAAATTCTTAAAGTTTTCAAAAGTTTCATTTTTTTCCAATTTCCAATTTCCACTTTCCAATTTCAAATTTCCAAACTTACAATTTTAAAGACTTTTGAAATTATTTTAAATTGATTCAAATTGTTAAATCTTTCAAAGTATTAAATTTTTTGAAAAAGTTTTTTTAGATTTTAAATTTTTTGAAGTTTCGAAACTCGAAATCTCGAATTGAAATTTCGAAACTCGAAATCTCGAATTGAAATCTCGCTTTTTAAAATGAACTGAAAATTTTAAATCTCAAAATTAATATGAACAAATCCTAAATTTTCCCCACAAAATCCCCGCAAGGGCCAAAAAAAATCTTATTTCCACAACAATTTAACTCTTTTTTTTCATCATCCTTATAACTACAGCTACTTACAAGAGCCACTTATCATTTAATTGGATTTAATCGTCTTGATCTTATTAGTTATAACTACTGTCAATGATGTCGTGAAGATTAATTGAACAACTTACAGAGACTCTCTTTCCTTCACTAATTAAATGAATGAACGCTTTAAAAGAAAATGTTTAATAAAATTAAGAATTTGATAAAGTCGATTAATGCAAAAGGAAGTTTATGGTTGAATTTTGTCTCTCTTCTTTAATGATATTGATTAGTTGAACAATCAATATGCAAATTCATTGATACGCGATGAGGCTTCGGTAATCCAGCGTATTAATGGGTGGTTTTGGTATTAAATGCCAATTACGAGTCAATTTATACTCGCTGTTGATTATTTTACGACTTTTTTGAATAGTTTGTGACTTTTTTATGTGAAATTCTTCGGAATTTAATGTTTATTGTGATTGTTAATGATTGTAGTTCCTGTGAATCGTATGTGAGTAGGATTACACTGTACCTATTTACAGTTTTGTTCTTCTTTGGACTACAATGTATTTTTATGGACTTAGACGTGATTTTTGGTATGAATTCTCTTTGTTGCTGATATTGCAAGTGCAACAGTGTAACCAAAGTCAATATATAGTTAATATACTTCACTTAACTACAAAATTGAATGGATATTCTGTTATAGATTGCAATTTAAGGTTCTACCTTCAAAAGTGTGAGTTCGAGTCCTTTTCCATGACTCCAAAAGTCAAGCACAGTCTAAGAATCAATCATTATCCTAGTCTACTATATCCCCCTATCAACCCCATCTTCAAATCCCGTCCACCTTCCTTATACCTCAATTAAAACACAGTCCATCAACTCTTACACCTGAAACTAATTTTGCATGTACATAGTCCAGCACCGTCCACAAAATAGAATAAAGAACAGAACAGCAAAAAGAAGAAAAGGAAAAAAAAAATCAATAATTCATCGCATTTATCATGAAAAAGGCGCAAGAAGAGCTGAAGCTATATCTATACCCATATAAACCAGAGTGGAATAACATAAATAATGGAAAGTGCTTCATAACGGGGCAGCAAAAAGGTATATAAAATAAAAATGTGTGGAAATAAAACACCAAATAAATACGAGCATTGCGTGTCTAAATTCGATTTTCATTATGTTCCATTAAGGTGTTCATTTCTTATACATAATAATAATATAGATGCACGAAAAAAAAATGACTTTTTTTCATGTCGAGTGAAAAATAGTTTGTTGTGAGCTGTAACTCTTTTATACAATTATTGCGAGTAAAATGCGAAATTTTTCACATTTTTTTAATATTGTAGAATTAAAAGATTGAAATAAAAATGGAATATACAACAAGATATAAAAATGACTCAAATAAAGTCATCTATGACATAAATAGAATTTTTTATGGACTCTAATACGCACGTGATATTTATGATGTTTATTAACGATTTTTATGTGCAATTTTGTGCCATACAGTAACACACAAACTTCTTTTTTATCGAAGTCATTTTATTTTCTCTTCGAATACAATTTTTAATTACACTCGTAGATTACTATTAAATCGCCATTGGCTGCCATTCGACTATTCAACTATTGCTTTTATTACTCTTAACGCTAGTCTTGCATAAAATTATCGCTGATTGTATATAGGAACAATATTTTTAATTATTGGACTTGCTAATCTTTTACATAAAATCTCATGTGAAATTTTAACCTCATTGAACTTTTTAGCACATTTTTTAATTTATCGCAACAAATGAGCTTTTTTGTTCAGTTTAATTAATTAAGTACGGCTGATAAGGTGGATTGTGGATTGTGAATGAATTTTTGCTTTAATATGACCTGCTTATTAACTGGATATCTTGTAAAAAAAAATATTAACTAGGTAGTAATGTGAATAGATTTATTGCTAATTGACAGGTTTAATTTATTAAGTGGTTAGTTGGATTATTGAAGCATTTTGTGGTTGGCTGGATGAAGTTTATTCCGTGGGATTAAGTTGAAGGCGATATAGCTGACACTAAGTTTAGGAGTTTATGTTTGTGAAACTAGATAATTTGATTGGAGTCTCTATTCATCCATATTCAGTTGAAAATCCCCATTATTATCACAAAATGCGCTTTAGTCAGTCACAACATTTCTTACTTAATGTACCCAAATAAGTCAATTAATTAATTAACTCTCCGTCAATCTCCTATCCATACAAAAAACATTTTCAATCAATTATTAATTTTTATGTTTTTTGACAACATTTTCGATCATTAAGAAGTATAAAAATCAACGCCAATAACAGGAGCAGCAGCAAATCATGAAAATGAGTCATTAAAAAGAATTTTTTCTTCAGCATGTTGAGTCATTGGCAAAAGATTTTCTCTCAACAAGCCACAATATGTCTCCATCTCCGTCTCTCAATCGCCTTCTTTAAATTGTTTTTTAATATCGTCCAATAAATCTCCATCACCTCACCTCAACTCTCAATAATAATGTTATTTCTATCGAGCTAAATGACTGCATATGTGTGACTTAAATTTACATGAATAGCAATTCAAATTATTTGAATGAGAGAATTTAATGACAAGAGCAACAGCAGCAGCTGAGTGGAATGTTTTTGCAACATTTTTTCATCGACAACAACAAAGGGCAGAGCTGATTGGGTCAAGGACTTGCGATGTCAGCCATAAAACAAAGAAAGAAACACCGAAAATAAATAAATCAATAGAAAATCATTTCAGACACCTCGCAGTGCCTACATTCTATCCATACATCAATTATTGATCAATTTACAGCTCTTTATGGTTCCGAAAACATTTTTATTTTGTTCTTTAGTTCTGTACTTTTGCATCCACACATGGACAAGAAGTAAGACGTAGTTGATGTTTGTTTTGGAAATTGCTGTGCTTTTGTTTGATGCTCTTGGTGTTGATGCATTGATTCCGATGAGATTTGGCAACGCGTTAAGTATTTTATAGGTTTTTGTTGAATTTATGGATGATTTAAGCATGTTTTACACAAATCCACAAATAAATTAGAAGCTGCATTGTAACTAGCAATGCATTCTAATAGTGCACAACATCCAGAATCCTCTGCAGTACTTCATTAATTCATACCAATCCAAGATCAAATCGGTAAAAAGTAAGTGAAATAATTAAACTAATTATGCCAAGCATTTAACATGATTTGTTGCTCATTGTGAATCAAAAAAGACTCGTGCAGCATAAATTAAAACTAACATTGATGTCTCATTTTGAAAATTTATTGAGCTTTAATTTTTTCTGTTCATTTTCATTGCTTTTTTGTAAATGTTATTTGGAATTAAAGAGATTTATTGAATGGTTAGGCCGCATGAGGTGCTTCCATTAAGGAACTAGCTTTTTTGTTTGATTTTACAAATGATTTTCTGAATTATTGCAATTTTAAAACTAAGTTTTTATTTGATTTGATTGAAAAATTGACTTATAATCTAGAAAATCTATTAAAAGACACAAATTACGTCAATCCAGCAGCAATAAAAATTTCCAATGCCGGAAAATATTCAAAATGGCTGCACCCGCTGACAACTTTTCTCTCACTCAATTTTTCATTCATTTTCCATATTCAGCAACAAATTTTTAATGGTGCTCGCGATTTTATCAAATGGAACTAAAACTCTCTTGTTCATTTCCATACGACTTGATTTCTCATTTTTTTTCGACACGCTGAACTGCGCATGACGAACTTCTTCTGCTCATTTTTGTGATTTTATTTCATTTTGTTGCTTCTTTTCTGTTCAGCACATCGCTAGTGCCACAAAAAAAAGTTTCCAAGCTCATTCAAATGAAAATTTTTGTTTAAATTTATTCAAAATGAAGGCAAATTACTGCATAGAGCAGCACAGCAAGTGATGACAAAAGCTTTTGCAGTCACAGGAATTAAAATTCATAGAAAATGTCATAAATGCAATTTTCTACTCAATTTTATGATAAATGGAATATGAAGTCTAGCTGTACATATTAATTATGTCTGTTTTTGGGATTGTCATGAAGATTTCTGCAAGTTGCAAGCGATGACAAAGAAAAAGATGAGAAAATTGTGCAATAAATTTGCATAAGAAAGACACCAACTCGTCTGTTGATGAAAGGGAAAGAAGAAATAGGCAAAAAATTAAGTAAATGGAAATGAAAAATTGACAAAGATGAAAAATTTCATTCAAATGTCTCGTCAATGTGCAGCATCAGTTAGTGTCGGTGACAGTTTGCTCATCTTTTGTTCGAAGTTGATTTGAATGGAATTTTCTGTTGATTCTTGATAAATTTGATGACTTTTTCAAGGAATTTGGGTCAGTACTGCATTCAAACTTGAGTTTTGCTTGAAATTTTTGAATCACCTCATTTAAAATTCACAATTCCGGCTCTAACTCTGACGAGCCTTGTCATCTTAAACTTAGTCTAACTTTTCTATCCATAAAAGCCTCAGATAAACCATTTTGCACATCAATTAATCACTCAGTCATCATCAACATCATCAAAATCCATCCATGCAGTCGCTTCTTTCCTCAATTTCTACTTCTTATTTTCCCATTGCTGTCGCTGTCGATTGACTAACAAAACAAATGACAAAATTTGTTCAAATCATGATCATTTTTATAGCTATGGTAGCTGTTGAATTATTGCATGTAACAGCATGAATGATTGAAACTGAACTACGCACGAGTGTGGGACTGAAAGGCAATGATGAGCTTCTGCTGCAATTTTTACTTCATTTTTCATCACAAAAGTGTTGAATGTAGGCTAAAAAAATTAATTTCTTGTCTGTCTCAAATCAATCATTGACGGTCATGTCCTTGTACTCATCCTCAAATTAAACAGAACTGAATGTAACTGAACGGTTATGGTTCAATGACTTTCCCACGCAACAAGCACTTCCACTTCCTTCTACTCAAATAAAGTTTAATAATTTAATCGATTTACAAAAATAATTCGAACCCTCGCGCAAGGAAGCCCAAAAAGTGAATCGGAATTGCATAACAATTTGACAATGAATGACTGAACTGAGAAGTAATGACCGAATAATTTAAAATTTATCGCCCGTTTAGATGATAATTGCCAGGTAAGAAGCCATGCAAATCGATTACCGTTCAACCAACAAATTATTTTGTTCCCCCTTACAACATGCTGTACAGTGGGAATAATAAACAAAGAACAATGAGAAAAAGGTTTAATTAGGGTTACCGAACGCATAAAACAGAGGGACATGATAGTTGATATTCTGACAAATTCAGTAAAGCGGAACGTGAAGATTTGCCAGATATGATAAATATGTAAGACAACTATTTAAAGTCAATAGTA
Source organism: Chironomus tepperi (assembly GCF_022539635.2). Classification (NCBI taxonomy): domain Eukaryota; kingdom Metazoa; phylum Arthropoda; class Insecta; order Diptera; family Chironomidae; genus Chironomus; species Chironomus tepperi. The sequence goes on from NW_027226383.1 coordinate 150,581, forward strand.
AGTCATGTCCATAATAAAGCAACGACTCTTGCATTTATTCATTCAATTTAAGAGGATTTTTTTTTTTTCATTTCTTTAAATTTCAAATGCTTCATTATTAATAATTAATAAATTATGGATCGGATGCTGTGCTGCAGCTAGTTTTTTCCATGTTTTTAACTTTACGGTAAAAATGCTTTTTTTTTCTCTCTTTTAATACTACATTTTGCAGCAGTAGCATAGTAAATGTATATGTATACATCTTCTGATTTGAAACTTCATCCAATTATCATTTCACATTTTATTCCTATTAAGATCTATTTTCTTAGGGATGGGTGAGTCTGTAGATGGAAAGTTTGGAGATTTAGAAGTAAATTTTAAGATTTTTGAGGATTTTTTGCATTTGAAATTTGAAATTTTGTTTTTCAAATTTGAAGTTTTCTTTTTAAAATTTGTTTCTAAAATTTGAAATTTTTATTTAAAAAATTTAAAAATTTGTTTTCAAAACTTGAATTTTTATGTTCAAAGTTTGAAATTTTAGTTTTAAACATTTGAAAATTTGATTTTAAATTTGAAAAACTGTTTTAAATTATAAAATGTGTTTCAAAATTTGAATTTGAACTTTAAAATATAAAATTATCTTTTGAAATTTTAAACTTTTCTTTTAAAATTAGAATTTTAATTTTAAAGTTTAAAATTTCCTTTTAGAATGTAAAATTTTGATTTTAAATTTGAAGTTTTGTTTTTAAATTTTAAAATTTATTTACAAAATTGAATTTGAATTTTAAAAAAATAAAAATAGTTTTTAAAATATTTGTGTGAATATGATTTAAAACTTTGCTTTTAAAATTAGAATTCTAAATCTTGAACTTTTAAAGTTAACATTTAAAATTTAAAAGATTCTTAGTTAAAATTCTAAAATTCTTACAGATTTTCCCACATTTATTTAATTCCATTCTTCTTCTTTATTAATTTTTATTTTCTTCTTTTTATTAAAGTATAAAATATAAAAAAAAAATGCACTCACTTACTCGATTGTAAATGAAACAGCAAGATTTATCACTTATATTAAATGCAATTATGTATTTTTATATGTTGCAGTACCAGCAAAAGCAGCAGCCAGCAAGCATCACAAAACAGCAGTAGTGCAAAAATAATATCAGTTAATAATATCATGTGATCTGTGAAATGGTTGTGATGATTAACAGAAAAACACCCACTTTTTTTCATTTTTGCAGTCACCAAAGCTTAAATTACATTTCATTTCATTTGAAATCACTCTCATGCCTTCTTTAAGATGCCATGTCTTATAATGCCACAATTTATAGATATAAAAACACACATAAAATTGATATCACAAAAAATCGATCTTTTAATTACGATTGCAATTTGCTGATTTCATAAAAATGTGCATTATTAAAGATTATAACTTTAACGCTATTTAATTAAATTTATTATGATGACTTTTATAGGCGTAACATGCAGCGCGCATATATTATATATATGCGTATAAATGCACTTTCAATTCTTAATTATAATGCGGTGACTTTATGATTTTAATTTCCTTTATTATTCTTTCAGGCTTCTATTTTTAAATTTATGAGGATGATTGAAAATTGAATGGAGATGAAATTAGATGAGTTGGTGGATATGAAATGAGTGAGTTGTAAAAGGATGGTCTGTGTAGATTATTTATTTATGATTATAGATTTTATGGTTGAACAAATTGCAAGAAAATATTATTATGAATTAATATTAAAAATTTTATAGCTTTAGAAATTGTCAAGAAATTGTCAGAAACTATCAGATAATTTCAACAAGTTTCGAATCATTTTGAATTAAGAAATAAAAAAAAAAATTTAAATTTTAATCAAAAATTGCACAAATTATCTCCAGAAATTGTGAAAGAACTGAAATTATAAAAAATGTTAAATGTTGCTAAAGGTTCAAATCCTTATATTTAATAAAAGAGATATTTTATATATCGAGCTGCATCTCTTTTTAAGTTAACAATCTTAAAAATCAACTATTTTTTTTTTAAACAACAGAAATTTTCAACTCGACCATAAAAAAATATCAAAATTCTTTTTCAAAAAACATGAAATCATTCATGAACATTATTTTTTATTGTCGCAAACAGCGTTTGTTCATCAACAGTAAACATCTACAGCAGAGTGTTAAAAACGAAAGAGAGTCACATATGTAGAAAATGTAATAAAAAAGTTGAAGAGAATCAAAAAAAAGAATCGTAGGCGGTTTATTTAGTGTGTCGTATCTTTTTGCTTATACTCATAGTCACTGGCTCATATGTTCATATTAAAAAAGAATTTCTTTCTGATTTTGCTGGTTTTTTTTGTTGTGTTCATAAGAAAGAAAAAGTAATACAGCAGATGGAGGAAAGTGATTTTGGAGACTTGAGGACTCGCGATGGAGCGCAGAAATTATTGAAATTTAAGTTTTTGAAAATTTTTGATTTTTAGGAGATTTAAATTTTTTTAAGCTTTTAAAATCTTAAGTTTAATTTGAAATTTAATTTAAAAATTTATTATTTCAAAATTTAAATTTAAGTTCTAAAAAGCTAGTTTCAAATTGTTCAAATTTCAAATTATCAAATTGTTTAAATTTTAAAACTTTAAATTTCTTTATTTCAGTATTAATTTAATGTTCAAATTTTTAAACGTTTTAAATTTCAAACTTTCAAATTTATAAAATATTCAAACTTTTAAGTGTTCTAAACTTCAGTCTTTTAAATTTTAAACTTTTAAAGTTTTTAATTTGAGTTTTTAAATATTAAATTTTAAAATTTTTTAGGTTTTCACACTTTGAAAATATTTTTCTTCAATTTTAAAATTTATAAACTTTAATGTCATTTCGAATTTTATTTCTTAAAAATGTCAAATTTCTTAAAAATATCAAATGCCTAATTGAATTTTTTTGAAACATTTCAAAACTGCCCAAATGTCCCAACAACTCATTCTTCAAGAATTCCAGTTCGGAAATAAGTGTAATAATAAGAAGATGACGAAAGAAAGGGAAGATAATAAAAAGGAAGAAGAGAAGTGTAAAGAAGAACAAATAAAAGAAGATTAAAGAATCATGAGACACGCGGCGATATCGGTTGGATAACCTTTATGGGAAATGAAGTAAAAGAAGTAAAAGTATAAAAAAAATTTAAGAGAAAATTGAATATACACGTGGGTTAATGATCTCAAACATTAATTAAGTGTCTCCGATAATAATTCTTCTGACTATATTCGGATATAATGCTTGTGCCATATTGTAGTCATAATAATAATCATAATACATTCATATTGTAAATTCGATATGGAATCTTCAACTAATGAAGATGAAAATGCGACTCGTGGATTAATAAAGAGCGAATTTCATGTTGAAATATAATTGATTGTGGATTTTTTTTGTGGCTGTGGAGTTTAACAATCAGCAGAAATGTGAATTTTTATAAGATTTTTTGCAGATTTGTTCTTGTGTGAAGCGTTTAGAGGTCCTTTTTGCCTGGCTGGGTGGCTAGATAGCTTGACAATTGAATTGAATATTGTCATCCTTACATTCATCGATCTAAAGCTTAAATCTCATCAGAAAAATTAAATTTTAACAAATTTTTGGATTTTTTTAATATTTCACTTAATTTAAACAAGACCAGAAGTAATTAAAGCTCAAAATTTCTTAACATTTTAATTAAATTTCATTAAAATTCAACCAAATTCATCCCAAAAACCAACTCCAATTCCACCTCTGCTACCCAATTTCATTCTTCAATTCACATACAAATTTCATCATTGAATCAAAAAAAAACTCAAACGAATCATGCAAAATTATTTATGCTTATCAACAAGATACAAGTAATATACTTGAATGGAAATAACTTTCTGAATGAATAAGCAACGTACTCCAAAAAATATGTTATTGTTATTTCATCTATCAATGACGAATGACTTTTTACTTCAGATTTCTTTTTTTTTTTTTCATTTCATCACACACAAGAAGTAAAAAAAAATTAATTCAATTTATTTGATGAGTTTTTATGAATATAAAAATTTAAAATATCATTTCAAATAAATTCAATTAAATTATTGGACCTCCTTCAAATGCTATTTTATTTTTTGTTCGATCTTTCTCATTTTGCGCTATTTTATAAATTTATCTTTGATGGAATCATGTTATGAATAAAAAATGTTATACAAGTACATAAGTCTATTCCTTCTAGCGATATTGAAGAGGTAAAGTGAGTAAAGATGAGTCTTTAAAATGATGTTTTAGAGCGTTTTGTGGTTGTTGAAGAAGATTTAGAGGTGAAATTAATAAAAAAGTTTTGAAAATTATCAAAATTGTAAGAGACTTTCTAACGGTTTTTTGAATTTAAAAACTTCAAATTTTTTCTCACTTCAAAAAGTTTTTTGCAAATTTAAAGCTGAATGTTCATTAATTTCTGAAGTTCTTAAGCTTAATATGCTTAAAAAAGTGGCAAAAGTATCATAGACATTCTTAAATTACAAATATCTTCATGCAAAGTAAAAACTTCAATTCAAACCGTCCATAACCTTATTCATATTTGCAATAATAATACACAACAGAAAAAGTTTAAAGCATGAAAAAAGTTATTGATACACTTCAGCCTTTTAAATGCAGCATCATTTGTGACATTATTGCGATATGCCTTATTTGAATACACGAGCAATAGCTTTGACTAGATACAAACTAAGTACAAAAGGTAATTTCAATCTAGCATGGAAATTACGCAATAATAATAAGCAATTGCCTATTTCATTAAAACTACTAAAATAAAATGGAAATTTAACTTAAATTGGATAGCTTGTGTGCGCATTGATATTTAAAAAAAAAAGTAAATTGTTATAATAAATGAGAAAAACAAGAAGGAAGCAAGCATGAATGAATCTGCAGTTAATTGACGTAGCATATATATTTTATTTACAGAGTTGAAGTTAAATCAGAAGGAATTTTTTATGTCAAATGTTGTTAAATGGCAATAAAAAAAAGTTTTTTATGGAAAATATAAATGATTGAGTCAGATTGGATCTTTTGGATGAAAAGTTTGCGGATTTTGATGTGGAATTTTGTGTTTTTCAAGTAAGAACTCTTCATTTTCTGATGATTTTGTGTTTTAAATCAGTCAAATTCATTTATAGTCAAAAATTAAATAATATTCATAATTTAAAGCACAACCACTTTCCAAATTATTTACTCATGTCAAGCGGATATGACAATATCACAAAAAATTCCTAGTAACGATCATTGATACATCTAACAAACAAATATTCATCAATTTTCATCTCGTCATCATCATCTTATGTCTACGAATAAGTGATCTCATTGACTTACAAGTACTGTCGACATCACAATAGGTGTGTACTTAAGTTATTAATCAGATTCTCAAGTACATACACATATTTTCAAGTGTTTGATCTAAATTTCAAATAAAAATTTTATTCAACATTGATAGATTTTAAGGAAGATGATCGATGAATTTATAAAATTTGGCAAAAAAAAGAGACTTTTTTTAAAAGTCACTTGAAAATGACATGAATTAGTTCCACTTTTTCCAATCGATACATGTGGTATTGAAATATGAAATAAAAATAAGATATTTCAATATTCATTCATAGATGAAAAATTCATGCAATTTTTAAAGTTCATTTTAAAGATATTTTCATAATATATGATGACTGTATTCAGCATGAAATATGAATAGTAAAATTTCTACAGGAAAAAAAAATAAGAAACCAATGCGAATTGAACCTCACGATTTGAGTTGTTCAGTTGTCTGTAAGCCAAATGCATTATTATTTCATTGAACATTAATGTTTCATCACTTTGATCGCTTTCATATGATTATTCAATCAGTCAGTCTCCTGCCGCTATGCTAAATAATTTTAATACCTATCTCATAAGACCTAATCATATAGATGTGAGTCTATTACGATCAATATTCCAAATGATAATTACAAACTCCTTGCCATTATTGCTACTGTTTTTAATACATCCCATGAGGCATAAGAATATGTAAAAATATTCAAGTTTAACTCCGTCCATAAAGTCAATGAATTCATTAAAATAAAATTAAATACAAGAAGTTCACCTAAAATTCTATTCCAAACCCTCACTTATTTCCTTCTGCAGAAAATAGCTCGCGAGAAAAAATAAAAAAATATGAAAAATGTTGTAAGTGATTAACTATAAATGGCTACACATGTAAGCTCATTCGATATGAATTGTCGTCATTAAGAAAAATTTAAATATTTCACATGAACAAAACAAAAAAAAAAAATATGGAAATAAATTCAATAAGTATGCAAAAATGTTGCAACAATCGTATTATATCAATGAAAGCTGTAAAAAGGATTAACAGTTAACAAGTCTCAAGTTCTACTTCACATTTATATATTTTTTATTTTTCGTCTGTTTTGTAAATGAACAAATGAATCACATTATTTACGATGGTATTCAAGTGTATGGTGAAGTACATGGATTAAGATAAAGGGTGATCATGTAATTTAAGAGCTTTTAGTTATGGAATCCTTGGGCATATTTTAAGAGATTTTTTAAAAACAACTTGAAAATTTTAAAATTCAAACTTTGATTCTTGAATAACAAATTTCTAAACTTTTATTTAAAATTTCGTTCATTAACGGTTAAAAAAGTTCACAAAAAATTGTAAAAAGACAAATTTGAAAGAAAATTTGAAATTTAAGAATATTGAGTTAAATTTAAATGTTAATTTCAATAAAATTTAAATTTAAAATTTGATCTCAAATATTTGTATTTAAGTTTTAAATTCAAATTCTCAAATTTGAAATTTTAATTTAAATTCTCAAATCTAAACATAAATTCTCAAACCAAAACTTGAATTCCCAAATCTAAACTTAAATTCTCAAATTTAAAATTTAAACTTTAATATTTCAATTTAAGATCTTTTTTGTATGAAAAATAATTTCTAAATTTTACTTTATTAAACTTCATTTTATTTTCAGAAATTCAAATTTTTCAGATAACACTCTTTTATACCCTCAAAAACATAAAAAGCATTTCAATATAAAACATCCCAAAGGGACATTAAAAAAGCTTTTAATTAAAATTTAGTAATTCAACAAAAATTTCCTCATATTTTTTCCACTTTTTCTACATCAATTCCATTCTTTATACATTTCATTAAAAGCGCAAAATCCATTAGTAAAAAATGTCTGTTATTAAATGGGTGAAACAGCTTGTTTGATGTACATAAATAATTCTTTTTTTCCCTTTGTTTTATTTTGCACAACAGCCACAATCATGAAATAAAATTTATGAAAATAATTCCTTTTTATTATTTCCATTCCTCTTCCCTTTTATAAACTACCAACCATATAATCATTAATTGATTTTTTTTTCTTTCTTTTTCAACAAAGTATGACTGTAAAGCTCTCAACCACGCAAACTCTAACTTTGCAGTGAGAAATGTGGTGCGTTTCGACTAAAATCTACGATGGTTGTTGTTTTAAAACAAAAAGAAAAAAGAATATGGAAATTTTTTCCACCAGCATAGCTAATTATTTTTAAATATACACATAAAAAAATATGAAATATTATTCGTCATATTTTTTTCGATGGAGATATGTGTAGATGGCATGGATGGAGTTGAAAAATATTGATTTTTTTTTCTGTATGTACTCACGTTGACACAGTTTCATTCTTGCGTTTCATTGACTTCTTTTTGAAAAATATTAATGAATGAGACTTATTTAAAATGAAAGTTAATTAGTTTGTTGTTTTCATTTGATATATTACCTTTTTGAGATTTCTAAAAATTTGTAACTTTTTTACAAAATTCAATTATTTTTTAAAATAAAGAAATTTAACAATTTTTATTAAATTTGAAAATTTAGGTAATTTTTAAAAAATTAAAATATTTAAAAATTTGACAAATTTTTTGTAAAATTTAAAAGTTTATGAAAACTTTTGTAAAATTTATCAAACTTTTGTAAAATTTATCAAACTTTTATAAAATTCAACAAAATCTTGTAAAATTTAACAATCTCTTATAAAATTTTACAATTTTTATTAAATTTGAAAATTTAGGAAATTGTTAAAAAATTTAAAAATTAAACAAATTTTTGTAAAAATTTTGAAATTTAGCAAAACTTTTATAAATTCAACAAACTTTTGTAAAATTTAAGAATTTTTTGCAAAATTTGACAAATTTTGATAAAATTTAAAAGTTTAACAAATTAGGGTTTTTAAATCAATTTTTCAAAAAAATGTTTAAATTCAACTGTTTTTTATAAAATTTAAAAATTTAAGAACTTATTTCAAAAAAGAATGAACAATTTTATGACATTTAAAAACTTAACGTTTTAATACAGTTTTAAACCTTTTTAACGTTGAATCATTTGAAACCTTTTTAAGGAAAATTAATAAAAATTGCAAAAATCTGTTGACAATTTGAAAAAACTTCGAGTATTTCTTGCAGTTTTACACTATTCGCGATCATTCTCCAACTCCCATTCCTTTACAATTCAATTAAACTTAATTTTCTCACATGACTCATCGCACCATTAATCAATTTTAAAAATTCCATTCATTAACTGCGTCACCTAACCTCAATCTCATAAAATATTTTTAAACTAAAAGTGCATTTTTTTTCTCATACTTTATACTTCGCCCAAAGGATGATGTAGGCATTTCCACATGAAGAGACCTTTAATATGAATCTCTGATACATATCTCAATGAATATATTTTATAAAGCATTATTGCACATTATTGCACATATTTACATATATGTGCAGCCACAATTCATTTTCATTTTCATTTCATAATAGTAAAATAATGAAATTCAGTTAAAATCGATAAATATTGCTGAGGTAAAAATAAAAAAAAAACTTTAAAAGAGCATAAATATTGTGCCAATGTGCATATAGACACCATATAAGATAGAGATAGATAGGCGGGCGGGAAGAGGTTGTATTTGAAATTTTAGTCATATGAATCATTCATTCATGCAAAATATATTAAATTACAAAAGTGTAATTTATCTAATTAATCTACATCAATATATCTTTATGGTTGGTGTCTGCTAGACTTTTGGGATTCTTTAAGTTTTGAAAAAAAGAAAGCTGAAGTTTTGAATTTTTAAAAAATGTTCAAAAGTTAAAAAAAAAACTTTCAAATTTACAATTTTTCAAAAGTCGTTAAAATTCGAAATTTTTAAAAATTGTTTAAAATTTTTAAAAATTGTTTAAAACTTTTAAAATTTGCATTAAATTTTAAATTTTTGAGATAAGCATTAATTTTAAGTTTTTAAGAATTAATTTTGAATTTTATAAATCTTTGAAATATTAAAAATGTTGAATTTTGAAAAGTCGTTAAAAATTGAAACCTTTAATATTCGTTTGAAATATAAGATCAATTTAGAATTTTCTTAATAATTTAAAATTAAAAATTATTAAAATTTTAAAATTCTTAAATTCCGAACAAACAACACTTTAAAAACTATAAAACAAAATTAATAAATTTAATAAATCAACATCATATGAATAAAATATAAATTTTTTATCACCCCATTTCTGTACTCAACAAATTGATATTACACAATTGATATTATAAATATCATATGCACATATATGTATATTTATTATTACTACTTTCTGTCAATAACGTATTTATTTATTTATTTATTAACCAGAAAAAATTATTAAATTTATTTTTTTTTTATTCGCATTTTTCATGCATATTTTCTATAATCAAATGAGCTTATTGCAGGCAAAAATGCCTGAGCAGCTTGCATTGCTGTTTGAATATAATTATGATTTAAAAAATTTATTGATAATTTAGATTAAAAATTAGTGGAACAATAAATTTTATTAACATTTAGTTTTTAGTGCCTTTTAAGGTTTATCTTAATTCATATCAGGCAAAAATTATGACTATTACGGATTCAGAGCTTAATGTGATTAGGATTTAAGTGGATTTAATGTATGTTATTTGAATATGTTTAGTTGTTGAGTATAGGATTGGAATGTATATTAAAGATTTTGTAAGTGTTGAATTTATGGGTTTTTTTGGCGTGATAAATGGGAAATTTTATTTGATAAATTGGCTGATTTGGATAATTTTATGAATTTAACTTTTTTGCAATTTTTAAAAACATTTATTTAAGATAAAATATTTTGAAACAAATTTCAAAAACATTTTAATTGTGAAATATTAATATTCAAATATTATAATGAATTTTAAAAGAATTACAAAATATTAAATTTAATTTAAAAAACCTTTTAAAATTTTAAATTTAAATTAAATTTTGAATTTTAAATTCAATTCTCAAAATTTAAAATTCTTCAAAATTCAAAATTCAAACATTATTTTAAATTCAAAAATTTTTAAAAATTCATAAATAAATTTATAAATCCGGTTGTTAATAATTAAAAGTTTTAAGTCATTTAATTAAAAAACGTAAAAAATCTTTAATTTTACCGTTTTTCATCAAATCAAAAATTATAAAAATCGAAACTCCTTCAATTTTCTGATATTAATAAATTAAATCTTTAATTTTACCGTTTTTCATCAAATCAAAAATTATAAAAATCGAAACTCCTTCAATTTTCTGATAGTAAAATTTTAAAAATTGAGATTTTTAAATTGAAAGAAAAAATGTAAATTGCAATTTTTACGAAACTTTGATTTGTCACATTTTACACCAACCTATAAAAAAATTTCTCAAATTTTTATTACCCAAAAGCGTGTCATAAAAAAAATAGTGCAAAAAAAAATAACTTTTTATAGATTTTTATCCAGCATGTATCCCAAGAGTCATAACATTTTTAGCACCAATATATATAAAATTCAAATCGAAAAGAAATCGATTGATCGCATAAATTACATTTATTATAGTTTTTAAAGAATCGAGAAACGCAAATGACTGTATGTGAATGATTTTATGACGCTCTTTGCTTGTTCTATCATTTAAGTCGCCACCAATGTGATATGAAGCGCTACGTATTTTTTTTCCTCATACACTTTTTTATGGCATATAAAAAAAATCAAAAAAAAAAATATTCATTTTAAGCCTTTGACATTCACTAAAAAGCCAGTATTGGCCATTAAAAATGGACATATTTCACTCTTACACCGACTCTGGTCTCTTCTGATTGAAAATAGAGAAACTTTGTGTTTTATTGGACTATCAAATTTCATTACTAAGCAAAATGACTTCGAAACATGGTCATTATAAATTTTATTCACTACGATTCAATGAGAAGTTGAAAAGAAAATTGCAATGTAGAGGAAAAAAAAATATTTATCGGCATGTAGTGCACTTTTTTAATGATTGAACTTTTCAATTGGACTTCTGTTACGTAAAATGAGATAGAGACAAGCAGCGCAAGTCTTTTGCATAAAAAAAAAACTGAAATCCATCGGATCGCCGATTGATAAAGAAAGATTATTGTTGGATATTTTGTTGCAACCGATCTTTTGATTTTGATTTATGTCTTGGATATTGTTTCAGACAAGGATTTAGTTAGTTTGGTATTGAAAATAGATATTATTTTACAGTTAAAGATTTTGAATTGGATTGTAATGATTTATGATATTATCTGGAGACGATGACATAATAAATTATAAAATTGAAGAATTTTTAATGTATTTTGTGTCAAGTATAGATGTCAAGGATGTTGAGTTGTCTGCGAGCTATGACAATTTTAGAGTTTATTGAGGATTTTAATGATTGTTAATGAGAATTCGATTAGAATTTGATTTTATTTGAAGTAGAACCCGAAATCAACTCAAATTTTATATGAAGTCAAGTTTCATACAAAATCTGAGTCGATTCGAGCTCTAATTTGAATGATTTATTGGTAAAGATTGGCAAAACCATCAAAAAATCCAATTTACTTTACAAAATTTTTCTTGAATCTCATCTAAATTAAGAATTCCTTTATAAATTCCACAAAATTTCATCGAATCACTAGAATAAATTCATGGCCACAACCCGAGCAACTGCACAAAGGAGGTTTATAAAAGAAAAAAGACTGTAATCCAATATCGCACAAGTTTCATAGCAAATTACTAGAAAAAATTATCATAAAAATTTAATTTAAAAATAATTCCATTTAAATAATTAATTTTAAATTTCTTTCCCCACGAGAATGCAAAAAAAAAATATTCAAGAACCTCACACAGCAACAAGAATGTTGCTAAAGATCGTCCAAATCCCCACACGATCAATAAAATTGTATTTTTTGTTTCATAATAAAATTAAAATTTTTATGACATTTTAATGCGCGAGCTCATTTAGGATGCGTTTTAAAGTGTTGAAATTATTATCCATACCGCACACACATATCGTCATTGTTGGAACTGATATAAGGAAGAGTCATCAATTTCTTCCAGTTCTTTTATTTATATTTATTTTTATTGTTAATTCCATTTCTTCTAAGCCAAATGAGTAAAAAAAAAATGGTTACAAAGAATTTAAATTGAATAAGTCCATATAGCACTGTTTAGCGTCTTCACTTGCATATGTGGCATGTGCTTGTTGAATCTACTTTATTGACAATAATAAAAATGGAATTTAAATTTTTTTCTCTTTTCTTTCTCTCTTTTGTGCCTTTTTTTTTGCGCCTTCTAAGTACAATTTAATATGTGTATAGATTTCTATATTGGGACGAGGGTGTTGTGTGTCTACAATTTGTCTGGGTTGTCGTTTTATTTGGTAAAGTTTGTTTTAATAAAAACTTTTTATTGAGCTTTTTGTGTGTAAAATGTATGAAGTTTTAATAGGTTTGATTATTTTAGTATCAATTGAGCTCATTAACTCTGTTGGCTGTAATTTTTATTACAAAGATATGAATTTATTAGGTTTTAATTAATTTGAGTTGATTTTACATTGGTTTTATGGAGTTTTATTTGAGTTGAACGAGTTTTTGTTGAGATATGTTTCAGCTTTGAGTGCTAACTCTGCGAATTTGATTATATTGTGTCACTTTTGACATCATTTAGCCTTAGAACGTTGCACAAGTTGGAAAATCAATCCAAAATCTAGCACCTGGCCGGTGTGGATCTAGCATAAAGTCTGGAGCAAGTCAGAGTCACGTCGGGATTGATCCAAATTTTTGATCAATCAACTGATTTGTGCTTTTCGAAAAATCTCATTAAAACTTGAATTTTAAACCCAAAATACCAAGAATGCGCTTCTAATTCAATCCTTCCTTCATTTCCAACTCATAACCTTCTCCTCAATCTCAATTTTTACTTCCATTCTTGCCTCGCGAACAGAACATATTTGCAAACCATGACGATGTGAGGTTTTTTTCTTTCTTTTTAAATAAAAATCTATAAACATTCACTTGATATCATGCAGCAATAAGTGTACATAATAATTAATGTACCATTGACGACATGGCGTTAATATTGGCATTTATTGACTTCACTCCATCAGATTGTTTATCTTTATGTACACAAAACGAGACTTTATTCTTCTCGATTGTCACTCAGCATGTAAGTAAGTAATGTTGGATATTCGATGAATGTCATAAAAATGAAGTTTTTATTGCGCAATGTCAAAAGGTCATTATTGGATGTTGTTACAGTGAGAATAATGAATGAATGAATTGTGGACTTTTTGGAAATATTTTAAAAAAAGAGAATTTGTCATGAAACTTGATATTGACATGCATCATTCCTGAATGCCAGGAAAATCCTTAATTCACCAACATTCTTCAGACATCTCAAAATCTCAATAATTAATTCGTTAATTTTCAAATTAATTTCAACAATTTTTAATCATCATAAAAATTCATTGAATTATTTTGAGCTTTAATGGTCGTAAAAAAGAAGATCAAATAACACAAAACAAGTCACAAAAGAACAAGAATCACGCCGAAATTTTATTTTATAGCATTTCCAATAGAATCTAGTCATAAAACCGTCGGAAAAATTTATTTCACGCGCGCATCAGAAAAAACTTTAATTCTCATTTTTTATTTAACTTGTTTTTACATTTTTTCTTATCGCAAACGACACTTTTTTTTGTGTCTAAAATTTGTTTAAAGACGATATCGGAAATGATTTATTTATTTTTAAATTAAAGTTTTTATTTTTTTTTGTGTCTGTTTGTTTCTGATGTCTGAGACAATAAGACACCACGAAATTCGTCATCAACAAAATTATTCATTAAATATTATTGTAATAAAGATAACTTTTTTGTTGTCTCTTTTTTTTTGGTCGTGATAAGGAATGTAGAATGGCACATGACTTATGTGTGGAAATAAAAAAAATTGCGTGCTAACTTTATTTTATGAATGGAAGTTCTGACGTAAATCTAATGGCTTTAATGGAAATTTTGATATTTTATGATTTTTTATGAATTTTGCATTAATTTTTCAAATTTTTAGAAGCTTTAGAGACTCAAACTTATTCAAAACCTGAGCTCGAAGTAGACTTTAATTTTATATGAAGTAAAGTTGACTTTTCCAAATCCAACTCAACTTCAAGCTCAGTTTTAGACTTCATTTACCTCTCAAATGACAATTCCCAGCCCCAATTCTCATGAAATAAGCTTCAACGCATTCTGATTTGTGCTATATGATTCATTCCAGCTAACAGACAATACAAGCTATTTACTCAACAACTATAGCTGACTCTTTTATCTAGAAAATAAGCAAAGCTTTAAAACTTTCCACGGAAGTGACATGAATTGACATGTTCAAAGCGACAATGCCGATAATTTATTCATATAAAGCTTTTTTAGTCTTTATTTCCTCATTTTTCATTTAAAACTTTTTATGTTGGCTCTTCCCAAAAAAAAACTAAATTCACAAGAAGTTTTCGGAAGTGTTGAATGAAAATTTCTTCATAAATAAATTTATATTTTATTACTTTTTAGCGCATTTTTGAAATTTTTTTCAAAAAGGTAGCTTAATAAATCACTTTGTTCGGCTGTTCGGCTGACGATAAAAACTTTTTATCTAGACATCGTAGAGAGCTCGGAATGGTTTTAAAAGATCAGTTCCATAAAGTTATTGCGGCGCCGGGCATTTAAAAGTTTCAAATCAACGCATAAATGCTATAATTAACAATTTTTCATTTTCATATACAACAACAACAAAAACAACAACACGTTTTTTCATTGTTTTACAGTGTTCTTCAATGTTTTTCGATGTTTTAACAGTGTTTACTGAACAAAGTTTGAGTTTTTTTGACGGTTATGAGATTTAAATTACGAAAATCCGTTAAATGATGAAGTTCTTAAATTTGTGGAAGTTTTATATGGATCTTATTTTTAAGATCTGGAAGTGATCTGGATCTTACTGGATCTTGGTTTTTAGGTCTGGAAGTGTCCTGGATCTTACTGGATCTTGTGTTTTTGTTCTGAAATAACCTGGATCCAACCAGATCTTGTTTTGAAGGTCTGGAAGTGACCTGGATCCTACTGGATCTTGCTTTGTGGATTTGGAAGTGACCTGGATCCTACTGGATCTCGTTTTTTAGGTCTGAAAGTGACTTATTAATCAATTACAGATCGCTGGGACAAAAATGCGCTTAAGTCCCTCGATCAATAACACGAGGACTTTTGTAATTTTTTTTTACTCCTTATCAATGACTAATGCTCCGTTATCTTTCTTGATATTTTTAAACACATTAAACATTATACAGCTAATCAAATTGAAGACGTAAAAAAGAAGAAAAATGAAAATATTGTGAACGAAACAAGAATTTTATTATCAAGTGTGACTGATAACTGTGATAAGACATAAGTCTTGCTCATTGATTTTTGACTTGACTTATGCGAGCATAAGCTTTATACACTTTGCAAAAAATTTATTATATTTCTGATAAGGAAGTTTACAAGGTTTTTTAGTTTTATTAGAACTTGTTGAAGAATTTTATTTATTTGATATAAAAATTTAGTTGAGATTGAAAATTGAATAAAATATAATTGAAGAAGGTTTTGAAATTTTCGTAACCATTTTAAAACTTATCATTTCATTTTGAATTTTTTAATTATTTAAAAATTCACAAAATAAAGTTTGAAGTTTTTAAAAACTCATTAAAAAGTTTTAAGATTTTTATTAACTTATAGAAAAATTTTAAATTTTTTAAAACTCATCAAAAGTTTTTAAGTTTTTTAAAAACTAATCAAAAATTTTTAAATTTTTAAAAACTCATTGAAGAATTTTGATTTTTCTTAAAACTTATTGAACATTTTCAATTATTTTCAATGTCCATTAAAAAGTTAAATGCGTTTGAAAATTAAGCTTGAAATATTCAAAATTTTAATTTATTGAAATTTTTGACTCCATTTTAATTCTCTTCTATTTGATAAAAATTTTAAATAATATTGGATCAAAATTAAAATTTATGTTTTTTCTCTTTTAATTTTTGAATTTCTTAAAATTTATATGATTAAGAAATATTTTGACAAGTTTTAATATTTTTGATTTTTTTATTTTTAAGTGCCTATATTTGATAAATTTTCATATTTCTAAATTGAAAACTTCCATTTTATACACCAAGTTTTGTAAAAATTCAAACTCTTTCGATTTAAAATATTAATTTTAAAAAATAAATAAAATTGAAAACTTTAAGCTCACCTGCATTACATAGAAATTTGATGATGGAACAATTTGATCTCCTACCGCATCCATAAACCTTATAATTTTCGACTCATTAAATTATTTTTTTTATTGAAAAAATAAATGTCGTTATTTTATTTTTAATTAATTTATAATCACTGGCATTTATTGTATTTGCATATAGAATGACACATCGATCGATCAATAGATTTTATGAATTAAGATATTAATATTATAAAATATTAATGAATATTTTCCGTACTTAAATTAGCTTTTCGACACTTTAAGCCACACTAAATGCCTTTCACACTGCCTAGATGTGTCGTGATATAGATATAAATACTCTAATATTCATGAACCGTTACTCGTCTCGTAGAGCTTTATGCATAAAATTATCATGCAATTATTTCTCCTTTCCTTGGCTCTTATTATGATAATTTTTAATCACTTTAGTGTAATTTTGCTGCGATCTTTGTGTGTATATAAAATTTAATATTTTTTTTCTTAATTTAATAAGCGATAATTTCTGTTCTTGTTCAACATTCAACTTTTACTGCTGATTTTTCTTCTAGTTCTCACTTTGTGTCTTATATCCGACAGTTTTGACAGCACAACTTGAGATTTTCAGCAGCTCACGATTGTTTTAGTTCATAAATTCACAAGATTAGTTCATAAATTTTAAGACAGTTCACAATTTGCTATGCACAGCTTTTAACTTCTATTACACCAATTTGAAAATTATACCTCACACAACGCAACTTATTTATTTTTTTTTGCCTCACAGCTCGCAGAGATATATTTTCATGCTAGCTTGACGGTTTTTAAAAAAAGTATGAAGTTTCACGGATTTTGCTAGGCTGTAGATTATTATATTTATGGACTGTTGAGTTTTTCAGATGTAAATTTTAAAAAGTTTGTAATTTGAAAGTTTTAAGGATTTGAAATTTGATTTGATTTTGTTGAATTTTCTTTTATTTTGAAATTTAAATTTGAATTTTTTGTCAGTTTTAATTGAAAATTTTCAAATTCTTTTGAAGATTAAAAATTCAAAATTCGTAAAATTTTAAACTTTCAATTTTTAATAATTTAAATTCCTTTCAAAAGCTTCTGTCGCCACCCTTTTGCGTGACTCACTGTCGTTTTTTCCACAAAACTTTCCTTATCAACTTTCTTTCACTTCACCTAAGCTTACTGATTATGTGAATGCTTCTGATACTTGCAACTTTTTATTACGCCAAATAGATTCAATTCAACTTTTTATTTTTAGTCCTATTTGATTTTGCTTATATAAAAAATATATAAAATCCAGTTCAGTTCCTCTCTTTTTCAATTGGTTTTGCGTGCAGAATTGATAAGAAATAAAAAGTGACTTTCTTATAAATTTTAAGTCGCTTTTAAAATGCACTTCGATGTTGATTGTCTGTTATCGATTCCAAGTAGAAAAATTGACTTTCTTATCGAGTTTATCTTTTTTTTATAAAAGTTGAATTCGTGTTTGGCAAGTTATGATGTTAACTTTTACACTAATCTTGGTGGTTTTTTGATAATTTTTTTGCACGGTGGCGCCAATTGGGTTTTATGATGAGGTGGTTGTAGGGAATTGGTAACGCCTTTTGGTGACTTTTTTAAATTTTTAATGAAAATTGTTTTCTTAAAATTCACAAATTTTTATTTTTTCTTTGATAAAAATTGATTTTGTTTCAATTTTTTTAATGTTCACAATGTTGATTTGAAATTGTTTATTCAAATTTCATTTTTACACTTGAATTCAAATTATTTTTAAATTTCTTGCAACTTTTAAATTTTCTGATCCTTTTTTGAATGTTTTGTTTTATTTTGATAAAAAATTTATTCTTTGAATTTTTAATTCTTTTAAACTTTTGAAATATTATTTAAATATCAAAAGTTTAAGTTCTGTCTTTTAATTTTCAAATTTAAAATCACTTGAAAATTTAATTTCGCACATTTTTTTTTTAAACTTTAAAAAATGTTTCAGTTTTTTTTTTCAATTTGTCAGTTTGATTTTTAGACTTCTTTTTTCAATTGTTCACAATTTTTAAAATCTTTTCAAGACTTTAAAAAACTTTAATATTTTTATTTTACTTTTTTTTTTCAATTTTATTTTTCTTAATTTTTTCCTCGATTTAATTATTCAATTTTCAATTGAAAAATAATTTTTTCGTCCTCAACAAAAAAGTTCCGCGCGTAAAAATAAATGTCAATCCACTCTTGAATGATACAAAATGTTTAAAAGAAGACAAAATTGTATCGCAATAAACAACTGAGCACACGACGTTCACAAATGAGGATAAAAAAGTAACGTTTGATCAGATACAGCGACAAAGTAAAACTGATCGGATAAAAAAAAAAGTATCGAAAGAGAAAAAAAAAATTGATTCAATGAGTTGGAAAAAAATAAAGTCAACAAACACCGCATATTGGATGGATGGAAGTTTATTGTTGTTGGTGGTGTTGAACGTGAAAAAGAGAAGAAAGAGAGGAGGGAGAAGTAACAAACAACAATTCGACTAGTTTTCTACCTTCGCTCAAATGTTTTTTTATGTTCAAAATCGTATAAAAAAATTGAGAAAAGAGAAATAATTTGTTTGCCGGTGATTTGAACACCTGAGTGAGAACGACTCATATGTGCGGAGATAACAGCAAAAATATTGTTGACTCAACTCATTAGTAGAAAAGAGATATTTTATTTGCACAAGCTTTTTTTTTCTATATATAAAGCAGGTAAATAGATAAACAAAATATTTAATCATGTAAAATTAACTACACGCACACACAGATGTGGGGACATCTACATGAGTAAATATTGAATTGAGCTATACTGACTGATAACAATGCATGAATGATGTCATTATGAGAAAAAAAGGAATTCTTTCATGTTTCACTTTAAAAGTCAATTCAATAAATTTATTATTGAGAATTTTTTTTTCTTTCATTTTCTTCGTAGGGCTTTCGAGGTTTCTGCAAATATTTCAACGGCTTTTTTTTATAATTTATGAATTTAATAGAGCAATTAAATTTGCAATAGTGGCCCTAAGGGCTCTCATGGCGTGACTCTGGCTTCGAGTCAGATTTAACACAATCCAGCCTCACACTAGAGTCACGCTTTCATGAGGACATAATTTTCCTTTTGAGGTAAGCCTCAAAATTTATTATTTGTATAATAAATTGGCATCGTGAACCAAAAGCTATATTTGTGTAAGCATTTATTAATCTTTTTCAGATCTTGATCACATTGTAGATTAAGGTAAATTAGTAATTTAATTATGAATCAGGTTATGAATTTAAATTATTATGAATTAATTTTTATATTTCTTCTACTTATGTCCTTTTTCGAATCATATGTAGTGAAAACGCGGCTCAAAGCCACCCTTTGAAGACTACTGGCAGCAATGTCATCAAAGAAGTAGTTCGGATCCCGCTATAAACTGTAGGTCTAGGTTTGAGCGAGAGATCTGGCGAATCCTCACTCTTTAAACTTTCAATAGCCATGAAACGCATATAAACGCGCAGCTATGAACCTTAAGGTCTGAACAGCTAATGTTGTGTTTTATGTCGCCGTATTAACATTTAAACGGAACTATAAGGACTGATTTTGACTCGTTCGCCAAATTGTGCCATTTGAGCTAGTCGTCTATAATCAAAAAATTGACCCTTAAAATATTTTAACAATTTTGGAGAAATGAAGTTTAATAGCACTGAATGTCAGCTTTTTCGAATTCTTGCATAACAAAATCCGAGTTGACTTCGAACTCTACTCTTCAGTGTAATGTTCTTAAGTGCATGCACATCTTATTGCAGCAGAATCCTGATTTAGCAAAACACAATTATGTAGTTTAACTTTCTCAATTCGTTGGCCATTCAGATCAGCTCTGATCCATGGCCTCTTTCAGTTGACTTTTAAAACTGACTCTATTGCTGACTACCTTTTGCCAATTGCCATTTACGACTGATATGTACCAAAACTAAGAAAATTAAATTATTTGCAATATAAATTCGAGTAGCCAATTCTCCTTTAATTCTGAATATTATTTAAAAATGATCTTAAAACTGAGATTATATTCAGGAAATCACAAAAAAATTGAAAACCATATTTGAGACATAAATACATTCAATTTTACACCATATAGAAAAACATATCGAACATATTGAAAAACATTCGCGCAAAAACATCACAAACAAACCTCAACTCAAGACCACAACAGAAAATAAAACCCGCAAAAAAATTCTACAAGCCCAAAAAAATAAGCATTCCCGATATCACATATCCTCTATCACACCGTTCGACTGTCAAATGATCGATGGAATTAAGTTAGCGAATAAATAAATAATACCAATAAAAAAAAAAGTATATTTAATTCAGATATCAACAACGAGATATTTATTAAGTATTTGTATTTTAGAAATAAATAGAAAATAAATGGATACACATGTATGAATATTAATGTATTGATTTAATAAAAAGAAAAAAAGAAATATTGGACTATGAAACAATAAACAAAAAAGCCAGTAGCTGCTCATTTCTCTTTCCTTATTTTTATTATTAATTCTTTCTATTTTTTTGTTCAATTTCTTTTTCATTTTTCATTTGTAAAAAAATAATGTCAATAAATTCTCGATTGGCAAGTCGTCGAAATGGCATCAATCAAAGAGGTCTTTTCAGGTCTTTATTAAAAATCAGTATTCATCATACGTAGATTTTTTTCATGAAGAGTTTGATAAAAAAAAAAGTTTTACTTCTTCTGATTTGCATTCACTTGACGGGTGAAGTAAGCAAGTTGAAATAACAAAAAACGTGAAGAAATGTTTTTTTATTTTAATTTAATTAAAATAAGTAATGTTCAGAATAAATGGAGAGAAAGAAATGAAAAACGAGTAAATCAATAACAAAATGATTATAAATAAGAAGGTGAGTTTGAGAATTTCTCAATGAAAATATTGAATTATGCAAGCGTAAATTCAAGGAAATGAAAAGTTGTTTGATTTTTATTAAATTGTGACAGTTTTTTGATATTTTTGAATGAATTAGTGTCGTTTCAGTTGGGTGTTTATAATTTAGATCTGCAGTTTAGTTCAATATCCATTAGGGGCCGTTCACTTATTAGGTTACGCAAAAAAACGAATTTCTAGACCCCCCCCCCCCCTCGTTACAAAATTTCCAAACCAAAAAAAAATTTTTGGGTTAGGCTGTTACAAAATCGTAGACCCCCCCTCCCCCCTAAAAAGCGAACGTAATAAGTGAACGGCCCCTTACTTGTTATGCTTATGAGTGATTCTTTTGCAAAATCCAATTCAACTTCAAGATCTGATCAGAAAATATTTCATTTCTGATCCAAATCGACATCTCTTGACTAATTATGTCTTCAAAACATCATAATTAAGCCCCACGTTTTGATCATAAAACTAAACATAAAGTCCTTGAAGGGACATCTTTCATAACATTTTCATAATTCACAGCAAGACATTAACTTAATCACTAAGAACAGCATTTAACACAAGCCCCAACAAAAAAACAAGAAAAAACAAGATCGCCTGACTTTTTATTACACTTCAGAAAAACGTAAATTGATATTGATTTGTGCCAATGATCAGCACCATAAATTTTACAAAAACAAAAAATTCCTCAAAGCGATTTCATGAAAGCGTTTAATAGAAATCAGAAATGAAAAGTCTCACAACAGGATAGTTTCTCACGTGAATTTTATTTCAGGCTTAAAAATATTTTAAAATTATTTATTTTAATTATGAAAATATAATAAAAATATAAATTTTAACAGTAAATTACATATTTTTTGGTATGAAAATGAAACTTTTTGTGATTAAATTTCAGCATAAAACTTTTTTGACAACTTCTTTCGCAATATCTAATCGTAAAATGTATATTTTTGAAAATTTTTAACGATTTGTTTATAGAAATTAATAAAAATTTTGTTTTAATCGAGTCATAAAATCAAAAGCTTCATATCAAATTTTATTAATATTCCTTCATCACTTTTATCCGAAATTAGCAGTAAATTGAGATTTAGTAAAATTATAAAACTTAAGCTGTTGATTGCTCATTTTTAACTTATATTAGTTAATAAGTTTATGAACGGATTCGTAAAATTTATGATTATTAATTTGAATTTTTGAAATAGATGCGATTTTTGAGGATTTTTGTTGGTTTTTGTGATGAAAAATTAAAGTTGAATTTTAAGGAT
This sequence comes from Chironomus tepperi, assembly GCF_022539635.2. NCBI lineage: Eukaryota > Metazoa > Arthropoda > Insecta > Diptera > Chironomidae > Chironomus > Chironomus tepperi. The sequence continues at coordinate 173,363 of NW_027226383.1, forward strand.
TTCAAAGATTTAAAGCGCATTTTTGACGAGGATTTTTTGAATCAAAATTCAAAGTTTTAGAGCAATTTAAAAAAATTCTGTAAGATTCTTGTCAATTCATTTTAAAATTTAACTAAATTCTCATAAATTCTAATCAAAATTGACACAAAAATCAACAAAACCTGTCCATAATTTCCTAAAAAAAACCCAAAATGTCAAACATACAAGCAATTTTTAAATCTCCACATAATCAGCATCAAGCGCAAATTTATATATTATGTTTCCTGAACCATATTTAACAACATTTCTTGTGAAACTTTTTTTTGTTGTGTTTATTCAAATTATTTAGTTTTGCTAATAAAAGCACGATACACGCGCGATAAAAAATAATGAATGCATGGACTTGATATGCATAGTAAACTCATTACGAGACAAACAGCCAAAAAAAGAGAAACTTAGAATGATAAAAATGGTTATTAGTGAACGATTAGTGCATAATATTTTGGATTTTAAATCTTTGCTTATCGTTTGTTTTGAGAGTTAAAGTGTCATAGATTAGACATTTTATGCGACGTTTGGTATTTAAATTAGTTGCTATTTTGCTAGTTTAGGAAAACTAGAAATTTGGAATGGTAAGAATGGATGAAATTAGAGATTTAATTTTTAAACAAAAATTGACAAATTTAAGTTTATTAAAATTTTAAAATTCAAGTTTATTTATATTAAAATTTTAAAGTTTAAATTTTTTAAAATTTAAATTTCTTAAATTAAATTTATTAAAATTTAAATTTCTTAAATTGAATTTATTAAAATTTTAAAATTTAAATTTCTTAAAAATAATTTATGAAAATTTTAAAAACGGATTAAAAAACCGGAATTTAGAAATAAAAATTAAAATGTTAGAAAATATCAATTTATAAATTTTAAATTTCAATTTTAAAAAATATTTGAAAAATTTCAAAATTTTGATATAAAAATAAAATTATTTTCCTTCAACAGACAATTAACGAAAATTATAAAACTATCCATTAAAAAAATCACTATTCATTATCTCTCCACGATTCCGCAAAAAAAAAATCATTAATTAAAGCGTAAAAATTAATAAGCTAATCAAAATTTATTTGATTTTTAAATTCGTTGCGTGAATCCTCGCTGTTTGATAACGATTTTAAGCTGATAGAGGAACGACTAAGTGATGCATATTAATTTTTAATGACTTTTTGGTGCCTTCTTGTGTTACTCTCAGATATGATCTAATCATAGATAAGTCTGCATGAGCGAAATTTTTCCGCGGAACTTGATGCTTTATGAGGTGATTAAAAATTTAATTAAGGTTTTAAAATAAAAGCTTTAAGGAAGCGATATCTTAATTGTTAAGTGGTTTGTGATGAAAGTGGATTTTTTTTTTTTTTTGGAAAGATTTATTGGTTGTGATGACAAATTAGGTGTTGATGATGGTTTCAGAAATTAACATTATTGATTAAAAATCAAATAAAAAATTTTGTTTTAAATTTGTGAAATGATATCAAAAATCAGAAAAAATACGACCAAATTTTAACCAAAAATCTCAATTTTTTAATTTTCCTAAAAAGTTTACGTTGCGTCATTTTTAAATCCATCGTCACAACAACATTCCCCATATGTTCAAAATATATTCTAAACTCTCGATTTGACAAATTTATTGACTCTAAAAACCGCGCACGTGAGATGAGTGGGATCATTTTTCACAAATCCGGAAAGCCGATATACTGCGACATTTCTAAATAAATTCTGCATTATTAATAATTATGAGTTTGGGAATATTTTGATTTAGTAATTAAAAAAAACTAATCAATTTCAAATTATAAACAGTTTTATTGGCAGTTAAATTATTAAGAATGAAACTGCACATTTTTAATTAATATTGTGATTTTTGAACTTATTCTGGTTTATCTGAAATTCCAGAGTCTTAATATTAAAAAAACTTGATAAATTCTATTTAACCGCTAATTTAAAAATCATTTCCTGCATCATTAACCCATTGCATTTTACTACAAAAACCTCTTTCAATAATTGACGTTCAATTGATAATAAAATCTCAAATTTCGCTATCATTCGCACTGCAATAAAAAGTCTCACATTCCTCGTCGTCAATCCGCTGTCAATTATCATAGAATTCCAATTCACATTACTTCTCCTTTTACAATTCGAAAAAACCAGCTCATTATAATATGTTTTCTCATAAGACTCACGTTCTATTCAGCCACACAGCCCATTGCTTTTTTGTTTATCATTTTAATGCACTCAATTAACATTTTACAACAATACCAAATATGACATTTTACAACACTTAACATGTTTCAATTGTAATGCGATGTAACAGCGTGTTTGACATTTATGTTGTGCTTTTTTTTTTTTTTGCAGCACTCAATGGTAGTATTGATGTTATTGCTTTCCATCATCATCGTTGTACATTCTCATGAGATCTATTGGAACTGGTTGGGTTTATTTTGTCAGATATTGTTGGTAAATTGATTTTTGTGATTTATGGAATATTGAAAAATTGATGAAAAATTGAATTAAAAATTGAAAATTGTTAAATTTTAAAAGGTTTAAATTCAGCAAATTAAGATTAAAATTTTTAGAAATTTAAATTCAGGAAATTAAAATTGAAATTTTTGAAACATTCCTTATAAATTTTCAATTTTTAAAAATCCGAAATTTAAATTTTAATTTATGAATTAAAATTATTAAACATCTAAAAATTACATTTTTGAAAACTGTATCAAAGAAAATGAAATTTTGAATTTTTAAAAATAGAAAATTCGAATTTTAAAAATATAAAATTTAAAAATTTTAATATAAAATTTATTTCGTGAATTAAAAGCATTAACTTTTAAACATTTAAAAATTTAAATTTTCAAAAATCGCGTTAAAGAAAATTAAAGCTTGAATTTATAAATACAAAATTTGAAAAATTTATAAACATAGAATTAAAAAATTTTTATTCGTGAATTAAAAACATTAAAGCATTTAAAATTGAAATTTTTGAAGCCTGGTTTGAAAGAAATGAAATTTGAGATTAAATAAATAGAATTTAGAAAATTTAATTAAAAAATTATTAATTCGTGAATTGAAAAACATTAAAAATTGAAATTCTATTTTTAAACCTGAAAAAATCAACCTAATTTTTACAATTTATTTCCATATTTTCCATGTAACTTTTGTGGTGAAACATCGGTAAATGAAATTCCAAATATAAAATAAAAAACGGCACACAATCACAGTGCGTGTGTGGGATGAAACATCTAACGTAACTACATGTTGTCTTGTTACGCTAACTCTTTTCTTCACTCTTTTTGTCGTGTTTAAAAGAAATGTGTAGAAAGAAATTAGCATGTTTATAGATCATCGAGATCGAAAGATTGAGAGAAAGGATGTTAAAAAAAAAGTATAACTAAATCTAATTTATTTTCATGTTTTCGGGCTAAGTAACTTTTTGTTGAAATGTTCATCAATCAATTTTTATTTTTATTGATTGGCTGCATGACTATGAATAATGGGAGGAAAATAAATGTTAAAAAAGAGTCTTTGGCTTTGCTTGATAAAATGAGTAGTGAGCAGGCAGTGCAAGCTTTTGTGGATGATGATGATACTCGGATAAAAGGGGAGTTGTGTATGAATGAGTTCTAAATTTGGATAATAAAGCGCATTTTTGGTGAAAATAATTGAAAAATTTGCAATTTTAAAGGCTTAAAAAGTGAGAATTTGCATTAAAATTCAAATTTATTTCCTCAAATGTTATTGCCCGAGTGACACAAAATAAGTTGGTGATCAAATGACCAAATGATCCTATTTTTGGCAATTATATTGACGTCAAACAGAAGTTGCATCCATTTAGTCATTTACTGTTAATAAAAGAGGTTTAGCAGACCCATAAAAGCTCCGTACCAGAGCCAATTTCATTCATGTTACTCGGGACATGGGTCATGTCACTCGGGACATAGGTCATGTCACTCGGGACATAGGTCATGTCACTCGGGTAAAGGTCATGTCACTCGGTCCATGGGTCATGTCATTCGGGATACAACAAATCTCCCTACCACAGCAACTATGTATCACTAACCCAAAGTCGAAAGAGAATTAATCAAATTTACATCATATTACTGTAAAGCTCATGTCAAATAAGAATAAAAAAAATAGTTTTTAAATTCTCGCATTTACGGCCCTCTCTTATACCTATTTCTATTATCATCAAGGCATATTAATATTAATTGAAATTAATATCTTATTTAATCTTCAAATTAGCTTTCTCATTTATCACATTTAGTCATTTTCATACCGTCTTCTTTCTCTCATCGTCGTTGTCGTTTTCTTTTCCACTTCATTTGCCTACAATTTATATATTTTTTAACATTTCGCCGATTGAGAAACCGGCTTTATGTGTCGTGTATCATTCTCAGCATTTTTTTTCATATATTTTTCATCCATAGTATTTACCTTTTTCGGTTGCTATTACTGTTGCTTGCTGCTGTTGTTTGCTGTTAATCATATTTATATTCACTTACCATGGACGTCTTTACATACTTATTATATTGTACATTGTGACATGATGATGCTGATGGGATATATGTGTACACGGTAGAACGTACAAATATGAAATATGCATGCAATGTTTCATATTCACGCGCGTAAAAGTGTCTAAAGTAGCTAAGTTTGTCGAGTTGTTGTTTTTCCTTCGTGCCAGAATCAATTTTTTCACTGCTCTCGTTTGCTTATAAGAATTGAAAAATGCACGCAAGTTAATAAATAATTGAAGTATCGAACAAAGTTAATCATAATTCTAAAATAAGGACTGAAAAGAGATCAATGCGAGAGGCATTGTTTATTGTATGTGATTTATAAGTAAATGAATTTTTAGCATAGTTTTATGAGAAATGGGGTTTATGGTATGGTTGATTGGGTTGGCTGATTTAGTTAATTTTATGATTTGATGATGATGATGATGATTGGTTCCTATTGATCCACTATGAATTGTTGGGCGTTAATAAAGCGATTGAACAGGTCTCTGTTCCGGGCTATAACTAATTTGATGATTTGGTATTAGTTTATTCTCTAGCAGGCAAAGAACATGCTGTTAAGAGCAGAGTAGGCTGAGAGTAACACTCACGATCAGGGTTTTCAATCCCGGGATCAAAACTTAAACAAAACATAAAAATCAATCCCGGGATTGTAAACCTAGAATATTTAAGGTAAACAAGCTCTCTGGATCATACTCTTTGTTTGTTAAGAGATTGATACACGGAAGTTGCATTGGGGATGAATATATGATATTGTTGAACTATGACATCAACATGTTAGCTCTACACGGGTATCATTCATCTTTGAACGGTTTTAGGTAATTGGCGGATGACCGAGATTACAACTAAATGACCCGAAAACGTCTGAAATCGATTATTTAGATTGCTTTTCAAAGGACTGGCTGCAGGTATCCTTGGTATTTTTTTAAATACAATCCAGAAGTTCTATTATGATGCTCTTTCTGCTTAAGCTGGTTGAAGAGGCCATAAAAGCCTTCAAACAATAATAAGGAGGAATAATCAAATCATAATATTGATGCATGTGTAATTTACAGCTCATAATACATTGTTTCAGCTTCGCAAATCAGCTTGACTCACATTCCATCTCTTCCCTATTCCGGTCACGATCCTGATGAATTGATTTTCACTCAATCTACTTCCTGAAATAGAATGATTTTTAGCGCATTTTTTAAGAACTCAAAGCAAAATTTACTCCAATCCATAAAAAGCTTCAATCAATCAAGTAATGCGCTTGAGCCACCAAAAAACTACAACATCCCTTTTATGCAACCATTAGCAATTAATAGAGCAACTCACCATTGACTTTAAAGAGATTTAATATAATATTAAATCCAAATACAATTATTTTTATTATAATATATACTTACTAACTTATTTCGTTAACCTTGAAGTCAACCAGCTGCATTCCAATAAAGATTTTTTTTCATGACTCATTCGAAGCGTATTTTTAGAGTGGTGCCTTACAGCTTTGTTTTGATCCCCATATGCTACACTGAATATAATAGAAGAGCGAAGTAAAGATCATATTTGGATATTTTTTTTTTTTATTTTTCTTGATTAAAGCGAGTTTTTTTTCTTAATAAATCTTTTAAAATAAATCTCACGTGGCCTTTTAATAAAAAAAATATAAACTTTATGCTTGCGAGCGACTCGCATAGAAATGCGATTAGAAACTGCCATGCATTTGCTTCTGTGAGCTTATAGACGCAAAAAATAAATGAATTTTCAACAAATTCTCACGCATTATTTTTCAGAAATGACACATAATCTCCTATCTCATGAGATATCTTAGCTCTTTTAAAAAAAGCCTTTCGTAAAGCTATTTTGTCTTTTTTTGACTTATGGAATTCATATGCGCATATAACATTTTTTTGTCAACTGAATATCATTAATTATAATTTAACATATAACATCAAAAACGGTATTTCGTATATGGAGGTTGAGTTTAAAGAATAAGTGTTGTGGAAAGTGGCGCATTGAGGCTGAATGATGCATAATTGGATCAATGAATAGTTGCAGTGACGCACAGCAGTGAATAGTATATAGTCTGAGTACCGCACATCCAAAAAGGTGGACAGATTAAATACTGCAAATTAGAAGCAGGGCCCGAAGTTTACTCGAAATTTCCATAGAAAATTCGACTCAAATCAACTAAACTCTATTCAATTTCATTCAACTTCAAGCTATAATTAAGAGAAAAAATAGTAATTTCTAGTTAAAATCTTGCAATTTGTGTAACTTGCCACAAAATGTCCTGCTTGTAACTAGACATACGATCGACTATTCGCAACCTATTTCACTCGAGAGAGCGACGCACAGATGTCGTAACGCATAGACGGAATGACGCTCAGCTGATGTAGTTTACTGCAGAGTGACGTACAGCTGCAACAATGCACAGCCAAAGCAACGCATAAGCAGAATGACGTAAATCTGTATCAAATCAAAGCGAGAGTGACGCACAACTGCAGCACTACAAAGTCAATGTCAGAGTGACGTACAGCTCAAACAACGCTGAGTCACAACAACACACAGTTGAAACAAAGCATGACTCTCGCAACACTCAACTAGGAAAGACAATCTGTCAACTCCTTTAAATACCGTCATTCAAAATCACAGCATCCAAAAAATCATTTCAAGTTCTCTCTTTCCCGCACTGCGTAATGTTGTCTAGCTTTTATTTTTTTTTTTGGATCTTTTTATTTAAAGATTGTTATTTCTTCTTTTTCTCAGGTCTTACGGAGAAGGAAATAATCTCAAATTTCATAGAGTGATTAATATGTTTATAAAAAAAATAACTAAAATTTATTTTAAACTTCTAAGCTTTTGAAATTGAAAAATTGTCTCTGCTTTTTATTTACGCAATGCTTGATTTATTTTAGTTTCATTAAAATTCTTCAAAAAAAACTGACGAAGGAAACTTTCTTCTTTTTATTATTTAAAAATTTCTTTATCTTTTCAACATATTCAATTTCCTCTTCACAAAAAAATCATCGTCGATTCCTTCAACCATAAAAATGACTTTTTTTTAAATTTAAAAAAATGAGAAAACAATTCCGTAATAAAAATAGTAAATTGCTCGGTAAATTAACAAAATGCGTATGAGTAAATAAATGAGAAATTATTCGACTGTTCAGTGAGCATGAAAATTGTCATTAACCTGAGAATATTATTTACTTTTATGCGATATATACGATATATATTAATTTTAAAATTATATCAACTTCCGACATGAAAGAACCCTAACTTAACTTTTTTGTTAACTGATCTGTTGCGGTCTTTTGACTATAAAATGGGATTGTTTTGGACATTGAATTGGTGAGGAAGGATTTGTTTGGATTGTTTCTGGGGTCATAGATTATGGACTCGTGTGATTTTTATCATGTATTTAGCCGTTTTTGGTGAATAAATGCAATGTTGTTTTAGTTTATGGTATATTAAATTGTAGCTTTGAATGATTTTTATGAAAACTTTGAGTTGGAATTGAGGCCTTGTATTTAGAAATGAGAAAACTCCAAATTTCAATCTTTGATCGATATATTTAAGAATTTACATTAGAGGTATGACATGTTATACATTTTTGGAAAGGTCTTTTTTCCGGGTATTCAAAAAAATTAGTTATAGTTTGTAAAATTCTCCAGGGTTGGAACACAGGAGCTCTGAATCATGACAAAACCATACTTTTTTATCGCCCTGGTTTGGCATGTTCCAATAACTTTAAAATTTAGTTCTTATACTTTTACAATAGAGCATCTAGCATACTAAAATGCAATGTAGAGATAATTTGGATTCAACTCTGTACAACTGAAAAATCGATATTTCAACTCTGCCAATTTTTACATGACATTTTCACAAAAATCAGCATAAGTAATCACAGGAAACGATTTTTTGAATGCTCTAAACGGATTCTAGTAGACAATTTAAAGCATAATTTTATGAGCATAAAAGTTTTTTGATTACATAAATTTTGAATTTATAAAATACGTTAAATGTAATTTCTAGGCATTTTTCCATTTTTATCCAACTATTATCGTAATTAAGCTTTAGTTGAATTTCTTATCTAATTTATAAAAATTAAAATCATAGTAATAAAATAAACATATTTAAAATGGTTTAATCAATAAATAATAATAAAAGGTGAAACATAAATGAAAACGGAAAAATGCCTAGAAATTACATTTAACGTATTTTATAAATTCAAAATTTATGCAATCAAAAAACTTTTATGCTCATAAAATTATGCTTTAAATTGTCTACTAGAATCCGTTTAGCGCATTCAAAAAATCGTTTCCTGTGATTACTTATGCTGATTTTTGTTAAAATGTCATGTAAAAATAGGCAGAGTTGAAATACCGATTTTTCAGTTGTACAAAGTTGAATCTAAATTATCTCTGCATTGCATTTTAGTATGCTAGATGTTCTATTGTAAAAGTATAAGAACTAAATTTTAAAGTTATTGGAACATGCCAAACCAGGGCGATAAAAAAGTATGGTTTTCTCATGATTCAGAGCTCCTGTGTTCCAACCCTGGAGAATTTTACAAACTATAACTAATTTTTTTGAATACCCGAAAAAAAGACCTTTCCAAAAATGTATAACATGTCATACCTCTAATGTAAATTCTTAAATATATCGATCAAAGATTGAAATTTGGAGTTTTCTCATTTCTAAATACAAGGCCTCAATTATTGAAAAATATTATTGAATTTTGATGTCAATTTTAAAATTATTGATTAGTTTTTAAAGAGGCAGCGAAGAAGCAGCAGTGTCGACCTATCGACCCTAAAGTCTAGTCGAATTCGGATGCTTTTTTTATCTGTTTCTATTCACATCAACTAAATTTGTGTATTTGCGAAATACAAATTGTGGCTAGGTACATTGGATTGGTATACCCTTGATAAATAGTGATCCATGAACTTCCTCAGATGTCGACTCGAACTTGGCGCTATCCCAGGCTTTCCAATACCAAATGTAAATCTGTCTCTGTCAACAGCTTAATTTCATGAATTCGTTGGCTGTCCTCTACAAAGTTTAACATGTTTTTGAAAATTCAGATGAGTTTTTATATTAAAAATTTAATTATTTTAAATAATTTCAAAAGTTTTTGAAAATTTAAAAATTATCAAATTATAAATTTTGTTTTAAAATTTTAAATAACAATTTTTTAAAAAAATTTAAATTGACAAATTTTTAAAAAAAATTAAAATTGACAAATTTTTCAGTCAAAAGTCAAAAATCTTTCAAAATCAGTATAAATTAAAATTAATCTCCAAAATCCCATCACAATCCTGCTTAACAATGTCACAAAAAACCTCAACCAACATGATTAATCTCCAACAATTTTTTATTTCTCTCTCAAGATTTCAAAGGCATTACACAAAAAAAACCCCAAGAAACTTTTATCAAACAAAGAATGAAAAAAAGTCAAACACAGAAATTGCTTTCATGCTACCTCTTTTATGCTACATCTTTTTCGTTCCTTTCTTCTTTCTTATCTTAAATCACGAAAAATAATTTTAATTTTTATTTTTAAATGTTTATACAAAACGACTAATAACATTATTCACATTCTGCTGTTCAGATGTTAAAGCGGACACTTCATTCAAAGAGATTATAATCAGACAATTTTTACATAATGCAAAATGCAGCGAAAAAAATTCTTTAAGACATTTTTTTAGTGCAATGTAACCTTGTGTATAAAAAATATATATAAAACGTCAAGTTATTGCTGCTAATTGTTGTCAATTGTTGAATTGTTTAGCATGATTTTTGGAATGTTGACATTTTGTCTGTCTATGAATTGATCATTGACTTTTTGGATTTGTTCTATTTGAATGTCACGTTGAAATATATTCTAATAAATTAAATAATTTATATTTCCGTGTCGGACATTTAAATTAAATCTTAAATACACGAATATCAATTCTTAACTGTCATATATTGATATTTACAGTTTGAACTCTATTGTATTTCATATTCACACAAAATTGTGTGAATATATTGTTTTTTGTTTTACAGAAATCTACTTTTATCGATTTACTGCCTCAGCCTTGCCGAATTATAAAAAAAGTTCGGTCATTCAAAGTTTGTGCTTCGTATTACCTATCAAATGGTAAAAACTCCTTCATGATTGGTGCTTCCAGTGCCGAGAAATCGCAAAAAATCACGTTCTGTCCTTTAGCAAGTTAGTTAGTTTCCGCGAAAACTCAATTTTAACACAAAGTTAAGACTTCCGGTTTTTTCTATCGATAGATATTGGTTATCACACGAGCTGTATAGTTTTTGGGGTCATGAGATGCATCCACTGAGGCACAAAATGCAAAAAACTGAAATTTTTTCCCTAAATATTAGCCGCTTATTCCAAAACACGTGTTTCAATAAACGATTATTTCAAAACATATTTTAATTTGGTGAAAAAAAAATTTAGTGAACTGGATCTCACTGGATCTCATTTTGAAGGTCTAGAAGTGGACTGGATCCTACTGGATCTTGTTTTTATGTGTCTAGAAGTAAAATGGATCCTACTGGATCTTGTTTTAAAGGTCTGGAAGTGAACTGGATCCGACTGGATCTTGTTCCTCCCCTTGGTGCATATAAAAATTTTTTTTTCTGCATAGGGAATCTTCTATATCCTATGAAAAACCATCCAAAAAGTTTAAAGTCATAATCACAATTAATAAAGTCATAATCACAAATAAAAATTTAGTCCACTGGATCTCACTGGATCTCATTTTGAAGGTCTAGAAGTGGACTGGATCCTACTGGATCTTGTTTTTATGTGTCTAGAAGTAAAATGGATCCTACTGGATCTTGTTTTAAAGGTCTGGAAGTGAACTGGATCCGACTGGATCTTGTTCCTCCCCTTGGTGCATATAAAAATTTTTTTTTCTGCATAGGGAATCTTCTATATCCTATGAAAAACCATCCAAAAAGTTTAAAGTCATAATCACAATTAATAAAGTCATAAACACAAATAAAAATTTAGTCCACTGGATCTTACTGGATCTCATTTTGAAGGTCTGCAAGTAGACTGGATCCTACTGGATCTTGTTTTTATGTATCTAGAAGTAAAATGGATCCTACTGGATCTTGTTTTAAAGGTCTGGAAGTGAACTGGATCCGACTGGATCTTGTTCCTCCCCTTGGTGCACATAAAAATTTTTTTTTCTGCATAGGGAATCTCCTATATCCTATGAAAAACCATCCCCAAAAGTTTAAAATCATAATCTCTTCATCTCTCTTTAATCATATTCACACAAAATTGTGTGAATATATTGTTTTTTGTTTTACAGAAATCTACTTTTATCGATTTACTGCCTCAGCCTTGCCGAATTATAAAAAAGTTCGGTCATTCAAAGTTTGTGCTTCGTATTACCTATCAAATGGTAAAAACTCCTTCATGATTGGTGCTTCCAGTGCCGAGAAATCGCAAAAAATCACGTTCTGTCCTTTAGCAAGTTAGTTAGTTTCCGCGAAAACTCAATTTTAACACAAAGTTAAGACTTCCGGTTTTTTCTATCGATAGATATTGGTTATCACACGAGCTGTATAGTTTTTGGGGTCATGAGATGCATCCACTGAGGCACAAAATGCAAAAAACTGAAATTTTTTCCCTAAATATTAGCCGCTTATTCCAAAACACGTGTTTCAATAAACGATTATTTCAAAACATATTTTAATTTGGTGAAAAAAAAAATTTAGTGAACTGGATCTCACTGGATCTCATTTTGAAGGTCTAGAAGTGGACTGGATCCTACTGGATCTTGTTTTTATGTGTCTAGAAGTAAAATGGATCCTACTGGATCTTGTTTTAAAGGTCTGGAAGTGAACTGGATCCGACTGGATCTTGTTCCTCCCCTTGGTGCATATAAAAATTTTTTTTTCTGCATAGGGAATCTTCTATATCCTATGAAAAACCATCCAAAAAGTTTAAAGTCATAATCACAATTAATAAAGTCATAATCACAAATAAAAATTTAGTCCACTGGATCTCACTGGATCTCATTTTGAAGGTCTAGAAGTGGACTGGATCCTACTGGATCTTGTTTTTATGTGTCTAGAAGTAAAATGGATCCTACTGGATCTTGTTTTAAAGGTCTGGAAGTGAACTGGATCCGACTGGATCTTGTTCCTCCCCTTGGTGCATATAAAAATTTTTTTTTCTGCATAGGGAATCTTCTATATCCTATGAAAAACCATCCAAAAAGTTTAAAGTCATAATCACAATTAATAAAGTCATAAACACAAATAAAAATTTAGTCCACTGGATCTTACTGGATCTCATTTTGAAGGTCTGAAGTAGACTGGATCCTACTGGATCTTGTTTTTATGTATCTAGAAGTAAAATGGATCCTACTGGATCTTGTTTTAAAGGTCTGGAAGTGAACTGGATCCGACTGGATCTTGTTCCTCCCCTTGGTGCATATAAAAATTTTTTTTTCTGCATAGGGAATCTTCTATATCCTATGAAAAACCATCCAAAAAGTTTAAAGTCATAATCACAATTAATAAAGTCATAATCACAAATAAAAATTTAGTCCACTGGATCTCACTGGATCTCATTTTGAAGGTCTAGAAGTGGACTGGATCCTACTGGATCTTGTTTTTATGTGTCTAGAAGTAAAATGGATCCTACTGGATCTTGTTTTAAAGGTCTGGAAGTGAACTGGATCCGACTGGATCTTGTTCCTCCCCTTGGTGCATATAAAAATTTTTTTTTCTGCATAGGGAATCTTCTATATCCTATGAAAAACCATCCAAAAAGTTTAAAGTCATAATCACAATTAATAAAGTCATAATCACAAATAAAAATTTAGTCCACTGGATCTCACTGGATCTCATTTTGAAGGTCTAGAAGTGGACTGGATCCTACTGGATCTTGTTTTTATGTGTCTAGAAGTAAAATGGATCCTACTGGATCTTGTTTTAAAGGTCTGGAAGTGAACTGGATCCGACTGGATCTTGTTCCTCCCCTTGGTGCATATAAAAATTTTTTTTTCTGCATAGGGAATCTTCTATATCCTATGAAAAACCATCCAAAAAGTTTAAAGTCATAATCACAATTAATAAAGTCATAATCACAAATAAAAATTTAGTCCACTGGATCTCACTGGATCTCATTTTGAAGGTCTAGAAGTGGACTGGATCCTACTGGATCTTGTTTTTATGTGTCTAGAAGTAAAATGGATCCTACTGGATCTTGTTTTAAAGGTCTGGAAGTGAACTGGATCCGACTGGATCTTGTTCCTCCCCTTGGTGCACATAAAAATTTTTTTTTCTGCATAGGGAATCTCCTATATCCTATGAAAAACCATCCCCAAAAGTTTAAAATCATAATCTCTTCATCTCTCTTTAATCATATTCACACAAAATTGTGTGAATATATTGTTTTTTGTTTTACAGAAATCTACTTTTATCGATTTACTGCCTCAGCCTTGCCGAATTATAAAAAAAGTTCGGTCATTCAAAGTTTGTGCTTCGTATTACCTATCAAATGGTAAAAACTCCTTCATGATTGGTGCTTCCAGTGCCGAGAAATCGCAAAAAATCACGTTCTGTCCTTTAGCAAGTTAGTTAGTTTCCGCGAAAACTCAATTTTAACACAAAGTTAAGACTTCCGGTTTTTTCTATCGATAGATATTGGTTATCACACGAGCTGTATAGTTTTTGGGGTCATGAGATGCATCCACTGAGGCACAAAATGCAAAAAACTGAAATTTTTTCCCTAAATATTAGCCGCTTATTCCAAAACACGTGTTTCAATAAACGATTATTTCAAAACATATTTTAATTTGGTGAAAAAAAAAATTTAGTGAACTGGATCTCACTGGATCTCATTTTGAAGGTCTAGAAGTGGACTGGATCCTACTGGATCTTGTTTTTATGTGTCTAGAAGTAAAATGGATCCTACTGGATCTTGTTTTAAAGGTCTGGAAGTGAACTGGATCCGACTGGATCTTGTTCCTCCCCTTGGTGCATATAAAAATTTTTTTTTCTGCATAGGGAATCTTCTATATCCTATGAAAAACCATCCAAAAAGTTTAAAGTCATAATCACAATTAATAAAGTCATAATCACAAATAAAAATTTAGTCCACTGGATCTCACTGGATCTCATTTTGAAGGTCTAGAAGTGGACTGGATCCTACTGGATCTTGTTTTTATGTGTCTAGAAGTAAAATGGATCCTACTGGATCTTGTTTTAAAGGTCTGGAAGTGAACTGGATCCGACTGGATCTTGTTCCTCCCCTTGGTGCATATAAAAATTTTTTTTTCTGCATAGGGAATCTTCTATATCCTATGAAAAACCATCCAAAAAGTTTAAAGTCATAATCACAATTAATAAAGTCATAAACACAAATAAAAATTTAGTCCACTGGATCTTACTGGATCTCATTTTGAAGGTCTGCAAGTAGACTGGATCCTACTGGATCTTGTTTTTATGTATCTAGAAGTAAAATGGATCCTACTGGATCTTGTTTTAAAGGTCTGGAAGTGAACTGGATCCGACTGGATCTTGTTCCTCCCCTTGGTGCACATAAAAATTTTTTTTTCTGCATAGGGAATCTCCTATATCCTATGAAAAACCATCCCCAAAAGTTTAAAATCATAATCTCTTCATCTCTCTTTAATCATATTCACACAAAATTGTGTGAATATATTGTTTTTTGTTTTACAGAAATCTACTTTTATCGATTTACTGCCTCAGCCTTGCCGAATTATAAAAAAAGTTCGGTCATTCAAAGTTTGTGCTTCGTATTACCTATCAAATGGTAAAAACTCCTTCATGATTGGTGCTTCCAGTGCCGAGAAATCGCAAAAAATCACGTTCTGTCCTTTAGCAAGTTAGTTAGTTTCCGCGAAAACTCAATTTTAACACAAAGTTAAGACTTCCGGTTTTTTCTATCGATAGATATTGGTTATCACACGAGCTGTATAGTTTTTGGGGTCATGAGATGCATCCACTGAGGCACAAAATGCAAAAAACTGAAATTTTTTCCCTAAATATTAGCCGCTTATTCCAAAACACGTGTTTCAATAAACGATTATTTCAAAACATATTTTAATTTGGTGAAAAAAAAAATTTAGTGAACTGGATCTCACTGGATCTCATTTTGAAGGTCTAGAAGTGGACTGGATCCTACTGGATCTTGTTTTTATGTGTCTAGAAGTAAAATGGATCCTACTGGATCTTGTTTTAAAGGTCTGGAAGTGAACTGGATCCGACTGGATCTTGTTCCTCCCTTGGTGCATATAAAAATTTTTTTTTCTGCATAGGGAATCTTCTATATCCTATGAAAAACCATCCAAAAAGTTTAAAGTCATAATCACAATTAATAAAGTCATAATCACAAATAAAAATTTAGTCCACTGGATCTCACTGGATCTCATTTTGAAGGTCTAGAAGTGGACTGGATCCTACTGGATCTTGTTTTTATGTGTCTAGAAGTAAAATGGATCCTACTGGATCTTGTTTTAAAGGTCTGGAAGTGAACTGGATCCGACTGGATCTTGTTCCTCCCCTTGGTGCATATAAAAATTTTTTTTTCTGCATAGGGAATCTTCTATATCCTATGAAAAACCATCCAAAAAGTTTAAAGTCATAATCACAATTAATAAAGTCATAAACACAAATAAAAATTTAGTCCACTGGATCTTACTGGATCTCATTTTGAAGGTCTGGAAGTAGACTGGATCCTACTGGATCTTGTTTTTATGTATCTAGAAGTAAAATGGATCCTACTGGATCTTGTTTTAAAGGTCTGGAAGTGAACTGGATCCGACTGGATCTTGTTCCTCCCCTTGGTGCATATAAAAATTTTTTTTTCTGCATAGGGAATCTTCTATATCCTATGAAAAACCATCCAAAAAGTTTAAAGTCATAATCACAATTAATAAAGTCATAATCACAAATAAAAATTTAGTCCACTGGATCTCACTGGATCTCATTTTGAAGGTCTAGAAGTGGACTGGATCCTACTGGATCTTGTTTTTATGTGTCTAGAAGTAAAATGGATCCTACTGGATCTTGTTTTAAAGGTCTGGAAGTGAACTGGATCCGACTGGATCTTGTTCCTCCCCTTGGTGCATATAAAAATTTTTTTTTCTGCATAGGGAATCTTCTATATCCTATGAAAAACCATCCAAAAAGTTTAAAGTCATAATCACAATTAATAAAGTCATAATCACAAATAAAAATTTAGTCCACTGGATCTCACTGGATCTCATTTTGAAGGTCTAGAAGTGGACTGGATCCTACTGGATCTTGTTTTTATGTGTCTAGAAGTAAAATGGATCCTACTGGATCTTGTTTTAAAGGTCTGGAAGTGAACTGGATCCGACTGGATCTTGTTCCTCCCCTTGGTGCATATAAAAATTTTTTTTTCTGCATAGGGAATCTTCTATATCCTATGAAAAACCATCCAAAAAGTTTAAAGTCATAATCACAATTAATAAAGTCATAATCACAAATAAAAATTTAGTCCACTGGATCTCACTGGATCTCATTTTGAAGGTCTAGAAGTGGACTGGATCCTACTGGATCTTGTTTTTATGTGTCTAGAAGTAAAATGGATCCTACTGGATCTTGTTTTAAAGGTCTGGAAGTGAACTGGATCCGACTGGATCTTGTTCCTCCCCTTGGTGCACATAAAAATTTTTTTTTCTGCATAGGGAATCTCCTATATCCTATGAAAAACCATCCCCAAAAGTTTAAAATCATAATCTCTTCATCTCTCTTTAATCATATTCACACAAAATTGTGTGAATATATTGTTTTTTGTTTTACAGAAATCTACTTTTATCGATTTACTGCCTCAGCCTTGCCGAATTATAAAAAAAGTTCGGTCATTCAAAGTTTGTGCTTCGTATTACCTATCAAATGGTAAAAACTCCTTCATGATTGGTGCTTCCAGTGCCGAGAAATCGCAAAAAATCACGTTCTGTCCTTTAGCAAGTTAGTTAGTTTCCGCGAAAACTCAATTTTAACACAAAGTTAAGACTTCCGGTTTTTTCTATCGATAGATATTGGTTATCACACGAGCTGTATAGTTTTTGGGGTCATGAGATGCATCCACTGAGGCACAAAATGCAAAAAACTGAAATTTTTTCCCTAAATATTAGCCGCTTATTCCAAAACACGTGTTTTAAAAAAATTGCGGCCTCGCTTCGCTCGGCCGCAGACAATTAAAAGTATTTCTTCTATATTTTTCATGATCTAAAATTCATTAATTTATATACATGTTTTATCCAAATTATTAATAATAATTTTTATTGAGATTTGGCTGATTGCATTTGGTTACAAGAAATTGAAATCTTCAGGTCGTTAGATCGAATCCTATGAAATTCTGAAATTTTTTTTTCCATTTTTTTTGAGTTTTTTTTTGAATACTTGAAGTATACAAAAAAAAATGTAAATATTAAATGTAGATATTAGAAATATCTATCCATTAATGTGCTTAATTTTTAGAAAACAAAAGCGAAGTTAACAAGGTTAAATCAAAATACTTCTTAAGAATCAATACATTTAGCCTAGTTCGTATATACACAATACGAATATAAGTACTCAGCCGAGCTCGTATAGTGATCTATATAAGTACTGTAATCTACCCAAGTCGGGCGAGCGAAGCTCAGCCCGGCTCGTATAGTGATCTATATAAGTACTGTAATCTACCCAAGTCGGGCGAGCGAAGCTCAGCCCGGCTCATATAGTGATCTATATAAGTACTGTATTTTCTCAAACATTAGAAACTGCATATCTATGAAAATAAGTCGCCGTGAGAAGAAAAACAGTTCGAGCGAAGCTCGAACATTAATAGTTCGAACGCAGTTCGGACTTGGTTGAGCGAAGCTCACAAATTTTGCGACCTGAACGGAGCGAAGCGAGTGAAGGCGTGAAAATTTTCTCAAACATTAGAAACTGCATATCTATGAAAATATGTTGCCGTGAGAAGAAAAACAGTTCGAGCGAAGCTCGAACATTAATAGTTCGAACGCAGTTCGGACTTGGTTGAGCGAAGCTCACAAATTTTTGCGACCTGAACGGAGCGAAGCGAGTGAAGGCGTGAAAATTTTCTCAAACATTAGAAACTGCATATCTATGAAAATATGTTGCCGTGAGAAGAAAAACAGTTCGAGAGAAGCTCGAACATTAATAGTTCGAACGCAGTTCGGACTTGGTTGAGCGAAGCTCACAAATTTTTGCGACCTGAACGGAGCGAAGCGAGTGAAGGCGTGAAAATTTTCTCAAACATTAAAAACTGCATATCTATGAAAATAAGTCGCCGTGAGAAGAAAAACAGTTCGAGCGAAGCTCGAACATTAATAGTTCGAACGCAGTTCGGACTTGGTTGAGCGAAGCTCACAAATTTTGCGACCTGAACGGAGCGAAGCGAGTGAAGGCGTGAAAATTTTCTCAAACATTAGAAACTGCATATCTATGAAAATAAGTCGCCGTGAGAAGAAAAACAGTTCGAGCGAAGCTCGAACATTAATAGTTCGAACGCAGTTCGGACTTGGTTGAGCGAAGCTCACAAATTTTTGCGACCTGAACGGAGCGAAGCGAGTGAAGGCGTGAAAATTTTCTCAAACATTAAAAACTGCAAATCTATGAAAATAAGTCGCCGTGAGAAGAAAAACAGTTCGAGCGAAGCTCGAAATTAATAGTTCGAACGCAGTTCGGACTTGGTTGAGCGAAGCTCACAAATTTTTGCGACCTGAACGGAGCGAAGCGAGTGAAGGCGTGAAAATTTTCTCAAACATTAGAAACTGCATATCTATGAAAATAAGTCGCCGTGAGAAGAAAAACAGTTCGAGCGAAGCTCGAACATTAATAGTTCGAACGCAGTTCGGACTTGGTTGAGCGAAGCTCACAAATTTTTGCGACCTGAACGGAGCGAAGCGAGTGAAGGCGTGAAAATTTTCTCAAACATTAAAAACTGCAAATCTATGAAAATAAGTCGCCGTGAGAAGAAAAACAGTTCGAGCGAAGCTCGAAAATTAATAGTTCGAACGCAGTTCGGACTTGGTTGAGCGAAGCTCACAAATTTTTGCGACCTGAACGGAGCGAAGCGAGTGAAGGCGTGAAAATTTTCTCAAACATTAGAAACTGCATATCTATGAAAATAAGTCGCCGTGAGAAGAAAAACAGTTCGAGCGAAGCTCGAACATTAATAGTTGGAACGCAGTTCGGACTTGGTTGAGCGAAGCTCACAAATTTTGCGACCTGAACGGAGCGAAGCGAGTGAAGGCGTGAAAATTTTCTCAAACATTAAAAACTGCAAATCTATGAAAATAAGTCGCCGTGAGAAGAAAAACAGTTCGAGCGAAGCTCGAAAATTAATAGTTCGAACGCAGTTCGGACTTGGTTGAGCGAAGCTCACAAATTTTTGCGACCTGAACGGAGCGAAGCGAGTGAAGGCGTGAAAATTTTCTCAAACATTAGAAACTGCATATCTATGAAAATATGTTGCCGTGAGAAGAAAAACAGTTCGAGCGAAGCTCGAACTTTAAAAATTCGAAAGTAGTAACTGTACATGTTATTCTCCATGTAAATAATTTTAGTTAATTACTTGCACATTATCATTTTTTATTTCATAAATCTCTTATTTTGTTCAAGTTGTTTTATTTTTATTTTTTACTTTTCTGTACAGTTTCTGATCTTCGTATTGTGTGAATATTCTCATGAAGCGTGATCCGCTTCATTACTAGTTTTCGTCAATGCTATTTAAACTTTTGAAAATATATATTGAGAATTTCACGATTCTATGACAAGATTCTATTCTGCTTGATGTTGTTTGAACTTTATCTAAGAATTTAGATGTTTGAGGAATTAATTCTACTTTATTAAATTTTTAATTAAAAACCTGAATATTAAATGTCCTTGGTGCAATCTGACGACATTAATTGATAGTAGAGCTCGAAGTTGACTTGGATTTTGAACTTGGTGTAGAAATGTTGACTAGAGTTGCCTCAACTATATTAAATTTGAGTCCAATTCGAGCTCTGTCTGAGTAGACAAAAATGCGTTTGAACGGGTTTGACACAGTCACCAACCATTGCTAGTAACGAATTTTGTCCACTCCGGTTGATAGATACAAATTTTCAAGATATCCTAATGCTTGGATGACTTTTTTAATGTACCTTGTCCAAATGACACAAAGGAGGCAAACTCGAATCCACAAAGAAAATACTCTTCCTCCAAACCTCATTAGACTGCCATATAGACTGACTGGCACTTAAAGTCCTAAGTCAATCGAGTTGTACTTGTATCTCTTGCAGTTAGACGAATGGTGGACAACCTGTGTATCAAAAATTGTTGAAAATGACAGGAACCTTGGCTTACTTTCAAGGTGTGCCGCGTAAAATAAAAGGTTATCTACCACTGAATTAGATCAATAAAATGTTAGTTGAAATCATAATTGTAGCAAAGTTAAGTTCATGTCAATGTGCTCCTTTAAAATTAATTTTTAACGGCCATGCTACTTGGGTATGTTAATCAATATCAAGTATAATCCAGAGCGTCCGTGGTCATAATGATTATTATCATTGTTAGTTGTCTAATCACAAAAAACTAAATCAGAACCTGTCAAAAAAATAAAAATCTACCCAAAGAACTGCGCTTAATCCCAAACTTTAATCACAAACAAATTTTCAATCTATTTTATTTTTATTTCCATTTTCATGCACACAACATGACTGAATGTAACTTTCAACATCCTTTTAGGTTCTGTACATTAAACACCTTCGATAATTATCACACGAAAATATTTATAAAAAAGATAAAAACATAGTAAGTAAGCGAGAGAGAACCTTATTACTAGATGCATGCATGTAACATGTTATGTATCGAAAATCGTACGTAGGAGGACAATTAAATAATATTAACTTAATTTTTTGTCTTTATCTCTCTCTCGTGCCCCTCATTTTGCCATTTCATGTTGTGAAAGAGCAAATACAATTGAATTTCTCACTCATTGTATGTACGATATGTCTAAGATCATGTTAATTAGAGATAAGAAGCCAAACCTTAGAGACATGAGACAGCGTTACGTAAATGTCAACCATAGCAAGATATTCTTGCTGCTGTTGCAGCGACAACAAAAAAAAAACACAAAAAGCAAAAATACTAACTACATCCAATTAATGATAAAATGAAGTTTTTTTTTCTTTTTCTTCTTTTTCCAGCTTCTCGAACTTGATTAAGCGTCGTTTAATTAAAATTGAATTGCGCGACATATAGCTTATTAACTATTTAATAGAGAAAACTTGTTCAACTAAAGGGACATTGAGTGGGTTATGGTGTTTTGCCATCAATTAGTTTGAAAGAAACGAAATGACAGAAAAGGTAGAATGAAAAAAAAAAAAAACTTTTTTTAATGCAAAAATGAAATAAAGGAAAGAAAAAAAAATGTTGAAATAAGAAATGGAAGTAGATTGTTAACGTTTTTTTTTTTTGTGTGGTGATTTGTTAGCGCTTACTTTGATGTACAAAGCTGGTGACTTTTTGCATGATGTAAACTCTTATGGATGGGAAATAAAAAATGATTGTGGTATTTGCCTTATTTAATTAGATTTATTAAGTATGGAATTTTTATAATGAAGCTTGAAGAGTTTTTTTTTGTGTTGAATTCTTTGGAATTCTTTTTTATTTCAACTGGAATTCTGTTAATTACTTTAAAAATTGAGTGAAGCTTTTCTGTTCAGGATTTGATTTTTTTAAAAGTTCTAGTAAATTGGAAATTGAAGGAAATTTTTCCTCAATTAACTGGGATTATGATCATCAATCCCTTCCAACAGGGGACAATGTGGGGTTTGGTGCATCTGGCAGACTGAATATTCTGCAGAATACTGTAGAATTTTGTTTCAGAAATCTACAGAATTGTTCTACAGAACTCTGGTACAAATTTTTGGGTCTGCCAGATGTTCCTAAATCCGATAGTGACTTCAGGATATAAACAGGATAGTTTATTTCTTTATTCAATGGCGGTACAGGCCTCTCTCAGCTGATTATATCGCTTTCTGCCCTTTGCCAATTGCCTATACCAAGTGCTTCACTGTTTCTATCAACAGAGCCTATCTATCAACCCTAAATGTACACAAAGAATCAAATTTCATATGAAATTGAGCCAATTTATCTATACAAGAGATCCAAGTCGACTCAAATTTTATGTGGACTTCCATACAAAATCCAAATCGACTTCGAGCTCTGATCTACACAAAATCCATATTTAATGTGCCTAAGCGACTTCTAGAATCCAATGGACGTGCGATTTATGGAAACTCAAACCATTTTCTCACCATTTAGCTACATCACTTAAGCTACATCATTTATAATCTCCTAAGTAACACTAACTTTCCATTTCTCACATTAAAATGATCTTCCATCAAAAAAAAGAAAGAAAAGTGCCATTCCCATATCCCAAACAAATTTCCTAATAATCAGACATAATAGGATTAACAGCATGCTAATTATTCAAAATAAGCTAAAAAGGTATTTACACGATGAATGATCGTGGTGTTTAGCTGTTTAGCAGTGTAGCACTATTTGATTAAAATGTATTTCGCGTGCTAAATTGCAATTAATATTTTCTCAGTATGCAAATGTGTATTTATAAATTTTTTTTCTCTCTCTTTCTCTTCATTTTTGGCGAGTTACTGCGTGTCTTATGCTAATTCAGCCAAATGTCATGTTGTCAGATATATTTTCATAAAACACAAATTGATGAGGCCTTTTTTCATTTTTTTTTTATTCTCGTTTATTTTTAATTCTTGCAAATATTTTTTATGAAAGACATAAGAAATGAATGAAAGAATGAGTAATAATTTTGAAAGGAATACAGGGGTGAGAGCAGTTAAATTACCTTAAAATTCCAAATTTCTGGGCAAATCACGGTCAAGGTATTAGAACTCATTTTGCATAAGCTGCAGCTCCTAAAAAACATTTATGTACTGACAAACTCCAAAGATAATTTGAGAACTTATCAAAGAACTTAGAAGTGAACTATGGGAAGTATATAGTATGTTCTATTGAGCATTATGGATCTCTAAGTGCAAAAAATGTGACTAAAATGAATACTCAGGTCAAATTCAAAGTCTGACTCCCAAACTGACCGAATGACAAGTTTATACCTTCTCGTGGTATTCTCTGATATCGCTGAGTGACCAAGCTATGTGTTGGGATGAGTATATTTAAGTATAGAGCTTAAACCTATCCAAACGATCTTGTCTGAAGGTTGACAGCCCCAAAATCAGACTTACTTACTCACTTTCTTGGTTGGGGCGCACGAGGGCCCATTGCCGCGCGTAGGGAATGTCTGAAGACAGTTCTATCCTTCGAAACCTTCTGCCAGTTCGGAAAAATCAGACTAGGATGGTATGAATCGACCATTTCCGACACCAATTTGTCCAAAAAAGAAACTCAAACTATGAATCATTCATCCCTGCATTCATAACATCGCACGAGACTTTAACTGAAAATTATTATTAAAATAATTCACTTGAAATGTACACGACCACAATAAAATAAGTCACAGAACAATGAAAATAAAGAATTAATCAAATGACAGACAAATTCGTAAATTTTTATTATTTAAAAAATTTCATTTCCTTTTTGAATCATTATCAATCATCCTGTGAGTGCTTGTTCTCCTTATTTTTCTCACTCGAGGGAATTTCTTTGAATTTTAGTTGCATTTAAATTTAAATTTTTATTTTTTCACCTCTTTTTCGTCATCTTCTCTCCGAAAACAGAGCATGAACAACAACAACAACAACAATATTTGGAGTGGAAGAACAAAAGGTAAGAAGTATCATGTAATTCAGTGATTTATTTTGATCATTCACTCAGTGGCACGAGAATTTTTATAATCCATAATAAACCATTATATGAATGAGAACGAGATGGAGGAGAGAGAAAATGAAATGAAATACAGTCGATTTAAATCTTCTGATTATGTTGTTAGAATTTATTTGATTCATATTCAGTTTTTGGATCAAAACTTGTTTGTTTATTGCCTTTACGAATTTTTTTGCTTTTTCACTTCTGTTTTCAGTAGCTTCTGGATTTATTATTTGAGAAAGGATTGAAATAAGATTGAGAGTGAGGTGGATTAGGGGTTTTGGAGATGGTTGTGTTGATTAGCACTGGAAATCGATTTGAATTCTTATGAAGCCGAGTTGACTTTTGTGGATGAAATATGAAGTACAATTGAGTTATCTACATAAAATCTGAGTCGATTTCTAACTCTATTATTGATCATTAGTAATAATCTAACTTAAAATTCAACTATTTGGCTTGAAAATTGACATTGTATGACAACTTTGTCAATTTAACTTAGAACTAACTAGATTGAGGAAGTTAAAAAAATAATCCATAAATTAGAGCAAATCACAAGAGAAATAGTGAATGTTGTCGCATGTTTTAGCATTTGAAGGCAAAACCAAACTCTTAACTCCACTAATTCCTAAAATTTCATCTCAGAACCCCCAAATCTCAACCAAACAATTCCCAAAAACTATCCAAAAAGAAGATGAGATCTCTGTCAAATGATAAAGCGAGCCTTTTGTATGCCTCATGTTGAATAAGGTACAAAAAAAAAGGCTTACGAAAAGCCCATAAGTCATAACTGATCGTATCACATTCATCATATATAATAATAATTTTTTTTTATTCTTTTTTCGAGAACAACTTCAAATTGGATTAAAGCAGCGATATATCATTACAATGAATTCCTTAATCATGACAACTTTCAAATAAAGTAGCAATTCGAATTAATGTAAATTTGATGAAGATATCATAAGAATGAATGAATTGACAATGGAACAATGGAGATTTATGGAACTGAATATTTTGAATGACGAGAAATGAGCATTAGACGATGTAGACAAAATAAATGATAATTTTTAATGACGATAATTAGATTCTATGAATGAATCGAGTGTGTATGTTGAAGATTGATTTTACAATAGGTAAAATCCCAAATATTTCATTTTTTGTGTACAAGAATCAGATTATTGATGTAATTTATTAATCTTCTTTGTAGGTATTGTGTGTCAAACTTCATTGAAAAAGAAAGTTTAGTTTTGTTGGAAATGTAATGAGGTGCTTCACATTGCAGGAATTAATGAAGCGTCAGTTATAATTTTTGTGAAAATCAACTTTTTAACAGATGAACTCTTGTCAAATTGGGATCCATTATTAGCAATAACTTTGACACAACACTGGAGATCATGTTGAGGATATTGGCAACCTAGTGTTCAAACTATTTAGTTAGGCATCTAATAACGTCGAGTAGAACCTCAAAACATGCTAAATTAAACATGTATATTGCTCTAATCCGCTCAGTTGTGCTAAATGGTTCAGAGTCATGGAATATGACAGCTGCAGACGAACATGCAATTGGTGTCTTTGCAAGGAGGATCTTTAGAGTCATCTTTAGATCCAAGAGAGAAAGAGATCAGTATAAATGTCGAAGCAACGAAGAATTGGAGCTGAATTCTGAAATTTGAAACCTTTTTGGATCAAAATTAAACAATTAATCCTGATTTGCAGATGAATTTAAGTATTATTTTTGTAATTCATCCAAATTCTAACTAAACTGATGACTTAATTATGAAAATCACAATTAATGGACGTCAAAACTCAGTCTTAAATGTTTTCTACATACAACACGCTGTACCAACAACTTCAACAAACATTTACATTTCAGATCAAAATTCGTAAAAACCGATTTCAATTTTTGGGCTTAGCCGCAAATAACGTTCCATTTTTTTTAAAAATTTCAACGGAAAAAAATAATTTTTTTCAAAAACAGAATACTAATTATGTTAATTAAACTAATTTAAAGCATGATTTGCTTCCGTAGAGTAATCTAATCTTAAAAAGGAACATAAAATCTTTATGCTCCCACAATTTAAATCATAATAAACACATAAATTTAGCGATTTTTGTTAATTTTTCTGAAAATTTTTAAAAAATGGAACAAAAATTAACACTCAGTAATTGAGACATTTTTTGAATTTTTACATTAATTAAAGCACTAATCATAGCAAATTATATGCCAAAATGTTGGTTTTATAAATTTCTACAATTACAACTATCAAAAGTGATCCTAAAAAGTCCAATTAAGGAGAAAAATGCCTTTAACTTCAAATTACTGAGTGTGAATTTCTAAACGGCCATGCCCTTTTAGATTGTAGAATAACTACAAAAAAACATACTTAACGTAACATCTAGAGCAGAAAGATTTATTGCAACTCATTCTTCTTTATAATTTAAACAAATTAACTTCTAATCATTCACGTGCTGGCGCTTATAATCCATCAATTAACATTTATCTCTCTACATCTGTTGCTAAATTAACTCAACAGTTTGCATAAAAGCACATAGAATAATTTATAACATAGCACAAAAAAAAACATTATTTGCAATGCTTTGATCTTTTTAATATTCTCACAACTCATTCTCAAAATTAGCTAAATAAAACACAATTAAGTTCATGAAAAAGTGCAAATAACAGCAAGGATTATTAAAGACCGTGTAAGCTTTCATGTTAATTTATCTTAGACGAAAAAAAATATATCGAAACATATCCGAGAGAGCAAAAAAAAAAAATTATCTCTTTTTAATCATAAATTACACTTAATTACCTCATTCTATGCTGAAATGAATGCAGGCCATAGTAAATTGATAGTTAGCTGATATTAATACAAGCCATATTAAAATTTTAAAATTGACTTGATTGATTTGCAATTATCGAAATCATTTACGAATACTTTTGACTTTTAATTGAATGTTGAAAAGGAATTTAAGTTTTAAAATATATGGATTTGTTAAAGGAACTAGAATTGGGAGAATGGGGATTGTGACGCATTTTTGTGGGATTTTTGTATGGTCTTTGGTGATATTGAGTGGCAAATGGCTGTCATTCTTAATAAAACTGATCTGAAATTGGAAACGATAATTAATACTTGGTTTACTGACTTCCTTCGCTGGCCGTTGAGATCAATTTTGATCCATGGCCTCCCTTAAGTGGCGCCCAAAGCTGTCTCTATCGACAGCTTCCTTTCAAGAGTTCTTTGGTCGCCCAAAAGCTATTTTACCATCTACAAAATCAAATTAAAGCCTATTTTTTTAAAGAGTTTCTTTGCTTTTTGCCAATAACCTTAAAAATAAGATTTTTGGTCCACTTTATCAATACTTTTGTCTTTTAAATGCGTCATTTTTCGACGTCCTGCCAGTAACACTTCATTCAATCCTCACAAAACGCATCATTCTCTACCATTCACCTCACCAAATCATGCTAACAATTAAATTCAACAATATTGTACGTATACACTATGTCTTAAAATAATAGTAACAACATGCGATTCATTATTTTTTATCTTAATACAACACAAACAAGATTATTGTAAGGAACACTTCTAATGATTAGATAAATTGAAATATTTATAACTGTCTCCAATCATAATGAGTACAGCAACAGAACATACAAAGCAAAAATTAAATGCGCCGAAGCAAAATATAAACTTGGATATGAAAACAATAGATAAATACATATAGCGTCAATTTTCAAAAGATAAAATGCGAATATTAAAGCTTGACGAACGCTCTGACTATAGTCAATAATCATAAAACGTGCTTTGAATCGGTTAAGATTTTTTTTTTGCTGTGTGTTTATTGATTGTTGCGCTGAACTGTAAAAATCTCAATAATTCACATTACGTTCAATAATATTCACACGTCTCACTTCGGGGCTTGATTGAAATCTGCATTAATTCATTTTTTTTCGTTTTCATTAGAAACAAGAGATTTTGAGGGAAGTGGAAGAGTCGGTTTGGGTTATTAAGATGATTTAATTTGAAAATTGAAGATTTTAGCGATTTTTCTGATAATTTAGTTGACTTGTTTCAGCAATTTCGATTCAATTCAGCCTGTTTTGATTTAATTCATCACTTTTTGCTTCAATTCAACATTTTTTGCTCCATTTCAGCACTTTACGCTTCAATTTTGAATTTTATGTATCAACTCATCACTGATTGCTTCAATTCAGCACCTGCTTCATTTTTCCTTTCATTAATCCTTCATTAATCCTTCCATTAATTCAGCGACTCCCGCTTCAATTCAGCACATTTTGCTTAAATCCAGAATTTTATTAAGTGATGACACAAATGCGCCACAAATTTTCAACTTCTTAACACTTTCACATTACATTTTTTATTTGTTCATTTTGATATTTATTGTATTTTTGTTATAGTCTATATGAATATACATACTTTATATTCAGGAACTGAAACATTACAAGAAAAAAAAAATCTGAACATAATGGTTGTCTTTTTCATTTGACTCAATGCATTAGTCACTATTAATTAAAAATTACTTCATTTCAAAATCGCAATATTGTATTATTACATGCTTGAACGACTCAATCACTAAAGGCTATAGAATAAACCTCAATTAGATAGTAAAAGATTTTTATGTCTTTTTTTTTGAGCAAATATTGATTGAATGAACTTGTTCCATTCAACAGAAATATGTAGACACATTTTCATATTTTTTTTATAATTTTCGCGCGACTTTAATCTTTATTGATGAATATATCCTCTAGAAATATATATAATTTCACCAACGATTATTATTTTTCATCTTTTGTCACGAGATGTGTGCTTGGTGCCAAATAAAAAGTAACCAGTTTTATCTTTTAAAGATTTATATGAAATATTAAGATACACAGATACTCTTAAAATCGATTATGAATGATGAAATATTCCATTCAGAAAGTATCTTCATAAAAATTAATAAACACAGTTCGCATGCTGGGAACAAATCGTTGATTTCCGGCAGAAAACACTCTAAATCATATAAATAGTTTTGATATTTTGGCATGTGCCACAGTTTTCTAGTGGAATATATGGTAATTATGATAGGAAGATAAAAGGAATCAGATAAACAAAAGATTGCTTGTGGCATGCAACATGGGTAGCCAATTAGTTGGATGAATGAGTGGATTTTTATAGTTTTTAAGACAGGATTCAGAGATGGAAGTGGATTTAAATCTGCTTTATTTGAGTCGAGCCGAGTTTACTATGTTTCAGTCAAGTCGAGTCTACCTGGTTGGAGTCGAGTTAAGTCTACTTTGTTTGAGTCGAGTCAACTTGGTTTGAATCGAGTCGAGTTGAGTCGAGTCTACTCAATCCGATTACGAGTGTGTCGAATTTGAGCTCTGTCAGGAATTAAGCAGATTTTATGGATTTTTGGTTGAAAATTTGTTTCAAAATTCCTGAAAATTTGAGAAATTTGAGGTTTTCATAATTTTAAGAAGACGAAAGTCTAGCTTGAGAACGAAATCAGGCCAGATTTACACCATTCTTACGACTGATCTTTGTGCAGTGGATCCTTAAATCTTTAAGAATTTCAACATTTTTCGATAATAAAATCAATAAATTATAAAGCTTTTGGCCAAAATAACATTAAAAAGAACTCTCAAACCCAACACAATCAACAGATCCTGAAACGACTCGTGTCTCAACAAGCAAAAAATAACAAAAATAAAAATTAAAAGATTTCATTTCTCAAGTGTTAAATAAATTGATTCAGAAGTTTTAAGTCATAAAAGTTAATCGTAAAAAAAAGTTATATACATTTATTCACAAAAAAAAAATATTTACTCATTTACCATAAAAACTTGATAAATTGTGTTTTTTATTGCTCAACCAGCATGCCATACAAGCATCCCAGCACCAAAATAAAAATAAGTTTTATCTTAAACATGACTTGAAAATTTTTTTTAAAATATTTTTTTATTTACAAAAAGAAAGAAAAACTCATCGAAAAAAATAAAATAAAATTTCGATTTGCTGGTAACAAGATGTGTCAAAATAATCAATATTATCATAAATTTGAATAAATCAAAATGTGTTAAAACACAAATTTTAACATAGCATCGTGGAGAGAGCACTATGTGCTCTGTTGCTTGTAACTTGTGTTGCCTTCTTTTTTGATTTTGTTAACTCAATGACTAACGAAAATAAAATAAAAAACACTCTTTTTTTCGAAGCTCTCGTTTTGAACGAGAATCAAAGTGGATATAAAAATTAGGAAAGTTGGGAAATTTTGAGAGGTTTTGAGGTAGTTTGAGCGCATTTTCTGATGGTTTTGATTGGTATTCTTTGTGCTTTATTTAGTATTTTATAGATTATTGATTATTTTGGGGATGAGATTAGTAATAGAGCCAGTGTAGCACTTGTTATTGGCAATTGACAAAGGGCAGCATGTGATAGAGCCAGTTTTTGACGTCAACTGAGAGAAGTCATGGATCACAGTTGAATCTGTACGGCACAACTCCCCATAACCCCTCATAACTCTTAGTTGCTTAATTCGCTGGCCGTACAGATCAGCTCCAAATCCAATCATAACTCAATCCCCAAAAATCCATGCTAACAATCTTAAAAATCTCCAAATAAAGAAGTGTGAGTAAAGAAAATAAAATTAATTCAGAATTAATTCAATTTACATAATTTAACATATCTACAGGAATTATATGTGCGTATATGTCTATTCACCTCCATACCATATCAAAACATAACATTAATGAATGAATAAAGCCACATAAAAAATGATGATGATCATGATGATGGTGCTTAAAACAGATTAATTTTTGATTAAAATGAAAACAGTCATGGAAAAAATGCCTTAAAGATATTCAACTGAATTATAATCGACCATAATTCAAAGGAAATTTATTGGATATAAATTAGTAATGAGAGCAAATAATATAAATTATAATAATATATGTCTTAATCAGACTCACATTATTATTTGAATCTTAATAGACGAGCTTATTAGACCTCAAAAAAAACCAACCGCGCTGATCTTTTTTTATCGTAAATACAGCTTAATATTAGACAAATTGCAATAAATTTTTATAGTCATAAGATGAAATATGAAGAAATAGTCAAGTCTTGTATAGATCGCTTACTTGTATGTTATCCCTAAAGAGATTAATTTAAAAATTATCGTAATATAATGAAAGCATTTTAGCATATTTTGATCGATGATAAAAATGAGAACATGAAGCACGTCTACTCGCTTGTTTGCAGAAATAAATATATACACAATTTAATGTATGCAAAATCTACTTACATCAATTTCCTATTAAATGTATATTATATTTACCTTGCCTAGTCGTCACTGGCATGCAGTTAGGAGTTGATGACTAGTTTGTAGTAAAATATTTTAATCCTTAGTGAGGGTCAGGCGTTGGGGACTGAGAATTGAGAGAATTTAAGGTTTGTCTAAAACTAAAGAATTCTTAGGTAAAAATGCAGACCTACAGCAATGGACGGACTGTAATTTGCAGCTGAAAACAGCAGAAATGAGTACCTAAATTGTAGGAAGTGCAGACCTACACCTATGAATCTTGGTAGAACTCTAAGAGCGTCTGGATTTTCAATTTTCGGGAAATCCATGTCATGCTTTGCATAGACTGTAATATCTCTTAATTTTACATTAATATAGGATTCGAACTAGAAGTTTTGCTATTTTTTAGATTTTTCTACTATTGAACTAATCAAGGATGCTAATAAACTTGGCCAAATTCTAATTTAAATTGTAATTGTCACTTAAATGTCCACTAGCACTAGCAACATGGCGTAGGACGGTAATCAAGGAATGCCAGTTTGAAGTCAAAACTGAGAATTTGTACAAGCTTTGTGATACAGCCAGCAACAGAGTCATATGGAAGGCATTTTGTAACAACCTAGGCTCTAAGTCGGAGCATGGTTCCAGTAAGTAAGTAAGTAAATGTCCACCAAACCATTAGTAAGCGTAAGCCAAAGAAGCCAAAAGTTCATCCAAAAACTCACTAACACAGAATGTCAGCCAACATCACATCAGTCCATTCATCAACCTATTCAACATAAAAAAAAGATTTTTAAAATGATTGAAGGAACACACACAGATCATAGCAGTAGAGTCGTATTATGCCAAACGTATGCAATTGCAGATGCATATGCAGATTTAAATCACCCTAATTGATGGACATTAATTTATTCAATTTATGCGGTCACTTGTGATTTCTGCAAAGACCTCATAAATAAATACGCAATTTACAATGTTTCAATTTACAATCAATTTTGTCTTCATACTTTGTATTTATACTCGTTCGTCCATAATAAAGTCTTTATCATCATCG
The DNA here is from genome assembly GCF_022539635.2 of Chironomus tepperi. Lineage (NCBI taxonomy): Eukaryota > Metazoa > Arthropoda > Insecta > Diptera > Chironomidae > Chironomus > Chironomus tepperi. Next base: position 206,108 of record NW_027226383.1, read on the forward strand.
ATCGATCGAGCTTGCATCTCTTGTGAGATGAAAAAAAATTTATGACCACACAAAATGTAAAGATGAAAATTGTTATTATTAATATTTTTTTGTTGTTTTGGCGCATACAAATTAGTGGATGAAAATCACGCTTATCAAATTAATAATATGTTTTGGGGTCTAATACAACAGAAATGAATAATTAAATTATCGATTGTGTGAATTAAATAAAAAAAAAATAAAATAAAATCTGTATGAGGCACAACAACTTTATTATGACGATGCTTGCCACAAAGATCAACAAAAGATATCGGCAGAAAAATTTTTTTTTTATCCCTTTCAATTCTTTCTTTTTTTTCTTATTTATGTTCTCAACATGCAATTATGTCGAATGAGAATAAATACATTGCATAAGGAAAAAAAAAAGAGAGGAGATATAATAATAAACAAAAAAATTGAATACGGATTAATTTTTTTTCTCCTTTTTAGGAACAGATATAGAGAATAAAAAGAGATTGTTGAGATTTCAGTTTGACTGACTGAATCGATGCATGTCGAGATGTCACATGGGGATTAGTTGACTGTTTTTTTTTTTTTTTTTGTTGTGGTAGGATGAGTTCTTTAGAAGTTTAGTGGATGTCTCCTTAGAGACGGGAGTCGAGTTTGAACTGATCTAATGGGAAATGATTAGTTTGTTTAACGTCTGTTGGATGCAATTTAGGAGTTTGATGTTGTTTCAGTTAATACCGTTTATGAGCTTTGATTAATTGTACTGCATACTGATTAAGTATGTAAATAGTTAAGCTTTATTGAAGTAGAAACAAATTTACATAAATTCACGTTAGCACACAAGTTTTTGTCGCAAGTCGCGAATCACAGAAATTCAAGTGGTGAATCAGATCCTGAAAAAGCATTTTGAATCAACTAGATTCAACAAATTGAACTCGGGTCGTTAGAACGGTAGTCCGACACTCTAACTAAATATGGACAAAATTAACAACAATACTAGAGCGATATTAGTGTAAGTCGATTAATGGATCCAAAATCAGCCAATACATGCCGACTTGACTCTAGCCATGATACCGGATTAAAATTGGCTTTAAACTAAATACGATATTATGAGTCATGCCGGCCTGGAGCCGGATTTTAATTGAATTACAAATTTATGTTAATTGAGGCTAATGCACAGGGATATCATTAGAATAAGGTACACATCTACTCAAATACTATATCAACTCGGGTCTGCTTAAGATACTTGATCCTCAGGATAATAGTATACTTTGATTAGCACTCCTAAGAAACCCCAAATCTCCAACCAAGAATATCATAATCTCACTTCCAATACATCTTCAAAAAACTGCGCTATTATAATAACCCTAATCACAACAATCCAAACAAAAATTATCTTACGCTTTTCATCGCTGAACTCTTTTTTTTTTTTGTGGGCGATCAGTTGTTTTATTGTTTTTGCATCTTATATGCCACGAAAAAAAAAGGCTTTATTTTTCATCCAATCCGATGTCTCATATAAATATGTATGCTGTTAAGAGAAATAAAGGAATGGAAAGGAAATCAATTGCAATTGTGAGTGAGTGTAAAAGCCCTATAAATATTTATTTTTCAAAATTTATTCCCATGATATCCCCCGTGTATGTTTATATATATGTTTTTTTGTCTTAATACACCAAATTGCTATTCAACAACGCACACTTAAAGCAACAACAATAATAATGACAGTAAAGCAAAGAGAACAAAAAATGATGATGAAGGAAAAAAAAGGCAACAGAATAAAAAAAAAAAGTAAAAAACAAACACACGACGAGCGTCAATTTTCAAATGCACACACAGGACAGGATACATTATGGTAAGGGAGATAGAGAGACAATGAGTAAGAGAAAGATCTCTCACATTCTCAGGGTTTTTTATTATATTGTCTTATTCATGCATTTATGGACACAATATAATACAATGAATAATGATGATAATTACATCTTTGGCATTGATGTCGCAATCAGTCCCTTAACATCAACATAATTTCACTCGTATATAATGGATGGTGGGATGAAATTGGGAAAAGGATTAGAAAATTGGGCTGAATTGCTTTTAGCTGATCTCAAACTGATATCTTAAGTCTTTCAAATTCAAATTTTTAAATACCGTTAAAATTCAAAATATTGTAAATTTGAATTTTTAAAATCAATTGGTTCACAATTGAATTCAATTTGACTTTTTTGAAATTTTTGAATTTTTTGGAATTTAAATTTTCAAATTTCAAAAAACCGTTAATTTTTTAAAATTTTTAAGAACAGTCTAAGATCAATTTCGAAACGATCCCCAACTTCGAATAAGTCAGCAACCTGACCCGACAATCTTCACCTTCAAACTCCCATAACCCATAACATAATGCCATAATTCTGAGAGAAGAAGACATAGAAATTGTCTCGACTCACTTAATAACTCTATTTATACAAGCACTATGATATACATCGCTATTATCCGCACACCTCAGCTCTTCTCCTTCTTCCATCCTCATAATCTCTTTTAGCATGTCTTTTCTTTCATTCAAAATCGTCATTATGAGTCATCAACATCAACACCATATTGCACCAAAACACTTTATTAATTCATAATCAATGCTGTTAAGTCGCTAGTAAGTCTGTTAATGTAAAAATTGCATTTAAAATCTATTTAAATTCAAATTAATAATCTTTAGTTTTTTTCTGCTATCTCATTAATAATAATGTAAAGAGTGGGATTATATTTTTTTAAGTGCAAAATGCAAGGCACTTTATGTATATGGGGTTATGATACTATAGAAATTTAATTTATTGTATTAGCGAATTCTCAATTAAATGTTATGAATATGTTGGTAAGAATGTCTAGGGTGTGGATGTTTTTAAGGAAGTTTGAACTTTTATGGAGAATTAACGGATTTTAATAATTCGAATAAAATTTTTCTTTTTTTCTTCCCACTTCGAAAAGTTTTTCTCAAATATTTAGCAAAGTAATGAAAGTTTTAGAACTAAAATGAACTTTTATTGTTTAAAAACATGGCAAGCGTCTATTAGAAAACAAAATTCGCTAAAATAGCAGTTAAAATCCAGAAAAACTGAATTTTTAAGTTTTTTCAAAGACAATTCGTCATATTTGATTTCAAATCTTTAATAAATCTCAAAATTGCGCTAAAAAAACTTCATTTTTTTGTGCTATTCCTCATATGCAACATGTTAAACCTCTTGCTATGTAAATCCCTGTTTATTTACAATCGTGCAATGCCAAAAATAAAATTACATTACATTTACAATGCAAAAGCTCGATGTGATATATTGCGTGTTTAGCTTTTATGCTAATAACATTTTTTTTTGCCTTTATTTCTCACTCGATTTTAATTGGAAATTTATATTGTTTATATTATGATGCTATTTATCATGTATGAAATATAAGAATAATTATTTAATAAATGAGTCCAAGCTAATGGGTTCGTGAACTGATGGTGGAAGTTAAAAATGTTGTGTGATTTAACAGTTGCCAGGCTGATTCTACTTAATATTTTCACAAAATAAAATAAATAAATAAATTTATCATCATTTACCAATAAACCAACAGGACGCCAAAGCTATTATCAAAAATTATAAATAAATAGCAATAAATTTGTATATACTTAAATAGTGAAATCAAATCTAGTGTCAAATGGTAAATATTTATATCCAATAATAGGATTCCCGAGACAAGACAACTAAATTCAATTTTATTTGACAATTTTATCACCCGAAAAATTTATGCAACACTCTTAACGTCGTGGAAAATAATGTATTTATATGTCAAATATTAAAATTAGAGTTTGGTAAGCTTTCATGGCTTTGAGGATTGAATAAGAATTTCTGGAAGCTTTTCATCCCGTTCCAACCCCGTCATGTGATCGATAATTCAAATAGAAACAATAAATCATAAAAAAATAACAGATTTTAATCTAAAATTATTAAAAAAATCCACTCAATTTATTAATTGACGTCATTTATAAATGACACACCAAGTCTCGACCACTACACTTGTTCAAATATTTGTGAATTTTTAATCATACAACATTTATCAACCTTATACATTATCGCGCCATGTCGATAGACAGAGAATAAAAGTGCTAATTATTTTTTCTCTTAAAATGACAAACAAGGAACAAATGTCGCACATTTATCATGGAAATTATGAACAAATAAGCACAACATAAATTTATAAAATATTATTTTATTTCTCTACTCGACAATTTTCAACTTATTTTTTGAAATTACAAAACATACATAAAGCCTCAATTAAATGTAGCCGTCGATAGGAGCAGAAAGAAGGCGATTTCATAAAAATAATGATAGGAGGTAATTATAATAAATTATAATGATATGTAATTTATTGAATTGTATCTGTTTGAGCATTAACTAAATAGTTACCACTCTATGCTCTATAATTTACATAATAGCGCTCTTTTCTACATCCAATCTAGCTTTAAACAAATTTTCAATTTATGTAAAATACATTTTTTTATATTTTAAACTCAAAACTTTAATTCAATGCACATTTTCTATGAGCATAAAAATGCACACATTTAGACTTTTATCACTGTGTGATTGGCATTAGCCGCTGTGTAAGTACACAAATGTGGATAAAAGATAATGATTTATATCTCACCTGTCAATCGCTTTCTCTGCTTCTTCTACATATTTTATGCGAGTATGTTAAGGAGCAAAAAATGGGAGATGAGATGATTGTGATGGATTTTAGTGATGAGATGGGCTTTAGGCGCATTTTTTATGAGTTTAAATTGGTCAAGCATCTAAAATTAAGTGAACGGCTGGATTAGTTGATGGCAAAAGAGTGTCAGGAAGGTCCAATAACTCTTGGAGAGTAGCTGTTGATAGAAATAGCGTTGCTTTTGGTATCGGCAATTAGCAGACGGCAGCCAGCGATAGAACCAGCCTTAGGGGACATCTAAGGGAGGTCATGGATCGCAATAGATCTCTACGACCAGTTTAAGTAAGTAAACTCGTCAAAATTCCTCCAAATCACAATAATTACTCAAAAAAAATTACTAATTATGACGCATGCCTATAAAAATTAAAAATCGACATCATTAACCACAAGAATTCCATAAAATCATCAATTTTCCTGAACCATCATTAAGGAAGTAGACAGTCATCAATACCATAAACAAGCCTGATCGCTAGCCATTTGTGGAAACCAGCATAGAAAATATATTATCAACAAAACTTAACATTATTAAATGATATGAATTACAACAAGAAAATCAACATCTGTGTGATGTGTAAAAATGACAAGCGTGATTTAATCAAATCTAAATGGAGCATAAATTACTTGCGTGAGGAGTTGCAAATTTATTCAACTATATAAATTATTTATTCGCATAATTATTTGTTCACTCGCATTACATTCAATTGAATTCAATTTTATTTGCTTCATTTATGAATGTTACTCTTATATATATTTTTTTATTTGAAATGATCATTGAATGAGTGACTATTATTTGGTATGTTAATTGGATGTGAAGAGGAAATTTCATACTTTAAAGGCATTTTGATTGATATTTTTTGAGCTCGCATGTGATATCCTCTAAAAATATTTATTTCTCATTAAGGTCGTGTGCGATTTATGCATTTTTTTTATTATTTTTAAAGCAGTTTGATTGGTTTGAGGAGCTTAGGAGTTGGAATGTTATCAAATTGTCCTGTAAGACGTGAATATTATGTGGAATCATTTAATATTGACAATATTAAGACACTACTTCTTGTAATGATTAAGAAATCGACCTTGATCAGTAATTGAACTCGTATCCTCATAAAATAGAGAATTTAAGAGTTCTAAGATGCTGTCTAGGTGCTCTACTGCAGCAATGGTGATTATAGATCTGTCTGTTGCCTACATAAATTAAGATGATCTTCTGATTCGATACCAGAATGCAATATATGAATTGTTTATACCAACATCGGTTCTGCTATCGATGATTCGATTCTAGGCTGTTCTTTGCAATTCCTTCAAGCATTTCTTATAGTTACAATATTCAAGCATACTCAAAACCAATACCTCCTATAAAATGCGCAGTATCACAATCCTCACTCAAATCAATCTTTTATCCAAACGACTTTTTAATTTTTAATTAATTTTTTTGATATTTTTTTCTTCTTATTTTCATTTTCATTAACTGTGCAATTTGTGGGAAAAATCTTATTTGCCAGCACTTATTTCTAATCTTGTGCAACTTCAATTCACAGAAAGCAGAGTGAAAACTTGTAAATGTCAAGCATTTATCATTTCAATTTATGCAATGTTATTTACTTTAGATATTTTTCTAATTAAATTGTATTTTTTTTTTTTTATTATTATTTCTCTCTCTTCTCCATGATATGTTATGGTTGAAGCAGGTAAGAGAATGAATGAAGTAATTGGTACATATCACAAAACTCATATCAATTTTAATTGAGAAATTTTTCTTCTACTTCACTGACTGCATGTCTTTATGTGTCTTGTGAATTTTTTTTTATTTTTATTTTCTTCAGATTATTAGCAAAGTTGAAGGAAAGCACAGAGAAAAGGCATGTGAGACAATGAAAAATTTCCACCAATTAATGATGTTTTGTAATGAAATGATACGGAGTAAGACATTACAGCAAGACCCGATGCGATATTGAGTTATTTTATAGGCTGTAACTGAGTGGAAATTGGAATTAATCGTAAGTTGTCATTAAAATTGACACATGGAAGAATTTTTGTGATGATTTATTGCCTTTTTCTGTGTATGAGAGTAATAGTGAATGGAACTAAGAGGTCGGCAACAAATGACACCTATGTTTAGTGATTTAGGGTCTTGTTGATGCTTGTATTGAACGGCGGAATGGAATTTAGTGCAAATTTGTGCTGGATTGTGGATCAGAGTGGACAAATATACGTTAGAACTAGCCATAAGCTGGACATTAGCCTGATTTCAACATGTTATAGCGTATTTATGTTTAATCGGGTGATCTAAGAACTCGATCAGCACTAGTCGATTAACCGATCCAAAATCCGGCACCAGACTTGCATGAATCAAGCATTCAACTGGATTCAAACTGATTTCGACACCAAATAAGCTTCAAGACGGCCTGAAACTGGGTTTTTGAATGTTTAACTGATATTCTTCAGTCCTGCATCCTTTATCGTAGGATAAGGTTTAAACAAATTGAAAATAAATATCATCACATTTATCATTCACATAAATATATTTAATTTTATAAAAAATATCAAGAAATTATCCAAAAAACCCTCAACTCTTCACGGCTTATACATCAATTTTATTTTAAAAGAATTCCTTCATTATGACATCACCATAAGTTGGTCACAAGTATTCATTACTACAGGTTTTTTTCCCCTCTTTTATTTCCATTAAATTGCAAATTTCCTCTAACACATATTTTTATTCCTTATAATAAATTAACTTATCGCACATAAATGACCAACAGAACCGAAAGGAAGAAGACACAACAAAAGAAAAAAAAATCAATAACTTTTTTTTTATCATTTCATTTTGTAGCGGAACGATGTTGCGGTCATAAAGGGGAAAATTGTGTTATTAACAAGACATGAAATGTGTGGAAATAAACCACAGGAAAAATAAATATGAACATTGCGTGCCTAAATTCGATTTTCATTATGTTCCATTAAGGTGCTCATTTTTTATAATATAAATATGTTAAAATGTGAGGAAAATGACTTCACATGGTGAGTGAGAGGTAGATAAAGTATTTCTTTGTGACTTCCACGTGGATGTGGGTGAGGATGTTACTGATTTGAGGTCAAAGTTGATTGCAAATTAGTGGATTTTGTATAGATGTGAGATGATTTCTTATAAAATTTAGAAATTTGATCATAAACTATGGTTGCAAGGATAAATTTAAGGTATGGACTATCAAATAATCTAGTTTATTTCCATGACTTTATCCAAGGATAGGGTTTAGTCTAGTTTTAAACTTAGATGCGTCTTAAATTCTATTCTAAAGTTGCAAATGAAGGTGTTCCCTGGGTATATTTTTATATATGCCATATAATAGAATATAATCCGGGGTTTGCTTATAGCAACGGCACTGTGATCCCAAATTCTCTACAAAATGCCAATCTCCTTGATAAAGCCAACAATGTCCAAATAGCGTTATTTTAGCATGTCCTCAACAACCGTAAAGTCCGTATCAAAGTGTTTAACGTGTAGCCATAACGGCCAAGAAATTTTCTTGCCCTTGATCCTCAAAATCATTCATTAAAACTGATCAAAACCCTAAGCATTCAAAATCAACAAAATAATCAGCCAAGAAGTCCAAAATTCCTTTCCATACCTCACTAATTCACCTTTTTGCTTTAAGAGGTCATTTCACTCTCATTCATTAATATTTTCCTTTCCACACTATATATAGTCATTCCATACATATTGTATTCATCAACCATAATGATATTGTTTCAAAACTAAAGCGAAAGGATATATCCACATGTGAATTATAAAAAAGGGCAAAAGTATCTCATTTTTCAAAATAACTTTTTATCTGTTCTCATCAAATCATGATTATCACCCTCTAATACCATGTTTTATGTAACAACAGTTGTAATTTGAGTACATCTGCTGATGCATTCAGATGGTTTTTTAAATACCTTATTTTATGATGAATTATTTTATGGACTCATAATTCACTTCTTTTGTTTTAACATTTAAAAAATGTTAAGAATTTTATTGTTTGCGGATAGAAGCAGCACAGTCACGTGTGTAAAATCAATTTGAGAACTTTTTTTTAACTTTTGACATTGTGCGACTTTTATTTTCCCATTTCTTGACTCCTTAAAAATACTTTTTGGCTATTCCAAATACCTATTTACCTTCCAGCACGTGGACAAGTCAAAAAATATATTTTTTTATGCTCAAAGAAACTTGTATCATCCATTTACTAATTAAATTACATGCATTTTTTTTAACCGTGTGCCGAACATTAAAACCCTCGTTTACTTAATTTATATGGTATATATTTAAAGATTGAATGCGCGAATGGAAATAAAAAAGAGAAATGAAAATAATACAGAACATATTTTTTTTTTGTTGAGGGTTAAAATGCGTAAAATAACCATCACTTGTAATCTTTTCATCATGATCAAAATTAATTCATTTATACATTCGTCTTGAGATTTTTTTATTTTTTTCAATGCATGCTCTCGTGCCACATACTTATCCATGATATTTAAGATGAATGAATGAAAAATTGTGTAAATAAATATCTGAATATTCATAATAAAATGTGTAAGTTGATGATATAAAAATGACTATTGATAATCAACAATGGAAAGTGTCAAAATAGTTGAGTATTCAGCGTTCGAGATCTCATGAATCAAAATGCTAATGAGACATTTCATAATCGATTTTTATATTGTTGTGAAAAAAAAAATGAAAATGTTGGGAAGTTTGGAAGTGATGGTTGATGGAAAATAAGGCGCAAATTTATGAATTTGAACATTTATATGTGCGTGACTTTTCCTAAGACTAAGCAATAGCTTAGGTAGATTTAAACCTTCTTAAGAGGTATCAAATTGCCACAATAAATTGAATCCATTAGTTTTTGACACAAAAAGGTGAATTGCTCAATTTTGGTCATATGAAGCAGACACGGGTCACCAATAGACCACGGAACATTAGCGTTAAGTGAAAATTTCTAAGCTGTCTCGTAAAATTCACAGGAAAATGCTCGAATATACTGTTCAATTTTGATTTAGAAGAAGTTGACTTACTTTGTCTGGTTTTGACAATTTTGGCTCACTTTTGTTTAGATTTTTCAATACTACTCTTTCAAGAATATCTGAATTCAGAGTTCGCAGGACTTTAAGAGTCCCCATAGGCGCCTCCAATGAAATCCAGACGCAATTGAGTCCGTAGGATTTACCAACCATTTCTTATTTACTAAATTTTAGTCTCATGTCAGTCATCAAACCTTCATTCATCCCATTCCATACAAAATTATGCTAACAACTTTAAGATAAAAGCCAAAAATTCGCGCACGTTCGCTAGGCTCATCTCACAAGAAGATGCGAAATTTTTCAAGCCTACAAAACTTGATTGTTGTCGTTAATTGATGAAGATTGTTAAAATGTTTCTATGTTCGCATAGATTGTCCATTACGACTTTCTACATTAGCTTTTATTAAGAAAGTTTGGCAATTTTTTGTTGACAATTTTATGATTGCCATTTTGTCAAATTTATGAGATTTTTTGGTGATGTAAAAATGAGTTGAAATTTTTGATGGCGACTTTCTTATTTCTTTTAACAAAATTTTTGAAATTTAGTGATTTTGGTTGCTTTGGTCGACTTTTTGTAACCAATATTGATGCAATGCAGCTGCTAATTGAATTATAATTACTTCATTAACCACTGCATGGCATTCAATGTGATTAATTCACTCTTGGTTTATACAGTTGAGAAATTAACAGCAGATTATTTCATTATAAATTACTTACTTTGCGGCTGATCATTTGCTTACTTGCTTTACCTTCTTATTATAGCCACACGCGTGTCTCTTTTTTGCCTTATTTTCCATGTCTTTCTCTCTTTCACGATCATTTTCATTTCGTAAATTTCGTCAGTGTCTCGGTCAACTTATATTATTTTTGGTGGATATCCAATGCATATTTAGGCTCATTTGTGGAGTACATAAAATTGATCACTTGGGAACATAAGCGATTATTAACTTCTTATTTAATGACTGACTTACATGTGTCATGTCTTCGACTTTATAATCCATTTACTCGATGACAAATGAACTGGTCGATTAATTTTGAATTGATTTTTGGTGGTCAGTTTCGGTGGACTTTTTTTGATGTGTGGGAATATTTTGGTTGATGGAGATTTATGGCGCTTTAGCAGCAAGTAGGTCAAAAATTGACAAAAATACATGAAAATTTTCAAAGCCAATTCGATCCAAAAAATCCACTTTCAATTTCAGTCATTCATCAATTTTTATCAAACTTCATCTAATTCATCTCAATTTCTACTTCCAATCTCATTACAGGTTGTAACAAAGTCTACACAAAGAGCTCTCATTTGAAAGCACATCAAAGAATTCATACTGGTAAGTTCGCAATAACTTTATTAAATTAAGATCGCATGCACATGCTTCATGACAAATTTCGATCATAACTGATATTAATCTATGGCAATATACATGAGAAGTCTTGTGCTGTGTCTATTGTGAATTATTATTTCTCAATCAATTTATGTCTTTTTTGCGATCTTTTTATCGCATTTTGTTCCATTTTATAAAAAAAAAGTCTTTTTGAAAATAGTTTAAATAATGGCAAGAAATGAAGTCAGGCAGCAGTGTCAGCAGGTCGTTTGGAACGAGTCTATTATACATGAAGACAGATACTAGCAGCAACAGCAACAACAACAATTGAGTTATGAAATTGTTTCTCTTAAAATTTACGGCTCATTTTAAGTATGGCACACGCATTTCATTCCCTTTTGTTCAGGCAAAAATTCAATGGAATGGAAATAAGATATGAACGATATGAGCATATTCAGCCACTGCCGTTCAGATCTCAATTGCGATTGTTTCATTTAATAAAATTCCAACATCAAATTGTGCTCGTATCGTGCTGACCATTAAGCGCCTCACATTCCGTGTACAAGTCATGCCTTTTAGCAGTTTGCTGCTTATTTTATTTTTTCGTTCATTCAGTTGGCTCGCTTAACTCTTGACATGATATTTAACTTCCTCATCTCATTCACTTTCAATTTCGCTGTTTCTTTTCTCGTTTTTATCTTCAGCTGTGCTTCTTTTTCATGCTTAACAAAAAATACTTTTTTGAATCTCGATATTCAGTGCATAGACATTCATTACATTGAGATTTATTTGCGGTACAATTTTATATCAATTTTGATATCAACATTTGACTTTGTGTATTACTGAATGGACTCTGTAATGGAACTAAAATGAACGGCAAAATGTGCAGCAAGTGGAATTAAAAATTGCATTTGAACTCGGATTTTTAATTAGGTTTTGATGTTGTTTGGATTGATAATTTTATATGCAGTTTGACTGCTTGTTGGATTAAACTAGAGTTATCAACTGCAAAGTATTAACCACAAATATGCGCTCTATCCGTTCCCTAACTCAACCAAAAATTCAATTTCTTCTTTTCCTTTTTAAATTTCTTCAAGTTGATTTGTGATAATTAATTAATATTGTTAAATGTCAAATGTGAACTATTGTCAGAGCATTTTCATGTTGTTTTCCTTGCACAATCACAACATTAATTAAAAATAAATCTCGAATTTACTTTTTTTTCTCTCTTTCTTCCTCATTCTCGTTATGTCCAACAAGCAAATGAAATTTGAAATCGAACTGAATTGCTTGCTGCTTGCTGTTGATTTTAATTTGATTTTTGTCATAAATTAATTCAATCATTCAAATCAATCATGTTATTCGTGTACTTATGTCACTATGATTTCTTTCATCTATTTCTCTTGATCATTGCTTCTTATTCCTTCTGTGTGACTGGAAAGTAATTTAGTTCAGTAGCAGCGGTAATGGTTGAAATACGAAAGGAATTTTTCGTTAGTTTTATGAGCTTTTTGGAATTTTGAGACTCGATTTTGACTGATTTTAGTTGAATTGACGGAAGTTGAAGGTTTGGAAGTTGACATGAACTTGGAGAAGACTAACTGGCTAGGATAGCTTGTTATTAGCTACTCACTGATTAATCTCACAATTCCCACCTCAAATTCACTTATTCAACCCATAAAATCCAGCAGTTTGATCCAATTTCCAATAATATGTTCAACATCTCACAACATGAAGATAAAGAGCAACAGAAAGTGAACATAATTATGTCTTTATTCGAACATGAAAAGTCTTTCAAATGGATTAAAATGTTCATAGACAAAAACAGCCAATTATTAGTCAGCAAAAGTGTACAAAGCCTAATAATAATTAATAGTTCTTGGCAAATACAGCTTGTTTGAGTGATAAAAATCACTCGTACGCCTTATTGAGAGATAAATTTGCAGCTTTTTTTGCTTCCTTTTTATTTGCAATTTTTCTTGCACTTTTCATGACTTTTTATTAATGCTGGTTGACTTGGTTCAGTTGTTGATTGGGTGCGAGAAGAAAATATCAAAGGAATAATTAGTATTCTGTTAATGTTTTACACTTTGCAGCTACAGATTAAAATTCATTTCTTATTTTTTATTTAATTTCTACTCTGATAATAAATTAATTTCAGTTTTAATTCGAGTACTAGAAATTGGGATCCTTACTGAATTCTTCTCAATTTGGAGTATACCTTCGTTGCATATTTCATTGACAAATCCATATTTAAGGATTTTTTCAAGATGTTCCTGAAATTTTAATTCTTCTAATTTTTATCTAAATTCTAACTTACTTTCATGAAAGAATACAACCCTTACTGATGTCAACAACCAACAAATGATGAAAATTCTATAAAGTTAGTGCTCTGAAATCAAGCTACATGAATAGTTATGGAACAACTTTTATCGCTTTCAATTGCAAATAATAAAATAAATAAAAAGTAATAAAAATTTTAAAGTCGATTTTAACGCATGTAAAATGATAAGCGAATGAATTAATTATCGCGACTTATGCCTTAGCTCCTTCACTGAGCTGTGCATTGCTTCATTTTGTCTTTAAGATTCTCTGGCAGTTTTTCAATAATTCTCTTCTATAAAATTGAAATTCCGATCAAAAATGCACTCATTCCACAATTTCCAATACCTTTCCAACTTGATTCCATATTTTTATAACTGAATAATTCAAAGCAGCGTCAATAAAAAGGCATTTAACATCACTTGGTGTAAACAAACATTGCAGTCACTTCAGCATCTCTTGAGACATCAAATTATGTCCATAAGTGTGAAAATCTTGTCCATTAAATCGAAAAGCAAACGTAAGTCATAAGAAGGTAATGGCAGAAGCAGAAGCAAGCAGTAGAAAATGAGCTTAATTAGATTGGACATTGATGATAATTTAAATTAAGAAATTTGCATATTTTAACACCTCTGCAATGACGATAAACTTAAAGCCGATAACTAATTAAGTTCCAACTTGCCATCAAAATGAGACAAAATATTGACTTGACTAATTTGTTGACTATCGAGCATGTCCAAAAATATTTAAATTAATTCCATTTCAAATTAGATGAGAATCTAAATAAGATAAGAAATGGAAATGAATAAATTACAAATGAACCCGTTCTTTTCGAGTTAATTCAACGAATTAATAGTTCCAGTGATCAGGAGTTGATTAATAGAAGATCCAGATCCCTCAAATTGATCTTTTTTAATCTCTCGATGAGATTGCAAATAATACAATATTAAAGAACATGTATAGAATGCCGAATTTTGATAAGTATTAAGAGTATCTAATTGAGGAAATGATACGTTTTGGTTGTATTGCCAATTGTTCATGTAGTTAAAAGCTTCCAATATCAAACACAGAAACGTATTATCTTAACTACGTATTAAATTGCACAGTGTGCATTATTTACTCAGTATTATTTTGACATTTTACAAGTAAACATGGAAAAGTGGGAAGGCAAAACAGCAATCGTAACAGGAGCTTCATCTGGCATTGGCAATGCGCTCACTCATGACCTAGTCAAACATGGAATTAATGTTGTAGCTCTAGCTCGTCGTATGGATAGATTAGAAACACTAAAGGAACAATTAAAGAATGAGAAAGGAAAAGTCATTCCAATCAAATGTGACGTGTCTGATAAGGCATCTATCGATGCAGCATTTGAACAAATTGAAAGGGAAGTTGGTACAGTTCATATTCTTGTCAATAATGCTGGTGTTGCTCAGTTGAAAATGATATTTAGTGAAGATGAATCTACTGAACAGACCATAATCAATACAATCAATACAAATCTAGTTGGATTGGTTTTGGTTACAAGAAAATCATATAGACTAATGAGGCAGAATGGTGAACATGGAATTATCATAAATATTGGAAGTGTTGTTGGACATTCTTCGATGTATTCGCCTCATTCTACAAATGTTTATCGAAGTATGTAGCTTAATTTAATTTTGTAGATTTTTGGAGTTACTGTATTTCCTGATAAAAGGAATTAAATTACAATTCTTTTACAAATGCTAGGTACAAAGCATGCAGTTCGAGCTGTTTCAGACTCAATGCGTCATGAACTTGTCAAACTCAATTATTTAAAGATTCGTGTTTGTGTAAGTAGTAAGAGACTGTTCGCTTAATTAGAGTACATTTTAAAATTTATCCTGAAACAGGAAATCAGTCCAGGAGCAGTTGAAACAGAAATCTTTGAAACTGGAGGCTGGAAAGTTCGAAATTCTGATAAATCATTCGTAAAAAGCGGAATTATACCAATGTTAAAGAGCGAAGATGTATCCAGAACTATTTTATTCATGCTTGAACTTCCATATGATGTAAATGTTACAGAAATGATTGTTAAACCAGTTGGTGAAAAGTTTTAAGGCAGTGATTTTAATAAAATTGAGGTGAAGAGTAGGAATTTTGGTAATTTTGTCAAAAGGTCATAATCACACTTGACATGATCCCATTTTATTGCTGGAGATCCTTAGCAGATGCTGACTTATTTATAGATTACCCTGTGATATTGTGCTTCAGTACATTGCAACTCAGTATCTAAATGAAAATATAAAATACCATAAGTAAATATTAACATGTCTTAAATCATTAGTCAGCATAATTTTATCCGCAATTATGTACACAGTCACACAAAAATCATTGTTTTCTTATCGTTAAAATATAAAAATTAATTAAAAAAATACTCGACCTTTTGGAGCGACTTCAGCGCATTATTGTCTGAGCGATCAGTAATTGATTAGGAAATCAAGGCAAACCAATTTCCAAATTAATAACAATTAGCATATTAACGGTTTTTTAGAATTTAAATTTTGTAACGGCTTGTAAAAATTTAAATTTGTTAAAAGCAACGCCTTATGTTTTAAATATAAAATGAAAAATCATTAATTAATATACATAGATGTGGATTTGGGATACCAAACCAATTGATACCGGAATAACTCGATTTAACAGAGCTATTGCTTTAAACTAGAGCTTTCTACGATGTGTGGTTGCCGAGATCTCGTCCCTTTCTCAGCCAGCCAGCCAAAGTGTATTATTAAGCACTCTTTATTCAATAATGCGCTAAAAAATAAAATAATTTTCAGTAATTATTGAACTCTCGAGATGGATAAATGGAAGGGAAAAGTCGCAGTTATTACAGGTGCATCATCTGGAATTGGTGCAGGAGTAGTTAAAGATTTTGCAAAAAGTGGAATTATTGTTGTTGCTTTGGCAAGACGAGCTTCGAAAATTGAGGCAAATGTGAAAGATTTTCCAGCAGAATATGGACAAGTTTATGCACTTTCATGTGATATTACGAGTCTTGAATCCATAAAAGAAACGTTTGATTGGATTGAACAGGAATTGGGATCTGTAAATATTTTAGTGAATAATGCTGGCATTGGATGGTAAATGTCCAAAAATATTTAATTTATGGCTATCATTATTATTAAATTTTATCTTATCTTTCCATTTAGGAAAACCGCAATACTAACAGAGAATTCGGACGCTGATAAGCAGTTTGCTGACATAATAAATACGAATTTTACTGGATTAGTTCATGTCACACGACATGCATATTTGTTGATGAAAAAGTCTGAAGACTATTCAATGATTATTAACATCAATTCTGTTGCTGGACATCGAGTTCCATTCTTTAGTGAGGGTCAAGAGTCCAATGTCTATCACGGAACTAAATATGCAATCACAGCAACAACTGAAATTTTGCGACAAGAATTAATTGCAATGAAAAATGACAAAATTCGAGTGTCGGTGAGTTTTGTTTGAGGTTTTTGTAAATTTCTTGGTTCCGATTAGTCATTTGGAATGTTTGAGTCTAAATCAAGTAATTAACCTTTAAAAAATTATCGTTTATTCCAATTTTAGAGTGTTAGTCCAGGTGTTGTTCAGACAGATTTTTTCACCACTGGATGTTTCCTCCCTGAAGGCGTACTAATGAAAGATATTCGACCAGCTTTATATCCATCCGACATCTCAAATGTAATTATGTACCTGCTCGAATTGCCATATCATGTCAATATTACTGAAGTCACTGTGAGGCCTGTATTGGAAGCTTTTTAAATGAATTTATGAATATTCTGTTATGCTGAATCTCTTGAATATGCTACATGCTTGGCATTATAAAATAAAAACGGAATTTTGATCCAAAAAGGTGCTTAAGACATTTTATTGATCATAAATGCAGACAATTATGAAATTTGACGTTTCTTGTACTTCCCTACTGTAACTTACTGGCTAGAGCCTAAAATCTGATCCATATCACTGCTCTCTTGATGATTCTACAAGAAGCTTCAACAATGACCACAAAAGTTATTTTCAATTCCTTATAAATTTGTGAATGAATGAATTTCGATGAATGAACTTGTGCCTGAATGTTTCAAACCTAACAATGGTCATAGAAAAAATATATTTTGACATTTTTATCGCATTCAAAAAATAAATAACAAAAAAAAATAAAGAATTTTTAATGCTGATTAAAAGCCAATCGAAAAAGTAAATGAGAATGAGACACACAGAGAATTCGATGACGGTGACAATGTCCATCCATTGAACAAACACACCGAAATGGAATGAGAGAATATCCCAAAATTTACGATCTTTTCATTCACACTTCGTCTTCTTCTTCCTTGAATTCTTTTTAATTCGATGTGATATATGTTATGTGATGTGCTGTGATGGTTATTTGTTGAGTTTTTTGGTTCAGTTAGCTCTTAAGAGAGTTGAAGATTAGGAAACTGCGGTAGTTTGAATTTTGAAGATTATAAAATTCAGGAAATTTATTTCAATATCCATAAAGTAAATCTTTGACCTTTAAATATTCTTCATGACCAACAAAAGTCGATTAAAATAACTCTGTAAATAAAATTTATAGTTCAAGGTCTTTTTACTTTTCCAATGTTTCCGAAATCTTTTGGTTTTGATTGCTTGTTTTTGTTGTTGTATTGCTGTTGGAAAGAGATCACGAAATAAAAATAACTGACTAACTTTTTTGGTGGTCAAGATGATTAATCTTAAAAATTTTAGTATAAAGTTCACGAATTTTGAATATTTGGAATCTTAAATCTTGTAATTTTTAATAAGATTGACATTTTTGAGAATTTAAATTAAAGATTTTGTTATTGTTGGTATCGTCGTAGCGATTTTTGATAAGATTTAAGAACAAAATAATCTTATTAGGTCAAACAACAATGAAATGAACATCCTCAGGATTTGAAAAATTCATTTAAAGCCCAAAATAATCAAAACCTCAAATTTGTCTTTAAGTAAGTCATCAATAATCTCAAAACTTGAATCTAAAGATCCACTCATCCTTAACACCACTCAAACCTTCTTCATTACTTCTCATCTCATTAACTACTCTTAAATTCAAAAGTGTGCTGCACAGCATAGCGTACAGGTTAAGTGGAATTTCATTTACACTTTATAAAGTTCGACAGTCTCGCATGCTGTACATCAATACTCATTATTGATACTCGACACTTGACTTTGTTGAATAAAAACTCGATCAATATAGAAACAAGACAGTGAAAAGAGAAAGAATAAGAAGCAGAAAAGAAACAAGAAGAGAACCTCAAAATGAGCTAAAAAGAAATTCTCATAAAGGAAGTCATAAAAATACTAAAAAAAGTAAATAAATTTTCAGTTTAATCATAAACATTTTTATTCAAATGAGCAAAAAATTGATGACACTTGAGAGTGAATTGGACACCCAGAGCGTGCTTGCTTGCTTTTTGCTTACTGTTGAGCATCAATACTCTATCCAAAAAAGTAAAAACTTAAGTGCTCATTTAAATGATCATTGGAATATAAATACTTGAGTCTGTTGCTGATCATTTCACTGGTTGTCGATCCATTTTTGGATGGGATGTTTTAATATGAATATATTGGAACTTATTGGAATTGGAATGACTTGAAGATTTTTGAAAATTATTTGTTAAGAATTTGAATTTAAAAGAATTTAAATTTTAAAAATGAAATTCTTTAATTTGGAAAAAAATTTCAACGTTTACAAAACTTTAAAATTGATTTTAAAAATTTCAAATCAAATTCAAATTTGAAAATTTAATTTCAAATCAAATTCAAATTTAAAAATTTAATTCCAAATCAAATTCAAATTTAAAAATTTAATTTAGTTAATTTCAAAATAAATTCAAATTTAAATTTAATTTTAAAAAATTAAAAGTTAAATTTAAAAACTAAAAAATTCAATCTCTTTTAATTTTTTAAACATTATTTCACATTAAACTTATTTAAATTTCCATAGCTGTTCACACAACAACTCAAAGATCTTATCTTAATCCATATAAAGCAAATTCCCACCATTAAATCACACATAAAAACATTCCAATACCAAATCAATATCTCATGTTCATCTCATCAGTAAATAGTTTTTCCATTTACTAACGGAATTTCTTTAATGCTTTTGTGGCTTATGCATCATAAAAATGCAAAAGAATGCAAAATATTTTTTTTTTCTTTCATGCAGAAATGTCAAGTGCATTTTTCCACTTCTCATCCATTCACATCTCAACTATATTTAAATATGATTTATTGTCTACGAATGGTAAATATTTAGGATTATTGTATGTGCAATAAAATGACACAATAGTCAATGCATTGAAGGTTTTTAAGAGGCTGTAAAAATTTTTAAATAAAGAGTTAGAGATATCTGCTTATCAGTTATTGGCTGCAAAAGAATTCAGCACAGTGTTTTTTAAACTTCGATCCGCGACACTACTGTGCTATAGTTCCAAATAGTCCAAGTCGGTTAATCGATCCAAAATCCGACACCAGGTCGACGTGACGCTGACATTCGGTTTAAATCCGACACCAAGTTAGTCTGACTGGGATTCGAATTGGGTAAGCCGAAGTCCAACTCCGAAGCTGATCAAATGACGAGTACATGCCTTTCACTGGTAAATCCTGATACCGCTAAATGCACTGTTGGAGTCCGGACTATGTGCCGAAATAAGTCCTTTTAAGTATAAAGTAAAAGACTATCCTGAACATCTCATCTGCAGGTTGGCTCCACAATCAGGCTAGAGATGGTTAGGCTAATAGTCGATCATTTCCGAGAAATCAACAAAAACAAAAGAATCAATATGCTATAAAGCTCATTTCTCCAAATCGTATAAAAGTAGAACATATTATAGTTAATCCTGAAGCTGCAGTAAATGACTTTTAAAATTTTTCACGAACAACAGCAGAGAAATTAAACAAGGATTAAAATTTACTTTCAGAAATTTCAAATTAATCTTCATTAAGATAAACCACAAAACTGACTATGTGACTTTTAGCATGACTTACAGATTCAAATGAATTTTTATTAATTTCTTTATCTTAATTAACTAATCTTAAAATTAGAAATTCAATTTATAAAATACAACTTATTTTTAAATTACGATTAATTTTATCACAACTTTTACGCTCACAATTTTTTTTTTGTTGATAAAACTTTTTCCTTATTTGTCACACATGACAAACGTAGAGAGAACCATCATTACTTGAGATAGTCTTTGCCTTGCATTTACTATAACTCTCGTAACTTGGAAGTTTACCCATAATATCTTCATATGTAGGAGGATTGTCAGGTATAACTTGAGGCTGTGTTATCTGTAAATTAAATAAATCGTAAATTATATTAATTAATTTGAGTAAAATGTGACTTTTAAGTGCAAAAACTTGCTTATCATCGTTGACGTCAATTGGAATAAATTTTTTTTTAAGAATCACAATTTTTGAGGATTAAAAGATTTATAGAATTAGCTGTATCAAGTAATTGAAAGGTAAACACAATTTTTTTTTTCGGGTTAGTTATCTAGTCTTATCTCTCAATATCGATTGATATGTTATCTCTTATTGACTTGGAACGTGTGGTCACTTCTTTTTGTTTTTATTCTGATTATTTATAGAAACGTTATGTTGATTAGGATTTAATTATTGGAAAAAACCTGATAATGAGGATAACTGATTTAGTCATTGGTTTTCTACGTCAATTACTAATTACTCCAATTTTAAATTAATTTGTTTTTTTGATCGATTGAGATAATTCAAGGAATTTTGTTATCTTTTAACTTTGATAGTTTAACAACCATATGTTTCGGATTACGTATTACTAGACTTTAAACTTGTAAACACACCGATAAAAGGGCGTGATTCTGCCCGAGCAACACAAACTAAGAAGGCTACACTGAGGTGACTTCCATTTTGTGTTAATAGAAGTGCTTTGATATAGCATTTAAATGCTTCGTATCAGAGTCTGTTTCATCTTGCGAGAAATTTTATTTTGCATTAGAATCACTTCCTTTTTCAAACATTTTATAAGTCGTAAATTATCATAGCCAGATCAACAAAATCACTGTTTTCTTTATCATATGAGTTCAACGTCCCATTTTTCTCAAAAAAATACAATATCACCGGAAGATAATTAAGTACTCAGCCGGAAAAAATAGGTTTAATCTTAAGCTTACCGTATTATCTTCTAAATTATCGCGCCGTCCTTTCCTGGCATGAAATATGATGTAAGTTATGATAATCGTAAAAAATATAATTAATCCTATTGTTGAGATTATCAGGGAAATCCACTTTTCAGACTTTTCCCATTCCGTATCAAGAATATTTACTGTGATGATTAAGGAAAATAGAATGCAAAGTAATGTTGAACCACCTAATATCACAACTTTTTTCATTGCACTTTCTCCCATCCGTCTATAAAGTCGGACGGGAGCTTGTCTTTCTGTGTTATTTTCAGGATCATTATTCATGATTGTCAAAATTTAAATTTTCTTAAAACTAAACAAAAAGTTTTATTTAATCCATTTTTTTCTTCATCAGTCTTTTGCCTTTAAATTCACTTTTTGTACTAAAGAAGTAAACAATGTGTCGGTAATTATTATTGATATTTTCTTTGTTTATGTGTTGATGTGAAATTGATAAAAAATACACGAAAATTGTCATATCAAAATAAAGATAACAATTTTTTTAGGTGTTTACGTTAGAAAGTATTCTGATAGCAGAGAGTCTCCTAAGGATTATTTTGGACATCGTTTAATAACCTGACTTACATTTATACTAGGGGACTAGAAAATATTAAGCATGTCTACTCGGTAATGAATTATGACGACTTTATGTCTGGAATTATAAGGAACAGAAATATGGAATGATTATGTGATTTTTCAAGATTTTCTCCTTATTTGGCACTTCAATGGGCTTCAGTCTTCAGTTTAACTTCCAAAAAGTAGCGGTAGTTTTTTGTTTCGAGGTTATGTTTTGAATTTCCTCTTAAAAATCTTGTTTGGCATACTTTTGAGTGTTCTCCATGTTGAAGATGCTCAGCTTACTTTGACGTATCCTTAGGGCTGTCTTCTAACTGCTTATAATGCCCTTAAAACCAATTTTTCATAAATTAAATATTTTAAAAAATTCACAATTTGTAGGTTAGGATAAATTCCTAAAGAACAATAGTTGAGGTTAGAAATTTGATTTCTAGGAAATTAACAACATTGTCAATGTTAGACAAAAAAGCTTAAGTCATCTTCATATTCGATGACATTTTCTTTTATTTACCATTAATATCAAGAAAACAATAATAATCAATTATTTTATTTAAATCAACTCCGATGGCTTAACACGTAATATAACTTGGACACTTGTACATGGAAGAAGAGCAACTTCAGTCACAACAACAGTTACAAGTTCTGGTGGCGTTATGTCATATCTAAGATTAAGTGGAGTTAAATGAGGTACTGATTCCCAATCCTTTAAGTGCTCAAAAACTCCTTTTGAATTTTTATTTTTAACTAAAGCATTCGGATCTCCAATCTCATTATAGACAAATGAGTCTGTTTGTACGCGTTCACTAAATTTATGAGTTTCACAACAAACAAGAACAGGAACATTAAATGAATTTGCGACCATTGAGATTTGTGCCGTTCCAACGCGTGACATAACATATCCATTAGCTAATAATGCATGTGCACCGAGTAGAACTTTTGTTACTTTCGGCATTATAAAACTAATTGCATTTATAAGGACATAAGTGCAACTAATTCCTTCCATTGTTAATGATTTAAGCATCTCTTGTCCTTCATGATCTGGTCGTGAATCAACAACAACAACACTAAATTTTTTGTCACCATCCTTCCATGCCTCGACTAATGATCGTTTGATTAATGATGAACATCCATAAGTCAATATGACATCGTCTTCAGTTATTTTCTCTCGTACTTTTAAGCTAATTGATTTTGCTGCCGTTTCAATTTGTTCGTGAGCATACGTGTCAATTTTATCGATAATTCTTTGTTTTTTCTGTGGAAGAAATAAATTAATTAAAGACTTTATGCGTCAATTAGATTGTAAAATGTTATTTATATGATGATTATCTGCGGTATTGTGCTGGTTTCAATGACTTGAATGAGATATAATTAAGTTTTTATAAATAAACATTTTATGGATCATTTTTGATTGATCCTTGCTATATTGAGGATGGAAATTGTCGGGAAATGGATATAATAAACAATTAAGTAGATTAATCACATGCAATTGCGATTCTGAACTTTTGAACAACAAAAACAACCAGCTTTAGAACTGTAATCTCAAGATCCTGCAATATCATTGTATTTAAATCCTATTGTTAATCCTGAACACATAACAATTCAGGTTGAAACTGTTCGTGCGTAATCAACATTTTAATCAAGAATTTCATAAGCTTTAGTCAAGCTAACAAAAGAAATGGGATTCCTTTATAATCCTACTACAAAGCTTTAAGGCATTTCTATTTACGTCATACAGTAATACTTGACACACTCCTTATCAAATGTAATTCAAGAGATTCAGATTGAGAAGTCTTGTTGAGAAACAAAACATTGTCTGGTGATGAATCAGAGCTTTTGAGATATGTAGGATATTCAGAGGGCACTCAAGCCTATTCCATGATCACTACAGCTATAATAAACCCAAATTACTTACATCTTCATCACTTTCATTGGAATTCTCCTGTGAAACGAGTACTTTAATGTATTTAAGGGCATTAGTCATTGATACAGCAAGCGGGCGACATTTGTGAAGGAACTCGACAGCAACTTGAATTTCAGTTTCTAAAGCACGTGAAAACACCTTCTCTGATGGTGTAATATAGTCAGTAATAAGCTGGAAAGAGATGAATTTTTCAAGTATTACAATTAAATCCACTTGGGTTTAAATAAATCCGAGGATTAAAAATTTAAGCCACATATTTCCAAAATTTAGCAACTACTTACAGTCTTCATAGCATTCAGGAATGCATAGCAGCGAGCATTACTCCCAACAATTGTGTCATTTGCATATTGTGCTCCTAATCTGACAATAGCTGGATGGAATCGACTATTTGCCTTAATCTTCAAATCACATTTCTCTGTGTAAAGATGCTTGAACAGTCGTACTTTATGTAATGCCGATGACTTTTGTGAAATAGTCGTCGTTGGTGATTTTTGAGTTTTTTGTTCCATTTTGACGTCCTTGGGCTTAGATTCAGTCGATAAGTTAGTCTTTTTGGCAGCCGATGCCTGTTTGTCTAATTTTTCTTGTTGCTGTTTAGCTTTTGCAGCTCTTTGAGCTTCCTGTATTGCTCGTCGTTCAGCTTTTGTAAGAG
This sequence comes from Chironomus tepperi, assembly GCF_022539635.2. Taxonomy (NCBI): domain Eukaryota; kingdom Metazoa; phylum Arthropoda; class Insecta; order Diptera; family Chironomidae; genus Chironomus; species Chironomus tepperi. Next base: position 230,879 of record NW_027226383.1, read on the forward strand.
TCTTTGCTTTTGTCTCTGTTTGTTCCGATTCGGATATATGAAGACTTTCCATTTTCTTTGATAATTCAACGTCCGAATTTGTTTTGCTTATTTCTGGATTTTGTTTCTGTTCAGTTTCTTTAGGTTTTTCTGTGGCTGACTTGGCTTGACTGTCCACAGTTTTATTTTTAGCAGCCTGTTTGGCCAATTTTTTAGCTTCACGTTCAGCTTTGACTTGATCACGAGACTTTTCAGCTTCTTTTTGATTATCGACTTGCGATGATTGCACTTGTTCCTGCTTTACAGGCACGGGTTTTGTTTTAGCAGGACTCTCAGGTTTATTCTGGATCACTTGAGGAGCAACAGGTGCTTTTTCGACCTTTATTTCCTCTTTTACGTCATCAGATTTCTTTTGAACTTGCTTTTTTGCAGCCTTCTTTGCTTGCCGTTCGGCTAAAACCTGTTCCTTAGATTTTTCTTGCTTCTTATCCATTTCTATTGATTCTGATTCAATATTTTGAGTTTCGACGACTTTTTCCTTATTTTTTGGTTTTCTTCGTTTACGTTTGGCTGCCTAAAAATACAAAATTATGTTATTATTGCCAGTCATTCACAATTATTACTGAAAATTGCACTAAATTTATGAAATCAATGATTTTTCTGTAAATTCTCTTAACCTTTTTAAAATTTTGATTTTCTTCCATTATTGTGAGCTTTTTAAAAGAAATTTCAAAACTAGATTAACATATACAGATTCTTTATGATAGAATTGATATGATGAAATAGCTGTAATACTTACTTTTTAGCAGAAACCTTCAAAAATCTATATTAAATGAAACAAGTATGCAGTTCAGTCAATTTCAATGATGACAACAACAAACTGATGACGATTTTAATGTTTATATTCTTTCGGTCTGTTTGTAACGTCTGTATATTGAATTTTTGATTGATTTATGAGTAAACTATTTAAACACATTATTATTTTATAAACTTTGGCATGGTTTTTGATGAAAAAATTAACGTTAATTTAATATTTGAAAATTCGTAGAAATTGCCCTTTAAAATTTTGAATTTTTGTCAATGATGTTTTGATTTTTCATGGATTTCTTACTTAAAATGTTTGATTTCTCAATTTTCAATGAACAATTTGAGTCGAGTTTTGCTTGATAATAGCAGCTCCTTTTAATAATACTGTTGAGATAGTTAAAATGCTTCTCATATTTGAAGAATTCCTGAAAATTTGGTAAAAACTTTTTTTGGTAAACAAGAAAGTCTGCTGAATCAAGCTTAATTGAACTCAATTTGAAATTTAAAAATCAGTTAGATCAATCATCCATTGAAAAATTAAAAACCTGTAAAAACTAAATTAAGAAACTTTATATTGTAAAAAAACAACAAAAACTAGTCGGGCAAATCCACTAGTAAGTCGTCACAACCTTTTGTTGGTTTAGAACTCCAGTCTGAATATAAACACGACGAAGTTATTTTTTGTCATTCAAAAATTTCTTTTTGTGGTGTTCAAATTTTAATTTTTATTAAAGTTATTAAATTATGTGGACACGAAATTTAGTTTTCATTTTGTTCCTTCAAGTAGTCTTTACTCAAAAGGTAGCAGAATATGTCGATATTAAGTCAATTAACAACATAACTAATATTAATGAAAGTAATAAACCTGAAAAAGTGATAACGCAGCAACAGATAAGACAAATTACTCAAAACAATACGGCAAGTGTGAAGGCGAACGATGAAATTAGCAATAAACATGAACTACCGACACATTCAGAGATTGATGAGCCAGGTTTAAATGCTGACGAGTTCGATTTTAAATATTATTGGTTCTTGCTTGTGGGATCGAGTATTGCAATTCTCGGTCTTATTGTCTTCAAAAGTTTTCGGTGAGTAAGCGAAAATTTTTCATTTCGATTGGGAAATTCCATTAATTTTCACGACTTTCTGGATGTTGAAATGAAATGTGGATTTGAATTTTAAATCCGAAGATTTATTTTTAATCGCAGGATTTAAATTTTATTTAATTCATCGATTAACATCCAGTAGTCAATTAAGTTACTTCCTAACAAAAATCCAAGCTCCTAAAATCCAAAATCTAACTATTTAAACTATTACTTTTAGTATGAGAAGATCCAGAGCTGAAGTTCGGTACGGAAAGCCAACAGCATCAGATGAAATAGAACCACTAGGGTCAAGTAACTCAAAATGGGATGAAGACTCGTCAGAAAACGAGGATGAGATTTTCGATATTAATTTCCTTAAAAATACACGCTTGCAAAAACACAGCGACAATGTTTGAATTATGAATGAATCAGTGAAGCGGACGAGAGACTAACTACGTACTGATAGTATATGTAAGGGCATATATATAATAAGCTTTAAAAATAACGAAAAAGAATTCCCGTTTTTTCTGTATTTCTCATATATCATTAAATGATTTCCTTTTTTCTTTATTTTAAGTGATTTTTTTTCTGCTCTACTAAATTTTACATAATTATATTAAATTAATTAATATTCTTTGCAATGATTCATTATTCATGTTTATCAAAAACCAATGATCAGCACAAATGCTGATTTTATTATATCTATATTTTATTTTGGTTGTCTATTCTGATTCCTAAGAATTATTATTAAAAAATTTAGTTTCTTATCACTAAAATTAATTATTACATGATTCCTTTCGAGAAACGATGATAAAAACTAGATGAGAACTATGAGAATAATTATACTAAAGTCGATTATGTTTTAAGATCTAGAACGAAGAAAATGACTGTATAAATTAAAATTGTACTCAAGGTTAATAAGTATTTCATCATATTGTTCATGAATATACTCTAAACACATGTAAAGGCATTTGATCTTTAAGTTTTAGAAACTATATCGATAACCTTTTTGAAGGAGTTGACATTTGATGTGCATCTAAACTTGTAGTTTAAGATTCTAATGCTTATCTTGCCGTAAATTTTAGTTTTTACATCAATTCTTCAAAAAGAGCTAAAACTGCCTTATGGTTGAAAATGAAATTTGAAGACGACATGAATTTTGTGTGAATTAGGTCAATTAAACTTGGCTATTCAACACAAAATCCAGTCCGATTTCAACTGCCTTATAATCATAATACATCAAATTGATATGCATATAACGTAATACAATCTGCTGGGATTATAGAACTAATCGACTTTAGTAAACTTAGTCTCATACATATATTTTTATATCCTATATTTTACAAAACAAAAAAAAAATGAAAGTTATGTGATATTTGTAATGAAAAGGAAAAATATGTTATTAGTGGCTTAAAAAGTAGAACAGAAAATTTATTGAAAAGAGCGCATTTCCATATAACTCATTGATAATGAGATTGATTGATTTAAGGTTGGTGTAGTTTTTGTGAGTCTAGTAAGCACAGTAAAAGACTAGTCTGTTTATTTCAAGTTCAAAACCATGTTTTGCTTCCTATTAATTATGATTGAGTACTTGAAACTATATTCAAGATCAATATCGAGCTTTTAAATCAATAAACAGCATAATAAAGTTTTGTAGGTTTGTTTACAAAGTAATAATGCTCTACAAAAATTTTATTTATCAGACAATGACATCAGCATTGTTTTGTTGACTCTAAAAATACACCCACTTTTTATGCAATCAACTCTTTATGACCATCACAACAAGATATCATGAACTTATAGCTTTAAGCTTATCTGCAATGACCTATTTGATACTGGAGAATATTTGATTGAAAAAAATGCGCTTTAAATCAAATAAACAGATGAATTTTTATTCTTATACAGTAATTTTTTAATGAATTTTATTTTTTTATTTGCGATTTGAATCCTTTTCTCTAACAATCAGAAACATTGGTGATTATTATAAGGTCAATTTAAAATTCAAGATGAATTTACGAGCGACACAAGAGAGTCATCATATCAACAGTTGTGATATAAATTATATTTAAATTAATTGCGTTTTTATAGTTGTGTGACTGTTGCGCAACATAATCTTTAGTCCAAAATAGCTGTCTTATGGTTGTGTGACTGTTGCGCAACATAGAACATAGTCTAAAATAGCTGTTTTACGGTTGTGTGACATATTGTACAACTGTTGTATGCAACAAACCACATAAACTTATCATATAGAGCAGGCAACAGTTGCATTAAACATATCACATCAACAATTATGTCACAACTAATTTTCCCAAAGAACCTCAAACTTGTGTCGCTCAACAAACTTAAATGAACTTGAACCATTTCAAATGAGTTGTTTTTATCTTTTAAAACGAAGAAAAAACTAACTTATTTGCTTTTTTTTTTGACGTATTGAGATCAAATAAATGTAAATGTTTTAATTTTTTATCTAATAAATTATTACAAAAGAAATGACGAAAATTAGATAGTCTTAAACCATTTTTGTATTGACTTTTTCTCACTTTAAGGATAAATTATAAAGAGTTTCGCACATGATTGAAGACAAAAATATTAAAATTAAGCTCATTCTTGGAAGTGAAGTTAGGTGGAAATGATATAATGGCTAATTATTCATAGATTTCGTACGGATTTATTTGAAAAATCAAGTTTGCTATTAAAATAATTTAAAAGTGTAGACTTAACCGCAGGCTTTACTAAAAATCTTAGATTTTTCGTCAATTTGAAATTTATTTGTCCAATTTAAAAATAAATTATTCTTTTTAGGTTTATTCGACCATATATTATAGATTTCTGGACAAGTTTTTCTAAGAATGAGGATATCCAGTATCCTCAAAATTCATATACTTTCTATAATAATAGAAAATTTATAAAATTTTCTTTCATTTCCACCTCTAAAAACTTCTTCATCTTTCTTAGGTTTATCCATAACTAAATGAATTTTCAATTCTTCTTCCCTTTTCATTAATTAATTAAGATTTTTTTCTTTATAAAATATCATTACAATTAAAGTAGTATGCAGTCATTATTCATTTTTTTAGTAGTATTCTATCCACAACATTCTTATTCAATTTTTTTGGTGATTCGTAAGGAAAATTATGTTTTTCAATATCAATTACAGGAATTGAAGATTGATGAATTGATTGAGTTGTAACGACGAAATATTTACGGCATATGGACGCTACAGAGCTTGGTCTACGTCAATAGATTGTCAAGTAAGTTAGTACTAAGAAGGTTCGAGTTACATTAGCTTCATAAAGGACAAATTTGTTTATAAAATAATAGTTTGCAAGGTTATTTTTGATCCAGAGCAACCAAGAGTGCAGAACTAACTAGAATTCACTCAAATTCTCAACAATTCCAATCCATCAATATTCATTTCCTGAGTCATACTTTATAATCCTAATTGCACATTAATATTATATTTTGAATATTTTCCTTCCACATTTCGTCCATTCTTATACACAAAAGTCGCGTGTAATGCTCACTTAAAACCATCAAAGTGCAAGAAACTTATTTCGTACGTCCATTCTCCTTTCATTCCTTTCTTCTTCTTATCTCATATAATCGTCAATGAAACTTTTTTTTTCTTTTTCATCAAAAAAGTTGTTTATACATCTTCGGTTAACGATATTTCTTTCACATCAAAGCGTAATTTTGATGAGTTTTTAATCATTCCGGATGGTAATAAATCTTTAATTTGGCCTGCATTTTCGAGTGTCTCCCAGAGATCTTCTTTCTCTTCTTTTATTGGAGGCGGGGAGTCTTCTGACTGTGAAGCTGGTGAGAATTCATAGTCTATACTTGATGTTGAAGGAATCTCTTTCTTAATTTTGAATTTTGGTTCTTCCTCCTCGTCGTTTTCGTCCAGTTTCAATTTTGACTTTCTAAAATAAGATTGAGAAGTTTTATTAATTTTCTAACTTAGGCTATAATCTACTGCAAATCCAAGAAACCTAACCCAATTCTCATTCTTTACCTTTTCTTTTTCATCTTCATCGGAGCACATCCTCGCTTCTGAATCTCTCTACAAGAAATACTACAATTATGAATAGAAGAACACAGATAAATTCCCAATACTTACAGCATTAATTTCTTATTCAGTATTGGCTTTGGTGCCAGTGTGATTTTTCCAGGCTCTTCTGGATGTTCACCCCAGTCGTTACCTTCTAGCCAATTTTGGTATTTATCTGGTTGGAATCTCCTTACGAAGCATTCCATTGATATTTTGACCATATCTAAAAGTGAGAATAAGGTTGAGAACTTGTTCTTATTGGAATTACTTGCAAATTCAAAACTGTTTAGATTGCAAATGTTTGAAGTTATTCAGTTCAGAATTTGTAGCTGACTCATGCAAACATAAATTACCTTTTCGGCAATGACAATGTACTGCTCTCTTTCCATATTCAATCCATCTTTCAGATGCAAAATTAGTACTTTCAGCACAGTTAAAGCCGTGATTAAATCCCGCATGATATCCAAATGGGAACGTAATCATTATCTCGCCTGGCTCCTGTGTGATCTTATTGAACGGAATATTATGTTGTCTCAATACTTGTGGACTAATTAAAGTCATTTTGTGTCGTAAGAATGCAGGACATTCGGCATGATTCTCACGAAACATTGAGTTGGCAAGTTTTTCAAATCTGCGACCCTCTGCAGGTGGTATTGAATACCATGTTTTTGGTGCACCTAAAAAGAGTATCAACAATGGTAATTAAGTACGCAATTAAGAAAAGAATTGATGCTTACCGAAGTGTAGATAATTAATAGAATATAATTCCATATCTTCTGTATGCCATGCAAAGGTTGTCTTCCACATACCAAAATACAAGTAAGCTGTATTGACACCAGATATAGCTTTATGATAGTCCTTAACAATAAAGTCTAATATTGTCCCCAAACGATTGATGTTACAGACATCAACCTCCGGATCAGTCATACTGCCACTCACATCAGCACCTGTAAAACAAGAAAAACGAGTTGATTAGACTTATGAATTAGACTCACGTGTAGCGTTTGTTTATGTTTACGTTCATTAGTTTTAATAAGCATGAGACTTTTTTTTTCTCATTCATTCATTCGTATTACTTACCATAGATAGGTTGAATATAAGTAACATTCTTCCAAAATTTTCTTTCCAAATCTTCATAATCGAAATATTTTGGTGTTGCATACCGCTCTGAATTGGCTTTATTGTAAAACTCTTTGACAGTCATTGGTCTCTTTTGTACATTAAATTGTTGATAAAATCCTTGCTTTCCCGTGACAAATTGAAGAATTGGACTCTTGATTGTGATGTCAATATCATCTATATTATAGCCATTTTTTCGCGGTACCCATTCTGGCGGTGGTATTATCTATTTCGGTAAAATTCAAAATTTAAAATAATCTTTTGATGTAGGCGTAAATTAATGAAAATATTTACTTTTGCAAGACCAGCTTTATGAGCTCCACATTTTTCCATGTACGAAATATATTCGGGAAAATTTTTAAATTCAGCATAGCTTGGTCGAAAGACCATAATCCGTGGTATATCCATAATTATAATTTATTTGAAAATAATCACATTAACAGGCTTAAAATTTAATTTTTTTCTTCACTTATATCAGAATTTCTTTTTCTTATACGATTGCTGAGGAAAATCACGTAAACATTTACACAGGAACGGATTTAGGTTGGATAAATTTTGGGTATTTGGAGTTCATTTGATGTTTTAATTGAGTGATTTGATGGTTTTATTAAATTATTCATTTTAGATTGATTTATTGGATTTATTGACAATAAAATTAAATAAATCTGAGCTAAAAGACATTCCCTTTTGTTCAATTATTCCTAAATACATCTCTAGTTTTGAATCGTCGAATTAATGTAAATAATTTGCGAAAAAATATTGAATTTTAAATTTTCATTGGTTTAAGTTCAATAACATAAATTTAAATTATTTTTAATAGGTCATTTGTCTTCGATTCTCCTCGTATCACATGGAATCTACTCTAATTAACACTTACTTTAAGAGGAAAACAATCCATTTTCACATTCTGTAGTTTTTGCATGGAAACTCGTATAAGTAAAAAAGATGCGAAAATTTTAGACGATTTATTTGATTTTGATTTCTTAAATGAAAAATATAGAATGTTTGTGTAGAAAAATGTTTGATAAGCTATTAATTTAATTATTAATTCAGCTATGAAATTATTTTCATATTAATTCAAAATTTGTTGAATTTTATTTACCGGGATTTTTGAATATTTTTCCCGGTATTGTAACGGTTTTTTCTATTCAATTCTCAACATATCGACACGTGACAAGTCGTCAATTTTGTGCATTGAATAATTTTTATGATTTATATAGATTTGTGCGGATAATAATTTCTGTGGAAAAACGTTGCAATTTTGTACTAAAAACTTGCATTCTTAATATACTAGTACTAAAGAACAATTGTGATCCATGAAACCCTTGAGGCTAATCGATCTAAAAGCTGGCCCTAGGTTGACGTCACTCTGACTTAGTGCCAGATTCGGTTTATACCCGACATCATGCCTGAGTCACGCCGGCTTGTTGCGTGACTATGAATCAATTAACCGACTAATGATATTCGAAAAGATCACAAACTCAGCTTAAAGACAATAACTTTATTGTATTTAAATTGTGAATCACTATTTCAGTAGCTAATTTAAAGACACAATCCTCTCATATATCAAAATTCCCCAAAAAATCACCTTAATAGAAAGCAGGATACAAATTTGAAACACAATACCCAATAAATTAAAATATATTCCGCATTAGTTTTTATTAACAAATTTTTGTTTATTTTATTTAATTTTTCGATAAATTCATCATAAAATTAAGCATTATTTACGATGATATGAAAATTTTCTCTTTTAATAATTATTAAAAAAAATTTAAATATATGTTTATCGTTAACTTTAGTTTTTTTTTATAATGTTTTATGTACAAAATTTTTCATGATTTTTTAATTCATACAAAAAATTTCTAATTTATTTCATCTTAATCCTAGGTTTATAAAATGACACTTCAGACATTTTTTATGTAGTTTATTTCATAAAAACACTGTTAATTTTTCTTTTGGAATGCATTGTGGATTAAAATTTGGGGATAGAAGAGATAGACAGGATGGGGGAAACGATGATATAGTTAACTACAGCTACAAATAAATAAAGCCCTTAGATTAACAGATTACTTCTCGTCGGTTTTTATACATTTCCCTCTAAAGCAAATCTCTCCCGTCACCTTTTGACTTGTACTCGTCTTTATCTGTTTCTTCTCTTTTGTGATTTTTGGCTTTGATGTTTCAACTTCGATAGTTGAATATGTTGTTGGTGGAAATGTCGTTGTTGTGAGTGGTTCCTCTGTTGTTGGAAGTTGTGTTGATGTTGTGCTGTCTCTCTCGAGTTTATCATCAGCTTCTTCCATATTTACAGCATCATCAGTTTCATCTTCACTACTTAAGAATTCAGCAATTGCTCTACGTGCATCATCAAACATGCTTGACTTGTTATCTTCAACGACTGTCTGTTCAGGCACAATTGTTGTCTCAATAATTGCTGGTTTCACTGTCGTCGTTTCAGCTTCAATGATTTTTGGTGAAATTGTAGTTGTTATTGTCGATTCTTCGATAATTTTGGGTTTCTCTCCTTCTACTTTATCATTATCTGCGAGTGCATTGTAAAGGTGCTTTCCAATGTTTTGTGTTTCGGCTGTTTCGAATGCGTCAGCTGGACGTACTTTGACTTTCTTCCAAACTCCACGACCACGGCTAGGCTTCTTATCAAGTTTTGTTGACTTCTTTTCTGCTTTTGTATCCTTTTCAATATCATCCATGACATCCTTCATGAGCTTATCAAGACTTGTGTCTACATCACTGTTGAAAAATTCAAATAATAAGTAAAAAGTATTAATAAGAAAATATTTTGAACACTTTACTCGTCAATCTTTGTTCTTTTTGCCAAATCATCTTCACGCTCGGTCGTTGATACTAAATTCAAGGATTCATCTTCAGTCTCGACTGGTTTTGATGGCAAGACGCTGGCTGAAACGTTGACTAAATATGATTCCTAGAGAGATTTTGGTTATTTTATTACAATTAACTTTGGTACACTTAAAAAGCTTACATTTTCGGCATTTGGATTGGCTGTAACGATTTCTTGATTGTCATCGACTTCTGGAATGTTGAGAGCTTTTGATGATTTCTCTTCATCAATTGGTTGGAATGAATTTTGGTTGAATCTTGACGACCATTGACTCTCCTGAGTATCTAATCGGAAGCGTTGTGTATTCTCACGGATACGGAATCGTGGCTGTGTAAAAAAAAGGATATAAACATCAGTTTTAATACTTCTGCTGTATTGAATTGTAAAATATTACTCTGTTATCTTCATTATTGTTCTCATAATTTGTTTGTCCACGTTCACGATTAACATTTCTGCTGGCATATGTAGGTCGAGTTCTTGCAGCGCTACTACGTCTTGTAGTTTCTGGAACTTCTGTTGTTGTTGGTCGTGTACGAGTTCTGACCTTTTTAACCACTACAACGTTCTCCTTTCTTCCTCGTTGTTGCTCTTTGTTTCGGGACTGTTATGAGTGGGATGAGATGAGAAATTTAATATCATTAATTATTTTATGTTTTGCAGCAACAATGCACAATGTGGTACGTAATAATATAAAATTTATTGGTTTTATACACTATATAGTTTGTATTTGAAATGACTTCGAAGATAATTGAAATTATGAGGAAAATTTTTTCTCATCTTAGAAGATAATTCAGGGATGTTGCAGTGCTGTGTTATTAATTAAGAGCTCTTCTTTAGTTTTTAATTATTGAAAGCTTTGTATGCTGTAAGAACTGTGTAGCAACGCTTGAATTTGAGTTATTAAAGTGGAATTTTCAATAATTTAGCTTTTTTATTTCCAAAATAAACTTAAAGGGTTTGAAACTATGAAGCTTTTAATTATTCTAAATTTGAATCTCAAAAATACGTTAAAAATATTTTTTTAAAAAAAAGTTAACTTACTCCATAAGATTCCGTAGCTTCAGTTGCAGGCTCTGTAGTTGTGGTGGTGTAAAGTCGTCGCCTTGGGAAGCTTGTTCTTCTGCTAACTGGGGCCTCAGTTTCAACAGGTGCCTCAGTAGTTGTCGTAGTCGATTCTGTCGTCGATGGAACTAAAGAGAAAGAATTTTCTTCATATTCATGTGCATCTTTAACAATTTCAGTGGCTTGTGTTGTTGGTATTTCTTGTGTCTTTCCATTATAGAATGAATCAGTGTTACGATTGAAATTGAAATTTCCTTTAAGTCTATGTGAGACTGTTTTGTGTTGTGGAATTGCAAATTCTTGATCATTTGAAGAATATTTACTTTTAATATATTTAAATGATTGTGTGGTTGTTGGAGATGTAGGTGGAATGGTTGTTGTAGTTGTCGTGGTTGTTGATGATGTTGTATCAATTGTATTTTCATAATATAATGGATTATCGGGTGTGTATTGAGATTCAATATTATAATTTTCATTATTATTACCGCCCAATGGAATGACTTCAATGCTTTCGATTGCTGCATTATAATCATTAATGACTTGTTGTTCAACTTGAGCTTCTGGTTGGATATGAATAGGCTCGACAACACGTTCAGTTGTAGTGAATGATTCTTCAGCTAGTGGACGAACTGATGATGGATAATTTTGATTCAAAACATCACGTTGGTATGCAATATTATCTTCAGCTTTATTTACTGGACGACGATTTCTTGTACGGAATTTTGATTGATCATCTGATGTAATATTATACTTAATCTTTGATGTTCTAACTGGTGTTGATCTTGATGGGAAGGTTGGTTCCGTTGCTGACACAATATTTCTTGAACTGTATGTTGATGTTGGACGTCTTCCACGTGTGCTTTGCTTTCTCTCATAATTAGGTTCAGCTGTTGATGCAACAGTTCTATAAGTTGACTGTGAGACTGGTCGACGACCTCTTGATTGTGTTGGTCTTCGAGTTGTTGTCGATACTGTCGTTGGTACGGCAGTTGTTGTGGTAATTTCTTCATCTGTAATATTATTAGCTAGCATCCATTTGTCATCCATAAGTGAGTTAATCAAACCTGGCAATTGTGCACTTATTGGAGGCAATTCAGATGGTAAATTATATTGTGGTGATTCCGTTGCCGGATTTGGTTCTTGTGAGAAGAAGTCATGATGTTTGATATTCTGTTTATGTCCATCACCATTATAATTTTGTCTATTCAGTTCGTCAATGTCAACTAAATAGTTTTGTTGTGTGGGTCGGGGTGTTGAACGGAATTCAGTGAAGAAGTCACTATCGTGTGTTTGTCTAAATGTGTCTGTATTAATTATGGATACTGTTGGGGTATATTCAAATGATGGTGTGGGATGTGGAGTTGGTTGGAATGAATAATCAATGCTCTTATATCTCTTGTCATCAATTATGACTGTATGTTCCTTTGTTGTTGTTGGTCGTTGAGTTGTTGTTGTCGTAGTTAAAGGCTTAGTTGTTGTTGATTTTGTTGTTTTTGGTTTCTTTGTGGCTGTTGTTGTTGTGACTTGCTCAAAATTAAATTCTGGAATTGGTTTGAAATTGAAATCCTTTTTAGGCTTCTGTTGTTTTGACTCAAATTCATATTCAAATGATGGTGAGATTGATGGCTTAGCACGATTAACTTTAAAGTATTCTTCATTGACTGTTTTGTATTCATCTGGTTCTGAGAATGTTGGACGTAGTGTTGATGTGAAATAAGCCGTTCTTGTATTCTCATATTCATCATATTTTGATCTTGTCACAGTCGGTGTTCGAATCGTTGTTGGTGTAAATGTTGAATGATATTCTTGAACAAGACTGGCTTTAACTTTTGTCAAAGGTGTACTGGGTGTAATGCTACTATGAATAAACGTCGGTTTTGGTGTTGTATTTGGAATATTATTAATTTTAGGCTGTTGTGTTGTCGACGGCGATAATGTTGGGAATGTAAATTCATTGCTAAATAATTGCACATTGCCACTTGGTCCAAAATGGAAACCTGAGGTTAATTTAACTGTTTGTGTGTTCTTTTTTGGGGTCTCATTAAGAATATTATTATTATTGTTGTTATTGTTATTATTATTATTGATATTATTAAAATTACTATTGATATTATGATTAATATTATTAAGATTTGATGAGATTAATTGAGGTTGTTTAGTATAATAGCTATCAGGAGTAAATCCATTACTTTCATTATTCTCGATACTGTTTGGTTGATTGACGACGACTGATCCAACATGTGGTGCTGGTAATGGAATCTTTGAGAATCCCGGTGGTGTTTTGTAGCTTAATGGAGCAACAAAGAATGGCAATTGATCAATTTTTCTCTCATTTCTAGTTCCATCAATGCTTGACAAGTATGGCAATTCAAATTTAGAATATCCGTTTGGTGGTGACATGCCTGATGGTCCAATAAACACTTTTGGTGCACGTTCATTAACAGAATCCATAACATCAATTGTATTTGAACTTCTCAATGTACTCAAAACATCTGTTTGTGTTGCCTTTCCTTTAATCTTATCATCAGCAACAAACATGGATAATGGTGGCTGGTGTGGCTTTAATTTTGATGAAGTTTCGAATGGTGTAGTCAACCTATAGCTTGTAGTAGCTGGTGCAATTGTTGGACGTCTGGTTGTTGTTGTTATGACTTGCTTCTTAGGGATTTCATTTACTTCATTTTGTGTATAGAAGTCATTGATCAATGAAGCACTTGGTGGCTGGTTCAAAATATTGAATCGACTTTGTTTGTCATTTCCGAAAATTGACTGTTGTTGTGGCTGTTGATTCTGTTGATAAAGTGAGTCGAATGGAACATAGAGCAATTGAACAGGTTGTTCACTTTCTTGTTGCTGTTGAGTTTGTGGAACTTGTTGGAATGGTGGAGGTGTTGGTAATTTTTGGAAATGGGGAACACGAGATGGTCCGGCTTGGACGAAATTTTGGAATGCTGGAACTGATTGATGTTGAGTGAAAGTTTGTTGATTTTTGGGAATTGGTTGGGATTGATAATGATGAACTTGTGGAGTACGTTGGATTTCCTGCATAAATTGGAATTGTGGTGGATTTTGGATAAGTGGTTCAGCGACAGGTTTGTTGCCAAATGAACCACCGAATGTTTGAACAGTTCTTTGTTTTTGTGGTGCTGGAAGGCCAGAATTTAAAAATTGAAATTGAGGTGGAGAATTTTGAATGAAACTATTAATTTCAGACGGTGCAGCTGAAGGATGTGCAGGATGAGCCGGATGTGATTGTTGTAAATTAAAACGATTATTTAATGGTTCTGTAAAGAATTGAAATTGTGTCTGAGCAGCTGGTACTAAATCATCTCCGAATGTAATGGATTTTCCGCTTTTAACATCCTGTGTTATTGGCACCCAATCGTTAACCGTCTGTACATTTGATGTAAGTTGTCGTGACCATCGCTCTCCTGATGCGATATGGCATATAAACACGAATGTTGCAAGTTTCTTGAGGAATCTCATTCTGTAAATAATGACATGAAAGGGAAAAAATGACTGTTATTACATCAGTTCCATAAAAAAATCTCATAAAAATTTGTAAGTATAAGAAAAAATTAAAAGGCAACAACTTCCGAAAAGATATGTATTGATATGAATCCGTGCGTGATTGCTATAAATATTAAGGTATTTAAGTATCATAATAAACCTGATCAACTTTCACCCAATCGATTGCCATGGAATCGATAAAGTCTTTCTTCTTCTTTGTTTTTGTTCAACGTTTATTGGAATGGAATATTTAGTTGATAAAACACGTGTGGTTAGTTGTTCCTACATGCATAGATACATGTGTGAACTGTGGCTTGTAGCTTTGCACTCAGAAATGAAGTTGAATGCTTAGTTTAGGTAACAAAGGAAATTGGGGAGATAACTGTAGAATTTTGCTGGAAAAACCAGCTCTAAACATCATTTATAAACGACCTCCTCACTTGCAATCTACTGACACTACGTGCAACCCAACAAGACTCATTTGCTCTCACTTATTGCCCAAAACACTTCATTAATTCCGGTCCATAAAGCTCATCATGATTTCTCATATTCATAATTTCAGTTTTTAAAGAGAATGGAATTTGCTTAATCAATTAATCAAATATTTTATGCCTCATTCAATCGTTAAAAAAATTAACACACCTCGACCACCAACGGACTTTTGATGAGAAATTCTCTTGTAACTTTTAAGCATTTACAGAAGAGATGAAGAAATAGAAAAACAAAAGCAGCAAGTGAATTACAAATTAATTTAATGTTGAAACAAAAGTCACACATAAACATTAAGATTTTAGTTTTATGATAATTTAACTAAATTAACGATTTTGTTACTTGTTTATTTACTGAACTTCCTGCTCTAATGACTTTCGATCTTTCAAATGATATGTTATGTGGTTTTGGAGATTCTCATGAAAAATAAATGAGACAAATTTTTTTAAAACCTCAAACGTGAAAATTAATCTTTCGAAAAAAGCTTTAAAGTTCAGATTAAAAAGTTCCATTAATCTTGTGTTTTTATGGACGAAAATCTCACAAATGAAAGGAAAAGTCGTGTTTATGGCTGCATATAGGTATGCATCATTAATTTATCGAAAAAACTATAAAGAAAATGTGCGTTTAAAAGTTCAACCTCTCTATGGTTACAGCTGGAATAAATTATTGATTGGAAGTAATGAAAAATATTGATTAAGGCATGTAGATCGGGAATATTATGGTTTGAATAAATTTTGATTGTAGCGTAGCTAGTTGGTCATGTTGAAGTTCGCAATATAGTGTCTGGCCTTACTCAGTATGTAAATTAAGATCTAAAACAGTTGGTTTCTCAAGTTTCACTATGATTAGCTCAAACTTAATCATAAACATCCATAAATGAATAAAATTTCCCAAAACCGCTCCTTGTTAAATTACCCGCACATAAAAAACTTTTCAAAATCTCTAAAATGTTGTAAATAATCCTCAAATTGTAAATCATCTGTAATCTGTTGTATGTATGCATAAAAAGTGCATATATGGTAATTCATCATATTAAATCAAATAATTGCAGCTTTCACTGCTGTTCAGTAATCTAAAATGTAAAATTTAAATGTTTGCGTGTGTAGCAAATTATGTTTATAACAATTTAACAGAGAATCAAATAATCTGAAACTTATGTGTGTTTCTTTATCTTAATTATGTGCATTTTTATGCTCATAAAGATGTGAAATTTTATTATTTCATGGCACACATTTTTTGATGAAGCAGAAAATAAAAATATTTTAATAATTTATAGCGCAATGCAATTTTAATAATTTTATTATAATACACTGCAATATGTACTTATAAGTCAAGTTCAGTTGATTTAAATTATATCACGGACTGTGTGAGCTCGGCATTTTTCAAGAAACATTCAACAATCACGTTTGGCACTTAAAAAGACTTTCCCATGATTAATTTTGCAAATTAATTTTAATACAAAAAAATTTCACCGTGGCCTAGAGAAGTCAATGAGATCAATACAAAATAATAACAAAATGTATCGATTTATTCACCTGCAGACCTCCCGGCTATAAATATGCCGAGCTTTCCTTTATGCCTTATTTTTCGATTTCTGTGAGATCTCCTTTACAATGCAGTAGATTCCGTTTAATTTTCCGTAATTATTTGAGTTATTAATGTATGCATATCATATTTATTATCAGCAATCTATATTCATCGGTACACAATTAATGTGTTAAAAAAGAAATTTCTTTTAGTCGCATTTATGACGAAAAATTACACTTTTACTTTCAAATTCGACAATTTTGTATCGTTGTATGCCGGTTAATGACTTTTAATTTTGAATGAAATGTTTTTTTGAGAATGTTGCAGGCTTCAAGGTGTCGTTTAGTAAAGTTAAAGTTGTACAGCTTCACTGTACTCTCCAGGGTACCCTCTTTATTGTGTTGGGATCTTTGGTAAATGAATCTGAATTTAGATCCATTTCTGGGATAGTGTTAGCGGTTGTTTACTTATAACTTAACACGACCCCTCCTTCTAAGAGCATTGCGTGAACGGCTCTTAATTTACCTGTAGATTAGTGTCTTTTCTGAATAGCATTCACAATTGCCATATATTCATCTATTGATGGATGCTATTAGCAAAAGTCTACTCTAATTGTCAAATACTAAAGACAGATCGGTTACAAAATAATCAGCAATCTACCACTTCAACTAACTGTATAGCCATCCTAAGCTTAACTGAATTTTTTTTAGAATTTCAGGTCTAAAATCAAATCAAAAGGTATATAAACGTGAACAAAAACTGCTACCTAAGAACAACAAAGCTTGGATACGTGATTGTTATTTTGAATTTGAAAGTAATATTTAGAGAAAAAAAGGCTAATAGACCTTTAAACCCAAGACATTCTCTTTTTTTCTTTAGTCTCATAAGAATTCTCAATTCAAAATGTTAAAAGAGTTCAGGAAATTCTTAGAAGGATTGGGCATTTTGGGGATAAATTTCATTTTGCAAATGTTTTTATTGTTTTGATTGAATTGATGGGTTAGCAAATCAAACTCTACGCAATTGCATCGCATTTTAAATCTAAACAGCTACGCAGAGTCTTTTGCAACAAGAAAAACCTCATTCAACTATCAATTAACCTCAAAATTTAATGACAATTCCGTCAAGTGTTTTTAAATAAATTACTATTCCACACAACTTGATGTCAAAACTCAATTAATAACGTATTTCCATTTAATATTTTCACAAAGAAAAGTCCTTGACTTAAAAAGAGTGAAAATAACAAAAAATAAACAAAAACACCGCCACGAGGCCCACGATTTGATAAATTATAATTTAATTCTCTCATGTGCAAACTTATGAAGATGGTGATGATGATGGCTGTAATAATGTAGCAGTTAAAAGGCATGTAATGACTCAATTACATTATTAAACACCACCCAACGTACAAAATGTGTGTTAAAAAATTATTTAAGGCATCAAATAAATAAACAAACAATGGTAATAATATGCCAAGCACATGCACATTAATGGATATGGCAATATCATCATAAACACCATGGATATAGGCATTGAAGATGAAATATTTTTTGTAATGTGTAAAATTTCAAATTACAGTCGCATTTTTCGTAATTGTGGATAAAAGAATCAATTAATCATTGAAGTGTGGTCCGTGCTGTGTGTGATTTATGCGTGAGAAGTAAGGTGCACAATTGATTTAAGTGGAGGGACATGAGTGAATTTTTGGTGACAATTTGTATGAAAGTATAACAATTTCTAGCTGGATTGATGATTTTAGGCAATTTTTAGCGCACATCTTACTTTTAAATCAAGTTTTAATGATGATGTGCCTAAAAAATACCAAAAAATTTCTTTTGTCATTTCACCACAAAATTTTGCCTCAAGCATGCACTTAACCTCAGTTCTTCTCCTTATTCCATCACATAAAATTTCATTCAACAATCTAATTCTTATTAATTCCATGAAAATGGACCATAATTAATAAAGAAAACTAGAAACTTAATTTTCTATGGGAAATTATCTTTCTTTTCTTCCATGGTGGTTTCTTTCTCTCAATAGCACAGCACAGCACACAATTGAGTGAAAGAAAAAGTGAAATAGAAAAAAAAGAACCAAAAAAAAAAAAATGAAATCATTTGTAATAATCTATGAAATTGATCGCATTAGAGATTGTTAAACTTTAAAAGTTAATGCCGCTAATTTCAAGTTCATGCTTCACATAATCTGCGGTTAAAAATGCATTACTATAAACAATTATCGCAACGATGTGAGTCGGCAAAATTTAAATGAGATGAAATTATTTTCTTGGTTTTATTCTTCAATTTTGGATTTTCTTTTGCAGTCTGTTTTATCTCATCTTAATTGTGCAGATTTTTATTTGGTTAAATGGCTGATTTCATGCTGATCATGCGAATAATTATGGAATTACCAATAAAGCAGATTAAATTTAATAGTTATAATCGTAAAACGTCAAATCAGAAGTAATAAATCAGCACTAAAATCCTTCAATAATTGATGAATTGTGCATTTTATACATCATGAGGGTGATAAAACCACTTTTGCCATCTTTTTGAAGCATTCTGTTAAACTTTTAATCTAAAAAACCATAAAGATTTCAAATAAAATGAGAAAAACTTTTTGAGGTGACGATCAAAAATCGCCATTTTGTATTTGTTCGATTAATATTTTGCTCATATTTTCTTAAGTCCTTCTTGATTTATAATCTAAAATCCTGTCTAAAATTCAATTCTAATACCCAAAATCCATTCCAAATTGTTTTAAAATCCAAATAAAGTCATTTAAAACCAGCTTAAGCAGCTTTTTAAGCTAATGAAAAACAATAGCATAAAAAATTATGTGAAAATTTCTCTCTCATGCCAACCATTGCAAGCTGTTGTGCATATTAGTTAGAGATTATTGTCATGCAATCTCAAATACATAAATATATTCATTACTATTATGAGTAAATCATGATATGACTTTTAAACGTTGCACGAATGCACAATTGACATAAGTGGATCAACATGCTGTACATTTTCCCAAAAAAAGCTATAACAATTGAACTAAATGAGAGACTCGCATATGAACTAGCTAACCTTATTAACCAGTCGATTGTATTTCTTGTGACAATCTCTTAATTGCTTTCAAAACAATAAAAAATTGAAATACAAAAAATTCCACATACGAATTTGTTCATTGTTGATGTTACGAAAAAGTGTCACTGACTGTTACTCAATAATCCTGCGTGTAATAAGAATTTTTTATGAGCACTTGACTGTCTGCATTTTGAATTACTAATAAACCTTCCCTTTAATTTAGCTCCACTTATTTTCTATAACAAACATTTTTTTTCATAAATTTATTAATATATGCAGCAGGCAAACTGTGTCATTATGTTGACTAGCTATGCAATTTTTTTCACGATAAATATTTTTTTGCTCTCTTCAAGTCCGACATTTTTTCCAGCAATTGGAAATGAAATTATTTAATTGGCCGACTTATCATTGACTAAGTATCGAGGTGCACATGATTACCAATCATAATAATTTGTTGCTGATTGCTAATAGCTACAAAACAAAATTGCTGACAGAGACAGTGTTCATTAAGTAGGTGCAAAATAATTGTGAATATTTCATAGTATTAAATATTTATTGATGCTTATTTAATGTCCGGGATTATTGGATGTAGACTGTGATGTGGTTGATAGTGAGTGTCATGAACATTTGTGATAAGCTTGCATATTTAAATTAATTAATATTGTAAATAATGATTTTTTATGATGAAATGAGATATTTTGGTCAATTTTGCATAATTCAACAATGCCAGGCTATTTCAGCACTTGATTGGGCATAATGAGCATTTCAGACTAAGCGCCAATATTTGCCCATACTCTCCGATCTACTGTTCGGATACATTAACTAATAGACAGCTTACGACAGGAAATAAAAAAAATATTAAAATTTACGATTTCCACATATTTTTATATCCACCGCAACACGTAATAATGTAAATGAATGAAAAAAAAACTAGTCAAACTTCTAGAAAGAAGCAGAGCAACATGTCATGTCACACGCTCTATATTATGCAATAAGCGTAAGTCTTGATATTCCCAGAGACCTCATCGTGGTCGTTTCACTTTCTTGAATTACTCAACATTTTCATTTTCTCGTCATTTAAGTAAGGTATGTAAATAAATTAGCATAAATGACATCATATACGGATATAAGAGCTTGACACTCTTTGAAAAATGAAATTAAATTCAAAGTCAATCTATTTGTTTAAAAAGAGAAGCTTAATATACTTGAAAATAATAAATAGAAAAGAGAGGATAATAGAATTAATTGTCTTGAATATTCTACAAACCCACAAGCAGTCGGTCACGACATTGATTTGATGAATTAACTATTATGAGAATTTAAAGATTTTTTGAGTAGATTTGAAGGAATCAAGGAGTGGTGATACTGCAAAATTGTCGAAATTTAAATTTTTTGACACTTTTTGGAAGTGATTTCGTAAGGATAATTTCCATAAAATTTTCATAATATACCCAGCCCTAGTTTAAAGCATAAACAAACAAACAATCGCAAAAAGACGAATTTCAATGACTAATTATTGCTCAGATTATATTCAAGCCGGTAATTTGCATAAACAACAATACAATTCCATACCATTCTAAACAACAAATAAGCATATTTTAAAGGAGTGCCAACAATAATGCACAGCTAAAATTCTACTCGTTCTTAAGCTTAAACTTTTAAATCCACAACAAGAATTTCAATTCCTCACCTTAATAATACTTAAATTGAATTTATTTATGGTTTCAGTGAAATAACGTTCAATCATTTGTCATCGTAATATCATAATCATATTCAGCATGTCTGATTTAAACATTCTTGTACACATAAAGTGAAATATTATTGTCACTCTGATTACTAATGACTAATGACAACCAAGAAGAAATGTTCACGTGAATTGAATGTTAAATTTTTTTATTTTGAATTTTTATTTCAATTTTTCATACTTTATGGCGCTTTATGAATCATCGAAATTGATATGTTGTGCATGTTAAGTGGATGTGGATTAAGAACTTCACTGCGGGGGATTTGGTATGAGGAGGAATTGAAAATAATTCAATTGTGAGATGAAATTGAAACGTAAAAGGATTTAAAATGATTTTTCATAAAATTCGATTTGATTTTTAAAAGGATTTTTTGAACATTTTCGTCATTTTGACTAAATTTTTGCATCTTTTTCAAAATTTTCTGTCACTTTTTGAAGGTTTTGCATCAATTTCAATCCATTTTGCATCATTTTGGCTGGAAAATAGCATCAATTTTTAAAATTTTGCATCAATTTTCAAGCATTACATTTAAATAGTCAACAAACTTTGTTCTCAATCTTAAAATAATTAAACTACATAATTATTTCCGCAATATCCAAACCAATCCATCTTCATGACCCTCAAAATAATCTATCAATTAATTAAATCTCAAAGATATCATCAAAAAAAAAAAATTAAATTTATTTTGAACTTTCTGAACATGCCACTGACTAAGCTCGCTGTCTGACCAATCTCGATAAAAATCTTCTCAATTTCACTCGACGTGAAATAATATTAATGTTTTTCAAATTAGTCACGTGTGCTTAAGACATGGACAAAGATTCCATAAATCGATAATTGTATCCATGAAAAATTGTAAAATTCGCAATATAAAATTTTTAATTAAATATGTGTAAAAAGTTGAATAATAAGTCATAAGTTATTAGTCAAGCCATAAATAGCATATTTACATTCCTTTCTCTGACATCGATTTATGTGCTGTACAGCAAACATTCATGTCATGTACTAAAATTTTGTTGCCATTTATGCTTCGTAATTTTTTCCATCTGTACATCAATTTTTGTGCATAGATTGCTGATGAAACTAGGAAGGTATTGCGTTAGGTGATGAACGGGGTCAATTGAGTTATGACTTGAGGTAGTAAATTGGAAATTGTGACTGATTTTTTGAGGTTATATGTCAAATGTCGTCAAAAACATGTCCAATTTCGCAAGTTCATAACTATATACACAAAATCATTTCATTATCTTAATGGAATGAGTATCCATAATAGCCTAACATGCATCACATTAGCAACAGCAGCGAACAACATCATAAATGTACAATTTTTCTATTTTTTTTGAGCTGAACAACATTTTATCAACTTAATGCAATTTTAATTTTCTGGGTTAAGCTCGTTTCTTTTTTTTCTTGATTTCTTCTGCCATTACTGGCATTTTCATCTCAAAAAGAAACAATTCAAGCATCAAATCTCCCAAAGTGCATTACACATTAACACTTTCTATAATAGCATGTTCTACAACATGAGAAATGGATGAAATAAAATTCCAGCAGCTTGTAGATGTATTCATTAAAAATTGCTACTGACTAATTAATAATAAAGAAATTGCTTGCTTTTTTTTTGCACCGGTTTGATGCTGCTGATTCACGAAGAAGATGAACACAATGTATTGAGTGGTTTTCTCGCCGGTATGCATGAAAGTGAAGCTTATAATGATTGTAAACAATGGAGTGAGGGATAAGAATGTTTTATAGTTTTTGTTGGATGTCTGTGGTTTTATGAGTGTTGAAATTTTCAAGAAAGTTTAGAATTTAATCAAAAATTTCAATAATTTATTTGTATTTTTGCATCATTTCTTTGTATTTTGCATCCTTTTTGAAATTTGCGTCATTTTTTGAATCAATTTCATTCAATTTACAATAATTCTTCTTATTTTTGCATCTTTTCAGAACTTTTGCAGCAAATTTTGACCATTTTTTAAAGTGTTCGTATCTATTTTCAGTTTTTTAGATTCTGAAATTAATTAGAAATCATAATTAAAATCATAACGTTATCCAGACAAACTCGAAGAGCCACACAACACAATATAATCAAATGAAAAAGAAAACAAATAATGAATGAGAAGATGAGACAGTGAAAATGAAAAAAATGAATAAATAAGTAAGTAACTAAGATAAGCTTTTGTCATCTTCACTAGGTCAAGCTCAAATACCTCACAGGTATATAAAAACGGATGGAAAAAAGAGACAAAAAATTAAAAATACTTACTGAACGCTGACAAAAGAAACAGAAAGTTTATCGGCAATCGAAGTGGAAGCGGTATTGTATAAAAAAAGCAGACAGAGAAAGTTTATGATCGATGGTTTAATGTTAAGGTAATATGACGCATTGTTGCTATTATCTTTATGTCTTATTTCACTGCATCTCGTATGAATGAATGAAAATATTCGATTTATTTTATTTTTTTTGGTAATTTTCATTGTTGTTGTAGACTTGTTAACATTGAATATTATTAATGTGGATAATATGAATGAATTATAGTAACTACTGAATGAATTTAGTCGATTGTTTATAGTTTTGATGAGATAATTGGATAATTAGAAACATTTTCAACGGAAATTTTCGATTTGAATTATTTGAATCTTTTGTTTTGCATCAAGTGAGGCAGAGAAAATTTCCTTTTTTGTCAACAATTTTAAAATTTTGTTAGAAATGCTGCATTTAGTTGCATTTAAAGTTAAAATTATAGTTTTCCGGGAAGTATAGCCAAAGTTCAAAGTAATAAATATAAAATTCGCATAGTCATTTCATTTTAAATAGTAAAATTTAAATGAAGAAATTTCTTTTTCGGAAACAACTTTAATCCATTAAATTTCACATCTTTAAGGTAAGTAATAAACTTTTGAAAGAAATTGCACAGTCAATAGCATCATAAATTACCATACTGGCGCTTTCTTCGTAGATTTCGTTCAATTGAAAAGCATTTAAATACTTAAATTGGAATTATTTCAAAAATCGCTGCCAAACCACTAAATTTGCTCATAACCATAAAAGAATCCATAATTGAATATAAATTAAGCACTTTAAGAGAGATTTTTAGAAGAAGAATTTTTTTCGTGCAAAAAAACTAATAAAATTTCACCGATGATTAATTTCACATTACACGAAATAGTGCGAGACTATAATGAAAGCTACAGGTTTTATCAGAAATGATAGCTTGTTTGCTGATATTTGCTACTCAATTTGTGCAAGTCTAATAATTTTAAAAATTAGTTTATAATGATCTCTTAGATCCATATTGAGACACATCAACATGAACTAAACTATCGTAAAATGAGAAAACTGGAAGGCAGCATGAATGCATGCAATAAATAATTACTGGTCATTGACCATCAATGGATAAACATCAATCATTTAATATTAGATTGCAATACAGTCAGGTCAGATAAGCAGATCTAATTGAATATTTTTTATTGTGATGTATGTGTAATAGCTTGCCAAAGATTTTGATATTGAGTCAGGCACAATAAATACTTGAATTTTTCCATCATAAATACTAAAAAAATTGGAATCTGTGACGCATTTTCGTAGCAAAAATCATGAATACTAGGAAGTGATGCAATAATAAGCTTTTAATACTAATTTACCATAAGATTTTCTATTAAATTCTGTAAGCCATGCTTGAGATTAAATAATTTAAAAAGATTCGCATTCAGCATGACTGGTAGAAATTCATAAAAATAAATGGCAATTAAATCACGATTAGACTCATTAATTAATTACACTTTTCACAATCATGCGTCATTTTTCGCATTTGCAAAGCTTAAAGTAAATAATTAATTATATTATTTGCCATGAAGAAATCTATAGATAGATTCCTTAGAGGCGCAATGCTGTAAAGCGCATACTTCGTCTTAAAATTGGGTTAAAAGCAGCAATTGTGATGGCATCTGGGCAGCATCGTGTCTTGAGACGTTGGATTCTGTTCATTAGGGACTTAATGTGTCGTCCAAGATTGATATTCCTTTGAAACAAACATTGAAGCTTGATGAAAGTTTGAAGGTTAAAAAAGTTCATTATTTTCATCAAAAATCCCAAAACCTACCAAAATTGTCAAACAAAATCAACTTTAAAAACTTAATCCTCAATTCCAATTTAATCTCATTAATAATGCCAATCTCATTTGCACTAATAAATCCAAATTTGCGAGCTCAATCAATCCAATCAACAAGACCAGTTTGCCTTTATTACTTTTTGCATATTTTCTCTATCAACGAATAATAATAGAGCCGCAAATATGAAATTATGTAATAATAAAAACTAGAAAATCAATCAAATTAAAATTTCAAACGCACTTTAACGATAATTTTTTCAACATTATCCATAAATGGTCTGAAATATTCATGACTTGATGCTTTTTATTTCACTGTCTTAACGTGACATTCAAAACTGGTCTGAGGAACTAAAATATAATTAATAAGTAATATAGACGTGTGTTTAGTCGCAAGCGAGCCAGAGGCCACGAAAGTGATCTTTAAGATCTCAAAAACAATAACATCCAGTGTCCGACATATATGTAACAGGCTATATGACATACCAATGGTAAAAATGAAAGTGAATTTTGTGCTTCATCATCATCAAGAGATATTTATTTTTCGAGGTTCGATCGATTAACATATTTTGTCGAGAGTGAAAATATTTCTCTTTTGTATTTTCGTACGTAAATATTATGATTGGACTTTTCTTCTCATTTAACTTGTGTTTAACTTGAACACTAAATTTTTTTTTTTTCACTTTTATGAAGCTTGTTCCGTTCCGGCTGCGGAGTTTGCATACAAAGGGTCTCGTTTTAAAGATCTTGTTTCCTTTCCTTTTTACACACTGTGACAACTTAATTAAAAATTGATGATAAATTGAAAGACTTTTTATGATGCGGAAAATAAAAATCATAATTCGATATTTAACCGGAGATGGAATTTTTTGTACAAGTTTGGTAATTAAAATTTTTTAAAATAAAATCGTAAAATTTTTACTGCCAAAAGATATTTTAAGTCTGAAAAAATATCTTTTCTTGATGAATTTTCGTTGGAAAATTGAAGAAATTGTAAAATTCGGTTGGCACGCTCGCCTAATTAAAAGAGTTCTTGGAAATTTGAGAGCGTTATAGCTGAAATAGAAGCTTTTGATAAAATATAATGAGAAAGAAGAAAGATTTCAAGTTTTTTATTTCATTAAATATCAAGAAAATGGGAGTTAAGAGTTGGAATGGTTGTTCATCCGATTTTGGGAGCTGTCAAGCGGTTGACAGCAATAGAGCTAGATTTAGATGATATCTTTGAGATGTCATGGATCACAATTGATCTGTACGACCAGCGAATTAAACAACAATTCTCCTTTCTTGCCCTCTCAGGCTTAAACCAAAAATACACTATACAAACCGGCTTAAATCCCAAACAAAATCCATTATATTATTGATGGTAATATAATTTACCATAATCTAATTATGCTTACATTGAACCTTGACATTAATCGTGATGTGATAATTTTATATCATAAATAAGCCCAAAATCGCCCAAAAACTAATGCCTGTGGCTATAATAACTGCATTATGAATCTATTTGTGATTATGGGTTGAAATTACTCATACATTATGATGAATGTGATGATTGTATATAATATATCGAGAGAATAGAGTGTGTTTGTGGGATTTGGCTGCTGGGAAGGAATTTTGAGATTATTTTTGGATGAAATTTTTAAAAAGAAAATTTTCTTGGGTTTTGTAATGCGACCATAAAATAGTTTTGTGGCTGAACTTCTTGTTTTTACCCTTTTCAGATTGTTTTTGAGGATTTAAGGGTATGAAAAGCAATACTCAACATCTTAATCAATTTGAACGTAATTTAAAATTTTGAAATATAAATCACGAATTGCATTTCATTTTAATAAATGAAAATCTTTTATTAAAACCTTTAAAATGTCAAAAAACAGATTAAGTCATATTTCCTAACCTTAAATAGCTCAATAATCATGCTTAATACAATTTAAATTAAGACTTACCAGCATGATATTACATCTTATAGAAATTTCATCATAATTTTCAATAAATTCGTGCTTTAATTCAATAAATCTCATAAAATCAGTAAACTAGCCATCAATGCAGAAAAACCTCAGATGATCATTCAATTTTCATCAGCTTAAATTGGACTCTTAACCGCTTGAGTTGCTACCACTAATGGGAAGAAAATAAAATCCAAAACTATCGCAAAATTCACTTTTTAAAGTCCATTATGCTTAAATTTTTGTTTATTAGTTCCGGATGAATAAAAAAATTTCCTGGTAAGAAATTGTAGCAGTATCACTTATGAATCGGTTTTTGTGGTATGGTAAACTACGTCTTATTATTTCTCATAAAAAAATCTCTAAATGCATTGCATGCAGCATAAGAAAAACAGCATAAAACGAGAGAGTTTGTTGTCGATTGAAAAGCAATTTCTGTTTCTATTTCTACTTGAGATGCTTAATTGAAGGAAAAAATTTCTTTCATTATTAAATTGCAAATTCAGTAGCTTAAAAACACAGTAGCAGAGCAAAATTTAATCTCTAATGTTTTCTTCATTATTATTGAATGTTAAAGTGTGTCAGGGATTGAATTGGCTTGAAATCTCGACATGATGCTACATGGCCAATGGCAAGCCCTGTTTTTTTCACTACTAATCTAAACAACGACTGCCTGCATCAGAAACAACAGGTTGATTAAAATCTTTTGTTGTTATTGAACCAGAACCTTATTGTTGATTATTTCCGGAAGAGATTGTTATGTTTGAATATTTTAAGATGTTGGTATGTGCATAAGGTGGTAGAATGAAGGTGATTGAGGTGTTTGGATTAGACGCAGATTTGAAATTGAGAAATGATGGAAAATAATAGGAGATTTTGTGATGATTTGGTTGAGTTTTGCTTTCTGATTGGCTACAAAAAGCTCAAAACATCAAATAGTTGTGTAGTTAATGAAATTATGGGCCAATGGGTACCTCAGTGAGTTCAATGTTGCTTTAACTAACTTATAACTCTGAAAAGGATAACTATGACTACAAAACCTCAAATCCAGTACCTTATTTAACCTAAATTACATAATATTAATTCAAATGATCCAAATTTTGATAGATTTTGGCCCTTTAAACATAATTCCTTACATAAACATCATCAAACTCAGTCAACAAGACACAAAACAACTAAACTATATAACCAAACAATTTTTTCAGCTAAATCGACCAGAAAAACAAACAAACAAAGTAAATGAAATGTTTAGAAAGACCCTAAAGAAGATCTCATTTTTATGTAACCGCATAAATGCGATGAAATTGCTGCCTTATTTCTATTGCTTTGTTCTTTTGAATTAAAAAATAGCTTCATCTTGCAAAAGACAAATGAAAGATTAAAAAAAAATTGCATTTATGTACTGAAAATGATATTCATAAACGTATGTTTATGGCATGAACAAAAGAGTGGAAATTATTAAAAACTGTGAGGTATAATGAGTCATTCATTTCGTCAGATCTGTTGTTTTAAGTGCAATACATCCTGAACTGTAATTAACATTCACTTTTATATTCAAAACTGTTGAATTTGAAGTTATTACCATAAAGTAAGTTTGCATTATGTACGAGTATTTTGCAAAAAAAATTAACTTTATTGGTTCAAGTTTATTGAGCAATGAATCATCAGCTGTTTGCCGCTAAGTAAATACTGTCATCGTAATCATGAAATTCTCATGACTTCTTGCGCAGTCTGACGTATTGTTGACTAGAAAATTGAATCTATTTGGCAAGTCATTCGACATTCCACAAAGAAAAAAAATTAAAACAATTTTAAAAATCACGTAAAACGCATAAAAATTCAAATGCTTTTGTCTCGCATTGCTTCTCTCTGTTCCGAAAAGAAATTGTCTTTTAAAAATTCATGTGAACTCGTCCACTATGATAAATGTTATGAAATATTTCTCATTTATTTGGTAGACGGCGACAACTTGCCAGAATTTAGATTGAAGAAATTTTTTCTCTGTGTTTTATGGGCGTACGTCAAAAGTAATCTGCCGTTTGTGCAATGAGAGTTGATTTTAGTTGTTAGTAATGAGGAAAGTTTGAAGATGTATTGTTGGCCATTAACCTTAGAGCAATTTGGAGTGATGAACTTTTATCAGATTTAGAGATTTTAGACAGGGAAAAAAGTGTGTAAATGCTTAAGTGAGGATTACTTTTGACAAGTAATGAGGCAGATTATGTGATGATTTTGAAATTTTGGTGCATTATGAATGAAAATATGTCAGAATGAACTTAGAAATCCTCAAATTTATGTCATAAATTGTTTGATTTACGTTCTATGCTATTAGACATATGCTAAGGCATATTTTAGGGCATATCGTGATGCATACCATCAATTACACTCTAGAGCATCCTCCAAACCATCCTCTAAAACATTCCCTAGAATACAATATTACAAAACATGCACAAATAGTCACCAATTTCCAAATAAAATTCATTGTTGCAATTTTCCATCAAAATGCCTCAAATTACAATTCTATATTCAATTTCGAACACCAAATGGTATCATCACAAACTAAACAATAGCATATAATTTGACATGAATAGCTTCAAACTAGAGTAAAGACAAATATTTCATCACGGAATTAAAAATACTGTCAACAAATCAAATGGCAAAAGTGCCAATTGTGTCAATAACACAAGTTTTCCTTTTTGATTATTTTTTATTGGAATTTCACACCAAACATGTAGAAAGTTGTTGGCAGTTGTCATATCAGCATGTATGATGTTTTATTATCATTTTATTGTAATTTAAGTTTTTTTAATTATAGTACATAAGCATATTAAATGAAATCAATTAATTGACTATACATGGCTCTAAAATCCTCAACATGATCAACAGCACCATAGTGTCACATTACAAAGTTGTATTATACCCCTGTGGTCTGTAGCTTAAAATATCCATATTATAATTCCAGAAATCGAGATCATTGAGGAATTTATCGGAATTTAAATGCGCTGAGCTGTATTAATTGAAATAGAAACTCAATAATATGAATTTTCGCTTATTTTTTTTTTAATAATGAGATTATTTTGCACGTAGACAATGGGTATTTAAAAATATTTAAAAGTTGATTTAGCAGGTAATTAATTGAGCTTTAAAAAATAATGAGAAATAACACCGGTGGATTGCATAATACTGAAGTTAAAGGAATGCTAGAGTAGAATTGAACATTGCAAAAATGTGAAGAATTTGGATTTTATTGGAAGCATTCAGTCACGTTTTGAGAAGTCTATGCTGGAAATCAGTGAAGCTGTTACTACTTATTCTTATTCACAACCCACAAATATTTTAAGTCAAACCCCATTTTACCAAAAAAAAATCACATTTCCTGTTGTCCCATCTTAAACCGCCATTATTCTTTAAATCCACCCAAAATTCCAAAATCGGACATTAATTATCTCTCGAATACACAATCCCAATGTCCAGCCTTATTTTCATCTTAAAAAGGGACATATCGAATGTCGGAAAAATTCTCTTCCTTTAAAAATCACTTTGATTAATTACATCTGCCATGCCTTAAAAATAATCCATCATTTAAGATAAATTAGAGTCAACATCATCAGAAGACTTTTTAAAAAAAATCAAGTTTAAATTAAGATTGTGCCTGACAGACGATATTTCCGAGATTTAATTGAGGAGAGACATATGAGTGACCACAAGCTGATCATATCTCGCAGTAACATAAGTAGCATAGCTTCATCTGTGAAAAAGATTAATAGAACTGATTCGGAATTCAAAGCTTTTAATAGAACCGTCAATTTATGTGACAAATTAAACCAAAAATTATTTTTTTCATTGTCAAAATAAAAATCGACATTTTTCAATGAATCGAGCTTTAATAATAGGATTTTTTGCAAATGAATTGATGTCGTTTTTCAACTGAATTGGTAAATTAGATCCGTTTCGGATTTATAACCTTCACAATGCATCAATTAATGAAAATTTAGATTCGATTATTAGTTTTTATTTTGGTGCTAAATTGCCTTTATGAACGGTAATTATTTCCTAGAGGATGCAAGTATTTTTGGTCGTAATTTTCATGACTTATTCGATCATTTGAATAAAAAATTAAAATTCTTTTAAGATTCCATGACTGAAAAATATCTCAATTTAATGACTTTTAATTAAGAAAAATATGTTCAAAATGTCCATGAACGCATGCAACAGTTCTAGATGAGTAATTTAAATTTATTTCCTTGAATTTAACATGCATATTATTGCAGAATCGTAAGAAATGTCCATGATGCTGTGAGTCAGTTTCACCATAATTAAATCTGCTTAGTAAAATAAAATCTTTGAAGATATCTTGCAGATTTTACTGGAAAATTCTGTTTAAAACAGCCATATCTGTGTAATATCAGTCATAAATGGCTATATTGCAGATTTTACTGGAAAATTCTGTTAAAAACAGTCATATCTGTGCAATATCAGCCAGATTATGGTTTTATAATTTGATTTTATTTGCCAAACCATTTGAAATAAGTAGTTTTAAGGATGACTATCAGAGAATTACTGATCAGATATTTGGTCAATTATTTGGAATATCTGGATTCAGTTTTTAAAGATTACATTAGGATTTTCTTATAGAATAAACCCGAGTGGACAGGAATACGTTAGAATTATTCATCAAATGCACATTTCCTTGCCATCAACTCGTCATAACCTGATTTTGTTCACTCGGGATATTTTGCATGTAATAAAGAATGGAAAGCTTACGAATGAATCCATAAATAATTCCAAATAGAAGATCTTTTGGCAATCAAGCTCAATCACTTGTAATTTACAATATTTAGATTCTATAGTCATCCAACTTGTTCACAAGATTACTGTCATAGATTTATTCGTATTATCATCAAATCCAGATGAAGCAATAAATCTTCTCAGTGATAAAAATTCAATAAAATTTTTCATCACTTTTTTCTTTTTTATTTCCACTCCAATTGCATCTCTTTTACTATTAGAGAATGTTAAGTCACATCAATTTCCAATTTTTATCTATTTAACTTCTTTTATTGCACCGGATTTGCTCCTGGCTTAAATCTTTTGTCTTTTCCGTAAGTTTTACGACAACCTCTGTAGAATAAGTTCATAGTCTCGTACTTGGAATAAAATTAATTTCTAATGCAAAAATATTCATGGAAAAAATATTGAATAAGGAGGATAATAATAAGTTTATCCTTAGTAATATTTTTGGTAGATTGTTTTTCTCGTGAAATATTTAAATTTGTGAAAAAATATTCAATTTGAGTGGGATAAAATATTTAATTTTGGAATGAATAATTGATAAAATTTGCAATATCTAGGTCGATGATCTGTTTGAACTTTTTGCTTATTAACGTTCAGAAATTTATTATGAATTTGAAATTCTTTAAAATTCTCATTTTTGGTGTAAAAGTTGAAAAGGTTCGATTTGGATTCACTTCGAAACAAAATTGTTGCACTTAATTTTTTAACAATTTGTAACAAATTAAGCAATTAAATTTGAAATTCAAATAAGCCTCAATCTTACCTGAAAGATAGTTCCTCTAACGCACTATGATAATCTCAATAATATCCTTGTAAATTTCCAATTTCTACACGATTAGAAAAGACACAAAATATAAAATGTTGTCGAACAAAATTTAAATAATTTTTTATTGTATTTTGCCGGATTCACTTTTTAATTTGCATTTGATATGAGGCAAATTTTTTCTTTTCTTTTTTTCACATTTATTGATTCTTTTTTTTTTTGTTTTCTCTAAAATATATTAATTTCGTATGTGATTTCTCGATATTTTCACATGCATGAAAAATAGAAATTTCTTCTCTAAAAAAATCTTCGTCCCACTTGGAAATTCACTTCTATTAGAAAATCTTTTTTTCTTTTCTATGTGAATTAATTAACAACGACTGTTAATTACAATGGCTTGAATTATTCAAACGAATAAAAATTTGAAAATTTTTCCAAAGTCTTAGAAAAATAAATAAAAATAAAATCACGATGCACTCATTCAGTTTCGATGACGATCGTTTCGCGTCTGAATTGAAACTGAATTGAATTATGAAAAAAAGGCAATGGTAAAGAGGAATGGGCTGTAGATACGTTCGAATACATAAACCGCCAACCAAAAAGAAAACGAAGAGAAGAAAAAGCAGCAAAAAAAAGAAAAAAATAAGCTCAACTGTGTGTTGTACTTGAGATAGAGAAGTAAAAAAGAGAGGTATTCGATCGTCGCATTGAGTTCTCGTGCTATTGCGTATATTTTGTATAAAATATTGAAAGGAAAAGTGATCTTGTTTCTGTTTCTTTTATTTTTGTTCGATTTATACCGTACGCAGATATGACTTAACAGTTTCTTATTGCTTCTTTTTCTTTTTCTTGTATGTTTCGTTTCTGTAACCGAGATTGTTGTGGAATGGAAGCTGAATTACAGATGTAATATTGGCGCATTTTGTTTGGGTTTATTTGCAGTTTATTGTATTTAATTATTTTTTACATTGTAAGTACATATTAAGGGGTTTGGTGGTGGAGTAAAGAGAATGAAATCTATGAAGGACCATAGAATATTGTGCAGACTTTAATGTAAAGATGTGCAAAAGATTTTAAGATGCTTATAAATTTATCTAAAATTTTGAATCCGTCCCCAAACTTTAATAACTGTTTCACTTGTGATATCACTCGTGATAGTAAGTTTGCTGTTGTAGTTTGAGGTCAAAGTCAAGTCGAATTGACTTCATTTTCCCGAGTAAAGTCGGCATCAAGTGTATCGACTTCGGACTCTGTTGTTTATAAGAACTGCTTAAGAATTAACTCGAGCAACACAATTCAGTAAATCGCATTTTGTGCCGAAAAAATGGGTCGAAATCAGTCTACCTGCTTATGGTCTTAGTAGGACATATTAATAGGACATATTAGTGACTTAGCGATCTCTTTGTGCTATTTGAGAAATTTACTGTAACTAAAACTGAAACCCAGACGGATAGAGCCGGCTTAAGACGTGGACAATGGACAATGGACCCACGTGCGCCCCATCCAAATAAGTAAAAAGTTACTAAAACAAAACCTGTAAAAATAATTCAATTTAAAATCACAACAATTACATTCACATTTCTCACAATAAAAACCAATAAAATCTCCCACTGTGCTAATTTTTACTTCTGTTCCGCAACCTCCTACAAGATACAAAACAAAAAAAAATATCATCACATCATCAATAATTGCCAAAAATCCGCCTTTCAGTTTATGCAAATATTATGCGAAATCACCTATATGTAAATATGCTGATTTGACCTGCTGTGTATCTACTGTGGAGCATTAACATTTTCAGTGAACGGCAAGTTTTTTTTTTTTTTGGGGAAGATTTTTATCAATTTTGTAAATATTCGTTTTATTTGATGAAGAAATTTAGCTTATTACATGCTGACTAAGTCACGTAAATTATAATGAAAATCTACTGGAAATCAAATAGAAGCTGTTTGTTGATGGAATTGGATAATCTTCATGATATTCTTGGCATTTTACCTTTCTTTTTGGTATTTAAATATGATGAGATGACACAGATAATTGTGGTTATGCTGTAATGACTTTAAGTAGCAATCTTTTGACAGCTGCAGTTGGGTGAAATATTATCGAAAAAAATATTATGAAATTTAAAAAGTAAAATTCAATTAATTTTCAAGAATTTAGCTATACATTCTCGACTAACTGACAATGCTTCCCTCCCAACAGCAAATACAGCCTTAAGTAAATGTATTGCTACTTAAAATTCCATTTGTCACTACACTCTACTTCTATTTTTTTTTATTCCACAGTTGAATTTTAAATGCGAGCTATTGCATTATGAGAAATGAGACAAAAATGTCATTAGAGATAGATTGAATCTTGAACAAAATTAAAGCATTTCATCATCATCTAAATCGTCATTCTGTTACATATTTGTAATATTAGCGGCATAGAAAGATATAACAGCCAATTTTGGATGTCTTCGGTAAGTTATAAATAAATATTATGGTTTTAAAGTTATGCGTAAAACATGAAATTAAAAGAAATCGCATAACCTGCCCATGCACCAAGTTTAACCTACTGTAATGTAAGTAAAAATAATTTACGAAATATCTTGTTGATGCTTATTTGGTTGATTTAATGATTCACATATGTGAATTTGCTGTATTTATTTGTTACATATGTGAAATTATTTTTTATTTCTTCTTCTGGGTTGTGCGGAATGTTTTGGATAATTTTATGACTTGTTGAGGTGTGATGACAAGTTAATTAGATGATTTTTGGTTTTAAATAACTACCTGGTTTTTGTTTGTTGGGTTTGTGATTGTTTGTGGCTCTGGATGTATCATCAAGTCGCTCTGCATCCTTCTAGAACATCTGACATGCCTGTGTGCCCTAATACATCTCTTTAAAACCCCCTCAATCCACACCAGCAACTCCATTTCTCTATTCTAATAAATTTAAAGCATTTTCATGCATTATTCTGCCCATCTGATTTAGATCTTCCTCTTTTAGTCTCACAGTTGGTTGTTACCATAGCTGCTCTTGTAGTTACGCATTAATTTCCATAATGCTTAATGCTGCTCAACCATTATTATTATGTAAAAAATGAATGAAAATGCTGTTGCTTCTATTATTATTGTAGAAAATCTTTTTTTTTTTATTTATAATTTCATTAATAGACAGAGAAATTTGCATATTGAACGAGTAAACAAGATCGTCAGCACAAAATGCATCCAGATGTGCAATAAAAAAAATAATATTTTGCATAACACGAAGCGCAACAAATTTTCTTTAAATCGTTGTCAAGATGTAACATCGACAATTTGTTCCATCTAAAGCGCACTTACCTTAACTAGTGATACCGCTTCTTCTTATAAGCGTCATATTTTCTACCGAGGCGAGACATTATATCTATGATATTTGTTGTTGTTGACGTAATTTTATTTGCTATTTTGTAATTGAATTACACAAATTCTTTAGAAAACAGATGATATTGACAAATTTAGTGTTGACAAGTTGGTGGATATTTATCATGATTCACGTGCAATTTCTAAAGCTGATGATAAATGTCAAATTGCAAGGAGATTTTGAAATTTTATAAAGTTGATATTGCTCATAAAATTATGAGTTTTAATTCCTCGCTCAGGAATATTTATAAGTATTTCATAATATGATAAATTGTACATCATTTGAATAGAAATTGCAGTGAACAGCTGCAATTAATTTTGTGAGCATATTGCAATGGATGAAGTTGAAATGTTTGCGAATTTAATTTCAGTTTAGTCAACCAATTGTGATCTAAACAATTTACATTTAATTTCAAAAATCAACTTAGGAACATATTCAAGTCAATATTAAGCCAAGAGCTCGAAGTCGACTTACAATATTTAGTCCTACTTCGAACTCTGATTAAAACCAATTGAAAGTTTTAGAATCAGATTTTAAATTGATGATTTTTGGTTCATTTCAAGTTCGTTTTACAAATTATCAAATACTAAAACAACAATCTTCATCAATAATTCAACAAATTGTCCTAAAAACCTCAAAATCAGCAAAAAATCCATTCTCCATTCAATCCTACATTGTATCACAAATTGCAACTCTCGATAAATTGAATATCTTAATGCCACACTTTATCATTGTAATTTTGAATCATAAAATCAAAGCATCAGAGTACTTAAAGAAAGCCCAAGGGTTGAATTTAAAATACATTATTGAAAGTCTATTGAGATTTTTAACTTTGATTCTCCTGAAATTAACTCAATTTTAAGCTATTATGCTTTGAACTTTACCCCGAGCAACTGATTGTCACGTTTAGCGTTCATATGGCTGTCCAAAATAGGAAAATTCAATCTGGTGTCAATAATAGACATTTAGTCAAACCTTAAAAGCTCCTTTGCAAAGCCTTCTTAATTTGTGTCGCTCGGGTAAATTAAACGATTTCAAATTAATTTCACATTATCTCTGAAAAAATGAATGACTCAACCTTCAAAAAATCCTGAATGTCATCGACCTTCAAAACATCACTTTCACTTCTGTCATCATGATAGGACATAGCAACCTCATATCATATCTCAAATGACGCATTTAAATTCCCAGAAAGAAAATTTTCAGTTAAAAAAATTTTACGCAACACAAAAAAAAAATATTATTCCGATTTTTATTACAAGTATGTTAAGCATGTGAAAGTCATTTTTTTAATTATTTTATTAAAAGGTGTCATAAAATCTAGTTTACAACCAGATCCTATGTACATATAAAAAATATTAAATAAATATGCTAGCAAGTCCATGTCGTAAGTTGATGTAATAAGTCGTACATGTGATAAAACTTAATTTCCGCATTATCCTCATCATGTTGGTCAAAAGACTTAATACATGTGCCTTATATCGCGTAATTCATCACATAATATCACTTCTTCTTTGTAATGAGAGTGAAAAATAAATTTTTATTTCGTAAAAAGTGTCTAATTGAATGGAATGTAAAGCAGATCGACGACGTAAATGGTCATTATAAGTACTACACATAAATGTGTTTTTTAAACAGCACGTATCTTATGTGTAGACATTAAGTCGATGAATTAACATTACACAAAGTAGTGAATGAATTCGAAACAGAATCAATCGAAGATGAAGGCTCGAAAATTTACAATAAATTTGATTAATTAATTAATAATTGATTGAATTCTCCATTTTTTGCACACAAAAGCGGACGTTTTGGGCTTGTTTGCTGATTGAAATTTTTGAAATGAGAAAGAAAGTTTTTTCGGCTTTTGTCGCACCGCTATTGAGACTGTTTGGAAGAAACTTGCAGATTTTTTTTATTATTATCGTGAAATAAATACTAAACACACAACAAAAGACGATAAATTTGATGATTTAGAGTCATTGCCCCATGACTGTATTATATTCGATGAATTCTTGTGAGCTTTATTCTTTGAAACGGTTTAGAGTCAGGATTTTGGTTGTCAGTTTGTCCAGATGTCTTCTAAGTAGATTATTCATTTGGTTTATTTCTTAGCTAATGCTGAATTAAACTTAGAGACCAAATTCTGAGACATTTTTATTGTCTTCATTATTAATTCTTACAATTTCTGCGTGACTCTGATCACGTAATTAAAACAGAATCCGACACCAAGCAAGAGTCACGTCGGTTTGGTGTCTGATTTTGGATCGAATAACCGACTTTTGTTATTTGAATATACTAAATTTACATGCATTTTGTATGAAGTTGAGTCTAGTGGAGTCGACTTTTCCATACAAAATTCTAGACGACTTCGAGCTCTGTTGAGGATTTATGATGATGATGGCCACAATCATCAGAAGTTTGAATCACCTACTATACCCAAGTAGAGAACTTAGTGTTGTAGATGATATACCGAATGCACAGTTCTCTATTCCATGTTCAAACAAAATCATATTGTTCTGCATACATTAAACTTCGCATTCATAAACTTCCTATATCTACTAAGCTTAACATCAGATTATTGCGCTCCAAAGCACTCAAAATTCAACAAAAACATTTTCATACTCAATAATTTCTTTAAATTGAGATAAATTATGAAAGGAAATAGCAAACAAACAACAAAAAAAGGAGAAAATTTGTAACCCTTCACTGCGTTCAATAATCTTTCATGTTATTACTACCAAAATGTCTATGAAATATTTTTTTACGCAATTCAGCAATGTGGTTGACATCATAACTCGACTTTAATTTCTTCCGTGAAAGAGGTAAGTAAGTAAAATCCGAAAAAATAATGAGAGATAAATAATAAATAATTCAATTAATATGATAAATTAATAATGAGCCGTATTCAATGAACTTATGTACGCATTAATAACAAGTTTTTTTCATGCTATGTAAGCCAATCGGATGATTATGAAATCAATTTTTCTTTCTTTCTTTGAGTTTAAATGTAAATTATACTTGAATTGTTTATGACTCTTCGTCCACTCGTGGTACAGATCATTTCCTTCACTTCCATCACTTCCTTGATGGGAGAGCATGCAATTTCTTATTTTGTCGTATATTAACACACCTAATGCGAATAATGAATGGGCAAGTGTGTACTGTTTTAATGACAAAATGTTTTTCAAACTCAGCAAGAAATATCAATCATTAAAAGTTTTCAATGGCTAGGCTATGTAAAAGGTGCATTATGTTTGAAAACAGAGTGTAAAATGGATTTAATTGAACCAAAAACAGCTAAATTGAAGCAAACATTGTTGAAGTAAATCGAGAAGTGATGAATTGAAGGAAAAACACATGAATTGTTGCAAAAACTGCTGAATTAAAGCAAGAATGGCTGAATTGAAGATAAAAACGGATAAATTGAAGCAAATCCTGATAAATTGAAGCAAAGACTACTTAATTAAAGCAAATGCTGCTAAGTGGAACCATAGACTGCTGAATGAAAACAAAAACTGCTGAATGAAAACAGGAACTGATAAATTGAAGCAAATAATGCTGAATGAAAACAAGAATTGTTGAATTCATGCAGAAAATTCTGAATTGAACTTATAAATTGAAGCAAAAACCGCTGAATGAAAACAGGAACTGCTGAATTGAATTAAAAACTGTCAAATCTAACCAATTTCAACAAAATGAAATCACAACTTATTAAATCAGACGTGATAATTAGAAATCAATAAATGAGCCTGACCAAATTCCAATCATAAATATCCATTTTCAACCTCTGCCCTTAAACACATTTCTCGACTCGTATTTCATCAGCAAGACAACACAAAAAAAAGTTCGCACACCAAACAGCCGATGCGGAGAGTGAAATTAAACAACTTTCATTTCAAGGATAAGCATGCTTATGTTACATTTACAGCACATACAATACAGTGTACTCGTATCTCCCTGTGTATTATGTATCACAATACGGTTATATTGCTTAAATTACAAAATACGACCAAAATTG
Source organism: Chironomus tepperi (assembly GCF_022539635.2). Taxonomy (NCBI): domain Eukaryota; kingdom Metazoa; phylum Arthropoda; class Insecta; order Diptera; family Chironomidae; genus Chironomus; species Chironomus tepperi. Next base: position 271,210 of record NW_027226383.1, read on the forward strand.
GAATTTCTTTTCTTTTTAGTTTTGCCTCACATCCAATTCTTGATGATTTTCACTTTCAATTAATGACTTATTGCGGCTTTCAGTAACTTGACTTGAGTGAGTGAAACTTCTCACTGCTGAAGGGTAATAATTGACAGTGACTTGTGTAATACGCCTACATGACGCTACTTGACTATGCGTTGAAAGTTGATTTGATTTTGTTAATTAACAATTTGCGATGAAAATTAGTTAAACGGAAATTAAAATCCTCAATTGACCGTTAAATTTTTAAAAATTTCTCCAAACAACAAATAAATTTCCATTAAGCATTCCATTATAAATAGCTAAAATCACATCCATCAAAACAAATAATTTCTACAGAGTCATGTATTTACTCTTGTATATCCACAATGAATATATAATGACTATCGATATAGTTAATTGAGAGACTTAGGAATGTCTTGAGATCTGTTTTGTTATGATGCTATTTTTGTAAGAAGTGGAAAAGGATTGGGTTTCTTGATTTTGGATGGAAATGTGGATGATGATGTGGGAGTTGTGTGGAAATGTGGTCATGTTTGGTAGTTCAGTCCTTAATAGATGATCCGAATAGTACAAATTTTATAAATCGATCAAAAATTCGATTTAAAATTCCCTAGGCCAAAGTGACACTGACTGGACGCCGGATTGGACGATCGGACAACCGAATTGTGCCAGTCGGGTGTGCTCCGGCACTCAGGGGCTCGTTCCTCGGGTGTAGATTAGTAAACAGTCTCCTGAAGTGCTCAGCGTTTTTGATTAGATGTATTTCCCGTTCTAGAAATCATAAACCACATCTAAATCACATTAGTGATCCCAAGATCTAGACATACTCAACCACTATTAACAGAAACATTGCTGAACCTAATAATACATTGTCATGCAACTTGGAAAACACTCAATTACGCTCTCAAAACCTTCTTAAGGATGAAATCCACTCTTCCTTATTTATATTCCACTTTAACGTTCAATTTCAACATGACTGTAACATTAATTTGACATGAATAAGAACTGAGCTTGAATATATTATATTGTCATGCACCGGAATGTCTTAACTTTACATTATTTTTGTGTTTTCTTCGTTTATGCAATTGAATCTGTTATTTACTTTATATTGCAATTTGCGATTTAAGCAATTACTATATGACAACATGAACTGATATTGTTTTAAAACAGAAGATTACAATGTGGTATTATGACATGTCATTTAATTTATCACATTCATAGTCTTTCGTGCTTTCCATTTTTATTTTTTCTTTTCTTTTGTACGTCCAATCAAAAAAAGTAATAATAATGATAATATTGAAATAAAATGCCATGAATATTTTCAAACAATACATAAATATCTCTTGTTGATTTGTCTTGTTTTCATTCATTAGGAAATATTTCTTTTTCTCATCAATCGGTGAGATTATCGAGACTTTGTTTTTTATTAGACGTGATTTTGTGGCTTCTTCTTTTTTGATGATTTTTGGACAGTTTGTCATGCAATTTAATGGCTTATTAAGCATTTTATGCAGGAATTATTTAGCTATTTATTGAGGCTGAAATTAGTGTGCTGAATTTGACAATCAATTTGATCTAAATTTAGCTATTTATGCTGAATTTAATTTGAAATGGTATTCTGATTTAAACTTGTTTTATACTGTGCTGAATTCAGCAGTTTGTATTCTATCGAATTCAACATTGGTGCATTGAATTAGTTTTAATTGACTTAGAAGTTCATGTTCATCTAAATTCAATTAATGCTATGCTGAATGTAGCAGACTATTTTTAACTGAATTCAGCAGTTTATTTCAAGCTTAATTCAGCTTTTTAAGCACTGAATCAGTTTTTAGCCGCTGAATTGAATGCTTGAAACACGCTGAATTTAACAAAAAATGCATTTAATTAAGCAAATAATCGATGCTGAATTCAGAGCTAAATTCAGTAATATCTCAGCATTTTTTCCATAGCTGAATTCAGCAGTCGTGCTTGCAATGCTTCATATTCCCAAAAAATTCAATAATTTTTTTAATTACCATCTTTTATCATCATAAAACAAACATTTCATGAAACTATTTAACAAAAAATCTTTATAGACGTATTTAAAGATATTATTATAACAATTTGAGACATCAGACATTATGATCAAGACAGACTTGCTACCTATGGGGCAAGTGAAATAAAAAGGTAGAGATTAAAAAATTTCACGGTAAGCGTGTGAGAAAATAAAATAAAAATGTTTAGATTAACTTTGTTTGATTATTTTTTTTTAATTTATATTTTATGTTTTAGCATGAAACATAAAAGAAAAAGTTTACAGGAGATAAATAAAAGGTTTTTTTTTATTGAGTTCGAATGGTTGTGTTGCTGAGACTGCAGATATTATTGTGAAAATGGCAAGGCAAGCAGAAAATTAGATTATTTTTGTCTGGAATTTATGAATGTTATGTGGAGGAACTTTATTAAATTGATATAAAAAGGTTATTGAAAGTTATGATAAATTGAGATTTAAAATGATTTTTGAGGTTAATTTCTTTGTACAGTTTGGTAACAGGAAGTACATCCTGGATGCTGAGGTCCACCACTGTTTTAGATTCAGAGTTGGTAGGAATCCAATGTGGAGGCGAACTTTTCGGACTTTTGGTATCCGGACTCCCGAAATTCTGCCTGAAATTAAATACAAGAAGCACTACAAGAAGGTGAAACTCTGGATGTTTGGTCAGCCACCTAGTCAGATCGACAGCCTCCCTAACTCCTCAATTTCCAAAGTATCAGGTTAATAAATGCACCAGAACTAGAAACCAACTTAGATTTTGAGTGAAAAAGACGACTCAAGTGCACTCGACTCCATTCCAAATTCCATTCGACTTCGAGCTCCGAAATGCACTAAAGACATCAACAAACAACTTCAAAAACTATAACAAAAGCGTGAATTCCAACATAAAACGTTTCCTCCTCTATTCGATATCAAACAGCACATGAAACTTAATATTATATATTTTTGAGATATAATCAGAGTTCAGCAGCTCTCTACAATCTCTCAATTTCTCTACCGGATCTCAATGGATACAAAAAAATAAAAAAAGGAAATTTACTTATGATTTAATCTGACATTACACTTGACCCTATACACGAGCAAAATCGGTAGAGTGTCAATGCCACTCGATTTTTACTGAAATATTCAAAGCGAAGCTTTCTTATTAAAAATACGCTTCAACTTCTGCATTCGGTGTTAATTTGATGCCTTTATTTAATCTTTTTGTTTTGCTTTCTTCTTACCACGCAACAATTTACATCGCTTAAGTCATAAATGTGAGCTGTGGTGTGCGTTTTTTTCTTTTTCTTGAACTGTTTACGTCTGGAGATTTAGTTTTCGTGATGAGAATTGTTATTTGTGGATCACATTTTGTCCGATGTAATGTTTGTACATCTTAAAGGTTGAGTGTTGTCTGGGAATTGAGAGAATACATAGTTTATTGACATGTTTGAGGTAAACTAAGAGAATTTGTGTGTTTTGAAGTGTAAATTGAAGTATTCTTGGATATTCTTGAAGATTGCAGCTTTTAAAAGGACAAGAACTCTTTTAAATCACTCTAAGCTTACTAACAGGCAAATATATCACTTTTGTCACGCAATAATGCTCTATGCCAAGACACAAATGCGCCACATATTCCACATCCAATCAATCAATCTCCAACTCCATCTCAAATCATTACAAACTCAGAAAATAACAATAAATAACTCATTTTCTTTGAATACTAATTAGTCGAATCATAATAAAGCAAAAAAATTTCATTTTCATCAATTTGAAAAGAAATTGAAATTAGATTTTTATTATTAATTTTTTAAACTAAGAAATTCCATGTTGCATGCGTTTATCAGTTACTTTACAAGCATATGACATGGGTTGTGTTGTGATGTGTGTAATGCTTTAATCATGATAATAACTCCATTAGCATTGGTATTGTTGGTAAATAATCATATTTTTCTTGTTAAATCTTTGATTTAGAGAAGCTAAAACAAGTAAATGGAGTGAAAGAGAAATTATAGGAAAAATGTGGCATAAAATTTTAATTTTGTAAAATTTGAATTTTTTTATCAATTTGGTAAGATTTAAATTTTTTAAGATTTTAGAAAATTTTGTATTTTTAACAATTTTTCAAAATTTGAACTTTTAACGATTTTAAATAATTTGAATTTCTTATCAAATTTGAACTTTTAACGTTTTTGTTAATTTGAATTTTGAACGATTTTAGAACAAATTTGCAAAAATTTGAATTTTTAATGGTTTTAGAAAAATTGAATTTTTAGCATTTTTTCAAAATTATAAGTTTTGAATATTTGTAAAAATTTGAGTTCTTAACGATTCTGTTAAATTTAAATGTTTAATGATTTTATAAAATTAGAATTTTCACTTTTTTTGTAATTTTGATACCAATTTTGAATATTGAATGTTCGTTAAAATTTAAAAAATACCAAATTACAAGTTCCAATCCCTTGCATTAATAAAGTACGCAAAAAAAGTGAAAAAAATTAAATCGATTTCGATTTTACTTCAAATTGTCAGCAGCACGAGCGAGAAAGAGACAGAAAAAAAGAGTTCCACTTGCTTTCGATTTCATTTTTTTGATATTTTTTTAATTGCATAATTCTTTTTTATATTGTTAAAAAATTCATTGCGGTTGTGTCGCTGTGCTTCAATCTCTTATTTAACTGCAATACCATCCAATTCATTACATCTGCATGTTTAATTAATTCTCATTAAAAAACTTTACCTTAGAAGAATTTTTATGTACGAATGTCCGGCGCGGTTCATGCATAATTCCGAACTTTATATTATTTTAGTGTCCACAGAGGCTTTTTTTTGTGTGCGGCAAAAAAATCGAAGCAGAAAAATAAAAACTTTCTCCGTTCCGAGTCTCAACAGGTTTTTTTTTAGCATTTTTTTTTTGTTTTTTTCACCCAGTTAAAAATGCTGTCATCCATTCGACTGTGTCTTGATATCAAAAAGCCACTTTGAAATTTCGGTTTACCGTTTGGGGCTTGCACTTGAGGCATGCAAACATTTCACGGCTTATAGACTATCTCTCGTGTTGTTGCCTTTTATTTTTAATACGAAACTATTCAAATATTTTGACTTCGACTTGACAGTGACCTTCGGAATTTGAAATTGCCAGTCGCGTGAGATGGAAAGAGTTTGGAGGCAATTTCTTTTTGTCTGGGAATTGAGAGAATACATAGTTTATTGACATGTTTGAGGTAAACTAAGAGAATTTGTGTGTTTTGAAGTGTAAATTGAAGTATTCTTGGATATTCTTGAAGATTGCAGCTTTTAAAAGGACAAGAACTCTTTTAAATCACTCTAAGCTTACTAACAGGCAAATATATCACTTTTGTCACGCAATAATGCTCTATGCCAAGACACAAATGCGCCACATATTCCACATCCAATCAATCAATCTCCAACTCCATCTCAAATCATTACAAACTCAGAAAATAACAATAAATAACTCATTTTCTTTGAATACTAATTAGTCGAATCATAATAAAGCAAAAAATTTCATTTTCATCAATTTGAAAAGAAATTGAAATTAGATTTTTATTATTAATTTTTTAAACTAAGAAATTCCATGTTGCATGCGTTTATCAGTTACTTTACAAGCATATGACATGGGTTGTGTTGTGATGTGTGTAATGCTTTAATCATGATAATAACTCCATTAGCATTGGTATTGTTGGTAAATAATCATATTTTTCTTGTTAAATCTTTGATTTAGAGAAGCTAAAACAAGTAAATGGAGTGAAAGAGAAATTATAGGAAAAATGTGGCATAAAATTTTAATTTTGTAAAATTTGAATTTTTTTATCAATTTGGTAAGATTTAAATTTTTTAAGATTTTAGAAAATTTTGTATTTTTAACAATTTTTCAAAATTTGAACTTTTAACGATTTTAAATAATTTGAATTTCTTATCAAATTTGAACTTTTAACGTTTTTGTTAATTTGAATTTTGAACGATTTTAGAACAAATTTGCAAAAATTTGAATTTTTAATGGTTTTAGAAAAATTGAATTTTTAGCATTTTTTCAAAATTATAATTTTTTTTTTGTTTTTTTCACCCAGTTAAAAATGCTGTCATCCATTCGACTGTGTCTTGATATCAAAAAGCCACTTTGAAATTTCGGTTTACCGTTTGGGGCTTGCACTTGAGGCATGCAAACATTTCACGGCTTATAGACTATCTCTCGTGTTGTTGCCTTTTATTTTTAATACGAAACTATTCAAATATTTTGACTTCGACTTGACAGTGACCTTCGGAATTTGAAATTGCCAGTCGCGTGAGATGGAAAGAGTTTGGAGGCAATTTCTTTTTGATGAATGAATTATGAGACTGATTAAAGCACCGAATCATCATCAATCATTTTGAATTAATTTGACTACTTATATCTATTGAATCTCTTATTAGCGCACATTACACGGATTTCTTTCAATATTTCTCTAATGAGGTTTAATAACAGATGATGCGTGCTGTTGGATATAGTTTTGATTACAATGTTGGACTTTAGTAGCTTTAAGTCATTTCTCATCTAGGAAAATATTGATATAGGATTATAAATGCGTTGAGTAGCTGAACTAATGTGCTTTATTGCTGAATTACTATGCTGAATTGCTGATAAAATATGCTGAATAGTTGAGCACCAATGCTGAACTGCTGATCAAATATGATGAATTGCTGAGCAAATATGCTGATTTGCCTATCAACTATGCTGAATTGGCTGAACAATTTTGCTGAATTACTGAACAAGTTTGCTGAATTGCATAGCAATTATGTTGAATTTCTGAGCAAATATGCTGAATTACTGAGCAACTATGCTGAATTGCTGAACAAATATGCTGATTTGCTGAGTAAATATGCTGAATTGCCTAGCAACTATGCTGAATTGATTGAAAATTTTTTCTGAATTACTGAACAAGTTTGCTGAATATTTTTTTACATTTAATCCTAAAAAGGATCTGCATCTAGTGTTTTGCTGAATAATCTTCCTTAATTCAGCATTGATTGATTTGCTGAATTACGTATTGAATGAGTTACTGAATTCCTACAATGAAGTTTCTGCATTCAACACTGACATAATAGCTGAATTTAGTCTCAAATGATTTGCTGAACTCAATCCTGAACAAATTGCTGAATTTAACATTAACTTAACTGTTCAAAACATTAATCAACATAGAAATATGTAAACAACTCATTTAAAAAGAGGTAAACACATCAAATGTACCTCTAATAGCAGCACAAACCACAAAATTACCTACTTTGCCACCCAATCGATTCCTAAAGTAAAATCAAACACCATCAGTAAGTGCAAAATTGTCTGTCAATTGAAATCAACACCAAATCGAATGTCTGCAAATTTGCAAAACCACAGCAGTAGTTCACGTCAAGTTAGTCATAATACAGCATTAAAAATTAAATTGTTTAACTGAAAACAAGCAAAGATGCTTTGTGTAAAAGGCACTGAAATCTGTCCGATGTAATTTTAATAGGATGAGATTCAAATAAACATAAATATTGCATAATTGTGTTCAACATCAGTCGGTTGAGTTGATCGGAATGCAATGGAAAGGTGAAATGAATTGGATCATACAGGTAAGCAGGAACTTGTGAAATGAGTGTATAAAAAATACATAAATTCAATATGAAGCAAAGCTAAATTGACTTACTGACTGAGAAAATGGGAAAAAAGAAGAAATGCTGATATGGACGCGAGGCTATATACGACGAGATTGAAGAGAAATCGTGAGTTTTGGTGCAAGGAAACAATTAATTGTCTATGCTTGTCTGGTTTGTTAGTCGATTATGTTATGGATTCTTGTTGGATGCTAAACAATCCGTAATAACGATAATAAATACGTAATATAACAACAGCAACAGCTGGTTGAATGGAAACAATCAATAATGAGCTGAGAAACATGAATATTTTTTTTTGAAGACCTAAAACAAAATCGATTTCTATTTCTGAGAGACTTTTTTCCGAGATTTATGGCGGGACGATGTATTGATGGACATTGAGTAAGAGCTTATAGTTTTGAGGAAGGAACCTGTAGGGCGATTTTGTGGGATTTTTTGGCTTCAAGATTGCTTTTCGATTGTTTTTCTTGAAGTTGAGTTGGGAATCGGCTGTCAATCGTCAGGTTCTATTCTATTGGGTGTCGTCTGCTAGAGACAACAGTTGCTGATCACCGGAAACACAAGCCACATATTCAATAGTCGCCATTACCGGCATGGCAACATTGTCCTACAAGTACAATAACCTATAAAATGTAAAATCCTGACAAAATCACCCACAAGGACCCAAAACGTATGCCTCACTCCATTTAAAAGAAAACAAAAGCGCACTGAAATTGATCGAATTGTCAGACATTTATTTTATGTGTATCTATGCTGTCTTATCTCATACGAATGAGAAAAATTTCCCGCCATAAATTTTCAAGCATTAGTTTACGTATATCACTTGATGGCAGGCAACTTATTTGCGGTTAATGGAGGAAATCGTTAAAAATGCTTTATGGAAATAAAGATTAAAGCAAAGTCCGAAAAGACAGTTGGTCAGTTAATTTACTATGGTAATGTATTGCAATTGAAGTCTGTGCGTTTTTAATGCTGTTGATTTTTTGAGAGAGTCATGCCTTATTGGTGTTGAAAATTCAACAATTTGTAATTTAATTTTTTTGAATTTTGTTGAGGATTGGTTGTTGAACCCGAGAAGTATATTGTGAGTATGGATTCCTATGCAACTGTTGCACCACTGTCACACCACATTTTAAGAAATGTTCTTAAATGAAACTGCTTTAAGGCAGTTTTGCAAGAAGTTTGTAACAGCTCTACAATGTCATACCTAAAGAGTTAAATTTGAACATGTGATGCACAACAGTTGCATATTTAAAGCTACTCAAATGACAAACTTATGAAAAAATTGTCAAAATTACAAATAAGAGCATCAAAGGTGTGCCACAACAGTTGTACTACTGTCACACAGCAATTGAGCAACTGTCACACAACCCAAAAATTCTATCTTCCTCGGAATAATTCAATTAAACCCAAAACTCTTTACAAACGATTCCACCTCATGTCATTTTAAATATCTTGAGGATTTGTGAATATTTTTGTGTGACATGAAAGCGAGCAAAATTAATTTTTTCATTCAATCACGATTTTGCGTTTGTTCCTCATGCAGATTGATACATGAATAGCGCAATTTAACTTTTATTCATTGTCGCATGCCTTACAATAATTTTTTGTCTTGTATATCAATAGCAATTTGAATGATTCCGCATGTCCAATTTGATATTCATTAATGAATGAAATTCACTCGGTCAATTTTTTGTTGTTTTTTTTTGTATTTTATGAGCATTAAACTTCATCTTTTTCAACAAATTAAAGAAAAAGATGAAAAAAAAAAAAAACTTTCACTCTCATATGTATGCATGCACGTTTTATATATCACATATTTGACGAAATATTTCTTTCTTTCTTATGATTTAAATATTATTCGATATGTGCCTGCCTACCATTTACCTACCTTGATATTGATTTTCTAAATCACACGTTTCTCCCTCACTCGTTCATTGCGTGCCGTAGATTGTAATAGCATTTTTTTAATATTTTTTTCTTGCTAAGCTTTGTTTTATGAATTTTTTTTTATATATGTATATTTTGAGGTGTTTTTTTTGTCATCGGCATATAAAGTATGCAAATTTCTTTTGACTTTTCTTCTTCATTTTTTGTTATGGGATTTTGGGTAAAGTGGCGTAAAATTTTTCATTTTGGGTGATTTACTAAGTTTAATATTGATTAAGTCATTTTAGGTTGGTTTTTCTAATTGTCGTCGTAGCTGGGCCGGCTTCTCGATATTTTGCTTGGTTTTGGGGCTTAATAATAAGCCCGATACGTCGTAATGTGACCCCAGACCAACATGAGTTTAGCGTGGGGCTGAATTTCATCGAATTCATTACAATTTTTGCCTTTTCGACGTCGTGTGACTTCTAAAAAAACACATAATGTAAACTTGTGGCATTATTTAACATTATTTCAGAAGTTAAGCCTAACATCCTCCTAAAATTCACAATTAAACCCAAATTCCATCTTCAAAACGCTTCCAAATCCCCAACACCAACTTTTCATTCCAACTTATTTTCTCTCATTCACCACTTCTTAATCATCATCGCTTTATTTTTACATTTCTTATGATGATGCCGGTGAAATTATTTGAATACCTTAACGTATGAATCAGTAAACGATAGAAAAGGAATATTAATAGCGAAAAAAATCATAGAAATCAAGGTGTGGAAAAATTTTTTCATTCGGACTTAATTGTGTTTTGAGCTTGTAATAGATATCGATGATTCACGATCATTGAAGGTAATTTAATATAATCGGATTATGTTCAACATGAATAATAAACATGATTTATGAAGCTTTAGTTAAGGACAATCGACCATGAAAACTAGATATTGTCAGCAGAAATAAAAAATAAAGCTCCAGCTTTAATTACTCATTATTCACTTACAGTAATGCTGCTTGTAAATCAGCATGAGACTCCCATTCTCCAATTAAATTAGCACGAATTCTGATGCTCAGCAAGCTGTTGTTAATGCAGTTGAGATTTTGGAATTTTTAAAGATATACCCGAGTAGCACAAGTTGGGTAATTGATTCTAAATCTGGCATCAGGCTGGAGTGACACGCAATCGGTCGCCATGACACTTTCACTGTGGAAGCAGCGAAAAAGTGGCAATGGTCAAGTGGTTAGAGCGTCGGACTCCCGTTCTATCGACCCGGGTTCAATCTCAGGGAAAGTCACACTTTCACTGTCGATGTGACTCTAGCTTGGTGCCGGATTTAAACCAAATTCAGGATTTAAACCGAATCCAGCACTAATTCAGAGTCATGCCTTTCTGGTGCCGGATATCGGTCAAATTAATCGATTTGTGCTGTCCGGGAACATTTTAATTGATTTTTTTCTGCTCTGATTCATTAAAGCTATTAAGGATGTAGTCTTGATATTCACTCAAGGATGTTTTAATGAAAATTACTTGGGATGATATTTGAAGTGCAATATGAACTTAGCATTATATTAATTTAAAGTTTGCAGCAGTTGGCATTAAGAGATGACAAGAAAAATTGTTTGATTCTTAATTGAGTCATTTGAAGCTTGAAATGTTGATGAATTCAAAGTAGATTGCATTAGAAGGAATCAAATAATTTTTGACATTAATTCTGACGTGTCTTTCTAACATTTTGCATTTATTTTAATGAAATTAAGAGTCAATTGGGCCTTCATTTCCTTCCTTCTTCACTTTTCATCCCTAATAAGCAATCGCATAGATTGTACCTCTGATAGCAATCCTACACTTAACCTAAATATAACGAAGGTTGCAGATCCTTCATTAAAAAGCTGAATCAGCTTCCTTTCTTTTTGATTTTACATTCACTAATAGACTCTCTACATTTTAAGCAAATTATTTTTATGATAAAAACACAGTTTTTATTAAAATATATCAACCATTCTCCAAGCACAAAATGACTTTTCAGCACAATAACCAATTTAAATAATTTTCTATGCAAATAAAATCAAAGCAATTTAAAAAACTTTATCAAGCTCACTTGAGGATGATTAAAATTTCAAATTTTTTCTCTTCGTAAATCCTGAAAGAAAGCATCCACAATATTTTATTTTTTCTGTTTATTCATTATAAACTTTCGACCATGAGCATGGTACATTGTTAAATCAGATAACTCACCGTAAAAATGTAGTTTCTGTTCTTTATGAGTGCATTCAGTGTGCTTAAGAGGAATTGTCTTGATGATAATATTATCATTTCAGCACCTTAATTGAATGTGGATGTTGGGAATTACTTAAAGAGTCTCGAGATTTATGTTGGGACAATAAAAATGGAATTACATTTGAAAGTTTGAATTTGTGCAAGTTTTTTATGTAATTTGATTTGAATTTGCATTTAAATTGCAAAAAGTTTTGAGAATTTTCTAATTTGAGTTTTGATTTTTGAATCAAATTTGTAGAATTTTCATCAATTTTAGTAGAATTTTCATTTATTTTGATCGAATTTTGATCAATTTTAGTAAAAAATTTGATTAATTGTAAATCTTTCAACTTTTATGAAGATTTTCAATATTTTTTTGCGAATTTTCGCCTAATTTTTGTCAAACTCCATTTCAAACTCCTGCAAAATTGACTCCAATCATTCTTATCAGTCCATCAACCTCGGCTATTTTACGCTTAATCTAATCCATCTTCAAACCAAATCTTTATTGCACATTTTTTCTCTCTAAATCATAATTTTTGTGATGGATAAATCCAAATTATACTCATTTTCTCTTATTTATTTATTTTCACTCTTACATTATTGATCTACATTCCAATACAGCGGCAGTGGTGGAAAAATTTAATTGAAATTAATTGTACAATTACCACATAAATGGTTAACAGAATCAATTACCGATTTGATGGGTATGAAGATGATGCAATTTATCTTTTCAAGTGAGAGAAATGAAAATAAAGAAGACAAAAAAGGAAATCTGTGGAAGTATAAAATAAACAATCATGAAGTTGATGATGATTGGATGCAAGGGGTTGGGTAATGGGTTATTTTGGTCCTCTAAACATTTAATTTTGTCGAAATTTTCGTTTAAATTTCATTTATTTTTTCAAATCATTAAAGCTTTTTCTTTCATAATTATGAACTCATTGAGAGAAGCTGCTGATAGAATTTCGGTAATTGGCAAACGAAAGTCAGAAATAGAACCAGTTTTAAAACTTGAAGTCGATGATAAATTTTATACAGAAAATCGTCAAAATTTCATACAAATCCGAGTTGATTTTGAGTTCTGAATTGATTTGCACGACCAATAAACAAATTAGGTATAGCATAAATCAATGACTTTGTTGATCAAGATGGATAAGGATATTTTTAAAAATTCCCCAAAAAATGTCCATCCCTTGAAAATAAAAATAATCAAATTAAATCCACTGATTGAATTATTTTAAATTGAATAAAATGATGATGAACGAGGCCGTTGGAAATTCCGGTTTTTATTTTCATAACGATCCATCAATAAAGTTGCATGTGCTGTAAAACAATTTGTTGCAAATTTATGATTCAATTAAACAATAAATTTATTTTGATTCAAAAATCTTTTTTTTTTTATTTTATTCATAAGTTCATCATTTTTTTGTTATAAACTTCATTTTTTTTGTTGTTAATGAATGATCTTCAATTTATATTTTATTACAATTCTGCTAAGTAAAGTCGAGAGAAATTGTTAATACATTATTATGAGAAATTTCATATATATATTGAAGGGGAAAGAAACTTTTGTGTGTGTTTGTGAGAATATTTTTTTTTTAAATATTTTATTATAAATTTTACAAAAAAAATGTAAAGTGAAAATTAAGTCTGAAATTTCCTATAAAAAATTGCTTCTTTTAGAAGTATAAGTTATGTGTTTATGCTCTGTTTATGTTATTCGTTAACAGTCGTCTGCAATATGAATCGATGTGAAGTTCAATTTTTATTTTTTTAAATTTCTTTGAATGGTGATTCGAATGAATGAAAAGCAATACCAAACAGAGCGATAAGCACTTTTTGTTGCGGGCGAAAATACTTTTTTTTAATCTTATTTTTTCACATTTTCTCAATTTGCAGACATGAACAAGTAAAATAGGAACCCGAGCAATATACAATTTATGGTTTTGAGGTTAGGGTAACTTTGCTAATTTTGGAAATTATTTTAGAACATTTTCTAAAGATTTTAAATTAATTTGAGAGTTTTCTCATTTTAAAAATCAAATTTTTCATTTTCAAAATTCTTTGAAATTTGAAATAAATTTTGAAAACAATTTAAGAATCTTTAATAATTCCAAAAATTTAACTTTTCATGTCCAGCTCGGTACTTTCATTGCCACAGAAGTGCAAAATATGCTTCCCGCAACAATAAAAAGTTTCATTCGATCATAAAACAGATTAAATTTAAAAAACAATTGCAAATTCTCGTTTTTAAATCTTATTAATTTCCGAAACAAGAAATAAGAAAAAAATATTTTAAATCTTTAATTAAATATACAATTTCAATTCATTGAAAGAAGATATTTATAACAGTATTTTTATATCATCAATTTTTTTAAATTTTTATTATTGTTTGAAAAAAATTGAACGATTTTTCTTTATCATTAAAAAATTTCCTAGCTACATTAAAACTTCATTTTTTGTTGCATATTTTTTTCTCTTTTTTTTCTTTTTTTTTTATCTCAATTAAAAATTAGAAATAAATTCTCAATAAGTTAGGCGTTAAAATGTTTTACATTTTCTCTCATTAATTCATTAATTATATTTTTATGTATGAGAAAGATGGAAGGATTTGACAGTAAGTACAAATGAATGAAATGCATGGGAAATTAAATTAGATTGAATGGTGAAATAATGAAAATTTTATAAGCTTTTTTATTAGGCTAGCGATAAAGTTTATTTTGCGGAAATGGCGCAGATATCAAACTGATTTGATTTGATAAAAATCAAGGGCTGAGTAATAATTTTTTGGAAATTTAATTAAAATTAAAAAAATTCTTTTAAAATTCAAATTTTATATAAAAGATTCATTTGTTTTAAATTATAAAAACTATTAAGAATTTAAAACATTCAAAATTTGTTTTTAAAAAAAAGTTTTGTTTTTCAAAATAAAATTTGAAAAAAGTTTAAAATTGAATACAAATTTAAATTCAAAAAATTCAAAAATTGAAAAAAGACAACTAAATTTTAAAGTTTCTCTTTCCTCGATTTTAATTAACATCTCATTAATTTTCATATTTCACTATCAGTTCACATATCGAGATAATATCGAAGTGTCGGAAACATTGTTCATACAGCGATAAAATTAAAAGTTCACAAGCGCAGCATAGGTGAACATGCTCAAATTAAAATCGATGCTCCCATAAATCAAAAAAGCATTTTAAAATGAATTTTCTATTAATTTTTATTAGTGATATTAAGTAGATTATGATAGATGCTCATTTCTCGTGTTTTATAGACGAGATACGAGAAAGATTGAAGCAGAGAAGTGAAATTATTATGGAAGGATATCATAAAACATACAATGGGTCATTGTGAAGAATTTTGTCAGATTTTAATCAAATTTATTGGAATTTTATTCAAAAATTTAAATTACTAAATTTTAAAATTTAAAGTTTTCAAATGAAAATTTCGATTTGAATTTGAATAAATATTAAAAAATTTAATTTTAAAATCAATCCTAAATCATCGCAAGGAATAAAAACAGTAAAAAACTATAAAATTTAAATCCTTAACAAAATTTCCATCATAAATCCATAAAAACAAACAGAAAAGAGAAAATTAAATTTTTATTGTTCATATTAAAAATAATATCAATAATTATTTTAGTTATTTATGGCTCATATTCAGCCCAGCTCTCCACAGCACACATGCTTTTTATATAAAAAATGATAATTTAAATTTATCTCATAATTATGTCATGACAGTCGCTGCATTCACATTTAAATTATAATTTTTTTCCTCATTCGATTTCTATGGCAACGATAAGAGCTCTTTATTCTGATAAAAAGGCATCACAAAGAAGAAAGATCATGCTGGCGCACGTTCAGTTATCGCTTAATTTACTCTTCGTTTTGTACAGTTACGTGAAGCATTTTTTGAGTCTTTTAGAGGACATTGTTGATGGCTCTGAGATCAAACGATGTTTTAGGACATTAAAGTAACATGTTAGTCTCGCAAATTGATGAAACTCAGTTAATTATCGTTGAATCCAAGAGTTAAAGCTCAGAAATTGTGTTAGAACCAAACATGTCATCATGTTTGCAGTAACTTGGATGTCACTGTCTCAAGTTACTATTCTCAAATAGCACAAATCGGCTAATCGATCAAAAATCCGGTCTTTTATTGGCTTGACTCTGATTTGGTGTCAGATTCAGTTAAAATCTTGTATAAGGCAAGCGTAACTCTGATTTGGTACTGGATTTGGTGTAAAGCTGGTCTCAGATTGCAGTAATTCTAATTTGGTGCCAAATTCGGTCAAAATCTGATCTCAAGTCGATTTGACTCTGATTTGGTGCCGTAAATCTGATACCATGCCAGAATCTCGCCGACCTGGTGAAGAATTTTGCTTTTCTGGTCTGTATAACAACTTCCACAGCATTAAAGCTTCAAAAATCTACAAGCTATCCAAAATTCATTACATTCACCATCAAAACTACGCTCTAAGCCTCATCAAGCATCTCAAATTTCCGTCCTAGAACTCGATTCTTTAACTTTTTTTTTAGCACAACATCATGATTTATTAAAGTGTTATAAAATATATTTTATGAGTAGAACACGATTTCAGTCCACAATTCATTACATTCAATTACTCCACGACTACGAGCTATTAAATGAGTGAACGACTCAGTTCACAAGAAGACATATATGAATAAAGTTTGTCAGGATTAATTAAATTTTCTATTCATTAATTTGTAACTTTCAGTGGGTTTTAATTTAATTTAACGTTTTGTCAAGTATGAGAACGAAAAATGTGTGATATTTGTTATTCTAATAACCGTAGACAGGAGAAACCAGCATCGTAGGTAAAAAATTCATGTAAATAAATTAAATATTTTAATGAAAAACTCATGTTTGTGCTTTCATTTGAATTGTAATTAAATGTAAAGAACATTTAACATGAAAGCTTATTTAATTTTAATTATGAAAACAAAAGTTTTTCTATAAAATATTCCCTGTTGTATTCCTATTAAAATTATCGAGGATCTTCACGAAAGTTTTGTGTACTTTTAGATTGTTTTTCAATTAAAAATGTAAGACTTGTAAAGACTAAGAAGTTTATCCTGTGTTAAGAAAAGTTTGAAAAGATGTTTTTAAATAATTTTAATGATTATGAAGATTGTAGGTTAAGTACGGCTGATATTTTTGAGTGGATTTTGAGATTTTTATCGATATTACGAGAAAGATTTAGATAAATGAGATTAGATGAGTTTTTAAAGCCGACTTTTGAGTTTATTAATGCTAAATATTATTTATCTTTTGCAGAACAGCACAAATGTCGTCCTGAAGCTCAAATTCAACTCGAATTTTGTATGAAAAAGTCGATTGAAGTCGACTCGCCTTTAAATAGAATTCGGCAAAAGCTCAAAAATGACTTGAATTTTCAATTCAATTCGACTCAACTCCATATACAATTTGAGTCGAATTTGAGCTCTGCTTTGCACTTAATACCTGAATTTGAGACGTCAAAATACATATCAACAATCTCTGCAAATTCTAAATGATCTAATGATTAACAAATAGTCTTTTAATAGCAGCATTGTATAAAATAATATTAAACTCGACTTTATTTGTTGAACTTTTTATATGAACTTTAAGTTCAAAACTATTTATCATCCAGTTTGTGACAATTAACTGTCACATGGAAACACTCTTTGTTGCTATTAGCTCTGAAAAGTTAGTTCTGAATTTTTCACTGAACGTTTTAATCTTTATAAGTCAAGTATTGTTGTATTGTGCTGTATTTAAGCTTTATAGCTGTTCTATTCAGTTGTTTGTTTTGGAAAATCAGAAAGTTTTCTGTAAATTGTAAGTTGGATGAAAAGTTTTGGGATATTAATGAATTACTTAAGTTGATGCATTTAATTTTGGAAAATATACAGTGTTTTTCATCAGTGATTAATCACGTTTTGAACGTTGAATGGAAATTCTCATATGCATAAGGATTCACAAAACCACAACAAATTTTCTAACAATTTCAAGCTTCTTTCCCGAAAAATTTGAAGTCTCTATCCATTCTCATGTCTTCATGTAGACGTCCTCATGAAAACTCAAGTTTCATTCACCAAAAACACATTTTCAAAATTAACCCAGACATTTTTAATGGGTAAACTCAAAATTATTTATGTGACATGCATATATCATATCTTGAAGGAACTTTGTCAGTCTATCAGACACATTACACACCACACGGGCTTTGTGAGTGTACAAAATTTACCGAGAAAATGTCATAAACTTTTTAATGACTCTTGAATTATAAACAGATGCTACAGAAGGAAAGCTTTTAAGAACTTTTATGTCTCAACTGATTCTTGATATTTTATTTCTTAAACTTTTTACTTTTCTGATATGTTTTATGCATCTAGCAATGCATCAGTCTAACATGAAGTCATAAAATTTATATGATCTCAATTCAAGTGATTGTTGAGACTTTGAGGTCCTTTACTTGAAGTTTTGACTGAGAATTGAAATTTATTGCAGCAGTCAAGATGATCATTAAACGTTACTAGACATCGATTTATGATTACTCGACTCCAGACCGGCGTGACGATAACTTGATGCAAGAATCGATTTGAATTCAGCGTCATGCCAGACTCAAGTTAACCTGTCATCTAATTATGGATCTATTAACCAACTTGTGCTATTCGGGTCAAAGTTGCATGACCAGATCTACACAAATTTCCAAAAATCCTCAATCCTACCCACGACCACCCAATTTCTCAGCCATAATTCCACGCCAACAATAAACAGCTGACTTATCTCATAATCACACCAATTTTCACCTCAACATCGTTATAATGACACTATAAATTACAAGCAGGTCACGTTATTTTTTTCCCACAAGACATAAGACTTGCTCTCAGATTACGGATAAAATTCTGAAAGATTAGATTGGGTCAACTCTTCTTCCTTAACATTCATCCATCATATTCAATTTACGAAATACAAAATTTGTTTTCCTTCAGTAATATCATTTAGATTTTCTGGTTTATTTTTGTATTATTAAATTTATTTATTATGAGTCGCAAATTGATATTAACTTCCTTCGTACGATGTTGTTCTTTTGGGGCGTTTACTTGTGAGAGATTTGTGAGATTATTGAAGAGTTGGTGATAATAATTCACTCGGAGTGGACAAAAATACGTTATAACTAGTTGATGGAAAGTTAATGTCCAGTTGAAGACTGGTTTTAACGTATTTTTGTCAATTAGGGACAATAGCATAAGTTAGCTGTTCGATCCATATCCAGCACTAAGCAGGAATGACTCTAACCTGATTGATGCCGGATTCAAACTAAGTCTAGTCAAAATCAGACACCAAGTCAGAGTCATCTCGAACCGATTTATGCTATTCAGGTAGTAATAACAAGGAATCACCATATTTTAGGAACTGGACGAACGGAAATCCATAGAAAAACTACTTTAGTAACTGATCTCAATTCACTCAAGAGCTGGTTAATATTTACTGAATCTTTTTTCATAGTTTTTGGCAAGAATCTTAACTGAAAACTCAAAATTGAAAAAATCATAAATTAATTTCATAACGGTCTTTCAAAATTCAAAATTTTCAACCTAAAGAAAATTCAAAAATATTGCAAAAATCAAACAAAATTCCCAAAATTAATTTCAACTCTGCATCCATTTACTCATATCAACGGAAACTCCTCTGCTTCCACATCCTCCACGATGAGATATCTTCTCTATGTCATCAAATACTCTTTCGGTACTGTAACTACAAATTTATATAATTTTTTTGTTTTTTTCGTTAGACATTATCAATCATTTCTGTAACAATTTTATCTTCTTCGTCTCTATTTTTCTGCTCTACATTCAACAACTTCACATTATTTGTGAGATTTTTTCAGCTATCAAAAAGAATTTTTTTTACTTCTGCTTTGTCTACCGGAAAATTATTGTGTCTTTATCTGATATCCTTTTTTTGGTTTCTCTATGTGAGTATGTATAAGATGCTGATTTATGTGATGCTGTCTAATTTAATGTAACATATGAATTGGACACTTTGAGAGATATGTAAAATTTAACGGTTCATTGGTTTCATTCGATTACTTTTTTTATGTCTTTTTGTTCATTTTAAGCGGCAACAAAAATATCGTGTTAAGAAGCTGAAATTAATGCAGCATAAAAACAATCACATAATTTTAAGGGGTAACAAAAAAAATTTTATATTCAACTGAGTGGCGTTTAATTGGAGATTTTTGAGGTTTTTGTGTAAAGTTTAATTTTGTGGGTCTTTTTTTTTGTTTTAATTTTTGAGGTTAAATTGGGTTAAGAGTGGAACTTTTAGTTTTTTGGGATGTTTAAATAATTTTTGAGGGTTTCAATTTTTTAATTAAGTAGGCTCTATACAGAACAGGCGAGTTGTTTACTCACAGAATTAAGCATAAACTCATTTAGTTGAGCATGTTCATTGTCTCCAGAGCTCCACAAATGACGTAAGCTCTGCCATGGAGCTTTTAAAGCAATGCTAAACCTCTTTTATTATTCCCAAATAGAAGTTGCCTCCATTTTCCGTCCATTGACTTCCAAAAACTGGCGGCATCCATTTGGTGTCATTGAAGCGGAGCCTTAAAAGCTCGCAACGGAGCTTTTTTCATTTGTGTCGCTCGGGTATGTTAGAATAAACAGCTGTACAAATTAAAAACAGCTAGATATCATTACTGATTCCATATTCTTAATTGCCTCACATAATTCAATACCTCCTGACCCCTTTTAACCTCAAAAAATCACCCATCGCATCAGTCCATTCTACCGCACTCCATATTTATTCATTAAAAACCAAAAAAAAACTAAATTGACCTTTCTTCATTCATAAATTGCACTTGTTATTTTGACAAGAACCTATCAAAATGTTATTGCTACAGCTAGCTACATATCTCATGACCTATCTAGATTTTATCCACCATTTGTTATTATTTTATTTTTTTGCTCTATTTTTGCAGCTGCACGTGCTGAATTTTATTGTTTTTTTTACTCTTCGTGCCCCCGAAAAAACAAGAAATAATCAAATATTGCAGAAAATAAATATTTTCATTGCATTTGTGTTTTTTCAAAAAAATTGAAATCAATTTCTATTTGTGTATAACTCATTCAGCATGTATCAATCAATTTATTTACTTTATTTAATATAAAAATAACTTTATTTATTTTCTAATATTTTTATTTGTTTTTTTGTGTTTTGCAAATAAGTTAGTTTATAGCTTGCTCATTTCGTGAGAAACTCAATAATTTTTTTTTAAGCTTTTTAAGGACTTTTTTTTGTTAATTCGAAAGAGGAAAAAGTTAGAATTTTTTAAGTAAAAGTCACATTTTTAAAAAGATCATTAACATCTTAATTGCTAAAAAAGCACTGAATTTTTTTTTTCATAATTTTTTTACATTCTCATTTTACATTTTAATTTTATTTAAACGCTAATAAAGCAAGGAATGTTAATATATCGTATTCATCTCCTCATAGTCATCATTCTTTATTTTTTTAATTTTGAGAGGGTTTGACAGTTTGTTGAAGGTATTTTAAGATTTATTTATATAATTTGTTTGTTTGCTTTTTGAATTAAAGTTGAGTTATAAATTTTAAAAAGATTTCAAAAATTTTAAAAAGCTTTTAAAAATTCTAAACAGCGTCAAAAAAAGATCAATTTTCATTTAAAACTACTTTTAATTTAAAAATAACAAATTCAAATAAATTGTAATTAAATGTTAAAATTTGAAGTTCAAAAATATTAATATTCTTTAGGTTCGAATCCTATCAAATGATAAATTGTGAATTAGTGGCGGCTAACTATATATTTTTGGCATTATATTTCCTGCAGTTTTAAAAATAAATTCAAAAATAATTTTTAATTTCAAAAAATACCTCCAACAAACTGCTAAAGCCCTTCACGTCCTAAACATTATAAACTTTTTAATTTTTTTTTTTATCATTTCATTTGCATGAAAATTTCGTTGCTACTTAGGAATCAATTAAGTAATGTATGTAAGTTTTGTGAAGAATTTGGAAGCATTTTACGAGTGATTAAAGAATTAGAAAACATTTTTTGAACAATAAAACGAAGAAATAAAAATGTCAACAACAAGAAGAATTTTTTTAAAAAAAATTTCCACTCAAAATCTTCCTTAACTTTCTAAATATCAATTTAAAAAGCTTGTAATATATTTACATATATCCTATCAAGATCACATTCAGAGATTTTTTCTTTTAAAATCGAAAAATAAAAAATGAAAAAATTATTTTGCATAAATGTATGCCTGTGTATGCGCGTGTGTGTATGACGAAAAAATAGCAAATAAAATATATTCTATATTATCATCATATACCGTAAACATTCATAATATTCTATTCAGCTGGAATAAATTGACATTTCGCGAGAGCGGGAAAATGAATAAAATGACTCGATTTGATGACGTCTGTTGGCTTATGAATTAGATTATGTTTTAAACTACTGTGTTGTGTTTATGAATGCGTTTGACGGTTTGGCTTGGAAGGATTTTGGGGAGTTTTTGAAGATTTTTATTGAATATTTTAAAAAAATAATTTTAATAGATTTTTGTCAATTTAAGTTTCAATTCTGAGAAGTTGATTAAATGATAATTTAATATTTATTCTAAAATGCAAAGGTTCAAATCCTGACAGAAATAAAGTATATTCTAAACGTGTAAATTTTTTCTTTTTAATTTTAAAAAATAAAACTTTGAAATTTTCAAATCTTCAACAAATTAGAATAATATTCAGTATATTTATTTCAACAAAAAAACCGATCCAAAATTCTTCCAAGGAACAAATGTTTCTGTATAAATGTTTCGATATTTTTAAGCGTAAATTGAACAATATAATTCTATGATTGCTTCTTTTTATTTCGAGCATCGCGTCGTGCTGCTTCTGTTGGCTGTTGCAACGACAATTCACGAAACTGTATCTGTGAGCATGAATAAATTAATGTAAAGAAAAAGTTTCAAGTGTAAATTGAATTATAGGAATAAAAATTGAAAAACTTACAAGTTCTTCATCGTCAGGAACTCTCGAAAGGAAATCAAGAACTTCATTATTCGTCACAGCATGCGGTCTTATTATTCTCTTTGAAAATTTTATAATTCCCCATGCCATTAGAAGCACTCTAATTGGTATAAAATGCAATACAATCATCACACCAAAAAGTAGCAAAGCAGCAAGCCAACTTAATTCTGGGACGGAAAAATTAAAGGTACTGAAATGAAAAAAAAGACACAAAAGAGAGAGAGCAAAAAAAGGGATAGAGAAGATTAATTAAAATGCTGATGTTGATGAATGAAATATTATTGTACATCTCCCCATTGATGCATCTTCTTTCTACTTTATGTTAATCATTTTCGTGTTCTTAATGAGCTTCTTTACATCTTTTATCAGCAATTAAGCACATTAAGGATTTGACTTGTTTATGAAGCAATTTGTCAGAATGTCATTTGAGTGATTTCTACTTTTAAATTTATAGATTTGGATATGAATGGGGTTTTCTTTAAATATTAAGCTTGAGAATGTGCTAAAGTGAACTCTTCAGGTCAGTGGTGGGCAACATGTGAGCCGCAGCTTTAATATACACCTGTATCCCGCCAAAAATGTTTTGAATTCCCATGAATCGCATGTCAGTTTGCATAGAGGCTTATCAACAAGTTGTGCCATGAATAATGAAAGGTTGTCCACTACTGCTCTAAATGTCCATGCCTAAAGGACACTTTAGTGACTCCAAAGTTATGAAACGTCTTCACTAGAGTCTAGACTTCAAAAAAAAGTTTAGTCCGGACTCTAGTGAAGGTTGCCTTTTGGCCTTTGGTGTCAAGACTCCCATAGTCCTTCCAACTCTGTATTATCCCATTGGGAATCATTCGGGAATTTACATTAAACTCCAAACCTCAAAAATTCACAATAATTCCACAACAAATCAAAACCGTAATTCTGACAAAACACTCCATAAGCTTGCCATTCATTAAACACGATCTAGAAAGATAACCATCTTCACTTCCCCATTTTTCACATTTCTTTCTTACTTCTTAACACTCTCTCCTAATGATGCTAAAAAGCCAATTGTATTCTGTACGGTTTGTGATACTTCTTGTATTGCTTGCAGTCTTTCTTTAATTGTTTTCTTTTCTTCATCTTTCTTATCATCATCATCACATTCATCATCACTACCTAGTTCAAGTTCATCATGTATCGTCTGTACGGATGTTCCTGTTACCCATCTAACAAACCAATTTCTAAATTGAATGGCAAAAAGTTAATTGGAAGGAAGAAGATGAAAATTGTAAATAAAATTAGTAGGAGAAATTTTTTTAAAGATGAGAAAACTTTTTGGCACTGAGTTTGAAGGTTAAAGATTGTGTCAGGTGGCTGATTTGAAAGCTTGATGATTTAATGATATGTAAACTGTCGAAAATTCATTCATACTAAGCAACTAAAGCTCGAAGTCGATTTGGATTTTGTATGGAAATGAGTCGACTCAAATCAACTCGATTTCTAGGATTTTGAATGGAATCAAGTCAACTTGAGTCGATATTCTATACAAAATTCGACCCGACTTCAAGATCCGCAAAAAATATAAATGACTTTCAACATCAACAACCTCAAAACACAACGAAAAACTTTTTAACCCTTTTAAAAACTTGCAACCAAAAAAATTCTCATTGCGTGATTAATTCACAAAAACTAATCTGATGAAACAATAATTACTTGAGAAGATATAGTAGAGCAACAGCTGGTACTGTTGAGATATCAGCCCAAATACACGCACAAATCCACACAACAAGGGCAAAGAATGATCTGATAGGTGATTCCCATTCAAAGCAACTCCTAAATTTTGAATAAATATTAAAATTATTAAGTATAGAATAAAAGAAAAGTTTTTGTATTATTTTGAAAGCTCCCTTGAGCTTAATAAGCTTTTAATTTCTTCGTTCTTTCACCATTCTTCTATTATTTATGAGTTTTTAGAGCGATTCTTTATAAAAATTCAATCAATTTAGCTGTGCTTAATTCTCATCTGAATTTACCACACTGTGATATGATTTAGCACTAGTCAGGTCGATCTCATTATGAAATTTCCCATTTCTACTTATTATTCCCTTCCAATTTACATAATTCAAAAAATCACACTTACTGTATAAATTGTCCCACGTCAATGAAGAACATGATTAGCTCCTTGAGACGCGTAACATTCCTAAGGAAAAGTTGTCGCTTAAATTTTGCTTCTTGCTGTACAAGTTTCTCTTCTTTCGGCTCAAGTACACGAATTGCCGCTTTAATTGGATTCCAAATCACAGTCAGCTCTAATTGAATTTGAGGGGATATGCCTTTGGCTCGCGTTGTTAAATTCTTATCTTTAAGTGCATACCAACGCTTCTCGCCATTTCTTATACGTAATAATGGTATCAGGACACGTCCCAAAAATTCAACTTTATGATCGCGGTCTTCATCGAAAACAGTTACGTCTAATACGGATGAGATGTCTTTGACATTGCTGAGGGATGGATAAATTAAATGGATGATTAAGAAGAAAGTTTATGTTAATGGATTTGGATATGGATGGACTTTGTCAGATTTTATGGATTTATGACCCGTCATTTGAATTTTCCCAAAAACCTAACAAAATTCCACCCAAAAATCCACATAAAAGTTCAACTCACAATGTAAAAATCTTATTCCAATTTGGTGACAATGTTTTGTATTCAGTCTGTGTTTGTAGTCGACTATTAACCAGCTCAAGTACACAAAATGGATCCGACTTTCCACCAATATCAGCTGATGCTAATCCCGTCGCGCCATAAACTCGCACCGTGAGATGTCCAACATCGCGTAAATTTTGATAAAATTTATGAATTGCCTGTATCAATATAGACATTGTGTCAATACATGCTTTATGGCAATAAAGATAAAAATATATTTACATATTTTTTATTAAGAACTCTTTTTTCATTCGTATCCTCGCGATGTGTCGTCAAGTCACTAATTGTCTCCGCAGCCGTTGTTCCACTTATTGTGAGTAATAAAAATATTTCACCAATACAGTCTTCAAATTTATTCCATAAATGTTGCGTTGTTTCACGTGGAAGACTTCTTAGGTCAATAAAACATTTTCCTAAATTTGCGCTTTTTGTACATACGACGACTTCAAGCAATTGATCCTCTTCGAATAAATGAAGATCAAATTGCTCAAGCCATTTGGCTCGTGGCGATGATTTACTTTTGTATTTTTCATTGCCGAGTCTTTGAGAGATGAGAAAAATAGATGAAAAATATTTATGTTAAATGAAAGCTAATAAAAATTTATTTGTTGGCTAAATTAAATCAAGGTTGGAGCCGAATTGGTAATTTATTCACGGTGTACGCGTAATTTGATAGAGTTTGTAAGCTTGGGAAACTTGTGGAATGAGAATTTATTTTTTGATTCATTTCTGTTGCTTTAAATTTAATTCAAAAAGTTTGTTTTGAATCATTTGGAAATGACTTTTGGGTTTTAGAGAGGAAAATAGAGTTTTTCCTTAAACTGGAGACCTGCAATACCGGCGTTTTAAATGCACCGGTCTACAGTACGAACAGTCAGTAATGTCAAGTGAAAAATGACCAAATGAGCCCTAAAATTAGCCAAAAATGAATTTTTCAGCAGAATTGCAACATTTTGGCAACTCCAAGAGAAAAAAACATAATTATAGTCAAATGACACTTGTTTTAGTGTTCAATGAGAGTCCACCCAAGAGTTAAGAGCTGCCTGACACCCAAGCTTACACTCTATTAAGGAACAACCTGTTTAACTTCCCAACCCAACTCAATTCCGCTCCCAAAAAATTACCAATTCCGCACCAAAAACCTCAAAACAACAATTTACCGAAACTTAACGAACGTCTCTTCCGTGCTATCAAGTGCAGGCAATCCTTTCGCCTCCACCAACAGTATCGTCACAACCGAACTCCATATTTGAGACTTCAATCGTCTCGATGCGTCCGCTAACTTTGGATTACGCTGGAAATACTGAAAATATGACAAAGAAGATTGCTAAAATGATCAAAAAAAAAAGAAGCAGAAAAAAAAGAGAAGTGAAATTTTTTGTAGATTTTTTCTATGCTTTCTTCATTCAATTTTTGTTACGAAACTCAACTGAAATGGAACGTAACTGCTTATTGTACTTTTTTTCAAGCTTCTCAAGATTTTTTTCAAGATTCATTCAGATGCGATTTTCACTACGCAAAAAAATAAAAATTAAATTAGAAAAAAAAAAATAAATAATTTAAATTTTTTTTTTTTTTTTGCAGTACAACAAGTGTAGTTTTTGTGTGTGATGTTGCCGATTCACTAAAAGTGCTAACACAAACTGCCCATAACAATTGAAAATAATACTAAAGTTTAGAAAAAATAGTCGAGCAATGAATTAACCTGTCTGTAGTCTCTTTTCTGTTGAAATTGAGAATGACTAACTACATTGTACTGAGATGAGTGTATTTTGTATTTATAGAGTGTTGTAGCTGTGTGAATGGGAGTGTTGTTGGTTTGTCGGAGCGGCATGACGCATGGGACTTTGTGAAATGTTTTATTGCAGTTTTTGGGATAGTTTTTGTTGATTTTTGTCAATTTTCCTTAGTGTTAATTTATAAAAACCGGTGATAGTTGTTCAGTGACGTAGCATGCATTGTTTCCTTCTGTAGGTCACTCCAACTGTTGCTGTGTTTCTGTTTAACTAACTAAAATCGAATATCAAACTTCCTAAAACTGCCACTGCTTAGATTCTTCCCAATATTCATTCAATTAAT
Source organism: Chironomus tepperi (assembly GCF_022539635.2). Lineage (NCBI taxonomy): Eukaryota > Metazoa > Arthropoda > Insecta > Diptera > Chironomidae > Chironomus > Chironomus tepperi. The sequence continues at coordinate 298,868 of NW_027226383.1, forward strand.
CGCAAATACCAACAAAATCCATTATTAACCCTCAAATGCGCTTCCAATTTTACATCAGCAAAACCCCTCAAACTTTGCATTGCCGTAATTAAGTACAAACACTAACAAACATACCGTATGACTCAGTCTCTCTTTTCCCAACAAACTTGTGTAGCTTTTAATCTGTTGAAATAATAACCAGTGTATGCATTGTTGATGTTTGGTGTTATTATTTCACATATGATTCTTCATATTCATATTTTGAGAATATGCCAATATTATTTCTTCTCTGTCGATTTACTGTAAGTCTAAGCAACGTTTCATATTTCATGTTATACATTATATTTTATGAATATCAACGCTTATGACCTTGAGGTTGGTAAATATTATAGAAAAGAATGATTTTTTTTGAGCAACAACGAATTGAGAAATAAGTATGAAGCATAAGGTATGTATGTAATGAAGGAGGGTATTCAACATGATGTTTTACTGCTAAAAATAATGAAATAGGAAGGTAATTTTTTGTGCGATGTCATGAAATTAAATAGGTCGTCACTATATTGTAATCTATGGAGAGTAGATTGCTTTGTCTACGGGGATTAAACTACTGGATATTCTGAAATACACACTAAAGTGCTTTCTATAAACATTTCTAAACTATTCGAAATTTAACATATTCAAAACTTTTTGAAAATTTCCAAAAAATTAAAAAGTTTCAAAAATTAAAAATTTTCTTTAAATTCCAAGAATTCAAAAAATGAAAGTTGTGAAAAATTCCAAAAAACTTAAAACTTTAAACTTTTTTAAACTTTTAAACGATTTTTGTAATTTAATCAAACTTTTAAATTTAATTTTTTTGAATTTTAGAAAAATCTCGACTTTTTTTTGAATTCTCTTATTTAAATAAACTTTAAATTCTCTTTTTTAAATAAGTTTTAAATTCTGTTTTTTAAATAAATTTTAAATTCTATCAAAAATTTAATATAAAGACTTTTTAAAAATTTTGAAATAATGTCAAAGGTTCTTTATTTATTCATCAGCAGTGCTCCACCCTTAATTCACTTTTTTTTATCATTTTGAACTTTTTTTTGCTGCCCACATTTTTATATTTTCTCATTTCACCTGAACCACACAAGTCAAAGGAATTTTTAATAACCATAAATTGTAGTCACATGAAAGCTGTTAATTAAATGTCATTGAAAGTAAAACTTTTTTTGCCATTGATGCTGGCAATTTGTTAATATTTACAGCAAAAAACGTTACATCCGTCTATTAAATCGGGGAAAAAAATCGATGAATGTTTGTTTTTATTTGTGTACATCCTCATTCCTCCATTTATTCATCGACTATAAGTATGTGTGTGTCGTATTAAGAAATGAGGTCAACAGTCAAGCTCACGGCTGTTCGTGATTCCTTTTTTTAGGAAAGAAAGAAAATAAATGAAGGCGAAAAAAGGAGCTTTCCGATGTTTGTGTCTACCTCGGAAAACATTGTTGAATATCGTTGAATACCCACCCACTTTTTATGCTTCTACGATGCTCATATAATGTCATATATTATTTATATCGCCTTTTTTACATCCATTAAAGTGTGAAAATTACTTTGGGGAAGTTAGATACAAATTGATGTTTTGTATTTTTGAATTTTTGTGAAGAATTTAATTTTTTAAATTGAAATTTCTTCAAATTTTAAATTTTTTTAACATTTTAAATTTGTTTCAAATTTTAAATTCTTTTCAAATTTTAAATTCTTTTCAAATTTTGAATTCTTTTCAAATTTTAAATTCTTTTCAAATTTAAAATTCTTTTCAAATTTAAAATTCTTTTCAAATTTTAAATTCTTTTCAAATTTTATATTCTTTTCAAATTTTAAAATCTTTTCAAATTTTAAATTCTTTTCTGATTATAAATTATTTTCAAATTTTAAATTCTTTATCATTTTTAAATTCTTTTCAAACTTTAATTTTCAAATTAAAATTTCCTCAAAATTTAATATTTTTTAAAAACTTTTGTTGAACATTATTCAAAATTTAATTTTTAAAGACTTAAGTTGATTTTTCATAAATTTTTAAATTCTTTTCAAATTTTAAATTGAATTCTAATTTTAAAATTTACACAAAATTCAGTTCGAACATTTTTTCAACCTAACTTTTCACAAATCCACCTAATGTGAGTATTTTAGAAAAAAAAAAACTATCGTAACGATGACACCAAATCGCACATCAACTGAATGATTCTACCCCTAACACAATTTATGTATGTTCATATATCAATAAAGTATAATATGTCATGTGTGTGACTTATAAAAAAAACGAAAAAAAAAAGAAATATTGTTATTCAGTTCACATTGTATCGTCATGTACATAGCAAAAGTATAAAGTTAAAATGGAAGAATAAGAGTGTAAATTAATTATGCATGAGTTGTGTGTACCGAAAAGAGAGAAACGTCAGAGACGAAAAAAAAGGATGCACGAAAGTTAAATAAAAAGAAGAATTGCTTAATCAAAAAAATATAAAAAAAAGTCAAGTCAACTTGAATGTGTCCTCCAATTAATTCGAATAAGAAAGAAGAAAATGAAAAACTTTTTAATGAAAAACTTATTTTTACTTTCATATGATCGACTTTTATGATGTAATTTTGATCAAATGTTGGCGATATTGATGAGTTTCGTGAGGTTAAAAGACGCAGTTTGATGAAATGAAAATTGAGAGCTTTTTTTAATTAGTTTGGTTAAATGTTGATGGATTCGACAGATTTGAGCCAATTTTAATTGATTTTGATTCTATTTTGTGAGAATCACACTGATATACATGAAATTTTGATAAAATTTTGAAGTTCTTTGCTGATTTATCAATTATAATTAAACCCTGGAATTCCCAATCGACGCATATTTGAATGTTGCCATCACGACGACGAGACGACGATAAACTCAGTGTCAAATGGCAGCCAATTGACGAAAACAATCAAATTTTCCATTTGGCTGCCTTTTTGTTCTAAGTGTACTGCCACGGTGACAACATTCCAATTGGGGTCTCAATCAGGGCTATTTCTTAAAATCAGACCTATCCTGGAACCCAATTTACCTAATTCCGAATCACCAACCCAGATTGAACCATTTTATATTTGAATTTTTAACCAATTTTCCAATTCCAATTTTAACCAATTTTCCATATTGAGTCAAGTATTCAGATTACGCAACTTTCAAATTCATCAAAAACACGTTAATAATTTTTTATTTTACATTTCAGTCGTGTCAGAGAAAAAATCTACAAAAAAAGGTCATTGTGTATCACATGCTTTTAACAACATGCTTTATATCCTTTTTCACTTTTCTGAATTTTTTTCAATAATCATTAAATTTCATTTAACACATACCTGTTCCTTATCTTCTTGTGTTTTTGGCATAAGTGTTGCAATTATCTTAATTTCACCCAAATCCTTTATCGGTCGTGCGGGATCCGTTAACTTTAAATAAATTTCTTCCGATTGATTCAATTCCAATTGCGTGAGATTTAATCTCGTTGCACCCATAAAGTCGTCTTGAAGACCCCAATCGTAATCGAAGACCTGTGTGTGATGAGAATATATAAAATAAAATTTTTGGTGCTCTTTTTTGGGGATGTAAGAAATATTTATATTGATCCCTATCTATTTTTCATGATAATATTTTTGGTTGTACAGTAATTTATACTAATGATCGGATTATTTATCAAACGTGATTTCATGCCTCATGTTTATCATGAATTTTTAAGTAGTCGCTGGGAGATTTAATGTAAGTTGTTTTGATTTATGTTGAGTTCGTAAACATTAAATTTTCATGTTTTGGAGATTTCTTCGGTTCATTTGAGATGAGGATTTTGAGGTTAATCCCCACCTACTCATTAAAGCTAAACTTACCTTAATATTTATTGGCTGAAAAGGATCCTCAATCGGCACCGTAAATACCTCATCAAATGTCGGATTTAAGTCTTTGTGCACTGTTTTTGATTTATATAACAATCGACTGCCTAACTTAAACTTAACATAAGGATCACTAGTTCCACTTTTATCCATAGCTATTAAATTACGTCCACAAACTAAATGCACTTTTAGTTGAAAAAATGTGTGTTGTCTTAAAAGTGTTTCACGTTTTCTCTGTACATCGTCGATCTGCTGTGGGTGGACCGAGAATAAATTAACATTTAGCATCTTAATCTCGTTTTTGATGATACTTACATTTATCACATCGTATTGTTGATTGGGAATGTAACCACTCGTTGATGGTTCACATTCAATTTTAGCTGTTGTGGAGGTGAAACGATTTGTAGAAAAGTCATTTTTATCTCTAGTACTATTATTGTTATTAATATTTGTATAATGATCGTTGTTTCTTGGTCTAGCTAATGGAGAATCTGTTAACGTCGTGGCTCTGTGTCTTGGCGATTCAAATGGTGTAACGGAACTACTATGTTCACTGCTATTATCAGCAGCATAATCACTATTGTCTCGATCATCGTCTATGTGACATGGACCAGGCGATTTTCGTCCTCGCTCTTTGCTACGTCCTCTTGACCATCGATTCTGTGGATTTAAAAAGTTTATTTTATGAGAAAATCTGAAAATGGGAGTTTTTGTGTAGGAAGTTGAAGCATTTGTCGAGGAAGTTGAAGCTTTAAACAGGATTTATGGTTTCAAAATTGTGGATTATCATGTTTGGAATGCTTTTCACTGTGCTATGTTGAGTTCATATGCCAGTTCGACTGCGAATCACACAGTTAATGCATCTTGTCAGACATTGCTTCCGTTTGGAAGTAGTTTTCGTTATATGTTTGAATTGGCGACAGTCTGGGAGCATTTAATGTTGAGTTTGACTCAAACAGTGCTCTGATTATGTTGAGAATTGGTCAACTTGAACGAAAGTCATAACAATTGTCAGTAAAGTTCAATTTGAAGTTTAATCAACCTGAGGATTATTTAGCTAAGATTCAATCGTAACATTCCCAAATGCTCAGCCTCTACAGTAAAATATTCAACATTTCCAGCAGTTTTTTCAATGCTCAGTATTTCTAGCTTCAACTTCCCACAATAGAATCTATTTACATATTCTCAAAATTTCTCAATTCTCACCTTTAGTGTATTTAGAAATCCCGATGTGCGTTGTAAAACAGTTGTAACATTCGGATTGGCAGCACTTTTTGCACGTTGTGGTGATGGAAATGGAGTTGTGATTGTATCGCTTGCCTGACTTCCCGTACATTCTTTACAGCTTAATTCCGATGCTGATTTACTCAAATGTTTTCTTAATGATGAACAACGTGATTCTAAACTCAATTTTGCTTTTTCTGAAATGAGAATTAAGTTTGTTTTTTTTTCGTGAGTTTTTTTACGACAAAAAGAATTTTTTTATTTACTTAAAAGGGAAAAGAGAACTTAATGAAATTCATGTGAATGAATAAAGCCTTCACTCCACATAGAGCATAAAATAAATTATGAGGAATGAAAAGGAAAGACTTTTATTTCCTTATGCAAACAATTTTTTTTGTTTATTTATTTATACAGTCTCAATCGGTGCAAATGAGAAGAGGAATAGAAGGAAAGAAGGTCTGGGAAACGATAATACATAAAGAGCTTTTGTCGATAAAACTTGAAAATAATATGAGAAGATGAAATCATTTATTATGTTTAAGTAGGTTAAGGAAAGAGAGAAAGGAAGGGTAAATTAAAAAGATAGTGAAGAATTTTTAGATTATATTAATGAATCGATTGATCTAAATCAAATAGATTGAACCGGATTCAGTAGGTTCCATTCTTTAAAACTCTTTAGAACGAGTTCAGATCAACAATAAAATGATTTAAATCAACAAATCGTTTTTTTTTGTTGAAACCAATTGAATCAGTTCAAATCAAATCAATTTAATTGATTTGAACCAATTGAATCGGTTCAAATCAAGAAATCAGTTCAAACTTTTGAACCGGTTCAGATTGCAAATCGATATTTCATTCGAATAAATTGACCAAAATATAAGAAAATCAATAAATTGAATTAAAATTTATTAGATTTGATCAAACCAAACTGTTTAGATCAAAGAATAAAACAAAACACTCATTTAAACCATAAAATCGATTCTAAATATTTACAAAATATCCTTTTATACCCAAAATATCACTTCTTTTAATAAACTTCAAACAAATTATCTGTTTAAATCTACCAATCGTCCTTAATATCATCACAATATGATGGCAAATCTCCTTTCATGTGTGCGAAGCTTAAAACTATGTCAAATACAATGAAACTGATTCCTTCGTTTGACTTCAAATAGCTTAAAAGAGCTTCATTTACTTATTCATTCAATTCACCCCATTTTTTCACTTTTCTTCTCTATTGAAAGAATATTTTCCATTTCATATAATACATGTGCAGCATAAATGGCATTTATGAGCTTTTTTTTTTTGTTAACATATACAGAAATAGAAGAATAAGAGAATCTGTTGTGGATATAAGATGAAAGTCAACATCAGAATGAGCACATTTATGTGCACCATAAAATAAAAATTTCATTTTTTCTTTCTTCATTTTTGATGATTTTTATTAAGAAATCAAAAACATGAACAGAAAAACTATTTTTGTTTTCCTTTAAAACCGCATCAAAAAAGAAAATTTTTGGTCTCAAATTTACATAATATTGACACAGATAGAAAGGGAAGAAGCTTTAGACAAAAAGGAACCGAAAATGATTTTATTCGAATTATTAATTTTTATTACTTTCTGTTTTGTTTGCTCCGGAAAACTTTTAGTAAAGTTAAAAATAAACATTTCTAATACCATAATCATCGATAATGTAGAATAATATTTGTCTGTTTTTCGGAGAAACTATCTTCTGGATTTTTAGGTTGAATTAAAGTTTTTGATGAAAAGTTTTTCAATTTAAGTAAAGATTTTTGTCATAATAGGAACTGTCGAAGCTTCAAATTTGATGTAAATTGAATTGCTTCTTTAAATTTCAAATTTCAGAAAAGTTAGTCACTTTGCAATTTTTTTTAAAATTGATGAAACTAGAGAATTTTCAATTTGAAATTGAAGAATCGCCGATTCAAAACTAAGAATCGTCGCTTTGAAATTGACTAGTCAGCGCTTTGAAATTGAGCATTCGTCGCTTTAAATTTAACTCTTAAACAAATCAAAGCTCTAATTTAAGCAAAAACAATTGATTTCGACTTAAAAACAAAGCAATGCTTTGATTTGAATTTAAGAACAATCAGAGCTTAATCATTGAGTGTCTAAGTTTGAAATAAACTCGTATCTGGTATGAAAAAGCCGACTAAAGTTAATTAGATTGCAAAGACTACTTTGGTCGACTATGAACTCTGATTTTGACACAAAAGCAAGTCGTTGTTTTGAATTTGACTTAAAAATGCATCATCGCTTTAAAATTTATTCAAAAATAAACCGTTGCTTTGAATTTGATTAAAAACTTGAACTTTAGTTTTAAATTTGTCTAAAAACTTATAAAAATTAAGAATTAAGCTTTAACATTGTTGATCTACTGCTCATTCTTGACCTAACACAGAACCGAAGTTTAACCTTGATCTAAATCAACACCAAACTCAATAAAAATATCTCATAATTTTCGTGAGAAAAATCCCATCCCAAAACTTTCACACTCAATCGAAACTTATCCTTGCCTTTCTCAACTCCTCCCTTCCATCCATCCCCCATATTCCTAACTTACATCAAAGAACAGCCTTGTGTGGGTTTTGTAGAAAAATATATTATTCACACATAAATGAACACAACATCATCCTTAATAAGGTCAGATGTATAAAATTTCAAACAATTTCTTCTTTTTTCATTCTGATACCTATCAAACTTCACTAACTAACACATTGTGTGCAAGGCTCAATCGACATAAACAAAAACATTATGTTTGATGGAGCTGTGGATGGAAAGTTTTCTCGATCGGAAATTGGAAGCTCTGCTGGTGTATATCCCCACTTATGTAAATACACGTACATTTAGGAAAGGTAGTGTCATGAGTTAAAAATTTCTCAGGTAAAGTATTTAAAATTTTCGACATATTTCAACCTTTTATGGCATCAAAATAAGTTTGAGTTTGCAAAACCAGAGATGCAAAACAGGCACCTGTAACAGGAGGAAACCGTACAAATTCTTGATAATTTGTACGGTTTTGAAAGAAAAAACCATACAAATTATCAAGAATTTTCTTACAAAACCATACAAATTATTAAGAACTGTCAAAAGGCCTCTTTTGCAACTCTGCACAAAATCCCCCAAAAGTTCTTCACAAACTGTTTGGGATGCGGTAAAAAATTCAAATTTCCTCCTTTTTTGATATTGGTAGGAAAAATGCCAATAACTGTCAATATTTCGTACATGACATTATTATTTCTAAGTGCCATAATCAACAAGAAGACTTTTCTGAGCTTTTATTACATGTGATAAAGACAACAGAGCTTCTTGTGCTGTAATCCACGTTTGCGATTTATTTAATGGTGCTTGTTTTCATGTTCATTGTAATTTCTTAAGTGCCTAGTGGAAAAAATATTTTTCCGAGGATTTTTCCTTTTTATGATCCTCGCCAATGGCACTAGAACTTTTTGTTCTACTGTTCATGAAATGCCTACTCAGGCTTAATGTTTTCTGTTTTTTGTGTGTCTTTCTGGCTCATTGCTTCATTTGCAGATAGAAATGGTTGTTGTTGTTTGGAGTCATTAAGGAAGGGATGAATTGCCTTTTTCCGACTGTATTTTTAATTGTTTTGAGGATCAGAGTTGGAATTTTTTTTGGAAATTAAATTTTAAAAAATTGAAGAATTTTGTGATTTTGAATTTAAATTTGAAAAAGTCAGCAAATTTTGAAATTTTGAATTTTAATCTTAAAAGCCATTAAGATTTCAAATTTTAAATTTCTTTTAAATTGACATTGTAAAAAGAAAGAATTTTTTAAATTTGAAAAACTCAATAAATTTCAAATTTTAACATTTCTTAAATTTGTAAAATTTTGAATATTTAAAGATTGTTGAACAGAAAATTTGAAAAGTTGTTAATTTTTGAACTTTTTTCAATTTCAAATTATTCAAAATTTTAAAAACTTTTTAAATTTAAATTAATGAAATTCCCATTTAGCTTTCAAGATCTAAAAATTGTCCTTCCAAACAATTTCAAAATTCAACTCTATCAAAAACAAATTGTTCATCTAACTCAACATCTTCTTTAATCCACCCCAAATCCCTTCTTGTTTGCCAAACAACCAACACTGTCAACAAGGAAAATAAATCCACTAAATTACGTCATGCTGATTTAATAAAAATGAATTAAATCCCCTAAATGGTCATTATGTGAATTATTTCACAATCGCACAAAAAAAAGCGACACAATTTTATAAAAATCCTCATAAACTGTTTGCATTTTTATACAAAACCGCAGGAATGAGCAGGAAATTGAATAAAAATTTATGGGAAGTGAACTTTTCAATGTGCTCGTAAAGCTTGTGAAAAGCTCTTGATCGCTTATGAAAATTAAATATTAAATCCCTTCAATTGTCTTCTCGTGTTTTGATTGTTCTGAATACTTTATGCAATGTACTTATTATAAGAAAGGTGGATAATTGGAAAGGGATGAGTACTTGGTAAGTCGATGGTACTGAGTTCGTTTGGTTGAATTCAAAAGCTTTAAAACTTGAAAATCAAATGCTTTTAAAATTTGAAAAATTTCAAAAATTCGTTAAAATTTTAAAAACTGATTTAATTTAAAAATTTTGCAAATTGATAAAAATTCAAATTTTGAAAAAAATGATGAAAATTTTGGAATTTTTTTAGAATCACTAAGGTTTTTGAAAAGAAAAAAAAAATCAAAATTTTTGAAAAAATTAAAATTTTGAACTTTAAAAAACCGTTAAATTTTCAAAATTTCGAAAACCGCTCAAATTTTCAAATTTAAATTTTTTAAATTCTTTAACTTCAAAATTCCGAAAATAATTAATTATAAATTACTACTGATAAGTTTCCATCATAAATTCTTATTAAAACTCAACACAAATTAAACAGTGGGCAATAAAAAATTGTAAATAAAACTTACTCGCTGATGATGAGTGGTGAAGTGATGACGAGCTTTCGGCCATATCAACAGGTGAATAAAACTATGAGTGTATTTGTTCTCTCGTTTCCTTATGTGATGACAATTATATGTATTTGTGACTTTATTTCTCATTTGACAGGTATTCTTAACATATTCATTATTGTATTTTAGTTTCGACGTTGCTTCTTCTTTTAATATCCTTTTTATCTATTTTTTGCTATTTTGTGCTTTTCCTGTTGAATGTAGAGAATGATAGACAAGGTAAATAAGGTAATTTTGATGTATATATTTAAAAATTTGTGTGCCGTTAAATTTTTTAATTTTTCTTCTTTAGTTTTTAACATTTTTAAAATTTTGAATACTATTATACTAAAACAGTTTGTGTCATAAACTCATGATCCCTATTTAATATTCATAATTTAAATTTCAGTTCCCACAAATCCTCCCTTTTCACATTTTCAATATTATAACTTGTGTAGTTAATTTTATGCGGTAAAAATTCTAACATACTTTAAATACTGATTATTATCGTAAATGTGGCATAATTACATGTATTTACTCGTTTTACACAGTAATTATGGAAGTTTAAATTACAGTTTAACATTACGATGAAAATATTTTTTGACTAGATAAGAAAATGTCAGTGGAATTTCGATTTTGAACTGTTTTACGTGCTGATGTATTAATGGAGGTTTGAAATTGTTGAGTTTTTGAAGACAATAATCTCAGCAATTATTTGAATGAGTTGAAAATTTACTTAAATTTTTAAAAAATAACTTAAAACTGAAAATTTTGATAAAATGTCTCAGAATTTCAAAATAAATGAATGCTTTGATTAAAATATTAATTTTCTGTTTAAATTTGTGATTTTTATGCTTTAACCTGGCTTTAATCAATGGCTTTAATCATCTGAACACACCCCAAAATCAAATTAAAACCCAAATAACCTATATTGACATTCGAGTCTTCCTTCAATTCACCATGAATACATCAAAGTCAAAACATACACTTTTCTACTATCACCTCAATCTTTATTATCATCTCATGTATTCAAAAGCCATAAAAACACATGTCAATTGAATAACATACACATTGTCATCAATATAAAATTGATCGCTTTATTTGATAAAGGATTTAAATCTCAATAAAAGTTCTCGTTTTCATTCTTGAGAGATTGATTGTACTTCATTGGATTCAAAGTACATGAGGAATTTGGAGGATTGTTATTCATAATGGAGAGCAAGTGTGCTTCATTTGAATTTATTTTGGTTATTCATTTCAGAGAATGTCAAATTTTTTACGTTATTTTTTTCATTTAAGACTCAAATTAATTATAAAATGTTGAAATACTGTGGCAGACAACCTTGTATTTTTCACGGATGGTAAGCCTCGACTGAAATCGCAAACGACACACGGTTCATTGTCTATTTAACCTTTTTTAGCGGCATACTAGGCTACTGCCATGGCACACATGTTCCTTATCACTGGTGTAATAAAACTCATCGAAACATAAATGAAAGGATACCTTATGCTCCAAATTTTACGACAGAACACCGCTCATAAATCATTAATAAGCATCACCGTATTTATGATCATAATGCTTATTAGAAATGCTAGAAAATTTATGATTAGCAGAACCATAAAGTGATCTATTCGTCCACGAAGAGTATTTATGGGACCATGAAGGATCATAGAAAGAACTAATGAATATTACCCTTTAAATGTCCCTTCTGAACATAAAATCATTGACATTATGTAGAATGAAATCAATAATTCATTACGCAAAGGTGAATAACATCAGCAAATGACTGACAAAGCAACACAGTCAACTTTAATTCAGCATGAATTTGACACTAAGCTGACATCACTATTCAACTACTCAACGCCATGTAAATCTTAAGGTACAAATTAGCTCATCAATGCCAAAATCGACACAAATCCACATTAAGTACTTTACATCACCCAAAAAACAAGAAGAAAAGTTGCCCAAATCCCAATAAATAACCAATCAACAACCATAACTCAATAATTCTCTTCACCAAAACTCATTCAACGAAATATGAAACACAAAACCGTTCTATTGATTATCAGATTAATATTTTATGTCATATCAAATTTGACAGATAACAAGCCTTAATTAAATCAATTAATTTATTCACCCAGGTTACACATGTTTGGATTTATCAAAGTGTGAAGTAATAGCTTTAATAGGTAAGGTAATTTTGACCACCTTGAATGTAAATAATCAATGGAATATATCATTGCAAATCACTGAGCAAATTTAAAGAGAAATTTACAAATTAAAGGCGCTAATGTAATTCCTTTTGTGTCCACACAAATTTGCACATTAATTAAAGAAAAAAATCAATTTTAATCAAAAAAGCTAATAAAATTAAATGATTCAAACTTCCAAAAAAGACAATCTTGCAAATGTCAAAAGTCGCTCAACTTTACAGGATAAAATGAAGAAATGACATTCTCAGTTTAATGCATATTTTTATTTTTGTGGAGCGTATAAAAGTTTATTCGAGATAGAACTTTTTTTTAACTCTCTTGGCAGCCATAAAAAGAAATGTTAAAGGTAGTTTTGCTTATGCAACAGTCATGAACTTAACATTACGAAATATTTACACCTATGAATAAGATATAAGATGTTGACTTTATGATGATTTTCTTATTACTGTAAGTATTATGGTTCTTAAAGCAACAAAATTTGAAATTTGCTTCAATGTAGTTAAGGAAAAATTGAATTTTTTGGTGATTTTTTGCAATGTAGACAAATCTAATAATGTGTAAGCATAGCTTATAGTCCTAACAAGAGGACTAATTTAATATACTCTTAATATTGAAATTGGAGATTTTTGGACCATGTCTAATGTAAAAATTTATGCAGAGCTTATAATTGACTCGGATTTTGCATGAAAAACTCGACTCAAATTGAATGGATTGAATCCAGATCTTCAAAAATTGCAAGGTTGAACTTTTGTGAGTAAATTAAGTGATTTTTAGCATTTATCTGAGCGACATAAATGAGAAAGCCCCGCCACGGAATTTGAAAAGCTTCCCAAAGCCTCATTTATTAACACAAAATGCAAGCAACATCCATTTGGTGACCATATGGCCTTATGAAAGCCGCATCCGATTGACTCATGTTAAGCAGGTAGAAATACAAATTCAGTGCCATTCATTCCTGTTTTGTTTGAAATTCATCATAAATTATGCAATTTGTTTTGAATTTTCGACTTTCCAAAAAGTCTGGACATTTTGTGGTCTTGTCGGGACACAGCAATAAGGGACAATACATTATGGTGTAGACAGGATAAATCAGATGAACCCAATTGTGAAAAATCAACTCAACTCTCAATTTTCCCACCGACAGTTCATCAATAACCAATTCATATCGTAAAGCAACCAATCGACAACAATAATGCACCCAAACAATTTTTTTTGCCTCAATAAGCTCATAATAGTTGACTAATGAGTTGAACAAGCAGTGTATGAATGAGAAGTATTAAGTGGACTGTCATTTATTTCACTGAATTTATCCGAGAAAAAATTAAGTGCGCTAATTCAATGTGTCAGTCGATGATTTATGGTCAATTTTTGTGCTAAAAAGAAGAAGTCATTGAATAAGTTTATCAATAAGCAGATTAATAGGCTTAAGGACGACAAAATTCCAAATTTATGATTAAAAGATAAGAGGATCAAGAATTTCTCATGAAAATTCAGCCAAACATGCCTCTCACCTCCAATTTCAATAAAATACTTTGCCATCCGTAGCCCCAAATCTCTCATAACCGTATTCAGTCGCGGTTGGACTGTAAAATTTTCAACCCTCATTTCAAATCGCATTAAATTCAACAAATTAATGGAGCTGTTCTACGGAGTTCCATACATGTACATATGAAAAATGAAAATGAGGAACAAAAAGCCATCATAATATCAAATATTTTCCACTTGTATTCACACACACTTATGAGATTAAGCAACATAATACATGTCACTGGATGTACATCATAAGCACACATATCTAGTTATTGCCACATGACCAAACTCTCATGAATTACACTCACATGCGTTTATGTATGATATGCGGTATAATTTTAATTGAATGAACTTTTGTCACGCAAAATTCTAAAAGCTCTTTGTCGCCAGTGAAAATGTCTCTCGACAAAAAATGTTAATTTTGATGAAAAAATTGAATTTTTATGTAAAATAGTCAAGCATATTTTTATAGCTTTCTTGCTAAAATCTCGTCGGACATAAAATTTGAGGGAAATGAAAAACGAGAAAGGATGAAAAAAGAAACAAAAGAAACTGACTTGGTTGGAAATTGTCCTTAAATTTATTAACATATTTTATGAATCGGTAGGAGATTTTTAGCATGCTGATTTGGATTTTCAATCAATATTTGATCTTTTTGCACGAGTTCAGATTAGGTGACGATTCTAAGGCTGATTAATTTGGATGAAATTGATACGTTTTAGTGATTTTAATGAGCTAGCTTCTTTCCCGAGCTACAGATATGAAGAAGACTCCGACGCAAAGCTCGAAATCGAATCGACTTCAATTTGTGTCGAATTCGAGCTTTTGTTTAAGGGAAGCTTAAAAGCTCCTATACTTTTATGTCACCCGGGTTTGAAAGGAACTCCCTTAAACACTTTCAATCACCCGAAACCAAATTTGTAAGACAATTCTTTCAAAAATCCATAAAAACCACAATTTCATTCACCAAAATTCAGTTTTGCATGTCCTCTTATCAAGATCATTTTACATTTTCTACAGCAATGCCTCAAAATTCAATTCTATTCTTGACAATCGGATTATCAGTCAAAACTTACAATATCAAATTAAATAAACTCAGGAAAGGAAAATAAAATTACTAAAATTTGAGGAAAAATCGAAGTAAAAAAAAAGTTGAATGTGCTCATAAATTTGCGTAACAATAAAGTGAAAGCAATAATGCGAATAATAACAATAGCAAGAAGAAGAACTCCAAAAAAAGCTCTCGAGACCTAATAGAATACAAAAGAAAAGAAACGAAAAAAAATCGATATGATATCAGAATGTTAAAGGTACGGATTTCGCATTATGTATACAACAATAACCACAAGCAGCATGAATATTATACGAGAGTAAGTTATAAATTCATATACAGGTATAAGCATATTAAAAGACATTTTTTTTTTGGTGCTGAATCATGAAATATCGGGGAAATAGAAATTTAGTAAGATTTACATTTTTACGACATCGGCACTTAAAAGTGGCACCGTTCTTATACATTTATAGACTCATATATTTGACTTTCTATAATCGTTATATCCTCTCAAATGGAAGCAACATATTAAAATGTTGTAAAACATAGACTGAGAGAGATTTTTGATGGCATACACATAAGATGCTTATCGTTGATATTATGAATACGTATCATATAATGGTATGATATACAAAATTACATGTCTCGTTTGTTTTTTAAAATTTACAATGTTTTTAGGAACGAATATATTAGAAGAATTGAGTGAGTTGAGGTGACTTGATGGCGGAATGGTTAAGGACTTCGGTACCTAATTATCGTGATACCGACCAAGAATGGGTTGGAGACTTGAATCAAACGCAGTGAAAACGTAGCTGACAGCCTTCCTTTGAAGGCTAGAGACAATAAACTGATAATAGGGTCATCACAGGGGAGTGACTTTTTGCGTCGACAGAACTCTCAAAATTTTATGGAATTTATGAAATTCTTCGTAAGTTCTGCAGAAGTTCTGTCGACGCAAAAAGTCACAATCCATAAAAGGAATGGATCTGATTCCATTATGAACTGCAAGTCTGCTGAGTGCAGTGGTCTGGCGCACCCTTAATCGTTAAACAGTCATTATTCGCCAAGAGCCTTAGCACAGCTCTAGATCTCAATGATCTGAATATCTCGAGGTTTGTAAAGATTTTTTTTAAAGGAAAATTGAATTTTTCCAATTTTTAGCCTTAAATTTGATTAATTCTACAACAATACTTCCATTATTCTTTCACACAATATCAAAAAATCCAATTTTCTCAAGCCACATAAGTGCTTGCCGTTCTATTGAACTAATCTTTGAAGAATACTTGCTACCAAAAAAAAGACATTTCTTTGAAGCCCTCCCGAAAGCTAAAACAAAATCTTCTTGACGGACTAGAAATTTTATTCAAAGAATTTTTTGATCAATTGGATGCCTTTTAAGTTGATGATGCCTGACAATCACAAGAACAAACCTTTTTCTTTCTTTAGTCATGTCTTTTTTTAAAAAAAGAGGAAAAAATGTGAAATGTTGAAGAGAAACAAGCCCCGGAAGTATCGATGGCTACAGGATATAGCAGATAGAAATAGGAAATCAACATGATTGTGAAAAAGATTTTTTTAAAGGTCAATGTTTAGTCCACAAGTGCTCAATTTTCTCGTATTCAGTAGTTTTTGCTACCTTTAAAAATAAACTGGAGCCCAATAGAGTTATTTGAGCCATTGAATTGGATCTAATCAATTTTGATTAGTTTAATGGCTTACTTCGTAGAAGGTTGCTTATAGATT
The DNA here is from genome assembly GCF_022539635.2 of Chironomus tepperi. NCBI lineage: Eukaryota > Metazoa > Arthropoda > Insecta > Diptera > Chironomidae > Chironomus > Chironomus tepperi. Next base: position 315,480 of record NW_027226383.1, read on the forward strand.
TACAATTTTATTACTTTTTCTGTTGCTTCTGTCGGGCTTTCGAGGTGGATAGGAAATATATTAAATTGAGTTATTGTTTGAAATATAATCGAATGTTGAAATTTTAGTGGATTTTTTAATAAATCAGATTTTGGATGAACTCATAAAAGCCAAACCGCATGTTTTGATAGCTTATTCTATACTTGAGAGCATGCTCTTTGCCAGTTCTGGAAAAGTGTAATCGACTCTGTTTGTTTCAACTAAAATAACTTAACAAATGAGCAAATTAAAGTTAAAATTGTGAATTATTGCAACAAAGTTCTAGATTTTGATTGAATATTCAGATTTATAATAAAATGTCTTAAATGATGTCCAATTCCAAAAAATGTAAGCTAAGGTATTTGATTTACAACATACAAGACAAATGACAAAGAAATATACGAATGCAGCGTGGGATTTTAATGAGAAATACTAAAAAAAATTGCAATAATCATCAATTTCTATCTTATAGATTATCTGAATCAGACATAATTCATACTCGTAATTGAAATATGAGAAGTAAATTCATGCAAATACACAATCCTTATTTCCCATCATTTTCATGTCTCTTTTCATTTTCATTCCGATATTTTCCTTCCTTCCTTCCTCCATACATTCACATTTTATATCATATTCCTTCATCATTAATCGGATATGTGTTCGAGAGAATCTTTCATAAAATCATAATGAGACAATTTTTGCTCATTTTCATTTTTATATCTAAAAACGATAACAATTTATTTCATTTCATAAAAGTTTGATTAAGTTTGTTTTGTGTTGAATCTTTTCATTCCTTATTGAAGCAGCAAAATGCTTTTTTTATTTTATGTCCACAGAAATCACCATTAATGATTAATTAGCTAGAAGACATGACGAAGTGAACAAACTTTCTTATATTCTTAGCGCTTTTGTTTATCTAGCCTAGAGAGATAATGATGAATGTGTTGTAATTTTTGTGAAACTTTGCTTTATTGAATTGAAAAGATGTTTCGCCTGTTTTTGAGTAAGGGAAGTTAGGTAATTAATTGAAAATTGACGCCTGTCTTGTTGTTTTTGAAGGATATGAAGTTCATAGGACTCTTTGGGATATCGAATTGTAATTAACTCCTAAGGCTACTATTAATTAAGTGTTATTCAGTAACATATGATCAAACACATCATCTAAACTAACAGAAATCGTTCAAAATCAAGATTTCCATGAAATACCCTCCAGTTCTTCATTTTAGACATCATTAAGCTTCTTTCAACAAAAGCTTTATAACGACCAAAACAATTGCCTTAAAAGAATCCTTCATAGATGCTCATTTGTTATCCTTAATTCCATACAAGCCCATTCAATTTGTTTTGTATCTCGAGATAATCAAGAAATAATAAAAATCTAAATATTTTCAACCAAAAACAAGGATTTTCATTACTTTTATCTACATTGACCCATCTTGTTTGCAAGTGCTTAAAATTGTATCATTATGAAGTAAATTTGTTGTTTTTACGATCAGAGTTATCAGCCTAGAAATTAAATAAATACTAAAAATACTAAATTTAGGGAGTTTTTGGGGTTTTACATTATGGCAAGCACCTAAGCTTTTATTTGCTGTTTTGATGTAGATTTCAAATATTCGACTTAAAAATGTACAGTTTAGGACATAATGTCACTATATCTTAGCTAAATTTTAACGATTTTGATTACTGGGGTAGTCTAAGGTACTCAGCATTCAAAAATCAGAAGGTTGATCATATTATGCAATTCTCAACTCGATATAGCTTAGCTTAAACATTTGGAATTAATTTCCTAACCCATTTCTACTTTAGAAAGTAGTCCACATTGTCTAAGTCTTGAGTTATGAGCCAAAAATCAGATCCAAGTAGTCACAGAAAAGATATTCTGCAAATTATTACTTCCCTAAAGAAACCCCCAAGCATAACTCTGGATCTTAATGATCTGAATAGCTAAAGGCTTTTTTCCCCTAAAGTTGCTGCTTAATTCCTAGTGAAAACCAGTAAAAATGCTAAGGAATCACCAAAACAACACCCAGTAGCTCCAATAAAATTGCTAACCAAAAAAAGGATATTTTTTATAGAGTCATTTATGATAATTATTTTCATTTTTATAAATCCTCAACCATTATATCTTAATACTCTCATTGTTAAGCACTAGCTTAGGAAAATAATAGAACAAAAGTCCATTTTGTGATGGTCGTTAATCCATTAAAATGTATAAAAATACATGAAAAGGATATTAAAATTGATGAATTTCAATCATCATTAAAGCCAAAACAATAGCAGAATTGTGTCTGTAAGCAATATAGAATTTCATTAGATCGAACAAGACGAGGAGCACAAGCAGCATTAAAAAAAATAAACAAAAGCATTGCCAAGATCATAAAATATGTTGCGCTCGATAAAGTTTGCCATTGGCTAAGAACGACAAAAAACAACAGAAAATTTTTGTCTTCTTTTTGTTTTGTTTTGTTCTCCTGCACGTGACTGCAATTCCTCGTCTCCATCATCCAAAAGGCATCCATTCAAAGTGTGTCAAATATGACAAAAACTTTTTATTTTTCTGGAAGACAAGCTTTTTCTTATTTTTTAATGGGAAAATATTTTTTTTTAGTTCACAGCAAAAATAGTTCTCATGCCTCACCCTACTTCCTCTTCCCGTTCCCTTCTCAAGTGTCTGTCGAGAGAGGAAAAATTCATTTCTATGCGACATGAAATATGAAGTATAAAGTATATTTTATATGCCAATTTATGCAATGTTATGGTTCATCACACAACTCAAGCACATACTTGTCGTTTGTTGTCGTGGTTGTGGTTTGGAATATTGGAATGAATATACATGATGGGGAACTTGTGGATGAAATGAATGAAAAAAAAAAATTGAAGAAAAACAGATATTCGGAAAAAAATTGGATTGAGGGGAAGAAGTTGAAGAAATTTATTAGGATATGAAGAGTTTAAGTGCATTTATCGAGTCATGAAACTTCAAATAAAAGTGACGAGCTAATTCATAGCTTTAAAATGAAGCAAAGATTCAAATCAAAAGCAAAAGCTTTGCTTTAAAGCTGCATAATAAAGTTAAAAGTTAAAGCGTAACTTCAAAAAATTGAGAAAAAAAAACGGTCAAAATGAAGCAAAACCTTCAAAAGAAGCAAAAAATTAAAGCAAGACTTCAGATCAAAAGTTAAGATTGAATCAAAGCTTTAAAATGAAGTAAATCTTCTGAGTAAATTTTCAAAAATGAAGCCAGCCTTCAAAATGAAGCAAAACCTCGAAATGAAGTAGACATTTAGCCAAAAATTCATTTTATTTTTCACTAAACTACATCCAAAAGTATTGAATAAATTGTTAAATGAAAGATTTTCTGCTATCTGCTTATACATCTAGCCACAACAACATTCAATTGAACGAGTATTGCATAAATAAATTTTGCTGAGGTTTTTCTATTTCATTTATTTCGTCTTCCCCTTCTGGATCATCATGACAAATGGAGATAAAAATCAGAAAAAATGTAGTAAAAGTGAAAATTGAATTATTTTTACTATAGCGCCATGTTTATGTCTGCAGTATCTAATAAATATATATTTAAAGGCAACACCGACACCCTCCTTAACTGCTTTAATTTCGCAAAATCGTTCAAGGACTTTTAGGCTCCAGCAAAATATCTAATCGATAAAACTTTTCTTTTCTCTTCATGCGGCAATTTCCCTTTTTTTTATTATTTTTATTATCTTTATTCATTATCATGATAGTTCAACACAGAAGCAAAAGCATTAAAATCTGTCAGTATAAAAGCATAGCAGATGTAGTTTTCATGTCCATTCATTGTTACTTTGCATTTTTATAGTATTTTCATGCCAGGAAAAGCCAGACATTGTCGTCGTGCTTATAATTCAATTCTTTTAAATTTGTTTTGTCTGAATAATGAAGTTTTGAGACATGTGGCTTTTGGACTAGGGTTGGGAAGCTTATTGTTGTGGGTATTTTAATTGTTTGGGGAATTTCAGTCAAATTTTGTATTTTTATTCATTTTCTGACTTTCCTAAGCTTCCAACAATCTCAGTTCTCATGAATTTCATCCAACAAACCACAAGAAGACTAAAGACTCAATACTTAAACATAATTACATTTTATCACGATGCTCTCAAGCCACGATTGCTTTAATTAGGATTTACTCACGCAAAACAATAAAAGTACAAGAAAATTGCTTTCAATTTTCCTAATGGAATCAATTCACATCCTGTTTAAGTATTTATCTTTCTACCACTCAAACTGAATGAATTTTCAACATTAAACAACGATAAATTTTCTTGTAACAGTTGAAATGTGATTAATAATGTGGAAGTGATATAAACAAAAGTGAAATAAATACAAGAATTATGCGTAAAATGTTTAGTGAATAATTTAAAGGTGATGTTTGAGTGATTAATTTGATTAGTTTGGATTTAGAAGGATGTTCAAGGTTTTGCAATACGAAAAGGATGCTGGACGCAAAGAAGATGCGATATTGGTCCACAAAATCAAGATTATTGATAAAAAGAAATTAAAAATGACACAAAGGGAGTGAAAACATTACAAAGAAACCAAAAAGTGATGCGAACGTGAGAAATTGACGCAAAGGAGCTTAAGTTGCTACATAAAATCTTAAAAATAATCTTAAAAATAATCCAAAATACTTGAAATTGAACCAAAGAAACTAAAAATAACTCAAAGAAGCTTAAAATAAAATTGCAAAATCTCTTAAATCTCTCAGCACATCAAGACATTTTTCTACATACAATATAAAGCCATCAAACTTTTATAAATACTTCAACCACCAAAAAACGAATAAATTGAAGCTTCAGTTTTCATGTTTCTAAAATGAAATACAGAAACTTTTCTTTTGAGGATTAAAAATAGCTTTCAAAAAAGTTCATTCAAAAGACAAACTTTTATTTCTGACACTCTTGCAATCTGTTCTTATATCAGCAAAACTTTTAAATGACTTTTTTTTCGACGGACTGTTTCAAAAAAGAAGCCAAACAATAAAATTTATTTAAATTTTCTGGCCTCATAAAACATGAAGATTTTTCATTACGGAAGTTCCACTTTGTTACATTTTTGAATTTATTGTATCTTCTTAATGTTCTACGTCAAATTGTGTTCACGTGAAGGACCTAATTACCATAAAGAACATGAAATTTTCATAATACTTGACTCACGTGGACGTGTCGTCGGGGGAGACTTAAAGTATCCAAATTACCATAATCAATCAATATAGAATTGAAGTGAAGATGGAATATAAATTAATAAATCGATTTTTTCATGAATATTTTAATTGATTTTCTTGGAGTTTGCTCGATTCTTCAATTAAGATTGTGGAGATGATACTCATGCGGGTTGCTAAGGAAATGGATATTTACTTTGAATCTATTACAGTTTATAAATAAATTTTCCTAGAAATTCTTCAATTAATTAAAATTTCCTCGAATTTCCTCAATGGTAGTTAAATTGGTTAATTAGCATTTCTCAATTACTTCAATTAAGCTAATTAGTTGTGGAATAAACAAAATGCATAAATTGAAAATAATTAATTTTCAAAATTAAGAACCTAAGTATTGCTTTTTAATTAAAATATTTTAATAGGATTACAAATCTTTGAATTCAATGTTGAAACATTCATTCCACGATTGCATCCCTCATTGCTAGACAAACTCATAGACTGTGGTCTATATAACAATATTGAATATTCCTTAATGGATTTCTATTTATATAAAATAAAATATTTATTTAGGCTTGAACATTTGTGATGTCCAATGCATCCTGGAGCTGTTAAACTATTTATTGAAAATATTTTCCTCAAATTGTAAGCCTAAAAATGTTATTTAATAATTGACCTTATTTGTGAATGAACTCTTGATTTCATTCAATTCTAATTTAGCTAATGATTGTGTCAGTGAATAGGCGGAAAAGTTTTGAAAGTCAGTGAATATTGAACAAAAGAGGTTTTTAATAGGATTATTAGTGTAGGATGTTTTTGGGAATTAAGCAATACAATTATCGGCAATTTTCATTATGTTGTTTTGTTTCCCGATTAGCACAAGTCGATTAATCGATTCCGAGAAATCCAGAAAATAATATTAAATATTATTATTTGTATTATATTAATATAAATTAATATTTTTCCTGCTATATTTGACGGGGTTTTATACTAGTTGTACTAACTTATGTTACAAACAAGTTGTTCAGTCACTTAAAAATTTACTTAGATCATTTGACAAGAAGTTGTGTAGGTTTTGGTGTAAAATATTTAGGAGGAATTTAATCAATTCTCCTTGAATGTTGAAAAATCATGAGGAAGTGGGACGAAAGTCTAAAAATTATAAATTCAAATTTCTTTACACGAAATCATCCTTTCCAAGTTTTTAGGGATCATTAGCTAATTTGATACACCTTTTTACATCATATCCACCCACCAGCAATTCAGCATCATTTCCAACCCCTCAAAATGATCAATAGAAGTCATATAATACCAAAATAATTAGATTCCTTTGATGTTTTCCTATTCATTGACATAACATCTCAAATATAAATCATATTAAGGAACAATTCACGAAAATTGCTGCCTCAAATGAATGGAAAAATTGATTGCGAATATTAACAATTTTTATTCACTAGACTGGACACGAAAGCTCTTTTTCGAAAAACAAGTGTAATGGAAACTGCTCGCAAAATTGCTTGTTGCGACAACATAATAATAAAAGCATTAAGAGGCGGAACTGAACGATATCAAATTTATTTATACTTTTTTACTGTCGTATGATATATGAAAGAATATTTTTAGACCAAAATTGAATGTTTGAGTAGGAGGATGAGCTACAGTAAATATGTAAAAATATCCATTTAATGCACAAAAAAATTCACAAAATACGTCATGATGAGAATGGCCGAGATCCTTCAATGAACAAGCCATTATAATTTCATGAAATTCATTAGAATTTGTTGGAAAAAAGGTTATGAATTTGCAGAAATATTTGAAGGGCAATGGAGATTTGGAATTATTTTTGGAACGGTTAAAGACGTAGATTGAAGAAGAATCTTATTTGTTGGAGTTGTTTGACTCTTTCAAATTAGAATGCATAAGCTAAGATCTCTAATAAATTTGCCTAATTTAATGCAGAACTCGAAATCGGCTCGAATTTTGAATGAAGTCAAGTCGACTTTTTCATAAAAATTCCGAGTCAACTCCAAACTCTAGTTAAATGACAGTTTACTGCTCAGGATTCTGACATAGCTATTCAACCTCTTAAACTATCTCCATTGAACAATAAAATGGCACAATTGCCCTCAAAAAGCATTCAAATGAACAAATTTAATCCTCAAATTAGTTCCTTCAATCTCCTAAAAAAAATCCCAATTAAAATTTAATCGTCTCAATTTTCTCTCACAAAACTGCTTCCGAAAAGATCAGCACAAAACTTTTCATCCAATTAACATTTCAAGTGATTTCTTTTTTTATTTCATCATTTCCATCGAGTCATTCATTTCACACTTTTTTCATTCAATTTTTCTTCAGCTCTAGCCCGAGCGACGCAATATTTTTGGAAGCTATATGGCTTCCATTTGGTGTTAATGAAATAGAATTAGGTGACATCTGAGGAAGGCCATGGAGGTTACAGTTAATCTGTACGGCTATCGAAGTAAGTAAAGGATGTAAGAAAGAGGTTTAGGGAGCCTTAAAGTTCCGCGACGAAGACTTCTTCATTTGCTCGGGCATTTCACCGAAAAGATTACAGAGCACAAAAAAAAAATATTCATTCACACAGTCTCAAAGTCACAATTTTCATAAATCATCACTCATTTTTTTCGTCTCGATTCATCTAAAATTTTCATGAATTTTTCTTCACCTTCATCATTCACAATTTAATCTTTGAATTATTCAAGGAGGAATTTTTGCACGCATTGCATGAGAAGTGATGAAAATAATAGAAATTTTCTTTTATTGTTTCGACTCATTGTACTTGGTTCATTCTCTTTTTCATGTAATTATTGTCGTAAAATAAAAGAAGCTTTAGAATAAATGAAGAACGTTTCTGTTGAGTTCATGAGATATTAAAGTAAAATTTGGTAGAAATTTTTCGTTCTTGGAACGTTTTTCAATTTAAACAATTTTGTAGTGAAGCTTATTTATAGTCGGATGTGCCACAACTTTAAACAAGATTCGGTTTTAAATAAACACAGACTGTGGTATTTGTTTAGTAAGGGCAGATAGAAGGGAAGGCTGTTGAGCTTTAAGTATTAATTCTCAAATGGATTCCGAGCGACACAAATGGAGAAAGCTCAGCCACAGCAGCTTTAGGACTCCCCTTAACCATTTTAAATTGCGGATCCTTCTTTATTTGTGCCGCTCAGGTATATTTACAGCAGAAAATGCCTACAATGTTAAAAATTATTTCACAATTCAAAAATTCCATTCACTATGGTAAATCAAACTCTGGAAATATTTGCTTCATTTCATCCGGTCTCTTAGCATTCAAGCATTCTCTCATTTCATTCCTTTATTCTCATTCAACTCCCAATTATATAAGAACCAATGCAAACAATGAGCATAAAATAACGAGCAATTAAATATTGTTGATTGCGTTGTTAATAACTTTAAGAAGATTGAAGAGCATTAAGTAGGAGGGCCATTTGGTTTTGTAAGGAATGGAAAAAATTGTCAAATTTTAAAAATAGCCATTAAATCGTTACTTATAGACCATTTCCCTAAAAGACAATAAGCATGCAACTTGGTTTCTTTTATTATAAATTGGTTATTTTATGCTGCAAAATTGCAAAATGTTAAAAATTTGATCATTTTGAGTACAACTTGACTCAACAACCACAGAATATAAATGTTTTAAGCGTTTAAGCAATAAAGAACACGAATTGAATGTCATGAATGCACAAAACTGGTTATCACTTCATTAGAATTCATAAGAATCCGGAACACAGTTGCTGAGAAAAAAAGTAGCTTTCAGAGCAACATCGTCCCTTAAATAATACAATTCATAGCCATCCTTATAGAAACAGAACATAATTCACAAGCAACCGTAGCACTTGCACTTGCAGAACATTCATTAATTTATATAATTTTTTCGTCTCATTAAAATGAAAAAAAGGTAAATTTTTGTTTATCGTTTTAATGCCTTTGCAGCATTCTGTGTTTACTTGACGAACGTTAATTGCTCGAAATGGAAAATTATTTTTTGTATGAAATTTAATTATTATTTATTTTTTGGAGTAATTTCGTGGGGAATTATGAAGTCATTCAGAAGGTGATGCAGTTGGGATGAGACAGGTATAAGTCCTGGGAAGAGCATATTTAAAAAGATTCTCTTATTTCAAATTAAGTCACAAGAACACTTTTCACTAAATCATTGACAAAAGAATTTAGACTCAGTTCTAAGAAAGCTTTCATTTCATTGAAGAATTTCGTAATATAATCTCATAAAATTTCATTCTGAATGGAGGATATTAACATATTGCATCGCTTTTTATTACGGTTCATTTTACATTCTTCTTCTGATTTTCATCCCTTTTTATTATGCTTTTATATTCCATACCTTTATCGCTATTTATCTCACTTTATAAACAGTTTTTCTTCTTTTATGAGTGTAAAATTGAAAGAAAAAGAGGAAATTTTCCAATTTTTATTTTCGTCGACAGCGAGAAGACTACATTAAATGATGTTGAGGTACTCTCAAGCAGAATTGATATCGCTTTGAGTAAATAATATGGAAGTGGAGGATGGAGAAGCCTTTGATATAAATTATTTTGATTGAGAAGTTTTCTTTCATTTTTAAAATTATTTATTTAGCGTTTGATGAAGCTTTTTATAGAGTTTATTAGAAAAAAGTTGAAATTTCAGGATGTAATCATAAGCGAAATGTCCTGAAGGGATTGATGACAATTTTAGAATGTATATTTACAATTTTAGTATTTTTAGAAAGCTAACGACACACTTTTTGATGTTGTTTTCATGCCCATGAACGACAACCTTACTTGTAACTAATTTTAGCAAGCTACAGGCTCTTATTACCCTATCAAAGCATTATCAAACGTTTCTTTAATTATTTATGGTAATTTCTAATGTTCAGAATATGTCAACTGTCATTTAATATTCAAATTATATTTGCAACACAAATTAGCTAATTTTCACCTTTCATAGTTGTTGACCCTTCCATATAAATATTTTAGTTTGATTTAGAAATTCATAGAATAAACATTATCTTTATTTAAATCCATAAGGAAGTTCTTTAATTATACTTATTAATAAATAGTTGTTGCTGTTTAATCACTTCAACACTTTGTAATCAAATTGGACAATATTCAATTCTAAAGCATTTATAAAAGTCTGAAAAATTCAATATTTTCGACATTTTCCCATAAAAAAATTCAATTCCGTTCCATTTAAGCTATTTATCATAAATATTTTATAACATCTCCCACTCTTTTAAGTACTTATTTTCATAAATAGACCACAAAATAAACAAATCAATTTCTTCCTCTACAACACCTCTGATTTCCTCTAATTCAAATACTTTATGAACAAATCAAATAAATATTATTAATGTATAACAACAAAAATATAAGAAGTCAGCATAGTAGGAAGCATAACAACATAAACATTGATTTACCCAAAAAATAAGAAGAAGGAAAGAAATTATCGACAAATAAAATTGTTGTTGTTGTGGCTTTTTTTTACAAAAACTTTTTATATCTTCCTTATTTAAGCCAAATAAAAACCCAAAACAGAAAGTTTTTTTTATGGAATACGAAATGAAAATAATTTTAAATATTCATTTGCGCCTAGAAATAGGCAAACTGTCGTTCAAAAGCAATAACTATGTCAATTACCTCGCCGTTCTCCCCTTCGATCATGAAAAATTAATGGAAATAGTCATGAAAATTGAAGGCAAAAGGGACATAAGAAGTCAATTGAAATGAACAGCGGCAGTTATCTTAAGAATTTGACTGCTGGATATTGCGAAAAAAATAATTAATTATGGATATGATTTTAGCAGCTAAAAAGCTTTTTTACATTAAAATTTCATGGCAGCTTTGTAAATTTTTGCTAATTTTTTCTATTTTTCAAGCACTGCTTGGTAAAAATTACAACAAATACAATTCATTGCTGATAATTCAAGTTAATACCACAATTATCGAAGCCATAAATGCTAAATGGTGGTAAAATTGATAAAATTTTATTGTTGTTGTAAAACTTTTGTTGTTTTTGTGGGTTTTTAATGTGAACTTTTTTGTACTGGACATGAAAAGTTTTCATATTTTTATAAGAGGATTGTATTTTGACATGAAATAGAAAATTTTTTATGGCATTTAATTTTTTAGGATTTAAAAATAATTAAAATTCTATGTTTATGTGAAAAATTGTTACAGACAAGCTTTAGGGATTAAAATTGTCAAATAAATTAAGAACATGTGCATTAATGTCTTGGTAGAAGTTTATAATCTTTGGGGATTAGGCTTCATTTGTATGTCATAAGCAGAATTAAGAGATGAATTTTTAAATTTCTTTTATTTTAACTTAGTTTAATCCTTTTATTTTTCGAAGCACGGTGTTGTGCTAAGTCTCTACCAAAACCGCACACGACGTACGGTTCATGACATTTCCAAGAACATTTTTGGATTCACACAGTTTTTCCAACACTGTCACTGATTTAACTGGTTCTTTTCTCAAAAAACTGTATCAAATTAAAGATTTTGATTCAAAATAGGATGGGGGAGGAGGAGAGGAATCGGTTGACACCCCAAAATCCCATCTGAATACGCCCCTGGAGTCTAGCACATAGAAACTGAATAAATAACCTGGTATCATTAATATATCCAAAATTCCAATTTAATTAATGCAAATGCATTAGGCAATAATATAACAGATAACAAAAACTTGATTAAATCAACTTCAATTTAATACAAAAAAATCCACAAACACCTCAAATGCTATAATTCTACCTTCCACTAAAACCTCATGTTCTCCTGATAAATTATATGATTGTTACCCCAAACACTCAAATATAATAATACTTTATTGTTGCTGAACTTGAAAATTATTGCTTTAAACTATTCCAGTTGTTGACTTCATTTTTCTTTCACAAAAAAAGGCCGGCATGCACTTCACAAATTAGTTTTTCAAGTTTGCATGTCAGGCATGTTAATTGTCAAAATTGCATGCCGACTTCAACAAGCTATTCACATTTAAAACCATGTGCAGTTGTGTAGTAGCCACCGGCTATCGATTAACAATAAATTGTGTCTGAGTTTAAACAAGTTTTGGTTGTTTTTGTTCCGGAAAATTTAAATGTTGATAAAAATTTGTTTTGGTTTTTGCATTTTGGACATTGAATATTGACAGGATTATTAGATAAATCATAGAAATAGTTGAATTTTACGATGATCTAATTTAGAATATTAATTACTGTAATTGTTTTAAGAACTTACAAACATAAATTAAATTCTAACAAGAAATTTAATTAAAATTGACATTTTACAAATGAGAGTTCATAACTTTAGCAATAATTCATCTCATGCATGTATGTGAATTATTTTTTCATGTTTTTACAGACTGCACATTTGTGTTTTTAAACAATTTTTTATCTCAAAACAAAGTTTCAATACAGGTTCATTCAGAGTTTTAAGGCCAAAATATGTCCTTGAATTTTGAACTAATAGAAATAATTGGAGGATTGATCAGAGCTCGAAGTTGATTCTGATTTTGTATGGAATTGTCGACTCAATTCGACTTGACTTTATGTTAAATTCGACTTCGAGCGTTGAGATTAATTTTAAATTAACAAATGTTGACGTAACCGAAAACATGTTTTTAAGATAATTTAACTAGACAATTAAATGACAAAACTTTTATTTAATTTTAATTCACATCGATCACATATCAATCTCCCAAATAAACCATGATTTCCGAATAAAAAATTTTGCAAATTCTATTCTTTCAGATTTTAAAAAATCTCAATTTCAAAACAATTTCAATTTACTGCAGACATTAACAAATTGCCTGACAAATGGCAACAGACAGAAGAACATATCCAATCTATTCATTCGTGTATTAGTAGAACTTGATGTCATACAAGGTACTCATTAGATCATAAATTTTAGTATGTGTTGAATAATAATACAATTTATAACATTTAACGTCCGATCGATATATGGACACAATTTCACATGGAAAAAAATTATCTAAATTGTGTTTTTTATTCCGCCTATTTTTGTTCATTTTATTGTATTATTAATTTATGTTTGTTTGAGTTTTTTAATGGCAATTTATGAGGTTAGAAAGTGACTTGATAGGATTTTATTTTAAATTTTTTGGGGGACTGAAGCTTTTAAGAAAGTGATGGATTCAAAAGCTTAGTGAGGAATTTTAAGGATGTCAAAAAATTAGTGGTGGTTTTGGAATTTTTGTCCCAAAAACTCTAACAAATTGATGAATTGTGTCCAAAATAGAGAAGTTTCTAGGTTTAGATACGTTCCTGATTAGGTCACATCTGACGGTCTACCTTAATCAGGTTAATCATGACTGTTTAATGAGAAATTGATTATTAATTTAAGCAGAATAAATCTCAGACTTATCAAGAATATTAAACAATAAGTTTCTTAAATGTCAATCAACTTTTTATAATATTCATTAGTTATTTAGCATTCCGTGCGTCAAGAGATAAACGAGATAATTCTATAAAAACTGTTACTTTCACGATATAAAGACAACTTAGTTATGTGGGAATTTCCTTATAAAGACAACTTAATATTTAAATATTCCTTTTTTAAGATATCGTAAAATGAATATTCAATCAAAAATGGTCCCAGTTTGATCAACCTTAATACATATAACAAAATCTTCAGATTCTAACTCAGAACAATTCTGACTAAAACTTCCATTCAACATGAGTTCCTGCTATGAGTTTCCATTCAATTTCAGGTCACTTAATCTAATATCCAGTCTTGCTAATCCATTAAGTTTAATGGATTACAATACAATAATCTCACTATCGATCCACTATTTTTATCACACATTTGAATGTTTAGTTATCACCCCTAACTGCATGCACAGCAGTAGTAGACAGAAAACAATTCATCCAACTGACATTTTCATGATTAAAACTTTTATATTTTTTTGTATTTTATCCATATATAGATTATAGAGCACGTAAAACAATTCACAAGAAATTTTTCTTTCGTTATCACTTTTTGGGATTTTTTTTTTTTATTTCTTCCGTATATTTTTTTTTTTGCCACTGAGCTTTTTGTGTATCGATTTTTCTCCGAAAAAGAGGAAGAAAAAAAAAAGATTTTTTTTTTTGGCACAAATTGGTTTAAAGACACAAAATTACTTATTTACACTTATTTGTTGAACAATTGTTGATCCATTTCCTATCAACTTATGCTACAATCATTCACTACAATCACACTAAAACTTTCTTTAAACAAATTTACTTTTTTTTTTTAATTTTTCTACTAAAATAATTTTTTTTTCTCTTTATTTTTTGAGAAATTACGGGAATCACATCTTGCATCAACGATGTTTCAACTCTTACTAGTATTATGCGCAAAGAATATTGTGAGAGAAGAGCTTGGAAGTGGAACAGAGCTTCAGAACCTTTCTGATAATCTTTCAACCGGCTTTTTAGAATTTATTTGTATTTATTTCAAGTTTTCTTCCATCCCTGACAAACAAGTTTTGTTATTTTCGGACACTTGTTGACCTTGACGAAGCAACTATGAATAGATGATGATCACAAGATTCACGTTTAGAACATTTCACTAAGTAAAGTCTTGTAAGGCTTACAAAACCATGAAACAATAATTCATTCATAGATAGACCACATTACAACATGGAGAAGTCATGGAACATGCGCAATTATGAATTTCTCACTCGCCACATGACTTTTTTTCGTAAAATTCTTCTCTGAGAGAAGAGATTTTTTTAAGTGAGTAAAAAGACAAAAAATGCACGTTGCTTGAAATTGTGTAATAAAAACATATGATGATGATAAAAATGAAGACAACAACAAACGTTTCTCGTTCTCGCTCTCTCGCGTGCTTTATGTTTAGTTATTTAGCGCTTTTTTGATAAAAGAAATTCTCACCTTTTTCTTGTTGTTAAGGCTTTTTTTGCACATCTAGATTGACGTACTTTTGTTGAATTGACAATAGGAATTTTGTCAAGTCAACAATAGAAATTTTTTTCAGGTTATATTGGCCTTTTCAGGTTTAATTTAGAGATAAGATAAGTTTAGATTCGGGTTCGATATACTGAGAATTCAATGGTAATAGGAACTGAAACGTTTAGATAAAAGATTGCCTGTTTATGTGAAGATCTAACTTTCAATTTAATTTTGATTTAACTCATTCAGAATCAATTGAATTTGAATTTAGCTTAATTGACTATTTTGCATTGAATTGATTTAACATTTTGCGTCAATTTAATTCTAAAATTTGAATCAATTTAGTTCAAAAATTTCGCATCAATTTAGTTCAAAGTTTTGCATCAATTTAGTTCAAAACTTCGCATCAATAAAGTTTAAAATTTTGCATCAATTTAGTTCAAAACTTCGCATCAATTAAGTTCAAAGTTTTGCAAAGTTCAAAATTTCGCATCAATTTAGTTCAAAACTCTGCATCAATTTAGAATCTATGCTCAAATTTTCATCTCAACGTTCCATTTCAGCTTCAATTTCAAATTAAAAATCCCATTCAACCTTAAATTTTTAATTACTTTGACTAATTTACACAGCAATTATCAATATTTTCATTCATTCTGATTGTAATTTACATTATTTAAATTAATTGCCTACGTAACATATTCATATTTGTTGTCATTGAAGCAGCATACAATATAATATCAAATTAATTATTTATACAGTTCCAATAACTTATGTTATCGTAAGGTGCGTTTATTATACTTTCAATTTATGGCACACAAATTTAAATTATTTATTGCTCCTAAATTCATTCTTTCACATTCTAAATTATTCTGATATTTTTGTTACTTTTTTCGCTGTATTTCAATTGATTTTCGTATTTATGACCGGTTGTCGATTTTAAAACCGAGGCATTCAACTTGACTCGTAAACCTCAACTGACAATATTGCCTTTATTTTTACATTGAATGTTGTTTTGAGTTCGCATATAGTTGCCGGTGAACATGATAATTATATCGCACATGCATACTTTATATGTGCATAAGTAGACGATTCGAAATGTGAGTCAATGATATTTTTAAGCTTGTTGAATTTTTATTTTTGTTGGAAATAGAAGTGAATTAATGTGTTCAAGCTGTGGTTAATGATATTTCGGGAATGTGACATTTCTAGTCGATTTGTCTGACTGGTTATGGATAAGACACATAACAATGACCTTTACAGCTGAACTTTCTTCTCCGTACAAAGCTAGGAGTCATTTATGAACTATCCGGAATAGCACAATTCGGTCTAATTTCCACACCATGACAAAATCATGTCTACCTGGTTCTGAATTCTAGTTTGACTAATCGACTTGTGCTGTTCGACTATCAGTATTTATGAATTCTTAATTGCTAATTCTTTACTTGTGATAATTTTAGCATCGTCCAAGTTAGAGTCATGTCGACTAGATTCCTGAGTTAGATAGAGGCTAGATTCCTGATCGATTTTCCGATTATTTCTATTCGGGATTTAATCTCCGAACAAAATCCGCTGACACCAAATCCAAATTACTCTTCTGCATCAAAAAATCTCAAAAATGCGCCTTAAATTCCAAAAATCCTCCAACTTACCCCACAATATTAAACATTGTATTTTCCCATACAAGTCTTTGCATTGAAATTCAATCAAAATTTCTATGCCATACTAATTACATCATTTCAATCAATTAAACTTCGCACAATTATGACTGGTCTGGTCACAGCAGACTTTGATTTATGAATTTTATGAACTTTTACTGCAGAAATATTTAGGTATACTTCAAATTTGTCAATAACCTCACCCATGTTGTTACTTTTGAAAGTAAGTCACAAGTGAACATGTAGAAAAAGTTTGATAAGACCTTAAACTTTGAATGCCACAAATATGTCATTGCGGTTTATCAAATAACAACAAAGTAATTATTATCGTTACATATTGTATAAGTTAGGTTGTTTGTTTGAGTTTTGTAATTTGTAGCTATAAACCCTAGTTTGCAAATGCCTCGAATTGCATTTTCGCCTAAAAATGGACAGAAATCAGCTAAAACGGTGCTTTTATGAACCTTTTACTTTTGGAGGTACACCTTAGTGATTTGCTTCGACTGAAACCGCACACAACAAACGGTTTCCCATCACTGTGTTAAGCAGAGTTGCAAAACAGGTGTCTGTGATAGGCAACTGTAGTTTTGGAACAAAAACCATACAAATTATTAAGAATTTGTATGGTTTTGCCTGTTACATGCGCCTGTTTTGCAACTCTGGTGTTAAGGCCACTCCACATAGTGTCATTAATACGGCGAGGTATTGGTGTCCTAGCAAATACGTTTTGCTGTTCAAGAAAATGCATGAAAATTCATTTGTTTTACTTCATTTGATTTTGTTCCAAATTTATGAAATAATTTAAACTTTAACTCACCTAATACCGTAGAATTTTTAAGTTCCAGCACTAATTTCTAGAACTTCCAGCCAAAATATTCACAAAACAATTTAAAAGCTCCAATATTAATTCCTTAAACTGTACGAAACATTTAAATTTTTATTAATCTCAAAAAAACAAACAATATAAAAAATAATTAATAAGTAAAATGCTGACTATGATGTGCAATTATTTCCTTCAACAATGACATTTTCGCTTTAAACATCTGTGTTATGATTGCTTTGCTCATTCTACAAAGAAAGAAAAACGGAAGGAAATAAATTTTCATATTCCCGCATGCTGAATATCTAAGAGCTGTGAATTTTGCATTGAGTAAGGTCAGTTGAGTAAGAATTTTGTGAAAGCATCAATGTTGTCAGATACTTTAAGAGAATATTCTCTGTGGAAATTTTTAATGCTACATCAACTCTTATCAATATTACAATATCACCCCATAAGCAATAATTTAATAATTCACGAGTCATTCCTACATTTCACAAATGTTTACAGTCACTGTAAGCATTAATAATATGCTATAAAATGTTTAAGAGTTCAATGCATTGAAAATTGGAAGAAATTTTGATGTTTTAAGGTTGATGAAGTTTGACAGGCTTAAGTGTATTGAGGTTTATTGGATTAAATTATTGAAATTGTCAATGTTGTGTTATGCAATTTGTAAATATTCGAAACACATGTGTTGTGTGTAGAATGTCTGTGAGATGAGTGAGTTGTAGAAATGCTGATGACATCCTACACCTAGTCTGTATCTTGGTTTCATCAAAGGAATTGCCATTTTCCTCTAAGCTAGTCATATCCAAAATATTCTGTGTCACGGCACACCTTGTTGGTAAGCCACATTCATGACACAGTTGCATGACCCAAGGCAACACAGTTGGTGTGACTAGAAGCAAAGAAACATCACCCAAATCTGACTAGTCCAATAAAGCATCAAATTCTTCAACTGAACCTTCCTAAATGCAAAATTCACATGTCTATCCCATTTCCATCAATACTTACATTATACGCTTCTTTGTCTTCAATGGATCCATATTCCGGTGGAGATCCTGTAGAAAGAGCAGAAAAAAGGAATGAAAATTCATAAATATTTAAGGAATTATTTAAATATTTAAACATTTTCTATATAAAAAGTGATTCGATTCCGTTCATTCGAATGAAAAAAAATTACAAAAGTACTCAACTTTATCTAGCGATTTTAGCGCATTTTTGTCGCAGCGATCAGTAATCGATTACAAAATTGGATCCAGTTCAAATCACTTCCCAAAAATTTATAAACGTTGCAGGATTTTATTATTTAACGTTTTTTTTGAATTTAAATTTTCTAGCGGTTGCCAAAAATTTAATTTTTTTTAAAGCGACGCCTTAAAAGCTTTCTTTAATGTCTAGTTGCCAAAATCTCGTCCCTCACCCAGCTAGTCAGCCAACTGAACTGCCTAAGTGTATTATTAAGTGCCCTTATTTCCAAAAATACGCGTTTATAAAACTGAGCATGCAAAACGGAAATTTAATTCACAAGGGAAATGTATGAATGAAGATATTTGCAAAAGAAAATTGCAATTTGCATGCAGAAATAAAATGATTTTTCTAAAGATTCATATCTCACCGATAGGTGAATAATAGATCTCGTTAGAGTTATCGTCATTGGGTGGTGGAAAATTGTAATTTTTCTTAAAATAATTCAATATCTTCGACATAATTTCACTCTCAAGATCGCTCATTTGAGCTGATGTGAGGGATAATTCGTCATTACATTTATCGTTCTCGCACTGCTCGGAATTTGTGACGTCTGTAGAATTTTCTTTATTTTCCATTTCGGTGTTATTCTCTTGTTTATTTGCTGAGCATTCACCTTGAATGGGAAAGAAGAAATGATTGAAAAATTTAATGTCACTTAATATGAAGTCTGCATGAATGTCGTGGAATTTAAGCATCTTAATGCTTCATTCTGGATCTGAATGATACTATTGAGTTTAGAATGTCTGAAAAATGTCTCAAATTCAGTTAAGCTGTCTGTTTAAGTTTTCAATTCTTCTAACAAGCTCAAAATACTTTAACATCAGCTAAATCAATTCAAATAAGCCTCAAATTCAATAAAAACTTGTTAAAATATTCTAAACTCAGTTAGGTTCTGAACATCCTCTTACCTTTCAATTCTTCAACATTTTCCTCTTCAGAGTCGTCGTCCTCAGAAGCATTTTTCGCTTCTAAAATTTCACTTTCGTTCGGCTTATAGTCCGGATCAGCTTCCAATGTGTCTGGTTCTTTTGCATATTTTTCAAGCAATTCATTTGTATTTAAATCATCGTCTGTATCTGAGGAACCTTGACCTTGGTCTTCGGATTGTTTATCATGTCCATTGGATTTTCCATTCTGTAAATTCTAAAATAGCTTTATTATTCAGTCATGAAATGAGTTTATAAGATGATCTTACATCAGCATCAGCATCAGGAGCTGCAGGGGCAACAGGAGATTTAGGTCCGTGTTTTTCAACAAGATGTTTAGTCATGAAGAATGTCTCATAAAATCTGTAATAGATTCGCCACCAAATCCAAGCTTTACGTTTTGCAATCATTTCCCTGTCTTCAGCTGTCCATGCATCAACTGCGTAATGTCTAATCGAACGATAATAGCGACGAAATTCGGCAACTTTTTCTTGCATATCTTGTGCTGTAATTTCACCTATTCCTAATATGATGCAATAAATTGACAGAAAAAACCTAAAAAACCTTAGAGATATCAATGCCGGTATGAAAAATATCCATGCCATCGGACGATCTACTACTGGTAACTTCTTGTGTCTATCAATAATTTCATCTGCGTTAAAATAATCTTCAGGCTTACAGAAGTCTAATGTATTTTCAATTTTAACCATGTAGTAGTCTAGTATAGAGATGACAACTTGACCCAGACGAAGCTTAGACAGAATAATAAATGTTGAATGAAGCATATTGTAGAACATTTGGATGAAATAGTATTCGCTTTGAGGCTGTAAAATTAGAATTTCATTTGATTAATTATTCAATATGAAATTAGTGATGTAATTTTGTATGGTTTGGGAATTCTGTTGTCGAATTTGAATCTGGAAATGATTGTCATGTTGAATGTTGTTTACATGATGCCTGTGAGTCATTTAAAATTCATTACAGGAGATTTTGATTACTTTTGGGAGATAAATTTGATTCCAGACAGTGCAAATAGTTTTAAATTGCTTATAATTAACTGTAAACTTAGATCCAGGCTAGGAATTTAGTTAATTTCGATCCAACCTCATCACCACAGCATGCTTTTTACTTTCAAGATCCAGTAGATTCACACAATTATGCAATTATACATTCCCAAACCTGTTTAACATCACTTAAAAACCTTTAGAATCCTCCTATGTGCATTACTCACCGGATAATCAAAAAGTTCCTTATCAATGCATGAAAGATGTCGATGTTTCGTTCTTCTCATTCCATTTCCCGAAGGTTCTCCATTTTCATCGATTTCCAATGCCATATCCATCAAAGTTCCCATTTTAACTTTCTCCTTTTCCAAAAAAAATTTTATTAAAAAATTAAAACTCATCTGGATGTAATGAATTCACTTTCAGAACTGATCTGATTTATTTACACAAAACAGAAAGTAAGAAAAAGCGAAAGATTGATAGCAGTTATGGCCAAAGGTCATTAAAGAATTATTTCAGATAGACATGCTGCATGTCTATGAGTTCCTGTAGTCTATACAAAATATTCTCGTTCCGCAGTGCCTCATTGCGTGCAACTTTGGACTTTAGTTTATTATGATTATGAATGTGACGTGAATTCTTTGCCAATTCATGCTTTAAACTTTGATATTCATAACTATAGAGCTCTTATCAATAATACATGATGATTTTATTGTATTTATAGAATGAAAGTTGTCTAATTAATCAATTTTTATTTTAATTTCTGTTTGTGTAATTTTTTTGCAATTTTCGCTTACCTTTTATTGAATTATAGCTTAAATTATATTTATTTCACTATTTGTAATTAAATTAAATATTTATCAAGCTTGCTAGACACTTATAGAACGATTAAACTGTGAAACAAGAGAAGTGTTCAAGAGTAAAATGCCGGGAAAATTTTGAGAATCTTTGGTCAAAACGAAAACCGCGCAAATGTTTTAAGCGGTACAACAGCTAAAAAATTCAAATATTTTTTTTAACGGAAAAATGAAAGCTTTCTTTGAAAAAGCTTGAATTGACTGTTTCTTAATAGTTATGTATAAAAGCTTTGCTTAGCATGCTGTGAAATGTTAACGGTATGGTTCTTTTTATGAATTTAATGTTTTTGGATATTTTGAGGGCTGTTAATAAGTTTACAAATTGAAAGCTTTTTGGAGAGCTTTTATTAGATTAATTCCTTAATCCTGGATGTGCGAAATGGGAAATGAAATATATTATTTTTGAAATTTCATTAATATTACTTCCGTTTACCATGCCAATTCCTCTAGTTCCGCTAAATCACCATCAAAAGTTCAAAACCACATCAAAAAATCATAGAAAATTTCCATTTTAAACATTTTTTCTTCTCTCATTTCCAGCACAAAATCCATGCTCACAACACATTGTTATGAATGGAAAAATAAAGGTCAATAAGCGAGTTCAACGAGTACACACAAAGATTCTATTATGGAAACAAATGCTCATAAAGTCATTAAACTGATTTTTAGCAAAGCAAGCGAAAATAATAAAAAATTCAACAAGTAAGTTTACAGTTGTTGAATAAACAATAATTTACATACATCGTGTCTATTCACACATATTATCCTCCTTTTCAACCAGCTGATGAATGGACGTAGCTGATGAAGGTGCTGTGTGTTGTGTGTGCAAACTATAAAATAAGGTATTATTTTTACAACAAAATCGTGTATTTATCTGATCGACATGTGAAATTGTAGACACATAGCAATTATGCAGTATTGACAGAATGTTTAATAAAGTAGCAGATATTATAATTTTTTGTAGTATTTACTTTTTCTTTATACAAAAGTTATGACTTGAAATGCCAAATCGATTAAGTAATTTTGTACTGTTTTATGGTCATTAAATATGGTTTAATGCAACATTTAAGGCTAAAACAGGCTATAATTTTAAATAATTATTAACTGATATTTGAATTTTAAATGTTTGCATCAATTGATGCAGTATTCAATCAACTTGAAGAACAAATTTCACGACTATCACAATTTACAGTCTTCAAAAGCTTCTGTGAATTTTTAAAGAGTTATAACTGTCATTTGAGATTTGAATAATATTTGTTCCACATAGTTCAAAACCCCTTTTCATACAAAACAATATATATATATGTGGTCATATGAAAAAGTGACCGTTAAATTTTTGAAATTTACTAACACAATCATTAGTATTTTACACGGAGAACAATGGAAAAATGTGATAGTGTTAGTTTTGTTTGGGGCGATTTTGGGGCGAAGTTTGTCTGCATGACCACATATATATATATTGATACAAAAGTTCAGTCTTTTTTTGAACTTTGATAAATAAACATCTCATTTATTTATAAATCAGACTAGCGCCATTTCGAATACTGACCGTTATTATTTGAATGAAAAAACGGGGATAAAAACTATGTTTTTAAAAAATAAATGACCGTTGAAATTTTTTAAAATCAAAAAATACGTTACAAACAAAAAGTCAAATTTTTTTTAAATTTTGAGGCGTGTAACTGTTTTCTTTCAAATAAGCAATGATTACAATGATCACTTGAGTCTTAATTTCATGAAATTTCATGAGAAATATTCATAATTTTTATAAAAAAAATTCGTTGTTTACATTTAAAGTAACGGTAATTTTTTTTTTTTTGAATTTTCGCATCAAATTTCGAATCCTTCGAAACCAATGTCGAATCCTTTCGAAATGAAATGGCGCTAGTCTGTTATAAATCTGTGAAGAAGTCGCTTTTATTAAACTACATAGATCACAATTGAATTGAGCAATAAATTCAACAATTAATCAAAGCTTTAAATAACAAAATTCATCAAATTTAAGTGCAAAAATCAATTGATTGCAGAAAAAGAAAACTTTTCACTCAACAATCATCAAAATTGTGCTTCTAGATCAAAATTTTCCTATTTTGAAGCTTTGGTAATGTACAATTACAGTTTTCTAAATATATCTCGCTTTAATGCGTTTGAAGATTCTCCGAATTATTAAATTTTTCAGCATTTAGAGAGATCATAAATCCAGCTAACTTCAATTAGATGAATAAATAAATTTGTAGCTGTATTCGGAAGATGCTTTTAGGTGCTTAATTTGATTTAGTATGTATAACTTAAAAAATGGAAGTAGCAATTTTGTTAAGCGCAAAAAAACATGAACAATTTTTTACATATTATCAAGAATTAATTCAGAAAATTATATTCTATAACTTAATTTCACACAGAACTAACTCTTCCCATACCATTGTAATTTTCCTACACGTGAATGACGTAATATAAATTTCTCACAACTGATACAAATTATGATTATTAAGTGATTTTAAATTTAGGAAGTTCAATCAGTTTTTAACATCAAAACAAGCTCAAAAACCCATCAAAAAGGTAAGAATCCAAAACTAACGAGTCCACAATCTTCTAAAAAAGGTCATTAGAAATGTAATTTCACTCAAATAAACAGTTGATTGATTCGTGGAATATTCATTATCAATCTATCAATAAATTGATTATATCCGGTGTATAAGTTGTAAGTACACTCATTCACTCATTGTAATTCATTCAAGTTTTTCATTCAATTTTTATTTAGTTTTAATTTCATAAATGTTCATGACCTTGATTATTGCGATTATCTTTCATTTACATACTTTTTTATTTTGTCGATAAATATCGAAATTTAAATTGCTTTTTAAATTCGTGTGCGGTTTTTTGTTTTCACATTTCCGAAACATTATGAATTATAGTAGTTTTTTTGGTTTTTGATAAGGTTTTTGAGTGAATTCTTTTCGTAAATTTGGAATGAAGGTGGGTTAGGGATGAAGTTAGACAATTTGTAACCTAGGGAATTCAGCAAAAGTTTAGAGTTTTTGTCAACAGTTGCAACAAATGAATTCTCAGAAATGTAGGACTGCGAACTCAGAAGATTGGTCATCATTTAGTTCACTACTAAGAAGAGCTGATCAAATACGGCTGAATTGGTCTCACACTTCAAAAGCGCAATGCGGTTACGGGGAGAGAAATCCGTGAGGAAAAAGCGTCCTAGAGTTCCAAAACCAGCATGGTGTAGAATGGTTGTAAATGAAAATCAATTAGATGTAAAATTAGATAATTTGTACAAACTTTGTGAAAAGGCCAATAATAGAGTCAGATGGAAAGCCTTTTGCAGTAATCAAGACTCAACTCGTCATAAAGCTCCATTCAGAAGTATTCGTGATAATTTTGTTCATTCAAGAACAACGAAGACGAACAAAATTTCATGTCAAGGTCTGAGGATTGTAAATTATATCAAAGAACAACAAAACTTCTTCTTCACAAATAAATGCATACGAATGCGCAATTACATTTCGGCAAATGTTATTCACGTTTTGAACAACAACATCTTTATCAATTTTATTTAGCAGTTAATTGATAAGTGTTTTTGTTTTGTTTATCTTATTTGCGTACATTATTTTAGTTGGTCATATTTACGTAGCTATTTGAATTTTTATGAATTGGTTGTAAATGCTAAATGATCACGTAGACGTCCAAAGAACTCGAAGGAAACTTACACAGTATTGTACTCGAAATCAGAAGTTGGCTAGCATTAGTCAGCGATAGACGGCATCTATGGGAGGACATGGATGAAAATTGATCTGAACTGACAACGAAGTAAGTAAACAATGTTCTAAATGCTAGATCAATTTGATGAATTTGTTACTGATTCATAAGTGATTAAAATCAAATGAGCTTCAAACAAAATCCCTGTTGCATGTCAATAAAGTTAAAGAACCACTTAAATGAATCAAAATAAAAGGAAAAATAGTTTATGATTCTCTGATGGATTGAGTCACGAAAAAAAGTCAAAATATTTCATTTATCATAATAAGTTCAAATAAATTAGACTTAACTGTTTGATATTATGAATCATTTTTAGGTAAACAATCACATTGATTTCTCCCTACTTTATGTGTTTAAGTAATTGCCTCTTCTATTTGTTATCAGCACATGCCGTTTATTGATTTTTTTAAAAAAGTGTCGGGATTTCCCTCAGTCATGTATGTAAATATTAAAAATTTATTTATTTTCACTTGGTGCTAATTTGCGATCAACAAGAAAATGGGAATATTTGATTTAAGTGACAGTCTCGTGACTCTCTTTTGAATAACAAATTATCCATTTCTTTCCTACTGTCAGATATACCACACACAGCAACTGAATGTAAAATCATCATAATGTTAAACTTTATTTCCATTATGAATAATGAAAATTTCTCAGAATGAGCGTGGCTGCAATAATCATTTAGATGCAATAGGAAATTGAATAAAATGGCGAATAAATTAGAGATGCTTAAATCATCAGAATAGAATTAGAGGCATTGAAGAGTTATTGTTGAAGGTCAACTACTTCCCTGGAAGTTCAGTTTGATTCATTCTTACTGGTTGAAGGGTTTCTGGTCAATGACAAGGCAATGTTCCTCTTTTAGAGGCATAAAAGATGATTTAACTCGTGGATATCTCCGGAAATCTATGATAATATTGGGTAGTAATGTCGTGAACATTGAACGAATCCAGAGGGAATCTAACCCAAGTACTCACTAAAGAGTAATACAGATTTCCGGTCTATTTTCTAACTTCCTCTGGCAGATTTGCATGCGATACTCCAGATTCTACTCCTTTTAGACACTCTTTGACATTCTCTGAGCTCTTTAACCTTCAGGAAAACAGAGTAAAATACTCTAAATCACTAAAAGACATCAAATTCCATCACTTTTTTCAAATTCACAATACAATCTAAAAGCACTATAGAATGTCCACTCTCAATTACCTTCAAAAGCAAATGTTGTTATCGAAAATTTCACTAGAAAAATGTTGGAAAAACACAAACAATTATTTATTGATAAGATAAACTTTAATTAGCGGCATTTTGTGATTTCTTTTATTATTTATCTTCTTCTTCCTCAATGGAATCACTTCCAAAAATAATTGAATGGTTTATTTTTGAATTGTAGACATGAGAGTGATTCAGATCTTGAGTTGAAATCTTACGTTGGACATAAAATTGATTGAATTTTGTGAATGGAAAGGTTAAGTCAGAAAGGAAGTTGAGGTTGTTATCTAGAAATTGAAAATTCAATTCTAAAATTGTCAAAATTTCGAAATTTCTATTAAGTTTAAGCATCAATATTCATCAACTTAATTACTGGCGCTCTAATTAACTCCAACAAATGACAAATCATGTCTCCTTGACAAGGTCTTTTGTATCCATAGACCACTTTCAATTGCGTCATTATTAAAGTAAATTTAAATACTTTATCAGCTATAAAACTTTTCATTCATAAAAATTGACGCTAATGATGACATTCTTGTTTAAGCATCAAACTTGAGTGGGTTGTGATTCGATGTCGATACTTATTGTTTTGAGTCTCATAAACTCGATGATTTCATGCTCGACAGCTGCAAAATCTTCTTTTATTTTGATATTTTTAAAACTTTTCAGCATGAAGATTTAAAATTAAGATTTGATAAATTTAATTATCATTGGCTATTGTGCTCATGTCATTGATAGGAATGATTAAGCAGAAAAATATAGTTTTTGGTTTTGAAGCTATAAGTTTAATGATCCATGAATGATTTTTTGACCTTTTTGTATTGTTAAAAGCTTGAAAATTGAGCAAAAATATTAAATCAGCTTAAAATTCACTCTTAATACTAAATTTATCCCAGCATTTAAATAAGGCGCCAAATCAACAGCTCAATGTCAGCATTAGAAATTATTTCATAATAATAATGCCGTAAATAGCAACAAATTAGCGAATAAATCGAGTGTAAGGTTCAATCTTCTTATTTTCTCTCTCCTTGTGTCTTGTCAAGATGATGATGATGAATTTATATTCAAAATTAGTCTTTAAATCAGATATTTTACTTGAACTTTGGCATGCTATATTTGAGTTATGGTCTGTAACATATGGATTTGAATGTTGAGGAAGAAGAAGATGTTGTTTAGATTTTTTTAAAATAATTGTAAGTGATTTATGGATTTTTAAGTAAATTTTAAGTTAATTGACTTCTTGTGTCGTCTTTATTAAGCATTATTGATAATCTGGCTGACCTTAAGCTTGAATTTGATATTTTGCACTTTCCTATAACACTCTTACTTGCTAAAACTTTGACAATAGTTCCAGATACTGTAACATATCAAATAAACATAAAAATATGACTGTCCAGTACCTTTTAAAGCTTAAGCTTTAAATTTCCATTAAAAACTAAAGGAAAACCCAACAAAATTCATTCTTTAAGACTTAATTCTCTTTATGCATAGTTCAAAAAAATCCTTTTACACTTCTTTTAAAACAATTTCCTAACAAACTTTTCATAAATAGCCTCAAAGCATCTACAACAGATCCACATTCTCTCACACGATATGCAAAAAGTTTCTACAAAAAATTTAATTATTTCAGTCATGTTCCCAATTTTCTTTATCCGACTTCGATTTGTAAGAGAGAAAAAATGTTCAATTTTGTGCTGTATTTTTCAATTTCTTTTCATGAACATCTGCGGTAAGGAGAAAAGTTTTGGGCTTATGTGAATTTCAGAAATGAAGATTTGTTGAAATTTTTTAAATGATGAATCTTAAATTTGATTTTGAGTGTTTTTCATATCTAAATCTGGTCAGGGGTGCATCAAATGTGATGTGGGAAGCCGTTCCTTCCTCAAGAAAGCTTCTTTGTAGATAATTTCTAACAAAAAAGCATTTTTGAACCTTAATTTCTTGTAAAACACAAAATTTATTAATATTTTTCATCATCATCAATAAAATGAACATTCTCATGAGGCACGAAATTCTCAGCAAAGCTTATTTTATCAGAACTTGCTACAATTTCATCAAGTGAAAGCTTTCTCGGCAACACTTCTGTCAAATTCTTCCTCAATCCAAAAGGATGAAGATTGTAAATTAAATATTCCATTAAATACATTTCCTCTGGTTTTACATAATGAGCTCCAATGAAGATGTCTGAACAGCAATTTAGTCCACCTTGTGTGACATTTCGATACAAATACTTAAAATACCAATATTTTAAATCTGGTTCTTCATGCTGCATGTGTACAACCATTCCAGCTGGAAATATTTGCTTCTGATTTTTTGAATCTACAGCATCAACAAAAATGGCAAATTTCTTCATGCATCTACCCACCATGACATCACCAGCCTCCTGCTTTTCATCACACAAAGTTGCATTTCGAGAAATAAATGTTGCAAACTTTTTCAAAGCTTTTTTGGATAGAACATTTCCTCCTCCAGCCATATAACCTTCTGGAATGTAATCTTTGTGAATTGCAAATCGACTGCCAATGTAAAGTGACGTTTGTGTATGGTACTGATAGAGTTTATAGCGAAGATTTTCCATTACGATGTAACTGTGGATGAAAAAGTTTTAGTTCTGGGAGTTTACTTTAGCCGAAGAGCACAAATCGGGTAATTGATCAAAAATCTGGCTCCAGGCCAGAATTTTACTGACTTGTTGCTGGATTCGGAATAGATCCCGCATCATGACTGTGTCCGCCCACCGACTTCTGCTATTCAGGTTAGTTTTATCCCTAATAGACAAATAGCATGCTTTTATGCTACCACGGATTCTTAAAAGCAGTCTCATTGCCTATTAGAGTATATGATATACTTACTTGTCATCATCAGCACGCAAAAACCAATCTGCATCGTCAAAATGATTTTTATAAACATACTCTAAAGCAAGTCGTGTTTTCTTCCACAAATTCTTTCTTCCGTTTTCATGATTTAATGCTACAATCTCAGGAATATTTGTGTCATTCTCAGTACTCATGAAAATTAATTTGTTGCATCTTTTCCCCCAAGTATTTATAATATGAGGAACTTTAGTTTTATGATTATCTGGATGAGTGAAAACCATGCATAATATGCGAACTTCGTTGTATAATTTGTCAGCTAATTGAGTTTCGTATAAATGTCTCGAGTATGTGGTGTGTTTTGACAGTATTTCCTTGCCATTTTCAAATGTATTTGTTTGATGACGTCTTAAAAATTTACTATTTATTGAAATGTTTAAAATAATTAATGATGATATTGCGAACCCTAAAAGAAAACACAAAATTTCTTTAACTGGACACAAATTCATCATTTTTTTGGATGTTCTTAGTATTAATATTTATATGACACGTTCATCTTTCGCACACTTTGAATGAAACTGAAAGAAAAAAATGACAAAATTGGTTTCTGATAACAGGATACTAGCAATTATCACACAATTTGTAAGGTCGTTATCTATACATCAATTTCAATGAAGGACATTAAGCAACTATGGGCTAATTATTCAATAATTGATGGTTTTTGAGCTCGGGCGTTTAAAACTTGAATTTTAAACTATTATGGAATTTTTTCTGCAGTTTTATTGAGAATGGCTTGAATAATTGTAGGAATAAGTTCAGGAATACAACCTTAATACCTAAATATTTACAAAATAATATTTATTGAAACCAAAATTAAAGTTTCCTACTCAAAACATAAACATTTTATTTTTATCTTATCTTCAAAATATTCGCAGAATTAGAAATATTCATTAAACGTTTTGTCTCTTTGTTGGGGAAGACTTTCCGGTACTCGATGTCTACCAAACGAATGAACTTTATAAATCAAATATTCAAAATAGTAAAAACCTGTATCATAAACATTTTGAATTGAAATCAATCGATCACTATAATGATTTTTGAAACTTTCAAGTTCATTTGATTCATTTGGATCAGTATCGAAAAACATGCTTTTTCCTTCATCATCGCTGAAGTCGATTTGTGTCATACTGAATTTTTTTAGACATCTTGACATTTGTTTGTCTGTATTTAAGGTAACTGGATAGCATAATGCTAAGTTACTGTTTATAAATTTGGTTAGAGCACCCTTCGAGATGATGTAGACTCCAACCATGTAATCCTGTATAAAAATTAGAGGAATCTTTAAATAGTTCAATTAAAAAAAAAAAAAAAACAGAGCTCGAAGTCAACTCGAAGTTTATATAGAATCGAGTTCACTTGAGTCGACTTACAGTTCTGATAAATGCCTTACGTATATTGAATCCTTTTGCCCAACTTGAATTAAAGAATTTGCATCAAATTGATATAACAGCCATTTAAGATTTTCCATAACAATATATGAATTGTTATTAACCTTCAATATCCAATTCATGGATGTATGATAGCGCTTGAATTAACTGTCCCCAGTCCAAATTAAGATCATTTACAATTATCATGTTTTCTTTGAATCGTTCATCTGTAAGAATTTATTAAAGGGTTTTATCTTGGTTATATTTGGAACTAGTTATCCCTAACTGGCAAAGAGGGCGCTTTTAGGTATCGCAGTGGCATGCTCTTTGCCTGTCAGGGTATTTTATTTTTTACCTGCGTATTCTGACACGAAATAGAATTTATTGCATCGTTTTCCCCAAGTATTGAGAACAATTTCTCCAGATTCATTTAGAAATTCTTGACTAGTTGGTATCATTATGCATAAAACTCTCACATTTTCATCAAGGATTTTAGTTATATTATCGTAAATTTCATTTTTAGAAGGAATATCCCTAAAACTATTTTGTCAAATTTACATACTAAGTAAAAGGTAGAGCTCGAAGTCGACTCGATTTTTACATGGAGTCGAGTCAGCTATAGTCGACTTTTCAATTCACAATCTGAGTCGACTTCGAACTCTAATTAAAGCAATAAAGACATACGGAGAAGATTCTTAGCATCAAATGAATCAAGTTTAGGAATTTCTTGCAACTCAATATCTGGAATCAAACTAATAAAAAATATTTTGACTAAAACATCAGCTTCGACATCAACAAAACTGATATCAATTTAGAATCCATATCCTAACAGACAAATAGTGTGCTCAGAAAAGCTTGTTCTACTTGAATACATATGTACAATAGCTTAGCATGCTCACGAGCTTTACAATTAGTTTACTCTGCTCTTAAGAACACACTCATTGCCTGCTAGTGTTCAATAAACATTTAAACTTTACTTATTGTAAATTAGAAGTGACGAAAGAACACCGAACAGCAACCCATTAATGAAAAGTATAATATATCGATTGCTGCCAACTCTAATAAGTGTATCTGTAACAAAACCATTAGAATCAAACTAAATTATCGGATCAAGAATCACCTAATCGTATCCAATGTCTCTTTACTGTCACATCTTTCATTATTAATAAATTTTTTAAAATAAAACTTCACTCATCAACAAGCAATTTAGCACTAAATTTGTCTTGTATTTGTTCTGGCTTGTTATCACATGTGGACATGTATAAATTAATTTTGCAATATTTTTTTGCAAGATAAAAGACGAAAAACTTTGTGGATAGTAGAAAAAAGAAGCTTTTTTACTTCAAATTTTAATTGCTTCCTCAAACTTTTCTTAAAAAAGCTTAAAAGTTTAAAATCAGAAAACTAATCCAATATTTGAAATGCAACATTGTTCATAAGCAGAGCCCACAACTTTAGTTCCAACTTTTCATTATACTAGTAATTTCTATTTGTATGCTCTTCCTACTTATAATGATAATAAATACATTTTTTTCCTTTTTCTGCTTCTTTCCGCTCGCGTTTGTCTAAGACAGGCTTTTGCGGTGATATAAAAATTATGATGTAAACATTACAATTTCACAAATAGGATGGATTATGTGCAAGCTTTGCTTATTTTTTGTACATTCATTTTTGCTTTTGTTGTTTTGTTTGTGTTTCGAAAAGGTCAAAGGATGCTCTAGGAAATGCCATGAAAAATGAAAATGTAAAGAAAATAAATAAGTTCCTTGTTGGGATTTTGGGTTAGGTTTTCTAGTTGACTTACTTATTTACTGAAATCATGCTGCGACTTGGAGCCTAGGTTTCAAAAAAAGGCTTCCATCTGAATCTAATACAGGTTTTCTAGTTAAGGGGTGGTCTTTTTTTTCCTTTTTCCGCTTCTTTCCGCTCGCGTTTGTCTAAGACAGGCTTTTGCATTGTATTCAGAAAGCACATGGTGTGGAAATGACTGAAATTATTGACACCAGAGTGACTTGACACTTATCTGAAACCGGATTTCATTAAATCTGGCTGTGATTAGAGTCAAGTCGGCTTGAGGTCGGATTTTCGGTCATTTCAACGTCGTGTGTCTTCTGAGGTATTGAATATTCTATTTAGCTCTTTTAAAGGGGTAGTTCGTCTACAATTTCAACTTTTGGGTTGTCCATGGTCATATTTAGGGAGGAGGCGGTTTAAGGGTTATAATCTCAAAAAATTCTTTAATTTTTTTAGGTTTTTCGAGAAAAGAATCCCAACATTTCTCTAAAATATTGAGTTTTATACAATAACCTTCAAATCCTTCCTCTCCAAATGCATTTTAAGCTTTTTGAAGCTTTTTAAAATAAAAATTGACAATAAACGTTTCTAAGGGTCAAAAAAGCCATGAATGAATGAAATAGAAATTTCCATATTTTCCCCATTTGTTGTTTATTTATTGTTTCTCATATGTGGTGTATTATGTGAGCGTGTGTTTGTGAATTTGCTATTTTGGAGATTTTTTTGATAAGAAAATGAAGAAATGGAACAAATTCCGACATTTTCTTCACATTCCTTCTATGAACAATATTTTTTGTGCACGTGTTTGTGGTTTTTGAGTGAAACCATTGAAAATTTGACAATTCAATTTCACAAAGGTTGACATTTGAGTCTTTGATGTGGTTATAGAAAATTTTCATTATAATTTCATCATTTATTAATGCAAAAGCTATGTAAACTGAAAGTTTAATCAAATTTTCTTCTTAAATTTCAATTTATAATAATTTTTATTTATCTACACATAATTAATGTTAACATTCTTTTTCGCGATGCCCTCATCATAATGTCGATAATTATGAAAAATATTTACAAGGTAAAAATGTGCTATAATCTTATCATATAAATATATCAGAGCTTTTTTTGTGTGTGGCATGAACAACGCGATAGAAAAAATTTTCACTCTCGATAGCTTTATTGACAAAATTTTGTGGATGTTGGGGGGAAAAGTTGATTGCGTAGTCTTGAGGACACGTGGTTGTTTCATGATCAGATTTACTATTCAAAATTTTAATCCAAAAAAGGATTAGGATCAGCTTTTGATCGATTCAATTTCAGCAATATTCAGCTCTATAGAAGCTTTAATCAATACAGCACATCCTTAGTATTGGTTTTAGCCTAAGTAGTAGGTTTAGTATTATTTTCCAGATTGGCAAACATTCAAATGTTGCCACCAGTGCACCATGACGGCAGCATTTTAGAGCCGTATTTTGAATTCGGTTGTTTTCGCTGTTATGTCAATCTTTGAATTCCTGCTTATTACGTTAGCCCTAATTAATGTAGTATAGCCCTAATTCATGTAGTATAGCATGAGTAAAATTCAGGTTTGGTAAAAAGCACATGTCGGCTAATCGATCTAAATATGACATCAAATCGGCATAATTCAGGGAAGACACCGAAAAGAATTCAAACTGAATCCGACTCCAAGTCGGATGAGTTAGTTGAGTCAGCTAAAAATTACCCTGTTTGTTAGTTATACTCAGTAAATTCATATCTGTTGATTCAATTCAGCTGAGCTTTGCAAAACCCAAACCAACAACTGCGTTGCAG
The DNA here is from genome assembly GCF_022539635.2 of Chironomus tepperi. Taxonomy (NCBI): domain Eukaryota; kingdom Metazoa; phylum Arthropoda; class Insecta; order Diptera; family Chironomidae; genus Chironomus; species Chironomus tepperi. The sequence goes on from NW_027226383.1 coordinate 349,977, forward strand.
CCATCAACATCCAAACCACCTCCAACATTGTCAGCCACACTTCCTCTTCTTAACAGCATCATCGCATGAATGAATTCATAAACAAAATTTATAATAATTCAAGGTCGACAATGAATGTCATTAACAACATATAGAAGGGAGGAAGAGGATGAAAGGAGCTGAAGGAGGCCAGAATAATTTGTAGAAGAAGAAGAAGAAGGTGCGTCTCGTTAATTATTTCGGAGAATAAGATAAGGTGGAAAAATTATTATAAATGGAAAAATTATTTTTCATGCATAAATTAATGGCTTTAAAAAGTCATGATTTATTACACAAATGTTTTTCAATAATTGAAAATCGTAGAGAAATTGCTGGCATTTCGTAAGCTTTTTTCATTAGATTGTGTAAGTCACATATTCAAATTTGTTTAGTCATCATTACACATGTAATGTACATTATATCGATTGAATATTACATGTGTAATAATTGCGCTCGTAAGTCGAATAATTTTGTGTAAATTTGAATGTTTAAGTAATTTCCAGGGTTAAAGTAGACATCCATTATTATTGCTGATTGTTATCGGATTTTAGTGTAAAAATTTTAACCTTTGATATATTAAATTTTGGGCAATTAATTATATGATTTGATGGTAATTATAGGCAATGTTGAGATGTAGAAATCATGAAGACAAATGAGGTTATTAAGAACCGTCTTGGTGGATTAATTTGAGGTCATGTAAGATGAGATGTTGGTCAGTGTTCCAAGAATTCACGTTTTATTCAGATTTGATCGATTTACGTGTCTAAAATAATTATCTAACAGCTTTAAAACAAGATCTGAAAAAGGTAGAATTCAGCTAAAATATTCAGCAGTGCTGAATTCAGGTAAAATATTCAGCAGTGCTGAATTCAGTAAAAATATTAGGCAATGTTAAATTCATATGAATTATTCAACAAAGCTGAACTCAACTAAATTACTCAGCAGTACTGAATTCAGCCATAATCTTCAGCAATGCTGAATTCAGCCAAAATTCTCAAATTTGTTGAATTCAGCTAACACAATAGCATTGCTAAATTGAGCTAAATTATTCAAAAGTAATAAATTCAGCTTACTTCAGCTAGTTGAAGTCATTTTTGCCATTTAACTAAAAACAGGATTGACTAGAATAGCTGAATTCAGCTAAATGGCAAAAATGATTTCAGCAAGTGCAATTTTCACAACAAATCAATCTTCAACTACCGTTTTTTTTGGGTAATTTTATTCCATAACCTTTATTATTCGCAATGTCGTAAACAAAAGACTTCAAAGATATTGCAAAGGCATTCATCTCCATTCTTTTGCCAGGTTATTGACATAAATGAATAAAAGTTGCTGAAAAGAAGGTAAAAACTAATAATGAAGAAGCGAAAATTCTTTTCATTCAGAATTCTTGAATATCATTTAAGCTTCTTTTGAATATAAAGAAATTGAGCATTTATTGCAGTTCTTTTCAGCTTTACTCATAAATACTTATTCACTTGTTTTGCTTCTGCCACTTTTTTTTTTCAAGAGATTCTTTAAGAGCTCCCTTTAAATGCACTTCACATAACATATTAAGCCAATTGTTTGAATCATTGAATGAAAAATATGAAGATGGAAATGTTTTCATTTAGAGGAGCAGATAAAAATCCTTAAATAAGTGAATTGTAGTACCGAGCGACAGAAATGGAGAAGGCCTCGACACGGAGTTTTTAGAGCTTCGCTAAAGGTCCACCAAAAAGAAGGAGTCCTGATGTAATGTCCAAATGATTGCCAAATGACAGAGCTACATGGCGGAGCCTTTTTCATATGTGTTGTTCGGGACTTGATTCTTTACATTTGTTTAATGTTGAGTAGTAGCTGTAAATTGAGGAAATTCGGAGAAAATTTTTGAGCAATTTGTCAATTTTTCATTATATTCGCTACAAATCAGTTAAGGCTCAACTTTAGCTCAGCCTCAGTTTAACGTCAGCTTAATCTCAACTCAGCTTTATTTCAGCTGTAGTTCAGTCCAGCCTCTACTAAAACTAAATTAAGTTGCAATTCAGCTTCAACTCTACAAGTGCTTAAATACAGTTCAGCTTTGGCTAAATTTTAGTAAATCCTTAATTAAGCTGTAGCTTGTTATCTCTTAAACATTGCACTATGCGCTCAATTCACTTTCTTCATACTTGACACACTTACATCTCAATTTCTGCAAAATAAACAGCAAAAAAAAAATTTTTTTTTTTGCAAGAAATTCCGCTTCTTAAATTAAAATTAAAAAGCTTTTCGTAATGGAAAAAATGAAGATACAAGCTTAACAAATTACACATAAATAAAACCGAGTGTGGGGATGTAAAGACGTACACGAGAATGTAATCAGTAAATATGCTTAATATTTTCTTCTTCTTCTTCTTGCACAATATTTCTTTATTTTTTACGTAATCTTCATTTACCTAACTTTTAAAGATAATATTTTTTTGAATTTATTTACTTCACGTAAATTCTTTTAGTTGCTTGGTAAGCACTGGAAGAAAAATCAAAAAAATATTTGCTAAGACGAAATTCTTGGAAATGAGTTTGCAATAAAGATAACAAAATTATTTTTTGTAATTTTGAATTATGATAAACAAAAATTATTTAAAAATATGGAGGAGAAATTCTAAGAATTTTAAAATTGGAATATTCAAATAAGTTCAAAACTGTGCACAATTGTGTGAATATGATTTTCAGAAAATGAGGGGTTTTTTGTGAAATTTGGCTCATTTTTATTATTAATTTCCATTATTTAATTTTAGACCGGGTTTAATTTTAGTTTCAATTACAGCTTCAGTTTAGCCTTAGTCTGACTACAGTTCATCTTTGATTCAATTTTATCTCAGTTTCTGTTTAGCTTCAGTTCAGTCTCTGGTTCAGCTCAGCCTCTAGTTCAGATCTAGTTCAGCCTCATTTTCAGCTTCAATTCAGCTTTAGTCCGACTGCAACTATTTATTGACTCAACTTTGTCTTAGCTTCCGTTTAGCTTCTAATATAGCTCTTCAATTCAGCCTTTGTCTAAGCTTTAGCCAAGCCTTTGATCCAGCAGTAATTTCTACCTTACCTAACTTTTCTGCTAAAAACCAATCTAGCATCAACAAATGAGCTCATACAAAACTTATGAATATTCAATCGTTATTCTACAGTAATGTATTTACTGTAAAATTCCACACGAACTACCCGAAGAAAATGAAACTTTTACTATACATCTCAAAAGATTAACAGATTTGATGCTTATTAGTCATGATCAGCTGATGCGATAATAGTCGTGAGTTACTTCTGACTAACAGTAAATAATATATTGATGTTCAATGAAAAGTTTCTTATTTAATTATCAAAACTTTGATAATAACAACATGCGCTAATAGACAGTAAATTATGAGTCATGCTACCTCAGAGTCTTCTTCTATTTATTAGCAACAAATGACTCAATCAGTTCTCAGATAACACAAGATAAACAAAAAAAAAAATTGTGAGATTATTTTCAAGTGCTATATATTTATAGCTTTACAATCTTATGTGAGATTTATTTTCGCAGCTGGGAAATTCCATGAAATAATGTCAAGTGGGTAAGGCAAGGGACAGGTTCAAGAAAGGTTTCTCAAGTCCGAGACCAAGATATTCTACTTTTCAGAGACTTCAAAGAATCTTTTAGAGTATCGATATCGTTCTAGATCTTGACCTTGAAATTTAATCGAAATCACAACTTCAGGAAATTCTAGAATCAATAGGATTTCTGGTTAAGGTGATAATTGATATGTCATTGACATTTTTAAATGTGCTAAGTTCTTGCATGTTGCAATTTTTATTGCTGAAATTAATTAGAACCAACTTCCGTGATAATTAAAGAATGGCTTTTAAAACTTTAGGAATATCGATTTTGAGCAGCACGTGATCGCCACTGCACCTATAACATGTCTATAAATACGACAGAATACCACAGAGACGCTGGAATAGCAGCGACGATTGTCTGGTGACAAAAAAATTAAGATTTATTGCAATGTGCTGTTCAGGTCAATAAATTTATCTCTAGTTCCTGTCTAACGGGCATATTGTTGAGGGTTTCATAGCTTTGGTCTGCAAAATGTAAAAGTCTGGTCCATCCTCATCCCTTAAACAATTATTAAAAGGTCCTTTACCAAAAAACAGCTATTTGGACTCAATTCAAACCCAGAACAACTTAAAAAACATTTCAAAATTCAAAATTTCTAATCAAAAATCTAAATTGATTCTTCAATTAGGTGAGAAATTACTAGAACAATGGAGCAACTGTCATTCAATCAATCATCTTCAAGCCCTTGATACTCAAGATATCAAGAAAGATAAACAATTATTTTGGGAAAACCCCATCAAGTAAATACCAAAAGTTAAGAAATATCGTAAATTACTTAAGTCAATTAACAACCAAATTAAATGATTGGCAATAATAAAAGGGTCGAGGAGCGATAAAGTGTGAAGTTGCGAATTTGATAAGAAATTATCAAGGTTCTTATCTAGAAATTCTAAAAAAATTTGATAAAAGGCAATAAAAGTTAAGCTAAATTTAACGGGGGGTAACCTATAATTCTCAATTTTTAAAGGGGGTATTAGGTCAGTTGTTGTGAATTTGTTTTGAAATTTAATACGATTTTGTAAATTCTATTTGGAATTTGGCACAATTTTGTGTGGTAATAGTGAATAAAGAATTAAAGTTGGTGAACCAAACAATAATGATGTTTGAACATTTTAGAACTTCCTGTTAGAGATTTTAGCTAGAACGCTAACTCAAAGCTTGCAGCTAATTCGTAATTTTGATTGTTTTGTATTAAAATATCTGACTCGAGTTTAGAAGAGTTTTAAATATTATAGAAATTTATACTTTACGTCTCACGAGTTTCTATAATAAATTAAATTAAATTTCATCGCAACTTCAATTTATTCATGAATTTTAATTTCATTCAAGTTTTCATCACATTTTCCAGAAAAAAGAGATTTTTTACAATTATTTCTCATCTCGAAATTCCCTCATTTCCCTTTAATCACGTAAATCCTATGTGATTCCAAAGATGATGAAAAAAGTTAATCTCGAGATTTTTATTCAAAACAAATCTACTTAACAAATTTTTGTTTCTTCATCGTCAAGGAAACTATATTAATGTTATAAAGGCTTTGTGATACTAATCAAATGTAATACCATACTAATCATTATGATTCAATACGATGAAAAGAAAAGCGATAATGCTGTGGATAAAGGAAATAAGTTGAGAAAAAGTTTTGTGAAGAATTTTTGTAATTAGATTTTCGGAAGTTTTTGTTTGATAAGAATTTTGTTTTTCGAATAAAATTCAATGTAGGTCTTAAATGTAGGCAGTTGCGGGGAAAAGTTTTCGATTTAATTTGTGTAATTATGTCAATCTAGAAGAATTTAAAGAGAAATTGAAAATTGAAACCCTTTTAATTTGTTTTAAATTATTTCAACTTTCTGTGAATAATTTCAAAATGTTTAAAAAAATAATTTTTGCAAACAACCACACAACTTTTATACATTGCTATATTAATAACATATAATTACGACAGTAACAATGCCAAATGAGACGTTATCATCTTCTCCAAAAAGCCGTGACGATATGAAACGTATTTTATATATTTTTTTTGTATTGACACAAATGTGAAGAAGAAAATTTAAAACTTTTATTTTCAATGTTGATGAAATTTTTTCGGCTATTTATTTTTGTTTTTATTTCGTCTACTTTTTTATTTCGGAGGTATAAACTTAATGGAAATGATAATGTATTGCGTACACGTTTTGGTGAGTGCAGTTGTTGAAATTGTGGGCGAAATTGGTGTCAAAGTTTTTGTAATTTGTGTTTGATTGTGGAAATTTGTTCTATTTTTGAATGAAATTTCGAATTTGATTTGAAATTTTGGATTTAATTTCCAAACAAAGTTTGACTTTGGCTGAATTCTTGATCAATAAACAAACTTGTGAAATTTTAATTTTATTTTCAAATATTGTGATTTTACATTTTGGAACAAAACTTTGAATTTCAAGAATTATTTAACTCTATTTAAAGATTGGAAATGTGAAATTCTATTTAAATTATTTCAAATTCAAAATTCATTCAAATTTTCAATCAAAAATTTCATAAAATTTTGAATTAAACTCACAAAAATAATTACAATAATTCCTCCAATTTCAGTCACATTTTGTCAAACTCACCTGACTACAGTCAAACAAAAATTCAAGGTCAATAGCACCTCGTCATCGTTAAGCCAACAGCAATGCAAATGACATTTATTTTTAGTTAAAAAACGAAATTCTCTTTTCATAAAAAAGCAAACAAAACAAAAAAGGTAATTTTTAAATAAATCTATTGTAAATTGTAATCTATTCCATTCGTAGTCAGTTGCGCTCATGCATCTTTAAACAAATGTTTATGTAATTTTTCTTTTATTTCTTTATTTTAAATAAAATTTGTATTACAGGAAAAGTGTTTAGATTTAAATAATGAATGATGATTAGTGTTTAACCGGCGATGGTGATGTTCATTGATTAGCGACTTAAAACACGTGAATGCGGTGTGAATATGATTATTTTAGAAAGAAGGAAGTGCGTCGTGTCGTAATTTAAATTTTAAAATATTTATACTTTGCGAAATTTCAATTTTGGGTCAATTTATTTGCCTATTATGGCCACTAGATATAAATAACTTTAAAGGCTACACGCTTATGTTAAAATAATGAATTTTTAAACTTTGGAATCTAAAGTTTGTAACAATTAAACTAATTTCTATGAACAATTTGCATATTTCCTTCAAATTTTCAAGAACTTCACAATTCTAGTGAAAGTCAAGGGCACAAATCCATCCCACAAATGTCATCACAGACTCCATAACCATCATTGTTCACTACTCATAATCACTCAATTGTGACATCTTTTGAACTTGTTCATTTTCATCCGCAGCTGGATATCGACAATTCTAAACAGTACCGAGAATTATTTTTGCTGTCAAACAACTTCATTTTCATTTTCTAAACAGAAGCTCTTTTTTTCCTCTGAATGACAGCATGAGATTTACTTTTGTGTCTCATTTTCATTCACGGCTTTATTTTAAAAATTATTCATCATTTTTTCGTCGCGAAAAATAAAATATATAAAAAAATTATTTATTTTTGTTCCTCATCAACATGATATGATTCAGAGTCAGGGTCAATGACAACTTTTTTTTTTATCTTTTTATTGTCACTGCTCTCCGAAAATAATTTGCATTTTCATTGTTAAAAAAGATATTTTTTAAAAAAAAATAAAAGCATTGAGTAGCGTGATACTTAAAAATATTTTTTTTCAATACAGACATGAAGTAATTTTGTTATTGTTTATTCACCCGGTACTGTTTCTCACTTACTTTTTGTTTATCTGTACAGGTTGTTTAGGCACATCAGCTGAAAAAAGATAAGTTCAACAAAAGTGTGTAGTGTAAATTGCTCAATTTTAACAGAATTTGTGTGATAATTACTTATTTTTACTTATTAAGTTATTATTTTATTTTTAAGATAATGTGAGCTTTGTTAGATTCGAAATGATGTAATTTTTGTTAGAATTTAGATGATCTAAGTTGGCTCAACCTGAAATTACATAATTAAGCTAGACCTTAGATAAAATGAACTAATTGCGACTTGGGGTATGACAAATTTTGAAAATAAGACCAGGAAGTTTAGGTTTCATGGTTGAGAACCCTTAATCCAGGATCGTAACCAGAAATTTTTGAAGGTTGTCTTTCTTTGACTGTAATTTTTGACTGTTGGAATTTTTAAAAATAAGCTTGCTTTTTGGATTTTTTCTCAAAAATTCCAATCAAGCTTAAGCGGCCGATTTCACTAAAGTGAATCTTCAGTTTTTGGAAATATCTCAAACATTTTAAGAGTTTTGGATTATCCGAAAATGAGAATAATTCATTTTCGTGAAATTGGTCAAAGAATTTTGTCCAAAAAAAGGTAGATTGACTACCAAACCATTTCAGGGATAGACATTGTCGATAGAGATGTTGATGCACTTGGTAATGTAATTTGCAAACGAATAAGCGACAGAGTTAGCTTCAGACGCAAGCTAAGAGATAGCAAGAATTACAGTTGATCTGTACGGTCAGCAAAGCACGTAAGCTAGCAAAAATTAAGCGATAATTTTGAATTTTTTCTCAAAAATCTTCAGCAAATCATAGAAGTTTGTCTAAAAAACAGAGATTTGACATCAATTATTCCTCCCAGAATACACTTTTGCCTGCCTTAATCGCGATCCAATTTAATTTCATTTGATAAAACCTGCATTAACTACGTTCCAATTTGCGACCTCAATATTAACAGACAATTCATCAACATTTTATATCTCAACGTAAATATTTGTCTTTCACAGTGTTTTTTTTTTCGATAATTGTACGAGCATTTTGTGTTACTTAAAATGTCATCGTACAGCAATTTTCTCGTTGCGTAGCATTTTCCGTTAGTCACATTCAAGGCTGTGAATCTGCCATGTCACCATTATTTTATATTTCATTGTAAATTAATTAATTATTTAAATTAATTATCTCATCCTTCTCCGGACAGGTTAAACTATCTAATCATTGCCATTGGTGTCTACCGACATTTGAATGTAAATAAAATTTATAAAAAAAATTGTTTAATTTAAGTGACAAATAAAAGCTGTTCCTGTGACTAGACATGACATGTGCTTTTGTATTTACATGCTAATTATTTCATACCTTTGGCACTTTTTTAAATAAAGTCACTGGCATTTCTAATTTAAAATGTGTTGATACATTGTGTCTTATTTGTCTGGATGCCACTTTATGTTGATTCATAATGTTGGATTTTTGAAGGTTTTTGGGTTTTAAGCTTTTGTGAATATTTTCAGGTGCTAAGCTTGTGTTGACACGTTGGTTTGAAATTTAAGTATTATTTCATTGTTCCTGTTTTTAATCCATAATCTCAAGTGGAACAAGATGCGATTAGTCGACCTGATTTGTCGAACTTACCCTGAAATGTCAAGCTCATAACCAGACATAAGGTCGAATTATCAAAGCTCGTTATACTGGAAAATGGTCATGTAAATATTTAAGTTGCATACCTACTTACTTTACTGACCGTACGGACCAATTCTTATCCATGTTTTCCTTCAAAGGGCACCTAAAGTTTGGTCTACCTTTTGTCAATGTCAAGTTCAATATTTTATCTATCAACAACTTCTTTGCATGAGTTTTTTGGGCCACCTACATGATCTTTTGTATGCTCTAATGTCAGATTTGAAAAGCTTACAATAATTTAAGTTGATGTCTTTATCTGAGCAAAATTTGTAAAGCTACGCTTCATATTGTTAAAGCTGAGCATCATCATGTCAAATTTAAACTTTGTTTTCAAACGCTGAACATCATTTTATTAAAACTGAGCGTCAATTTGTTTAAGCTGAGCATCAAATTGCGTTTCGAAGAATAGAGCCGTCTTCAGACATTCCCTACGCGCGGCATTGGGCCCTCGTGCGCCCCAGCCTAGGAAGTAAGTAGGTAGAGCATCAAATTGCTGAAACTAAGGACCGCTTTGTTAATGCTGAGCTTCCAGAACTAAACCTTAACATTTATCAGTGTTCGACTAAAATTGCAGTCTTTGACAAACTATGAGGAACATTCCGGAACTCCAGCGTTGCGCATCCAAAATACAAGAAATGCAGCCTTGCGGTTCTTACCTGAACGCTAACATTTTGTGTTAAAGCTTAAAATTATTCTTTTTAATATAATATTCATCATTCACAAGTTTCATTATTTGTTTAGCAAAAACTACATTCCATCCAACTTGATTATTAATTAGCAGCATATTTACCATATGAAACACGATGAATGAGTTTTTCGACAAGAATGGTTCATTCATGCTCAAGTTGACTGTTTCTTTTATTGCTATACACCTTTTACCATTGTGTATTTAACATAAAAGTCATTGTTCGCTTCAGAATTACTAATTTCCTAGAAGCAATGAACTTCAAAGTGACTCTTTTACATCATAAATAAATCATTACATAATTTTTTGAAATTATTGCAATTTTTAATATGAATGAAAATTCTTTTTACTCTAAAATTAGCTTTTTCCATCACTTTGAGTAAAGTGGAATAAAAAGAGGTGAAAAAATTTTTCTAATTAATGAATTAGAGATGAAAAATTCTTTATTCAGCATAGTCAAAAGAAGCATGAACATTTTTCGCAAAAATTATAATTATTCACGATGAAAATTTATTGTTTAATTGAACATTAGTAAGAGACAGACTAATCTTTTTTAATTGGAATTATTTCATCAGACAAACGTCTTGTTTTATTGGGCTTGATGGAAATATAATTTTTCATCTTAAATGGCAAAGGATGTGCTGATAAATGACCTTTAAATTTATTTTAGATAATTAATTATTTAATTATTTTTTTGATACATTTTTGAAAGTTCACATTGTCTTATCTTATCAGCAAGTTTGGATGAAATTTTGTTATGTTTTGTGTTTTATAATGTTTGGATAAAGCTGTTTGGAATAGTCCTAGGGCAAATCAATGTCTCGAGCGACACAAATTGAGAAGACTCAGCTATGAAACTTCAAAAGAAGTCATTTGGACTCAAATAAAAGGTGTCAGTGCCTACAACAGAGTCAGAAAGCACTTGGTAGTATCCCAAGTTCCACATAGTATCCACTTAAAACATCCGTATTTGAAACAAATATGGAAAATTTCTAACTATTAAATGTCCATTTTAGTGCCAATTACTAATTAAAATGTTAACGCATCATAAAAACTGCAAATTGATGCACCAGATCAGTGTCAATCGTAAGATGAGAATCAATTCTATTTGTAATAAATTGCAGAGTAAATCATCTGTCTATATTTATATTTTTAAATAGCTGTTTACTGTAAATTGTGTACACATCTTCAATTATTTCATTCATATAATTTATGTGACATGCTTGTTTTATAATCAGCTACTTAATTACTTATAAAAAAACAAAATCTTATAAAAATGACTGAAAAGCATTTAGTTGGCAATAAAATCAGACAGACTGGAATTTGAGATGCAATTTTTATTTAAGAATTAAAATAAGTTGTTTATTTTAAAGTTTATAGAAAAATAAATTAAATCATCAAGTTCAGTTGCCTGTGGAAATTAGAGTGATAGATGAATGGCAATGGAGTGGGGCGAAGCCGGAACATCCAAATCCATTCCAAAATCCTCTTTGACCTTTCCAAAACTCACAAATTTCCATCATTATTTTCATACTGTAATAATTACAAATTTTCGTTTGAGTAATTAAGTATAATGTTGGCACAAATGAAGATGCCATAAACTATAAGACCATACTGTACATATATACCTTGTAATGAGTTGATATAACAAGCAAAAAAAAGCGCACAAATTATTTTTTTTCTCTTCTTTTTCTCTTTTGACCTTTAAAACTTTTCCTTTCATTTCCATCCGCCTTCTTGTTTTTTTCTTCTTTTTCCCTCATCCAGTTTCATTTCATCTCTCATTCACTGAGGAATAAAAGAGAAATTAAACTTTTTTTTTTATCTCGTCTGAGACGAGATGGAAGAAATTTCAACTTCCGATAAAAGAAAGAATAATGGAAAGCTGAAGATGAAATGCTTGAGGAGGAAGTTGCTTGCTTCAATGGAAATATGAAGACGCATATTTTGGAAAATCTAGAGATATTTGACGTTTCGTAAGAGGAAGCTTGAAATGTGGGAATTTTTTTAGAGTTCATCCAATACTACAGGACTGAAACCTTGGACGAACTATAAGGTACGGCTAAAAACTACAGGCCTGAGCATCTAAGATGTAGGAAATGCAAGCTTGTGCATCTAAAACGTAGGAAATTCAGGTCTGCTCATCTAAAACGTAGGGAATACGAGTGCAGATTATTGGCCGACTGCTAGAATTTTTGCATTTGACAAACCTGATATTTGGGAATATTACCTAAGTTGGGATGAAATAAGCCTTAAATTTTAAATTCTCATGAGTTTAGTGACATGTGACTGGTTGCTCATAACATTATAAGACTAGTGCAGCCCTAAATCTCTAAGTTAGGAAAACCATAGCATCTTAAGCTTAGGATGAATAAGTAACGGCTTAATTTGCATACTGACTATCAATTGTGATCAATAGCTTCTCTCAGATGGCACCTAAATCTGACTCTATAGCTGGCTTCCGTCTGCCAATTACCAATACCAAATGCAATACAATCTTCATCGACAGCTTCCTTCCGAAAGTTCTTTTATAGTCCACGAGCTTTTTTACCATTCGATGCGACGTCAACCAGCAAATTACCAACAATCCAAATATTCTAAATTTATAGCTACAAAATATAATAAAATGAAATTCATCCAAAAAATGTAAATAAGACGTGTGCGATGTGCTGAGATTGATTGAATTTTGATTTTTTAACACATCAAGAAGAAAAAATCCTTGAATTTTACGTACCTACTCATGCTTTCGCGATACGATATATTATTTCCATAAGTTAAAAGGTTAAAAGGTTGATCGTGAAAATAAATGAGATTATATCAAAGAAAATGAGTAAGTAAAATAAATTTTTATGTGATACGTAAGCAGTATGAGGAGATACAATTATTAACATCGTCAAACGACGTATCATGTCACTTGATAAACAGAATTCAAGCAATTCTCCTTATCTGAAATAATAAAAACTTCATTTCCCGTCTTGACTTTATTTCATCATTCCTTAAAATACCGAATTTTTTTTACGTACCGAAGTAACTTGAACTTCAATTTCATCGATTCTCATTTTACTGTTCACAAAAAAAAAGAAAAATTTCCCATTTGTTTTCATGTTCATTGCGATGATATCAGTATCATCACATTAAATCCAACAGGTGGAATTGGATGCTTATTAAATGTTGACACTAAAGTGTAGAATAAAATAAAAAAGTTTTGCTGTTCAGAAAGTTTTCCACTTCGATATTATCCTTTTTGTCTCCATACAAGCTTCATGGATAAGAAAATTTGCTGACGGAGCTTTTTCTTGGTCTGTCTGAGAAAAAAATATGTGAAAAATTGTGTTTGTTTGAATGGACGAAGGTTGATATTTGTGGTTTCATTCTTGTTGTGGGTAAATAAGAGAAATACTTTTTTATTGAAACAAATTTTGTGTTTATTTTGCTGAACATTGTGGTGGAAATACATAAATTATACAGTCAATTTTGTTACGTTTTGGGTGTTGGACACATTTTGTATTTTGGTGCTAGAAATAAAAAAGGAAGTGCTATCATATATATAAAGATTGTTGCGACGAACCAGCGATCATCATGAGTTCAAAACTTGACAAATTTGAATCAATTTTTAACTCAAAATCTGAATGTTAAAGACTTGTCCAATTGATACTTGTAAGTTACTCGAATTTCCTGAAATCTTGAATTCTATTTTAACTTGGACCGATCCAAAAATTGACACGAAACGAAGAAATCAGTTAATTTATCATAAATCTCATCACAAAACGATGCGACTCTGGCTTGGTTTCGGAATCACATCCAGAATGGACAAAAATACGTAGTAACTAGTTGATGGCAAGTTAATGTCCAGTTGATGATCAGTTCTAGCTTCCACTCGGACTTGGACTCAGATTTTGCACCGATAACCAGCTTGTCCTATTCAAGAGAAGTCTTTCGAACCACTTAACATCCAAACAAATCACAGATTGCGTTCCAATTTCCTCCATCAAACCTTGCTGCCTAACCAAACCATTCAACATTTCATTTTCCTTCATATCCACTTTTTTTCACATCAAATTTCAAATTTCAAATGCAGACGATGTCTCAAAACTTTTCAACTATAAAAAAAAATACAGAACTTTTTATATATTTTGGCTGTGAAAGCTTTAGATTATTCCTCATAAGAGCATACGTGTCAAGTTGTTCATGCACACCGAATGTTGACTTTGTATTTCGATTTTTTCTTTATTTATTTATATAAGTTTCTGTAAGTTCATTTAAAATTTAATTTAGTGTCAATCAAAAGTTTCATTATTGTTGCTGACTGTAAAGACCTATAGAATTCAAAGGAAATCCTTTGAATATGGAGAAAAATCAAGAATGTTTGTATTGACTTTTAATTCTTAAAGTGTTGAAGTTGGATGGATTGATTTTTTGTGCCTTGAGATACTTGAGGATGATTTGTTGAGTATTTGGATGAACTTTTTTATGTAAATAAAGCAATAAAAATTGGAGAAAGATGGTATATGTGGATGTGAGTGGTGCATATGCTGAATTGATGGAATGATGGCAGATATGCTGTTTAAATGGTGTGTTAAAGGCTGAAAATTGAGGGATGTCGACTCAAAATTGTATTATTAAAGCTTATATCAATCTAAGAAAATCTCTGACTATCTCATAAGGCAAAGAGTGCAGAAAAACTGACGCTAGAGCAAAGTAACTCGATCTTCAGACTAGATTTGATGTAATCCGACCTCAGGGTAGAGTCAAGTCTATCTGGAACCGGATTTTCATCTATTTATATGCCATGTGCTTTGCGAGTATACAAAATGCACAAAAATAAGAATAAAAAGCAAAAAGATCTCAATTCTATTTTCATCTATACATCCTTCAAGCCAAAAAGCACTTAAACTCTTCATTTTGCATCATTTAATTAAGAACTTGAAAGCTCCCGGCTCAATAAACAAATCTTTCCTAAACTCTAGTTGACCTTTTCGCATTAACAACTATAACATTTAGCATTAATGATAATCCGTTCATTTAGTAGTAAAAGAAGAAATTAATTTTCAACCTTATTCAGTCTACCATTAGCAATTATTTCCTTTATCTGATGATTTTCAACGAATATACAATAAGATTGTTGGAAATAAAATCCAAAAGAGGATAGAAAAGTGAAAGAATTGTATTGTGAATTTGAATAAAGTTGAATAAATAGTTTTGTGACTTTTTTTGTTGATTTTCTTTTGAATTTTTGTGAAAGAAAACTTCCTTTTTTGATCCTTTTAACTTTTGAAATTCATTTCATTGTCGAACCACAAAGAAAATTCAATTTTGCATTTAAAATTCCTGAAAATTGAATAGAAGCTGAAAACTTAAAAAAATCTGAAAAGCATAAAAAAAAAATAAAAACTCGATAAAAGTCACTTTTCATAAATATTTTTTGATTTTTTATTACATTTTTCAATTCTTTATTCTCCTTTTTTTTGCATCATAAATTTTTCAAAGACTTTTTGTAGATTTTTTTACAGTAAATTTTTTTCATTTTTTTTTCATTATTGATATAGACTTTATTTTATAGAATAAATCATTTATAAACTTTAAAATATATGATTTTTTTTTAATAATTTTAACATTTTTTTTGCATAAAATTGATTTGATCTTGCAATAATTATTTAATAAATTTCCATGAAAATGGCCACAGTACACAATAGAGAGTATGGGACCACCGTTAAGGAATCATCATTTTTATTAACACCTTTTTCAATATTTTTTTTTTGTATATTTTAATTAATTTTTTTTTGTATGATAAACTTGCTTCACATTTATGTAAGTAATGTAAGTATTTTTTTTTATTTCTTATTTCTCATCATCGAATGTTTCTCATTTTTTTTTAAATTGATTTATTGAATGTCAAAGAAATTAATATTTTTTATACCTCTGGATGATTACTCTATCCAGGATATTAGGGGGTATGATGCTGAAAATGGAGGTTTTTGTTGGTATTTGACTCAATACGGAATCAGCTTGATCCCAGTTAAAAGCCAAATCCAACTTTACACTAACCCTAATCAAAATTCAACTCAATCTCAATAATTGACCCCCCGCCCATTTTCAGCATCATACCCCCCTTTATTAAATTATGGCCTTCGTACTTAAACTTGAGTCACTTTTCCATTTTTTCATAATTTGTAAATTCATTTTTGTCTCATTTTCACTTCCAAAATTGGAAATAAATTCAATCATTGCATTCGATATAGGCCCATATTATCTCAATCGTCTGTCACTTAATGCTTATCGAACAAGAAAATAAAAGTAATAATTGTCTCAAAAAAAAAAAAATCAAAAAAGAAATAAAACATAAAATAGAATATAATTCAAACTTCCTTATAACTTATAAAAAAGAATCAATTAATAATTAATTATCATTTTAAAAAATATGAATTCATAACTAATTACTAAAAATGAAACTGCAAATTGTTTTTTTTTTATAATTTTTTTGCTTCTTTTTTTCTTTTTCTTGATTTTTTTTTTTCTCTTATTAAATTTTATAAAAATGTATGTGTGGGGTATGTATGCTCGAAAAAAACTTAATTTCATCAAAAGTTTTGTTTTTTTTTTAATGTGTTTCTCATTTTTTTTTGTGAATAAATGTGTATGTATATGTGGGAAAAATCGTAAATGTTCATCTTCATAAATTGATTATTAAGTAAATAATTAATTTTTTTTTCACTTCTTTTTATTTCCCATTCATCTTCAAAGAAAGAAGAAAACCTTTAATTTTTCTCATTTTAAAAAAAATTTCACTTAATAACTTTTAAGCGGAGCTTTCGATGGTGATTTTGAGATTTTTTTTGGAAAGATTTGAAAGTAAAATCGGTTAAAAATCTAGTACATCAAAAATTTTGAAATTTTTGTACTAGATTTAGTACTTATTGACAGTTTTAACCTAAATTTGGGAAATTTTGTCATTAAAATCTAGTACAATAAAATAATCTAGTACATAATTTAAAATCTAGTACTCCAACACACACATAACTCTAGTACCTTATTAATTTTATGGTGTTATTCTTTTACAAAATCATATTTATATAGATCTAGTGTACCTCACTAGACCATCCATTGTCACCAAAGCATAAAATCTAGTACCTTAATCTAGAATACAAGTATTTTTCCACAAAAAAAGTTAAAAATTTATATTTTAATTCTAGAATCATCATGAAAGTCTTAACGTTATTAGAAGAATTATCTTGTAAATAATTGTATTTTTTTATTATTATTTAAGATGTTGAAAATTACTCTCAATAATCTGGTACTTAATGATGGATTCTTATTATTTTAGTACTTAGATCTAGAGTTTGTTTTTTTGTACAAAGTTGTCTCTTCATCTTCAAGAGAATGTATACACTAGATTGTTCTGATTGATTATTTAGTACTTGAAATTTAATTCATTTTTTGAAAAAAGTTGGGATAATTGATGAGCATTAGTGCTAAAAGATTAAATCTAATTGAAGTTAGGTATTGGAATTGGTTGTTAAGAAGAAATTTGTTAATTTTAAGTACTAAATCAACAACTATTTAGTACTAAATTTTAGAACAAACCATTTTTTCCTTGAAATTCTTATTCTAGTCCTTTTTAGTGTTAGAATCTTTAGATAAGCACTCAGTAAACTAGGAAAGAATCTCACAATACCCCAAAACATACAAGATTTAATCAATAAGCTCAAAAGCTCTTGAACACTTAGTACTATTATTTCTTTTGATTATCTAGAAAAAGATCTTATTAATAAAGTACTAATTTTAGTTATTTAGCACATGATGTAATAATTTTGGTACTAGATTAGATTACTTGGTGACGATTTTTAATACTTAGGAATTAAGTTGTCAATTATTTTTGACTTTATGTTAAATATTTAGCTGTTTATTTATATAAAATGGTACTAGATTATGATGATTCAAGGATAGAACTAAGTTCAACTAGATTTTAATTTAAAATACTAGATTTTACTATCAAATACTAGATTCTTGAAAAATTCAGTACCAGATTTATTTTAAAATGTTATAAAATACAATAATTACCCAAAAATATTCAAAATAATTAAAAAACTAGATTTATAACCTCAAATTCCCAAAACATCCCGCCAAAAAATCTCAATTTCCGCTATTTCTCGTTTCTTTTAATGATATCAATTCTTTCAAGTAAAAATTAATTATAATTAAATTAACATTTAAAAAAATTCACAATGTTTTTTTTCATAAAGAAAATAAAAAAAAAGAAAGAAAAATTTCCGCAATGTTCATTTTTCATTCATTGGAAATAAAATATCGATCAGAATATTCAACATGTTCTCATCATCTCAGCTTTATGTGTTAATCGCACAGATAGGTAATATGCACATTTTTTTAATAATTACTTTGAAAGCTCATCATTTTAACTTAAAAATGATTTTTTTTTTTATTTTTTTTTGTTATAATGATTTTTAAGACTTTTACACAGATGTTTAAAATATTAACATTTTTTTTTAAAAAAATATTATTTTATATTTTTTTTGATTGTATGGCATCATGTGCTCTAGCTATACATCAAGATGTTTAATTTTTCATAGTTTATGTTTTGCTGGTATCATGCATAAGTATAGATAATTAAAATTTTTGTTTATTATTATGCAATACAAATATATAAGTTAATATTTATATATTCATTTATGATCTTCATTTTCTTATTATTTTTTGTAGTTTTTTGCTCTTATTTCTTGTTTACTGTCTGAGTTTATACTCTTGATGATGGTTATAATGACAATATTTATGATCTGGACGCTTATTTAGTGGATCTTAAGGGGGATTGGTTTTGTTCGATGTTATCAGTTTTGAAGTTTTTGTTGAAATTTTGATTTAAAATTGGATTATTGAATTTTGAGCAAATAATGTCAATTTTAAAAATTCTTGAAAAATTTAAAAATTGTTTTTAAATTTGTTTGTTGTTTTTAAAAAACAAATCTTAATTTTTTTTAAATTTTAAAAATCAAAAATTGAATTTTAAAAATCAAAAATCAAAAAGTAATTTTTCTAATTTTGAAACAAAAAATTAAAAATTTTCAAATTTTAAAAATCAAATGTTAAAACATTTTAAATTTTAGAAACTCAAAATTTAAACTTTTCAAATTATAAAATCTCAAAATTAAAACTTTTTAAATTTTAAAAACTCAAAACTGAAACTTTTTAAATTTTAAAATCTCAAAATTAAAACAATTTAAATTTTTATAAACTCAGAATTTCTTAAATTTTTAACAATTTAAATCAAAACAAAAATTTAATATTCAAACTAGAAATTTTTAAAAAATTAATAATTCAAAACTCCAAATTTGATTTAGGGTAAAGAATATAATTTTTGTGGTAATATAATTTTTGTGGTATTGACATTTTTTTGGAAATTCTATTTTAAACTGCTTTTCACTTCCAGAAAGTTAAATAAATTATGAAAGAATGCTATTAAAATGATATATGTTTAGTTTTATGGAGCTTTTACCTTACTATAACTAAGTTTTATCGATCCAAAAATTTACCCTAAAAATTCAAGTTTTTACTACAATTTTCAATTAAATATTTTCTTAAGGAATTATCACTGATTCATTTAGGAAGTGGACTAATATGATAAAACAAACCATATATTTTCACAATAATTAGTATTAAACAGTTAAAGTTAATTAGTTTAACTAAAAAAACACATTTAAAATATGTAAACATTGAATATAATTTTTGTGGTATTTTTTCTAAGAAATTTTTTGGTTGATTTTTCCCTAAGGTTGATGCTCCCCTATCTTATTTAAAATTTAAAAATTCGTTAAATTTTTTTCAAATATTTTTTAGTTAATTTATCATTTTCCACGTACTTTCCAGACTTAAATTGAACTCAAATAAGTTGAATATAAGTCTGTTAATAAATTTAGGTAATCTCCTTGAAGAATTAAGCTAGAAATCCTCAATTTATTATTACCACAAAAATTATATTTTTTTACCACAAAAATTATATTTCATACCACAAAAATTATATTCACTAATAAAATCAGTTTTTCACGAAAACTGTTATTTTAGGATAAATTTTGCATAGCTTATAGTAAATTTCCTTGTTTCCTTAATATTTTGCCGAAGAAATTGTCCTAAAAGAATTAACACGTGAAAAGTTATGAACTTTTAAATTCTTGAAGATTGGAATTACCACAAAAATTATATTCTTTACCCTAATATTCCAGAATCATCAAAATTTCTCAAAATAATTCCATATCATCTCCCTCAATTATTTTTCCATATTTTTCTTCATTCCATTTTTCGTCACAACAATGAAAATTTAATTCATCATATTTTATTTATTTATTTATTTTTCATTATAGTAAGTGAGTAAGTAAGAAGTTAACAAACTTGAATTAGTTTTGAGGCATTTAAAATTCATGAACATGCACTTGACATTCATTGAATCAACTTCATGTTAAGCATTAATTTTTTTTTTGTAAAATGTAAGTAAATTGATATTTTCTTTGTACATAGTTACAAGTTTATAGATTGTATTTTTTTGTCGTTATTTTAAACACTTTTTTAAACCACACAGAAGAATTTTTTGAATTTTTTTTAAAGAAATTATGAAAAATGTGAAATTGATGAATTTGAACCCATAAAATCCAGTCATATAAATGTTTTCATTTCAAAATTTCTTTACATTCTCATGAGAGTTTCATGTTTTGCTTTTTATTTGCTTAATACAGCAAAGCAAAGTACATCAACTGTCTCAGTTTCTCAAAGGAGTACTTTCTCAATTTATACTTTATCTTAAGTTCTTTTTGCACATATGTTGGTGGTAAACGAGGCGAATGAGAAAAAAAAAGTTTTGTTTTTCAATTGTTCTGCTGCTTCTGGTGCTCAACGAGGAGAGAGAAAAATTATCATCAGCTTCCGCTTTTTGCTTTTTAAAAATTTATAAGAAAGATTGTGAGGAAAAGTTTTGTCATTCTGGTTGTGGGTGGTCGGATGTTAATGGGAGGAATGGAAAGTTTTGATTTTTTTGAAGATTTTTGAGAGTTTTGGAATAAAAATTGAGGTTTTTTGAGATTTTTGAGAATTTTGGATTCAAAATTGGGATTTTTTGAGATTTGGGGAAGCGTATAGCCCTCTAAATTAGCATGCAGAAACCAGCGATAAGGCCAGTTTCAGGCGACATCTGAGGATGGACATGGACCACAATTGATCTGTATAGCCAGTGAAGTAAGTAACTATAGGCTTCCTCATAACTCTTAAACTATAAATTGCAATCCAAATTCCCAAAATTGACAACTCTCAAATTCTAAAGAGCAAAAATAGCAGAAAATTTGAAAACAAAATGAAATAATGCAAGGAAAAGATAAAAAGCAGGAAATATGAGAGACTCAACATCATGATAAATGTTTTCCACAAGCTTTCATAACAAAAAAAAAAGTCAGGAAAACAAAAGAGGAAAAAAGTACATAAATGAGCTTATGTTTTTTAGATGACGTTCTTTTCGTCGTGGGTGTGATGCTGAGCGGAAAGTTGATGGAAATTTATTTTACATTCGGAAATGTACTTGTGGGTTGATGTCGCTTCGGGATACCAGGTGGTATTTTCTTAATGAATTTTAAAAAGAATTCTCATTGAGGACTTTTTTTTTGTGGTTTTTTCAGAATGAATTTTACTCGGAATTTTGTGGTTGAGGAATTTGGTGATAAGGAAAAGGTGTTTTGAGGTTATTTTATGAGGAATTTGGAAAAATTGCAGGAAAATTGAAAAATTAAATATTTGAAATTTTTGAAATTTATCATCTCAACTTTAAAAATTGTGAATTGTCTAAATTAATTTTACATTTCAAATTAAAGTCAAAAACTTTAATTTTAAACAAAATTAATTTAAAAATCAAATTTTAGCATTTTAAATTAAAATCAGAAATTTAAATTTTCAAAGTTTCAAAATATTTTAATAATTTAATAATTTAATAATTTAAAAGTTCAAAATTTCAAATTTAAAATCTTAAATTTCCATAATTCAAAACTAAATTGATTTAAAAGTCAAAATTAAGCTTTTATAAGTAAAAAATAAGCTTTTGAAACTTAAATACTCAACAAATTCAATAAGTCTTCCGAAAATTTGAAACATTTAATCTTTTCTTTTTAGAAATAATCTTCATCATTTTATCAATAATACCACAAAGACACCTACATAAGAATCATCTTCAAAAGTTAATTTTTAACGAGAATCCACAAAGCACGTTTTCTGGAAAATTCACGCCCAAAAGTCATTGAAAAATCTCGCTTGGTTTTTTTTTTTTAATTTAAATTCATTCATAAAAACTCAAATTTAATTTAATTTTATAAACCAAAAAAAGCTAGCAAAAAAAGAGATTCTAATCACGTTTAATGCTGCATTAAATTTCTGGAAAATAAAACTTTTATTTCTCTATTGTTGGTCTCTAGCACGAGCATAGCAATGCTGTTCGGGTAATATTAAATTTTATCCAATAGTAAATGCTGAAAGGGTTTATAAACTATGGAGAAAGCTAGTCCTTTAGGTGCACAAAAGAGAATAAAAGTTAATCAAGTAAATTTAAATAATTATAATAATGGAACTGAATAAAATTGAGGAAGTTACACTTGGGAATATTTTTTACGTAATAGATGGATAGAAAATGTGAATATGCACGACAAACTTTAATATTTTATGTCTTTATATAAGTTTAATCAAAGAAAATAGCAAAATTTGTTTAAAAATCAGTTGTTGTGATTTTATAAAAGACTAAAAATATAAATAAATTTTCAAACTTTTCAAATAATCTTTTTCATCACATAACACATCAACATTCAAGCTCTATCCATCAAAAATAGAAAATATTGATCTCTTTATGCTAGTCGCCCACTGGCAATCTAACCGACATAGGAAAATAATTCTTTTGAAATGTTTGAAAGAAAATTTTTAATCTATTTTATTTATAAAAGAATAAATTTTCCCTTTTTGGATGCTCAATTTTACAGGTATTGTAACCTTTTTGTTGTGGAAATTTCAAAAATTTCGAAAAGAAAATTTATGAAACAGATTTGAAATTAATTTTCAAGGCATTTTTTAAAAATTTTGAATTTTTAATTTTTATTTCAAATTTTTAAAATTTCTTTCAAAGTTTAAACTTCTTAATTTATTAAGATTATGAGTTTTAAAATTGATTTTTTTAAGGATTTCGATTAAAAATTTAAAAAAAATTCGTTTTTATTTAATTAAAAATTAAAACTTAAATCCCCCAAAAACTCAAAAGTCTCAAATCAAACGAAAAAAACATTCTATTTTGCCAAATGAACGAGAATTTTCTTAGAAGTAATTTCCTTTCATGCTCAATTTTTCCTTCATTTTATCCTTAATTTTCCTCATTTTCCCCTCAACATTCCTCATGAATGAGCTGACTGAATGAATGGAATGATAAATCTTAATTGATTGTATCAGAATAAAAAATAATAAAAAAGCGAAAGCTTAACGCATGCGAAGATCCAAATCAAGGGGAAAAGGCGAAACTTCCGTGGGAAGATAAAGAAATTTAACTCAATTTTTTGTTCGTTGTGTGTCAAACGTGGGCTTTTGAGAGTCACACGGCAAAAATAAGGAAGAAAAAAGCTTCCAAAAATAAAGGCAAGACACAACTCGAAAAGAAGGTAGCATAAATGAGAAATTGGCTCCCTTTAGGCCAATTAATAATTTAAAGCTCACTGATTCTGAATTATTTTTGTGCTTCGCTTCCTAAAATTAGATTTAAGACAGGAATCTTATTCTGCATTATTTTTCCGAGTGGGGTTCGTTAGCTCAACGCACTTACTTCTAATCAGAATTTCGATCCTTTTCAATTTTTCCAAAAAATTGTCTCAAAATTTGTTAAATGTCAAAGTTGAATTGCTCATTTTTGCTAATAATTGTCAACCTTTTAGCTTTTTAATTACTTATTGAGATGATGGAGGCTTAATGAGGGGTCATTGGGATCACGGTTGTGGATTTTAAGGTGTAATATGATAGGAAAGGTACAGTAAGTGGATTCAAGGGGTAAATGATTGTATTATTGAGGATCTAAAGGTGTTTAGGTTGGGAAATTGCCTCTAAAAAATCTCAAATTCCTCAAAAGTCAATCAGTCAAAAAACTTTGACTCTCAAAAATTCAAAGCAGTCAAAAAATCATCCACCTAATCACGCAATTAAGAGATTATGAGGAAGCACTTGTTACAGACATTTTCTTTCATCACCTTTCAGTTGATTCATCGCCGCTTTACAGCCTAAAGGAAACAATTTTTTTTTATGTTCACATTTCTCATTCATCAAATGAGAGATTTTCCCACTCATCTATTTTATTATTCAATAAACACGACGAGATGATGAAAAAATTTCCATTCATCCACGAATGAGCTTATCACAATAAAGAAAACTTTCAATTATACTTGAGTGAAGATTTACTTTTGTAACAGGAAGAAACTGTATAAATTTTTATTCGGATTATTATTTTTATCCCCATTGTGGAAAATTAAACTTTTTTATGTCATCGTGTTAGATGGAAATGGATATGAAGCAATTGATGTCTGACATGTAAGAGTTGCAGGAATTTTAGAGCTTTTTTGAATAATTTTGAATGGTTTTGAATCATTTTTGAATGTTTTGAAACTTTTGCATCATTTTGAATCAAATTTGGAACTTTTGCATCAATTTTGAAAGTTAAGGATCAATTTTAAATGACTTTGCATCATTTTTGATAGTTTAAGATCACTTTTTTGAATGTTTCGCATCATTAAAATAAAGTTTTGCATTAAATATGAACATTTGGAGACTTTCATCATTTTGAATTAAATTTAGAACTTTTTTGCATCATTTTTGAAAGTTTGTGATTAATTTTGAATGTTTTTAATCATTTTTAAATATTTAGAATTAATTTTAAATCTTAAGGATCAATTTTGAATGTTTTGCACCAAGAAAATGAAGTTTTACTTGATTTTCAATCCTTTTTTCATCAATTTTAAACCTTTTTCGCATCAATTTTCACATCATCAACCTTAACGAGCCACCACATCTAGTAAAATTCACATCCCAACCATATTTATTATTTCAAATAACAGAAAACTTTCCATTTCCAGTATTTTTATAGCAACCAAAAAAGAGTATCTCAACATTGGTCCGCTTATGTTTCCCCATTTACATTTTGTGGGGATGAAATGAACCATCTACAATAAATTCAAAGTTTTTAAATTTTCATGAGAAAATCTGAGCGCAGAAAAGTTTTTTTGTTTTTATTCTGCATGCAACTTTTATCGTTTGAGTTTTCAGCAAAAAAAAATGCAATTTGTTGAGAAGAAACCCAGCAATAAAGTAGCATAAAAAAAAACTCAAGAAACCAAAGTAATTTTGTGCTAAATTAAGGCGAAAAAGTCTGGAATAATTAATATTGGTTTTTTCTTCCTGTTTATTTGTTTAATGTGTGTATTATGAACGCTTGAACACCGCAATTAATTGTATTTTGAGGGGTTTTATATCATGCAGGAAGTTTATTGTGGTATGTAGGAGGATATTAAAGGATGGGGAATAAACACAATGTACAGTCTACATCCCACAAAAATAATTCATGATTATGATCAACTTTATCATCCACACCTAAAACAAACAAGAGGCTAAAGATTTATTAAGACTTGTACTTTAACTTTTCATTGTTTTTTATGCATTAACAAGACGTAAAGTAAGTAAACTTTTTAAGCATCTCAAGGGCGGTATTATGTAAATGTCTGATAAGAATATCAGATGAAGTAAAGAAAGCAGCATGAAGATTAAAAAAATATCTTAAAGGTTGACTGGATATGAAAAATTGAGTGAAATAATAGATTTAAAATTTGATAATTAAGATTCGATTAATAGGGAAGTTCTTGAAGCTTCCAGCTTAATGTAGCTTGTTGTCAAATCTTTTTGGATGATGACATGGGAAGTAGGTTTGGACAGAGATCAAATATGACAATTTACAGGATACATTCTCTAGTATTCCATTTCAAAAATTAAGATTTTTTCAAATTTTTCCAAAACTTTGCTTAAATTAAGGAAACTAAATCTTCCCCTAATCTGCCATCGCATTAAGATTTTGTTGAGATTTGAATATTTTATGCGATTCCCTGGCATTACTAAATCTCATGAAAATCTTCACAAATCTTCAAAAATTTAAAATTCCTCCTTTAACATTAACCTCCTTTTTAATCAATTCTATTGATTTTTTTCCACCTCATTTTCCATTTATTTACTCCAGTTTTTCTTGACAGTATTTGATTTATTACAGCTTCGTAGAATTCCAATCACCTTGACCGATAAAAAGTCGGTATTGCATTGCATAATGGAAAAGCGATTGCAACCTGTTAATTGGCTTTTAATGCGAAATGAGTCAGATTTTCTGGTTGAATTGATTTTCTGAGTAAAATTCTTATAAAGACTTGCTAGAATTTATTTTTTTGCTGTATCCCGAGGTTGAATTCATGAAATTCGCAGTAAAATAAGAAAATCAATATCAAAATTACATAAAATTCAATTTAAACCCAAAAAAGTATCTCTTTCAAGCCTTCATAAATTACATTTAATGAATAAAATTACCATTCGTAATAATTCATTTTAAAACGCGAAAATGTTAAAATTTCTTTAAGTAGTTTTTTAGAAACATAAATTACAGCTTACGAAAGCGAAAGACTTCCATAACATATTGCATTTATTGAGCTAAATACGTTGTGTAATTCTCAATTTTATTATGTCTCGGAGTAAGTTCATCCATTGTCTGGTGCTCATTATGAATGGTAGAATTTTTATATTTCTTATTCTTCATCATAGTCGGTACTTATAGCTTAAGTGAATTAAGGGGACCGTAAAATGGTAAACAAAAAATAACTGAGAATGGTGGGAAGGAATAAGCATAAAAATTTTGGTCTTCGTTGTGCTTTAGGACAGAGTTGTCGGGGCTTTTTTGAAGCTTGGGACCAAGCCATGACTGGTATGCGATTCATGGCATTTCTAGTGCCCCACAGCACACAGCTTGGCCACCACTGCCTTAAAATGAAATCTAAGCTTCCCAATATATTCATGCTGCATAAGTCCCGACAAAAAAAAAAGAAGTAAAATGAATACAAAAAGGTACAATAGCAAGTATAAGTGGATAGAAAAAGAAAGGAAATTCTCATCCATATTTCTTGTGTCGTTTGACTTTCATAAAAGAAGTTGGGAATGAGCAGCAGAAAGCAATTTTCAAAACAATATTTTTCCGTTCCTTTTCGTTTTACAAAAGAAGCTTTGAATATATTTTTTTGTTGTTCACATCTTTGCTTGCATTAAGCATAATGTCCTCGAATTATGGAAGCTTTAAGTTCCAGATTTTCTATTTTTTTTTTGTTCATGAAACTGAGACAGTTCAACTTTATTTTGTAGACTGTTTATTATGTGGATTTTAAATGTTTTTATATGGTTGAATATTTTTTCGAGACAGAGATGAGGGTTGGATTAGTTGAGAGGGGTTTGAAGGTTGAATATACAAATTAGGGCAATATTTTCAAAACATTTTATCTTTTTTTTGTATTTTTTAATGTTTTTTTTTTGATGTTTTGGAATTCATGCTTGAATTTGTAAAGGTTGGGTGTCTTCGGAATTGGGGTTTGAAGCTCAGGTGTCTTATCAATAAAGTCGTATGTTCAGATGGCTTCGCAATAGGGTCTGAAGATCAGGTGGCTTTGCAAATCGAGTCTGAAGGTCAAGCGTCTTAGCAATTGATTCTGAAAATCAGGTACCTTCATACTTGGGTCTTATATTCAGGAGCCTTTACAATAGAGTCTGAATTTTAGATAATTTCACATTAGGCTAGGGTCTTTGCTCTAGTGTTTCAGGTTCAGAGGACTTTATATCAGGGTTCTGTCAAGAGCCGCAAACCTGCATGTCCTGCAGTTTTTTGCTGTCCCTTATAGTTTATCCAAGACTACTAGCCTGCAGTTTTGGACAAACTCTACTTTATACGAAGGTCATAAAATCATTAATTCGAGTCTAACACCTTCAAACTCCTTGAATTTCCCCTAATTTGTATCTTAAATTCAATTTAAAATCCTCCATATCTCCCTCAAAGCTCTTATTGTCCTTAAACTTCCTAAAAATGACACCTCACCCTTCACTACATTGACACCTCATCCCTTACCCTCCCCAAAATTGACCTCAAATTCCATTCCCTTCAAATTCCTTTCCCCTCAATTTCACATTTTTCACATCATTTAATTTTTGTACAGTTTCAGTAGAATTAGTTTAAAGGTAAAGAATGCAAAAAACTTGATCATCATCGATTTATAATTTTTGCTTCCGCGCATAAACGGAAAACATCATCGACATAATATATATTTTTTATCTTACTTTGTATCTTATGCATAATAATAAGAAGAAAATCGATGTTAAAATATTTTTTTTTTCATATTTAAGTATGTATAAAGCTTACAAGATTATTAATAGAATGTTCATCATTCCACCCTCAGCTCATCCGATACTACTTAGAATCACCTCCAATTATTTGTGTTTGTATTGTTGTTCATGTGTTCTTGATGATTATAATTCTCATTATTGACGGGTGGTTGAATCAAATACTCACTATAATTACCATCTGATGTGCTGTCGATCGCATAATAGTAATAATTGCCCGCAAGATTGTTACTATAATAATATTGTTGTTGTTGCTCATCGTTCAATTGTTGTTGTTGCAGTGCAGCAGTAGTTTCATCGGTTGGATAATAGTAATAGTAATAAAATCCAGGATTCTCATCGATTTGCATTGTCGGAACGACTTGATTATCCATTAAAAATGGATTTGTTGACATTTTTCTTGATTTTTTTAATGATGATTTTTTTGATGATTTTAGTGTCGTTGATGATGTTGATGGGATTGTTGATTTGACTGACGATTTAGCAAATTTAACATGCTTTTTGATATTAGCTGTACTGCTACTTGTTATGTTATTGATGTTGTAGTTGTTATGGCTTCGCTTCATTTTAAACTCTTTCAGTTGCTGTTTCATCATCACTGTCTGATTATTATTATCAATAAAGCTATTCGTAGTCGTATAATTTTTGTTGTTGCTAATATTATTGTTAATTATATTATTATTATTATTATTATTAATATTATTATTATTGTTATTATTATTATTATTATTATTATTATTATTATTATTAATAATATTCTTATGATTAATATTGGTCAATAATTCTTGCTGTTGCTGTTGCTGTTGATGACATTGATATTGTCCCGTTTGGCTCGGGACATCCTCGCATCACGTGCTTAATAAATATTGATTTTGATTGCCACATGTGCAGATGGTGACAGGTGCATAATACACACCATTTGCATACAATAATCCCGGCTGATTTGTTGGCTGTAATTGGATTTGTTGTGGTGTCACAGTCGATGTTGTTGTTGCTGTTATTGTTTGTGGCTGTTGGGTTACGACCGTACTTTGGAGTGATTGAGTTGTTGCCTGTAGATGTTGAATCATTTGAGATGGATCTGCTGTTGTATATTGCTGAATTTGTTGAGGATGACTTGAGATAGCAGCACAATTTGATTGCTGTTGTGCTGTGAGTTGATGACCGTGTTGTTGTGGTGATGGCGATAACATTAATGTTGAATGATGATGTTGCATCTTTTGACGTTCCCGGCAGCTCACATGAAGTGCCAATTGTTCAATAAGATTCAATGTTTGACGACGTTCGTGACCCATAAGACAGACAGTTGAGTTCTCGACAACCTCATGTAAATGCACTAAGTAATGATACTGCAAAGGCTCTTCTTCAATACCCCAAAAATGATTTCTCAAATATGCCTCGAGTTTAATGCGCTGTTGTAAGATGTCGGGAAAATCAATAAAGAATCTCGAGCACATGTAACGTTCCAATTTCTTTATTTGCTTCGGATCGACCGGAATGTAATTTCTCACAAGTAAATTGCAATATTTCAACAGTCCACCGCCACGTATCTCTTCCGGTTGTCGTGTCGATATGAGTTTATTTTGTAAATGATACAAAGCCTCATGAAAATCTCCATAAACAGACTCACCGACAACAGTTGGATAAAAATTTTCAGATATTGGCAATTCAGCACAGTCATAAAACAATAGCAATGAGTCGAGAACAATTTGGAATGAGTCAACGCTGAATTCAAATTGTCGTCTCATTGTATCGACAAATTTTAATTCAACATTTTTATGACCAGGTGAGTTACCCAATGAGATCAAACTCCATCGATCACCATCATTATTAACTTTAACCATTTTACCAACATATGCCTCACGTAATGAACCGGGTGTTATACGTTTACGTAGACCACAATCTGGTAATAAATCACTTAATGTTGAGAGTACAGCTGATTTGACACGATCAAAATGTCGATTTGATGAAAATTCAACGGCAAATATTAAGTCTAAATCGTTATAAGATTGCGCCTCGTAAGCAAGAACATGACTGGCTGCACCGCCATTTAATCGAATATCTTTAACGCACATACCAGCGCCACCTTTTTGTATATCCAATTCCAATTTCTCACGTACCAATGTTACAAAATCCTTTAAACGTACTTCAAGTGTTGGAAAATTACCGCGTCCATGAATTGAGACATGCTCATTCATAACTTCATTCAATTTACTAACTTGCTCAAATGATAGCACCGCTAAACGTTGCTGATCAATTTGTTGCTGTTGTCGCAATAATTGCTGTTGTTGGGATTGCTCATATTCAATTTCAGCCTTTTTTAATGTTCTCTCAACATCAATTTCATCATCACATTCAACATCATCAACCTCATTGTCAGATACGGCAACATTTGAGGCATCATCATTTATTGATAAATTACAATTGAATTCATTACTTAGTTCTGTTTCAACGTCTGTTGTTGATGTTGTTGTTGTTGTTGTTGTTGTTGTCTGTTCATCTTGATTTGTGGCACCATTCTTGTTACTATTACTATGTTGTTGTTGTGACTTTTGCTGTGGAACCTTCTTACTACTCTTATTACTATTACTACTATTCTGTTGCTGTTGTGATGCATCCAATATATAATAAGAGATATTGTCATTCGATGATGATGCTGATGAGTTTGTCAATGAGACGATTGAGCTACTTGAACTAGAACTAGGTGACGGTGGTGGAGTTACGGAGCCGCCATCTGAATGTGCATAGTCCGGATAATGATGATAATTTGGTCGGATTGTTGTTGTGTAATTTTCATCCATCCTGCCAGTTTGATGATGATGATTATTTTTCTTTGAATATGTAACAGCCGATGAGGATGACGGTCGACGGTGTTGTTGACGGTGATGATATCTGTCGTTCGAGGGAACCTTTAATGTTCCACACTGAAATGATATAAAATAAAAGTAAAAATTAATATTCATATTTTTTTGTGATAATATTGACGTTAATTAAATGTGCAATTTAGGTTATGTGAAAAGACAATGGATGAGTTCATAAGCATAAAACAATTGGTTGACATACTCGATTGTCGGAAAAATAAATTACATTTTTTTTAATCAATTAAGTGAAAAATTGGAATTAAAAATCAGAATTATTCATGGAAGTTTATTATTGCTTTGATAATAGTAATTTGGGTTATATAGCTATAGAATTGCTACATTTTAAGCATGTTTGTACATTACTGATCCTCAAGACCAAACACTGACCCAAATTTATGTCTCAAATTTCCTTCATTCATTCTGTAACCATGAATGGAAAAAAGAACTCTCATTTAATATGTCCAGTAATAAATTAATTAACAATCATGTCCACTGGAGATTCAATTGTTATTTCACATGATAAGAACAATTTCATTAAATGATATTAGATGGTATAATTCAGTCTTAATAACATATTGGCCCATAAAAGGCCATTCTCAAGGGCATCATCATCATGTCGATTATTATCAAGGATATTAATTATTATTAAATTGCCTGAAATGGTGCATGTGTGAGGAAGTGAGCTGTGATGGTAATGGATTGAAGATTTTGGATATAGATTTGAGAAATTTTGAATTTTTTGACAATTTCTGACCTTTTTACATCATAAGTTCCAAAACATTCAAAAATAATCGACAATAAACTTGATTTTAATTTACGTAAGCATGACAATTTCATTCTAAAGTCACGCGAGCAGCAAAATCTCATCAAATCAAGAATATAGCAACGTCAAGAGACAAAATTAATTAAGAATATTGTAAGTATAATCGTAAAAAATTTGCCTATAAAAAAGAGAAAATTTATATAAAAATTAAGGCTTCCTTTTTGCACATTGTAGAATCATGTTCGAAGCTTATCGAACATCATCATTGCCTTTTAATACTATTTTCATTTTTATTTCCTCCTGTCGATTGCAAAATTCCGTTGAGAATAATCAATGGAAGGACATCTGATTTAAACATGTTATATCATAGCTAATATTCATTTTAATATATTGATTCTATTGACGTCAACAGCATGTATGAGGTGTACTTTTATTTATGCTCTTATTCTTGGAAAAATAAGGAAAAAATTTATTAGAATTCATGTTGTTCCTTTCACCATATATACATGTATGTACATACATTAAAACATTATCAACACATGCTGTATATGTACTGCAAATTTAATAGCTGTCGACATAAACACATATGGGAAGTTCCAAGAGAAGATTTTTCTACAATTTTTTCTCCAAATCGTATTTTCTTGCTAAGTATGCTTACAACTTGCTATTTTCTTAGCAAAACTGATTTAACCACTTGTTTAGCATTGATAATACCACATTTGCGTTGATTATTTTGTCTATTTAAATAGTTATTTCAATTTAAAAAATCTTACTCGGTTACACAATGATTAAAAATCGTGAGTCTACAATCTTTAATGTAAAAATTAATCACGTTCTGAGCATTCGAAGTGTCATTAAATGGTTTAAATCGACAGTTCAAGTTCTGAATTAGCTTTTAGGCATCTTTCTTTCCATCTAAATGCTTAATTTATCTCTAAAATTGCAAAAATGTTTGACAAAAAAAGTGTAACCGAGTAATATCAGCGCTTTGAAAACAAATTTGTAGATAAATCAACATTTAAATTTTTAAAAGCCGTTATGAGTCAAAATATTTTCTTAGAAGATCTTTGCATTTAAATCTTTAAAATCATAGTTGACTTCTTTAAATCACTTTAATAGTGTCACAAATGTTAATTAGTATGTTTCAAAGAAAAAAATAAATCGAAAATAATTTTTGGTTTAAAGTTTTGGTTAAAAATTAACGGCTGAAAAAAATTCAAACCGAACAAGTTGAAGAAGAATTGCTGTTTGATTTTCAAAATGAAACCATTTTTTGGAATATCCCATATCGAATTTTATAGACGTGTAAAATGTAAATAAGGAGTTCTGGGAAGGATAGATAAATATTTTGGAGCTGATCTTTTTTTGGAATATTTGAAAGGAGGAAGTTAAGCTTGAATTTTATCATGTTTAGTCCGGAATGGTGAATGTGTTCCGAGTGGCATAGGTCAGAATAGGCAGCTGCACGTCTAGTAACAAATGTCAAGATTTTAACTTAAGAATTTGAGTTTAGATTCGACTTGTTGCAGCTTATTCCATTTTTAGAGCTAAATTAGGCATAAATTCACAAAAATCTCGCTCAATTCTACAGAATTCAAGCATTTAAAACCCAAACTTTCTCATTAAAACCTTAAAACTTCTCCCACTTAACTCATCTCCTTCAAACTTTCCAAAGGAACCTCCAAAAAAGTTTCATTTTTCTAAGGAAACCTAGTCAACCAAATAAGAAATCTGTCAAGTATATTGCAATGTCGGCAATGTTGTAAAATGAATGAGCGATTTCACATCGACAAAGAGCCTTCCTCTTCTTTATTATATTCTCTGATATTAGATCTCGCTTCTTTTTTTTGAGAAGATGGAGCAGTTCAATGGAATATTAAATAACGTAAAGGTTAAGGCATGCTTGTTAGAAATGAATATCAAAAATTGAAGATTGAGAAGGTTAATCAAGGTCTAATTTTACTTATTTTGTATTAAATTGGATGGATGGATAGATGGGAATGAATGTTAAGGATGTCTAGGTATGGGCAACATCAAATTGAATTTTGAGATGAAAAAATCCTTTAAAAATTCATAAAACAACTGTTAAGCTTTAAGGTTCTTAAAAATTACATCCCACAAGTGCCTAATAATCTCTGCCTATAAAAATCCACCTCAAGTACTTCCACCTTGGGTCAGAATTGATTGATATTAAATTTCCACTTGAGAATTTTTTCGTTTTTGTTGTTCAACGAAGGCATAAAGTTAAGCTTAATGGAGCTTATATTCTTTCCATCCACATCTACAACAAGCATAAAAGGATGTCAGTGAAATTTGACGCCCTCATAAGAATTTTCACAACAACGCTTGAATCTTTTTTCAATAATGTTTATGCGACTTCTCCCTTTTATTATATCCAACTGCCATAACTTTTATTTATCTCTCGCAATATATACACTTTTTAATAAGAAACTGCGCATGATGCGTATCAGAGACAAGAGAACGTGAAATATAAAAGAAAAAAGATATAAATCATGCAATAATGTCTACCTATATGTATGTGCGTAGATTATTGAGTGAGCTGGAGCAAGGACATGTGATATGACACATTGAATTGAAGTTGAAGGTCGATTTATAAAAAAATGCTGTGCCCCGCTAACTAGTGTATGTATTAAAAACTTGTTTATCGATAAACATTCATTAAATAACGCACCAATGTGCATAAAACACATAATCGGCTGTGGTTGTTGCGCTTTAGTTACAATTATCGTGTGAAGCAACGTGAGGGTTATCAAAAATACAACTAATTGGAGGTAATTTTTGTCTGGTCTAGAGAATGATGTCATGCAATTTATGCAGACAGTTTGGATGTTTTTATGAATTCTGAAAAATTTTTTTTGTAGAAAAGCTGGAATTTCTCACGTAAAACTGGAAACTATTAATAAAATCACGATTTTAGGAAGTCTGATGGGAATAAGTCGATATTTGAACAATTGAGGTAGTTTTTGAAGTTCTAATGCATTTTTGTCTGAAGAACTCGTGACTGAGCTTTTAATAATTCTGGTTGATAATTGGTTCGATGCCAGGAAACGTCAAAGAATCGTTTGTGTCTGGTTATTGAAAAATCAAAGCTGTTCATCAAGCGCGATCAGAATTTAATTCAAAAAAATCTAGAAATTGTCAATCCTGAACACTTGTGACCCCATAAACCTCTTTTAGACACCCCCTGATTCCAAAAACAACCACATCAACAATTGACAACAATCAGCTCACCATCAAAACCCAATACAAATTATTAAGTAAATAAGCTTTTCATAAATTCAACAATTATTCCAATTTGACAGTTAAAACACAGTAATTCCAACTTATCTGACATGTCTTTTTTTCATTTATAATCTGAATATAAACAACAATTTTAAATTGCATCGTTAAAAGCTTTTACTTCAATGAATAAATTACGACTAGAGTCATTAGCACGAAAGTCAGTTTAATAAAGTACAAAAAAAGTAATAAAAATTCATGAAAAAATTGTTAAATTATGAAATTATGAAAAAAAAAGAGTTTAAAATGCACTTTATGACACTGGCGTCAAGTAAGGCTAACAAGCAGTATGAAAATGTTGTGTACGTATTGTGACACATTTCAATTTTGATTTAATTTATCAAAAAATATTATTATTATGTGTATATCAGTCATATTGTATGTATGTATCACATTTATTATATATTTTTCGTCTATGGATATACGCGGTGCGGTGTAAAATAGTCAAACAGCAAACAAATGTGACCCAATAAATTCAATGCCTTTTTTATATGTTTTATCGCATGTACTATATGCTAACTAGATACCAGAGCTTGCATTTGAGGGACACTTAAATCATAATTTTTTTTTTCCACATTTTGTTGAACATTTTTTAATAAATTTATTATTTGCATAAAATGCGTGTCTTTTTTTTAATTCATTCTTTAGCCGATAACAACACTTTTTATGTAAATTGCCTATTAAGTACACCGACATGTTGAACAGCTTTTTTTTGCTATTAAATTACACATTTTTTAATTGAAGTTGAACTACATTCGGATATAAGCTCTTTTGCAAAAATAAATATAATAAGCATTACCGATAGCCACACATGCTTAATGAATGTATGAATACAGATCGATTGATTAAGCTGTAGTCAAATAGCGTTGAAGATATTTTTAATGGGGGTTTGATAGTGTGACTGTACAGGGTGGGGTAACTTGTACAAGTTTTGTGATTTGGCTAGCAAAAGAGTCAGATGGAAGGGCTTTTGTAATAACCTAGGCTTCAAGTCGGGGCATGGTTGCAGTAAGTAAGTTAGTACTGGATGGGGTAACTTGAACAGCAGCATAGAGTACGCTAAGACATCATTCCGTCACTGTGTTAATGATAAGACGCTAAGTTGCCGTTATGACACCTTGATGGCTGAATTTGACCCATATTTGAGTTAAAATGGTTCATCTTACAGTGCAGTTTGGGTAAACGGCTCATTTTAAGGGAATTTAAATTTTTAGGTCCACAATTCTCAGCTAGTACGACACCTCTCCCTCAATAACCCAATCCTTCACAATCCCAACCCAATTCATCACACAACCGCGCTCAAAAAACTCTCCAAAAAACATATGAAAACTATGTGGCGAGCCTCATCCAAACTGGTTGCCCATTGCCTGACACAAAATCATTTATTTCTCTTCTTACATACATTTTATGTTGCCGTATTTTTATTTATATTATATCGTTATATGTTAAGCAAATGCCTGCACACATGAATGAATTGAAACTTTTACTTGTTGCTTTTGCTTTTTTTTCTCATTTTCTTTCATTTTCGCTGCTACTACTTTAGTTCTTCTTCTTGTTTCTATCAGACTCTCTCATTCTGCACATAGTTTTTTTTTGCGCGTCAATGATCGCACATTCTAAGCGAGAGTTTTTATTTTCAGCATATTTATGGATTTTTATAGCTCTAGTCGATGATGATAGAAATAGTGAAAATGAGTTTGCTGTGATGTGGTTGGATTAACGCGATTTTTAGGCTATTTTATGGAATAATTGGGGTAAAATGTAGCTATTTGAGGCTTTTAGGTCAGTTGGAATCAAAAATTTATGTCCAAAATTTGTTAAAACATGACAAAAATTTTTCCCGTTCTGAAAAATTCACGCTAAATAAAAAAAAAAATAAAATTAATCAGTGAAGTTTCACTACGCACCATACAGCAAAACATCAGATACATAAATTGAGGCACTCGGTGAGAGTGAGAACAGTGAGATGAGAAATGAAATCAATTGGAGTGAACGCATTTTGATCATTTGAGAGGAGATGGAAGAAGAGGACATTAAGAGTATTATTAGATTTTGTGTGTTGATTTCCTTGCTTAGATTTGTGTAATTTTCTAACTTAAATGTCATTTTCTTGACTAGACATCCAAGAATGATTCTCAAAATTCTCTTAAAATTGACAAAATAATTCAATATTTCAATAAAATATTATGATTGAAATATTAATGATGCATGCGTCCATCCAATGTTACGCTCATTCACCTCACATTCTATCAACGTCAACGGCACTCACAAAAAAACTCATTTTGTTCGCTTCTCTCGTATATACCATTTATGTTGAACCAATTAAGATCAATGAAAAAGTGTTACATTAATGGATATAAAAAAAATTTCTAACACAGTTTCAAAACTGGCTGTGTGCGGCTTGATTTATCTATCATTTTGATTATAAATCTTAATTTTTAATGCATAAATTAATGCAACACCTTGATAATTATTATTAATAATATTGGAAAATATAGTAAAATAGTTAATGAAACGGTTATTTTATATTTATTTAGTTCTTATTTGTAGCATGGAATTTTAATTATGTGAAATTAGATTGGATTTATGGCGATAATGAGAATAAAGTGTAGATTTAAAATTGATTGGGTGGAGTTGTGGTCATAATTTGTTAGTTTTATGGTTTTTAAGTAGAATAAGTGACATTTTTTAGATAGTTAATAAAGATTGAAAGCTGTTGTTCATGAAAATTGGAATTTTTATGGTTTTTTGGGGTAATTTTCAATAAATAAAGTAAATTTAAATTCTTACATAGTTAATATATTCCATCAATTCTCCAAATTAGGTCTCAATGCTAATTTAATGTTAAAATCCAAATTTTCAGTTGATATTTTCACTTTGAAATCAATTTTTAAATTTATTTTCAAGTCTAACTTCACACAAATCTTGAAAAATTCAATGTTTATCGTCTAATTTACAATTTTTAACCACTGCACATTTATTGTTCAATTTAATCACGAAAACAATACAAAACAAACAACTTGTCATTAATTGGCTATAAATTCACGTTGATAAATGTAAGCAGCACAATTGAGAGATCAAAAAATTTATGATAGTACGTAAAGTAGGTTCATTAAAGTAAAAAAATTAGAGCGGTCCGTAAAAAAAAAACTGCAAAATGTAGTCGGCACTGTTTGTTACTCTTATTTTCACTTCCATCAATCATTGAACCATTTTTCTTTTAATTTAATTAACGCCACTTACAGCACAGCAGACCGAAACATTCGTATAATAAAATCTCATTTTTTTTTTCTACTCTAATTGAGGATTTTTGTGCATAAAATTTTTACTCTTTTATGTGAATGAACGCACATGTGGCGAGTTTTAAAAATGTTATTTTTGAGTTTTTTCAAATAAATTCAATTTTTTCAATTTAAAAACAGAATTTTAATTTTTTAAATCAATTTAAAATTTTTAAAAATTCTTTTTTTGAATTTATGATTTAAATTTTTAAAAAATATTCACTTAGTTTTATTAAAAACTGTTTATTTCACATTTTTTAAATTTGAATTTTTCAAAAATTTTAATTTTTTATTTTTCTTTAAACCTTTTTATATTTTTTTAAAATAAAATATTTCACTTTCAGCAATTTTATTTCAATAAATTATCGTTTTTTTTTTAAATATTTCCTTTAATTTAAATTTCAATTTTTTAAAAAACTATTTTTAATTCAAATCTCAATTTTTCAAACAATTATTTAAATTTTAAATTATTTTTCTCAACTTTCAATTTCAAATCCTTCAAAACTTTTCCATTAAATGTTATTTCAATTCTAATCAAATTGCACTTACAAAAAAATAATAAAATAAATTAATAATTTTTATGCACGTCACTCATCATACGTTATGAATGGAACTGAATTAAAACTCTACTCCGAAACACAAGAAAAAAATAATATTTTGAATGAACAGAAAAGTGAGCAGCTCAGCAATAGTTTGTAACTCAACTGGCATTAAAGTATTCACATATTCAGCAGTATAATATTATTATTGAGTGGATTATATTATGTGAGCAAAAATAAGAGAGAGATTTTTTGTATGCTCGGCGGTGCTCATAACGAAAATATCAGCGAAAATAAATGTAAAGTATTAGGTAAGAAAGTGTTTGTTGGGTTGATTGTGTAAGTAAATGAAGTTGGGGGTTGATGAGAGAATTCTTGAGTACACTTTTGATGGTTCTCGAAGGGACTATTTTGCTTGAGGGAGCTGTTTGCAGTAATGGTGTTAAATAATGGCTATTCAAGTGCCTACTTTACTTCTTTTTGATGATTATTGACCATGGTAAATTGTCTGAACTGAGGGATACTTCGGAAATTACTTCCTGTAACCATGTTCCTATGTGGAGCTTAGGTTACAATAAAAGGCTTTCCATCTGACTCTGTTGATAGCTTTGCCATCTAGTTTGTACAAATTCTCAGTCCACAAGTTAAACTGACATTATTTAAGGAATTTAGGTACTTGACTCAGTCAAGGGGGAGGTCATGGATCACAACTGATCTGTATGACCAGCAAAGTAAGTAAGCAAGTAGGTACTTGACTTGGCTTTATTGTGAACCTTCACTCGTAAAACAGTCCATAAAATGTATAGAAAAGTATCGAAGACCAGAGCATATTCACGTCGAACTGTATGTTTATTAATTTACGGCCAGAGAATTCATGGAAGGGAGCTGTTCACAGAGACAGGATTGCATTTAGTATTGAAAATTGGTAAGTTGTAGTCAGTGATAATACCAGTTTCAGGCGACACTTGAGTAGAGCTTGAAATTGAATTGAATTTTATATGAAATTGAGTCGATTTAAGTCGACTTTATCATACCAAATCCGAGTCGACTTCGAGCCTTGCATCTGAGAAAAGCCATGGATCACATTTGATCTGCACGGCCGCCGAAGTAAGTAAGAATCAGTAAGCAGGAAACCTCCATATGCCCTCATTAAGGAAGAACGTAAGCCAACAATTAAAAAAAATGTAAAAATTCTCTTACAATAATCCTACAATTAAACCTCAAGTTCCCCATTAATTACCCCCTAAAAATCCATATTAAATCATTAAATGAGGTGGTAAATACCAAAGCACAAAGAAGAAAAAATACAATTTTTGGGTTTGATGAGCAAATAATGTTGAAGAAGTCTTTTTTCGGCAAGCACTCAGTGATGATTTTAAGAGGATCTTTCTTTATTTTCTGTGTGTTTTGTCGTCAAGGCAAAAAAGTATGGAAAAAAAGAGAAATATCAAGTGCAAAAACCAATAATTTTCGTATTATTGAAGCTTAAACGTTTCGTCTACTGTCGTCAGGCTACGCTTATTTCTCATTATGAATGCGTGAACCATGAAGGTATTATTGTGTATCATATATTATGTAGCTTTTTTCAGTTGACATGATGGTACTTGAGCACTTGGAAATAATAGGAATAATAATGTGAGTATTGGAGGTCTATGGACTCTATTTTTGATCAATTGGTGGAGTCATGTGTGGAGGCGGGGTTGATGATTTGGGGACATTTGTAAGGTTTTGATAAAAATACAATTTTTTCCATATTTTTAATGTAAAATTTTGTTTTAAAAAAATTATTTTATTTTGAAAAACCAAGAAAAAAATTAAAAAATCATCAGAAAAAAATTGAAAATCCATCAATAAATATAATTAATTTTCAAAAATAAATTACCCAACAATATTTTTTGCAATTCCAACGCAAATACCGCTCAAAGGTTAAGGCTGATTGTAAAACAATTATTAATAAATATTTCATGATATCGAACACCAAATTCAGGCCATAAAAATTCAATGTTTTTTTTGCAGATTTGTCAAAAATGTGCTGCTGAATTTATTTCATATTTTCGTGCAAATTGCGTAAGTTAGCAGGTAAGGTACACAAATATTTTCGATTTTTCCTAAGTTTAATCACGTTTCATATTGTGTGAGCGATGTGATGTTGAACGAAGGAGCAGAAAAATTATGAATTCCGACATTTTGCATGAAGAAAATTAATAATTTTTTTAAACCTCATCTGCATTTAAACTGCTACAATTTAGACTGATAATCTGAGTAAATATTTTCAATTTAATTCTGATATTGAAAATATTAATTAAAATATAAAATTACGATAAAACAAGCTTGACGACAAGCAAAAACCAACCAACATGTCCACAGGATTTATATCAATTAAACTCATCAGTTTCATTAAATCTTTAAATTATTCTGCACATGGATACCAGTTTTTTTTGAGGGACTTCCTCCATCTTTAATGGAACTTCTTATCATCTTTATTGCAATCTTAAATCATCATTACATCTCTGATTACATAAACGTTTCACTTTTTTGTGTTCATAACATCTTTTTCTTGTTGTTGAGATAATTATGAGCTCATCATATTCACACAACTTATTCTACGGACGTGACTGGACACTTGATATTGGAAATTCGATATGGACAGAAGAAATAAAAAAATATATAAAAAATATTGTATAATTTTCCTTATTTATTGGATATAATGATAATTGGTGTCAGATCATTTAGGCTAAAAGGAGGTCTTGTGAATTGCAATTTTACGTCAGATTGTAATTGAGATGATTATTGTTGTGTTTAAGGCTTAATTGGACAGTTTATAAGTTGTTTACAAGCTTTTTGGTTAGTTGTACGCGAAAGGCAAAATGAATGCAGAATTTGGGAAATATTAAGAGGCCCTGAGTGGATGTAAAGACGTTATAACTGGTTGACGACTAGTTCTAACGTATTTTTGTCCATTTGAGGTCCTCTGGCTAATTTGACTCTAGATTTGGACCGGATTTCGATGAATTCGCGTCGAAGCTAAGGTCAGGCAAGCCTGAGGACATTAGATTCTGACCTTTATAGACAATATTCCTCGAATGACCCTCCTCATTTCTTCTACTTCTAACATTCAACCTATTCCTCAACTGTCCAGTCATTGATCCCCAAAAAATCAAATTTCCATAAACATTTAAACAATTTTTTTCCCAAAATTAAGGTCACTAAAAATAACCAATTTCCATGAATTCGGGTAATTTGAGAGCAAATTTTGACTTCTAAATATATTATGCCATAAAATAGCACTTGAGATGAAAGGCACAGGGCGGAATATAAATTTCGATCTTATTCTCAAAATTATGCATGCAACTAGGCGACAATTTATTATTAAAAGGCAAATTTTTTACTCAATTTTATGGCACCCTTCACTTCTTGAGCTGCCTTTTTCTCGAAACATCATGATGGAAAATTTATTCATGAATTTGAAGCTTGACTGAGTCGCGAATATTGTGAAAAATTCTGGAAATTTCATGATTTTGACAGATTTTCTTACATTTTAACTAAAAATTTGTCTATTTTTTATGGGAAATAAACAGAATTTTTTCTCAAAACTGCACAGCATTTCCACAAACAGCTCATTATCATGATGATCATCAATGTAAATCAAACAGCAACAAACAAATTTTTTTTGTTCAAATTACATCCACACACATGTCTGCATTTGTAAAATCTCTCCATTTGACTGTACATAAACTCAGCATATAACATTCATATCATTATTAAAATAATGTGTAACTTCAATTATTGTTAGAGTGTCTGCTGTTGATTCCACGATATTATTATTACGGCTGGCATTACATTAAAGCCCACTATGTGGTTGTGTGGTGATTTTTTTTACATTTCATTTTTTTCTCTCTACTCGGGTTCATTTCATTGATGTTATCGCGTCTGTTTCATTACAAATTTTACAACTGATGCTCTTTTATTGTATGAAGCACTTCCTAATGCATTATAAACGTGATATTTTAATTTGATCTTTTTCAATAGATAGAAAAACTGTTTTTTTTTTATTTCTCTGCTGTTGCTGTTGATGCTTTATTTAATGAAGTGAATAAATTTATTGTTTTTGTGCTTAGAGATCGAATAAATTGTGAATTAAAGAGAGTGAAAATAAGAAAATTGTGGATATTTTTTTTTTTGCAGTGAAAGTAAAAATTTTCTAGCTGATTTTGCAACTTTTTTGCGGATTAAAATTGTTTTGTAATGATTTGGAGATTTATTCATGATTTTGCAATATGTTGATATTTCAGATTTTGTACACCTCTTTATAGCTAGTATAAGGGTTTAGATAGCTCTTGACACCCCAATCTACCCGCATTTACGATTTTTCATTAGAAATTGGGATAAAATAGCTTTAAATCGACCTAAATTCACTCAAAATTTGTTTAGAAAAATCAAACTGAGTTGACAAAATCCAGACAAACTTCGATCACCGACACCAGCGACATCCCCTCAACTCCAAAACCTTCAAACCAAACATCCAATCTCCCCAAAAAAAATCACGTCACCAAAAGCCTTCATTACATGACATTTAAGTATCCTCCACCTCTAATCATCATTCAACTATCAAATAACAATATGATATGCGTGCGTATGCTCACGATAATGATAACAAGTCATACATTATGACGTCAAATTTCATTCGTTTCTCGTCACTTGCACACGCAATTTCATTATTAATGGGAATCACAGTGAGAGGCACTTTTTTTAGTGTGTTGGCGTTTTTGATAATTTTTTTGAATAGATAGTAGCAATAAATTGGAGAACCCGCCATAAATAATCAGCATCTCACATTGTTATTATTATGATAGAATTGAGTAAGCTATAGTAAGCCACAATATGCCAATAA
Organism: Chironomus tepperi; assembly: GCF_022539635.2. Lineage (NCBI taxonomy): Eukaryota > Metazoa > Arthropoda > Insecta > Diptera > Chironomidae > Chironomus > Chironomus tepperi. Next base: position 393,836 of record NW_027226383.1, read on the forward strand.
ACTGGTTCATGATGAGAAGCGTGAAGCATAGAATCGAGAATTGTTGCCAGTTTGTCGGATATCCAACATCGATCATCTATTCAGCTGTATTTGGGTGTTTAACATTAAAAGTTGACTTTTATTTGCTGTTTTTTTTTTCTTTATTTTTTCAAATTAGTCCATAGTCTTTATTTGGATATTCAGCTTCTTTTTTCTGATATTTAAACGAGATTAAAGGCAATTTTGCGATGATGGAAAATAGATCCATTAATTAATTTTGATATGGCAATAAAAGACGATGACAAAATCTTTTGTGAATTGATTGATTGGTTTGGTATTTTGGACATTATTTGATTTTGGTTTTATGGAAGGACTTTGCAGGTGGGCTGAATTTGTTTTGGATGTTTTTAATTAGTTTGGAATTTAAATTTCAGAATTTTCTGTCACAAGCTCCAAAAAGTCTAACAAATCTACAGCATTTCATCTCCAAATTGATTTATATCATCAGTCCCAGTTAAATCAGCCACATCTGTCATTCAGCAGACTAGAATCAATTAAAATAAAATTCAATTCATCACAAATTTTTTGCGACGTGATTTATTTAAATAAGACATTTTTGAAAAAAAGTGATGTCAGAACTAAAAGAATTTTTTGTGTCTACAATTATGAATAAAATAACTAAAGCACGAGATAATATTTAAAGAGTGTGAATGCTGTCAGAATTTATATTCACATATCGCGGATCTGATTCTCTCATGTCCACCACACTCAATTCCATTCCAATTCCATACGTATAAATGGAAAAATATATTTCAATTCATCTCTCAGAATGTATACAGCTTGTAATGTATGACTGGATATTAAACAAAATAAAACAACAAATACCGGATACTTGTGCCCTTGAATCGATTTACTTCTAGTTGAAGTTATACATTTTTTTTTTCATAATAATATTTCATTCCATTATAGATACATGTTTGAATATATGTTGAATTGCAATCGTGGTCGACTTTTGGGCCTAAGAGACTAGTTTCGTTTACAAACAATATTATTTGTGTTTTGTTTCTATTAATGTCTTTATGCTGTAAAGCGTTTTTTTGTTTGTTTTGTTGTAATCAGACGCTATTATTTCTTGTAAGTTTGGCAAATAAAGGGAAATACTAAGATGGATTGAAGGGAATTGTGGTGTTTGAGGGGGTATTGAGCGTATTTTTGGCTAATGAATGTTCATTAAAATTGTTAAAAAATTTAAAAATGTAGAAAATAGCTCGCGGAGGACAATTTAGAAGCTTTGGTACTACTTAGTCATCGATTGGAGTTGCTGCAAGACATAGAGTAGCCCTAACTGCACCAAATTGCTATATTTTAAAGCAAAACAAACAATTTATCGTTTAATGTCGTTCTAGCAAGTCTCAAGCCAAGATTGTCAAGGATATAATTCAAATTCCAACCTATAATCACTCATCTGACTCTAAACATTCATCAAACATACCCAACTCTACCTCTCAATAATCAAATAATGTAAAATATATCTCAGCACCGTAACACAAAAGACTTTAAATCCATTATTGTTGTATGCTTCGTTGCAATTTAATTAAATAATTTTTCATTGCGTCAAAAAGGAATTAAATTACGTAAAAAACTAAATTTTGCACTAGAAAATTATGTTAATGCTGTCAATGTAATATATTATTAAATTAAGTAACACTTTTGAGTCATTTGCACCTTGAAAAGCTAGCATGCTTATCAGAGAGAACCTGCACTCATAGACAGATGGCGAAACTGTAATTAAAAATGTTTTTTTTTATTTCTCACTCAGTCATGGTTCATTCTCACGCGTCAACCTTTTACTTTATGCCTGGTATTGCTAATTATTATTAAATTCCATTGCAATTTTTGCTCTCGGAACATTTATTTGTTGCTTTGTGTATGATAGACGGACAAGCTAGAGAATTAAATGTCAAGAGTATTGGAATTTTTTTTATTATTTAAGGGTGGGAGCTTCTTATTTGGGTAACAAGAATTATCGAGTGCTGTAGGCAACAAAAATGTTATAAACAAGACACTAATTTGATCTATAATAATAAAAAAAAATTAGTAATCTTAAATTTCATGTTATTTTTATAATTCTTGAAAAATATCCACTGCTGGATGTGTTGATGAAATCTGGACTAAAAATTCTTATTTTTGCGTGTTTGCTAAGCTATAAAAATGATATTTAAACATTTTTTTGGGGATTGGCTGGTTGTTGATCTAGTTTGATTATGTGCAATCAAATTGAATTGATTGAAGTTGATGGAATGGACTTAAATGTCATGGTGGATATGAAGGAAGTTAAAATATCAATTTTAAAAACTTTTGTGATATTTTAAGAGAATTTTGATAATTTTAAATTGAAATTGAAAGCTTTTATTGTTGATCGTCAAGTCTACATACAGAAAAATGTGAATTGATGACGTAAGCAGCTTCAGAACTCTCAGTTCTTTAAAAATTCACCACTATTTATAAACGAACCTCTACTTTATCTACTAGCTTCTCCCCACCACTCAAAAAAACATCGCAAAACCTTTCAAAACATCTTTTTTTTTAACACACTTCATAAAAGAATTCCAACAAAAGAAATCCATCAACATCAAGTTCTATGAAAAGAAATACAAACCATACCTAAAAGTCGATCAATTCTTACACTATCAATCACTGTAACATGTCACTCGACATTGAACTGAATGCTTAATGCACTGTACAATTTTTTTTTATTCCATATCCTTGACGAAGTATTAAAAAATTTAAGTCTGTGACTGCTTTCATTTCGCATGTTCCAACAAAATTGAACGGCATGTGCCTGCGTCTTATGTCTTCAATCATCAGAGCCCCGGCTCTTTTTTGAGCAAACTGAGGCCAGAATTAAATTGTATTAAAGCTTTCATCACTTCGTAAAAAAATTAATACATTGTATTTGACTTGCACATGCTATTCGCACAGCAAGTCATGTAATTTAATTTTTGATTAAGGATAAATTGTATTATTTTTATAATTTAATGCCTTATGGACATGGATATGGCTTGATAAGATCTTGAGATTTTATGGGAATGGACAAGCGGGAAATTTTTGTTGTAAAATTTAATTATGGATCTCACTTGAGAATTGGATATGAGGGAAATTAATTGTCTTTTTGATTATAAAGGTTGGGATTTTTAATTCTTTGGTGGGGGTAAGGAATTGCGTGGCTGTATGGAAGTACTTTATGTTGGATGTTGGCTGTTATAGGGCTTGATGTGGGTTGCAATAGGTATAGTCAGGTGCATGCCATATAAATCGTTCATTTTCAAACCCTAATGTCTTTTGGACGCCATCCAAACACAGCGAACGACCCCTAACCACTGTTAAAGGCCTTTTTATAGGTTACAGTAGCAATAGTGATGTCCATGTCATGTCTATTGAACACAATAATAGAACGATCCTTGCCAGAACTCAAAGTCAGCTCAAATTCGCTTTGAAAAAGTCGATTTGATTCAACTTGACTCCCTACTAGGGTTTTCAATCCCGGGATTAATTTATATGCAATCCCGGGATTGAATCCCGGGATTACATACATTTAGATCCCGGGATTGAAATCCCTACTCCCTACAAAATTCAAATCGATTTCATCCGATGCCCCGAACCAAACGCCAATTTACACACCTTTCAAATCCCCCAGCAACAACTTGATCTCTCAATTCATTTCTCAAAAATCAATTAACCAAAAAAACAAATTAGAGCAAAGAACGAGAAAGAAACAATAAAAAAAAGGTTGAGATAGATGAAGGAAAGAAACTGTTAATTCATCACATTTCATTTCGTTTCGGTCACAGTAAACACGATAGCTTAAAAAAGAATGAAAAAAAATTAGAGCATCGCAAGACTTCTTTTTTCCGGAAATCACTTCGAATGTGTCGCATTGTTGTCGTCTCACGAAATGTTAGAAATTATCACATTATTTTTCATGCTCATGATGTGAAATCATGGTGAGTATGTGTTTTTTTTGAAATGGGGACTGAGATTGAGTTGTTGGGGATCTTGACTTGTGAGAATTTTTGATTTATTTTAGAAAATTGTTGAAAATTTCCCATAACGCACCTCAAATTCTAACTGCATTTTTATTCATTCACAAATCCATTCGCATCCAATTTTGGTCATAGCATGCGAATATGTGATGATTATAATTACACTCGTTACTCATTACTACACCCACATAGCTGCTCATGTCTACATGTGCATTTTTAAAACAAACAAAAGGCAGAAAATGAAAAAAAAATTATTCAAATCTCGTGCACAAAATTTGAGAAGCAACAAAAACACAGAAATAATATAATATAATATATAACAACGATACGGTAGTTCCGCATTCAGGTGATGCTTCACCAGATATTGTAGAGGAAAAAACATCTGAATGCCAAAATATTTTTGTTACTGTTCAGATCAAATCAAAGCGCCAAGACTAACTCGTTATTGTTGAGAAATGCATGATGATCATTATATGCATAGTAATGGACTATTAGATGACATAGCAAAATTTTTGGCTGGCTTCTATTTTCGTGACTGTGATTTGATGAAATATTTCTCAAGTAAAAATTTGAAATTTTGCACCAGAGCTGCAGAACAGGTGCTTGTTACAAAAAAAACCATACAAATTCTTGATAATTAATTTTTTTCTTCCTAAAAAACCATACAAATTATCAAGAATTTGAACGGTTTTTGCTTTTCACAGCCAAAATCCATACAAATTCTTGATAATTTATATGGTTTTTCCTACAAAAACATATAAATTACCAATAATTTGTTCAGTTTTTGCTTGTCACAGGCACTCTGCTTTGCAACTCTGTTTTACACCTGCGATTAACATCATCAGACATCACCACAGGCTTCTTAGTGTCAATCACTACTGAATTTGCCTTCCTAAATGATCAATTTTCCAAAATATCCAACAATTCATCACCAGGACATTGCATAATTCATTTTATATAAACAATATCATCACTAAATGTTAATTTATGCAATATTTATTTTGATTGATATTGAGAAGAAACACAAAAAAAAGGCAGCTAGACAGCAGGCACACAAAAATGTTTCATGCCGTGATCATCATTAATTTTCATTTTTTTTTTTTTGATCTAACGTTCACAATGTGTCTATGTATCTCTCACATGTGTTATGAATGACAAGCAGAGCTTATTGCATCAGAAGTAAAATAGCAGATGATGATGATGATGATGATTATATTTCGCATGTTTTAACATTGAGGTTAGAAATTGAATTGAACACAATAACAGAGAGAATAAAAAATAAAAGATTGCATTGTATTTGAAGAGCGTCAAAAATGCCATTGAATGCGGCTCTTACTGCTCATATGTATACATTGTGTCTAGCCACAACCTTCAATTTTTGCTTAATTGTACTGAAATTAATATGAATAAAAATTTTATTTTTTTTGCAATCACATCTAGGAATTTGAAAGTTTATGAGTGAGGGAATGGATGATGTGTAGGCATGATGATATGAACGTGATTGATTAATTAAGGAATAAGTTAGGAAAAATGTTTAGTTTGAGGCTATATTGTGGTTTTTTTAAAAAGGTTGTTGAATGTTCATCATAAATGGTCTCAATTAAGTTCAGTAATAGTGGGTTCAGCTTCATTTTGAACTATTGAATTCAATTTTATTCAGCACTGCTGAATCCAATTTTATTCAGCACTGCTGAATCGAGCTCTAATCAGCATTATTTAGTTCAATTTCACCTGTTGAATTCGATTCTATTGAACACAATCAAAATAAGCGCAATTCAGCATTGCTGAATTCAGATTCATTCTGATCTACTAAATTCGGTTATATTCAGCATTGCTGAACCCAGCTTTACTCAGCATTGCTTAGTTCAGCTCCAACTGATGAATTTGGTTCTATACGACAATATCAAAATAACCTCTATTCATCATTGCTGAATTCAGCTTCATCTTCTATTCACCACTACTGATTCAAGCTCTATTCAGCACTACTGAGTCCAGGTCTGTTAATACCTGATTAATTCGATACTACTTGACATTCTTAAACTAAGCTCTTTTCAGCATTTTATTCAGCACTACTGAATTCAGCTCTATTTAAATTCCTGAAGCAAGTCTCTTAAACATAGTTAAATTAGCCTAGCCACTGCCCACCACATCGAAACTCAATTGCATCACTTACAATTTCATACCAGCTGAACTAGAAAACAAAATTGCACCAACCATGATCCTCAATCTCATCTCAGATTTTAAAATTAAATTAATTAAAATTCCTTCACATTTTTTCTCTTTCTATCTTGGATCAAGCCACGGCCGAAATCATCATCATGGATGAGGTGTGCAAAATTATGCAAATCAAAAAAAAAAAAACTTTTACTTTTCATTGCAATGCACACATTTAGGAAGACATCCTTCATCTTATTGCAAAGCTTGATGAGAAATTGTTACAATTATTTTTCATTCATCTTCACTTATTTTTCACCGTCATCCGTCCATTCAACTCTGTTGCTTGTCTTCTTACATTTCCATGAAGTTGTGTACATATGAAAAAAATTACAAAAGTACTCGTTCTTATCGAGTGACTTCAGCGCATTTTTGTCCCAGCGATCAGTAATTGATTAATAAGTCACTTCCAGACCTAAAAACCAAGATCCAGTAAGATCCAGGTCACTTCCAGACCTAAAAACCAAGATCCAGTAAGATCCAGGTCACTTCCAGACCTAAAAAACAAGATCCAGTAAGATACAGGTCACTTCCAGACCTAAAAACCAAGATCCAGTAAGATCCACGTCACTTCCAGACCTAAAAACCAAGATCCAGTAAGATCCACGTCACTTCCAGACCTAAAAACCAAGATCCAGTAAGATCCAGGTCACTTCCAGATCTTAAAAACAAGATCCGTATAAAACTTCCACAAATTTAAGAACTTCATCATTTAACGGATTTTCATAATTCAAACCTCATAACGGTCAAAAAAAATTCAAACATTTTTCACTAAACACTGTAAAAACATCGACAAACATTGAAAAACACTGTAAAACAATGAAAAAACGTGTTGTTGTTTTTGTTGTTGTTGTATATAAAAATGAAAAACTGTTAATTATAGTATTTATGCGTTGATTTGAAACTTCTAAATGACCGATAACCCAATAACTTGATAGAACGAAGCTATTAAAACAAACTAGAGCTCTCTACGATGTCTAGTTTTCGAGATCTCGCGTTCCAGCCGAACAAACGAACAAACGAACAAACGAGCAAACGAACAAAGTGTCTTATTAAGCTACCTTTTTGAAAAAAATTTCAAAAATGCGCTAAAAATGAGATGTGACTTATATAGAAATGTATTGCAAAGGTTGTATCTTTGCGAAATATATAGCAAGCCATTAAATGCTCCATTTAATGCAACTCTTCATTTGAAATGTGAAACAGAAAGTGAATGGAAGATGTACGTCATTGATAAAAGCTGCTTTTATTTTATTGCAAATGTGCAAACATAATACCTTTAAGTATCTATACTGTTTGCTACACTTTGGGTACGGTCAGAACTTGTTTACTTCTTTTAAAAGTAATCAGAAGTTGTTTATTGATTCAGTTTTATTTTTTGCGCTTGCAATTATGGAACAACATGCGGCTATGAATTAATTCTGTCCTTTAATTTAATGCGATCGAGTTGTGGACCTTGAATTGGTGAATTATCATGACAAAACCTCCTTGAACAATGAAGTTAAGAACATATTGAACCTTTAATGAGATAAATTTTTTGTAATTTATTGGTCGTTAAGCTTAAGGGATACATATTGGCAAGATATTGGTTTATTGACATAGATTGGATTAATTGCTGTAATTTTGAATGGTTTTCGGGCCATGGATTCTTAATTTTTGAGGTTATGTTGCTCTAAATGAGTATACACTGGTTTTTGCATACTATTTGGAGTTTTTAAGGTTATGGTGCTTATGAGCTTATACCTGAACATGCTTAATTGTCTCTTTAACCTGCTAGACACTAAGTGCCACAATTTCCATTTCTTCCCGAACAAAACAATTCAAATTCCATCCACACAAATCGTCCCCACCAATAATTCACAATATTTCCTTACAATTTCACTAAAATATCCACTAAAGCGCTTCATTTCCTGTAAACAAATACCGAAAACAAAACAGTGCCTCCATCAACTTTACTTCTTCAATATAAATGACGTGCCATTAAAAATCTACGTGCACTGGCATATCAGATTCCTCTGAATTTATAGCCATTATGAATCAACCATGAAGCAATCTAAAAACTCTCTCTATGCATTCACTTTAATGATATTTAATCTAATTTTTATAATCGCAAAAAAAAATGAGTAAAGTTGGTGAATTAGTGATGGATAGTGAGTATTAGAGATAGATTGTAAGTGTTTTAATTATTGTTGAGTGTTATTGATGGAATTAATGGGTTGTGTGGTTTTATTAGTTATTGATTGGAGAGCTGTGGTGCTTATGAAGTTGTATTAAAAGGGATTGAGTGGACAGGAGATTAGAATGAATCAATTTAGTGCTGAGATTCATAGTTTTGTTCAAAAATTGCCGGAAATTCCCAAGAATTCTACACCAAACCTTCCCAAATCATCAAATTCCTCACTAAAGACACCCCACCTTGCATATACACACTTGACAAATTAGTTACGGCATCACTTTTGAATAGCAAAAGTACAGAAAATAAAATAACATTTTTTTCTACTCTTTGATTTCCTCATACTTCACATTGTAAGTGAATGCGAGTGCTTCTCATGTCGCGAATCATCGTTGTGACTCGCTAAACATTCACAAAATAAAATGTGAAATACATAAAGTGAAAGGATGAATATACGATATTTAAACATGATGATTTATTTGAAATCTAAAGATTTTTTTTATTTATTCAGCATCCTGCAGACATGCTTATGGGTTTATCGAAGACACACTTATGCAAAGTAGCCGTGTCTATAATGAATTGTTACATTCCATTTGGCAAATTGTTGCAATAAATTTTCATCTTTTTTTCTTTGTCTTCAACTGACTAACTTTTGTGGACGTTTCATAACTCTCTTGTTTGTGCTTGACAAGAAGCACATCTTGAGATGACCGATGAGCTATTCCACTTCTTGATACACAATCAGGTGTTTAATATTAAAATAAATTTAGATTTTTTTGGCATACTTTAACGCGTGCCAATCGTCAAGTGACTATTTTTAGTCTCACATGTTGAAAAATTTTATTTTTGTGAACTTGTTGCATTTTCTAAGCTATTGTAAAGTTAAATATAAAAGGCACATCAATCAATTCAGGGATTGAGTTTCGGACAGTTTTAACTTTATATTGTTGTTGTTTACAACTATATTGTATTGTGGGTTCATGTTTGAGGATTGCGTGTGATTCTATCTGGGTTTTTTTATATTTTTGTGACTTTTTTTTTATTTATAGATGGATAGTTGGGATTGTGGTATCAAGTTGCAAGGGTTTTTTTTTTTTGGAGGTATGGCTTGTTGGGGATCCCATGATTTAGAATTTTTCTATATCTATGCCAGTGGTAGTCAACCATTTATTTGACACTAGTGAGGTGCAGCACACAGCTTACCATAACTGATTTAGGTTCGATTTTAAAGACTGAAGCATAAGATTACATTAATTTACTTTAAGTACCCACCTAGGGCTTATGCTTATGAACTCTTCTTGTATTATTATGATAAGGTTGACAAAATATTTACCTAGAATGATAAAAAAATAGAAAAAAATTAATAAATTAGTTTGTAGATGAATTAATTAAAATTTAATGAAGATTAAAGGTTTCAGCCATTTTTCCGGAAGTCACACGACGTTAAAATAGCCAAAGCCAGAGCTCAAAGTAAGATTTGATGAAATTCGACATCAGACTAGAGCCAAGTTAGCATGGGGCTGTTTTGGGCCAAAAATTTAAGTCGTCTCGAGTTTTATATCAAAAAGTCGAGTCAAGTCAATTTGACTCCGTTTAAAATTTGAGTCAACTTAAAGTTTTGGCCAAAAAATCCAGCCCGAGATCGTCTTAACTCTGCCCTAAGACTGCGTTTCATCAAACATGCCTTTATTTTCTGCTTCATCATATGCTTTCCGATATAATTAATACAAATATTGAACTCCTCGTTCTAGCGTAATTGAAAATTCACAATAAATTACCACAAATGTGTCCGACTTCAAACTAACACCTACCAGACCCCCAAGGGATTTATATCGCCCACAAAAAATTAATAAACTTTACTGTACCCAGTGAAATTTACAATAAAACCGCGTGCAATTTATTCAGCACCATCAAAATGATCATAAAATGCACCATTCATGCAAACGTTGCTTATGTCTGAATATATATATTTTTCCATACCCATATTTTGTTTCATTTTTCATGTACAGAACGTTGTGTTTTTTTTTTGCTCCGTTGTGTGTCTCAAGGTTTATAAGTCACTTTTATTGGGTGCATTTTTCGCTCTCTCACATTCAATTCATATTGAATACGGTACGGTGTTGCGATTTCATAATATATTTTCATTAATTTAATGCTTTTTCGAATTCATATGTCGGGTACGAACGATTTCAAGGTTCAATGAGTTTTTGTTTCTCATGATAGTTGTTGTTGTTATTTTTTTTTAGAAATTTACTCCACGCCTCACTACGTATCAGGTATTTTTTTCTGCTACTTTTTCAAAAGTTTCTACATGGCCCACATTTATTTTTTTTGTGTGTACTTTTTGCTACACGCATATTTATTATTTTGTTGCTTTTATTCTTGATAATATCAAAGTCAAACGCGGCTTGCAGTTGAGCTTTTAAAATAAATTATTTAAGTAAATAAACAAGAGAGGGAAAAAAAAATTATTTCAAGGTGAAAAAATAAAGTTTAAATCACGAAAAACAATTTAAAAATTAAATTCTCTTCTTTAAAGGGCGCATTTTGAAAATGACGTAAATTAAAAATGTGTAACTTAATTTACATAAAGACACAGCTCTAGTTTCATAAATACATTTACGTCATAAGTGAATGACCCCGACATTGTCACCGACTTTTCCTTTGTGCTTTTGAGACTAAACAATTATTGTTGACTATCAGTTGACGATACTCTTGAAATTTAATGATTCTTGAAATGAGTAAGTGCATTGTTTGTGAGATAATTATCATGAAATTTGACTTTTCGTTTTTGGCAGTGATTTGGGGATTTTTTATGTAATTGGGATGATGAAATATTGAATGTTAGGTGATTTTAGGGGATTTTCTTGAGAAATTGTGAATTTTGGAGATTATTTAATGTATTTAACAGTTTTTGATTTTTGGGGGGTTAAAGACAGTGGTTGAAGAAGTAAAAGTTCGAGTTTTTGGTGATTTAAGTACCGATTAATTATAATTTAAGTGTCTTTTTCATCAGGCTTCAAAGAAGACTTGGATTTTGCATGACATTGTCGACTCAAATCGACTTCGAGTTCCACAAATTTTAGAATTTAATGTTTTTCAGAACTGCATCCCTAAAAAGTCACCAAATCCCTCAATTTTAAAATAAATCAAATTCAAATAATTCCCTTAATTTTAGATAAATTCCCCAAAACTCTTACTCATCTACTTAGAATCCAATTCCATCAATCAAATCACCTTCTTAAATTTCATTGCTTCATGCGAATTACGACATTTTCAAAATTTTTGGAAGTGCAAAAATAAATTGACGTCAAGATCGCTTTAAGGTGCTAACAAAAAATCTTTTACGTCTCATTTACAGCTTTGAAGTATCAATTACAAATTTTATGGAATGGATGAACGAATTTTGAAGATGAAAAGACAGGGAAGCGGCGTTGTTTTTGGTACTTGAGGATGTCTCTTAAATTTATTGAAGGAAATATTTTGATGAGATAAGGAAGTGAGAATTTGGTGATAAAATGTAGATTTTATGATTAAATAATGTTTGATGTTGCATAGTTTTGAAGGGTCGGAGTGTAAAGGATCATTTGACCTTTTTGTCACTTTGTTAAGTGTTTTGGAAAATCAATTTTAAACTTTTATAGTTTTTGATTAAAAGTTTTGCAATATTTTCCGACAAATTCGAATAATTTTTAAAAAATCTCAGAAAAAAATTGAAAAATCCATCAAAAAAAAAAAACATTTAAAATTTCATTTTTTACCCCAACTCCCTCATCAGCCATAAATCCCCATCAACAAGTCACCAACTCATCACTTCATCTTCCACTCGTGTCTGCCTTTTACATTCAATTTGACCTTTGGAAAACTAAACATTTTTGGGATCATTAAGCCCATCATTATTATCATAAATGCTATTTTGCTTATCTCATGCTTGTTGATCGTCAATTTGTCACGACCTGTTCCTTCCCATCATCTGAAAAAGTTTTCTTCGAAAAATTTCCATTGTCATTGCTGGTTTCGTTGTGCATTTCTAATGAGATTCATCAATCATTTGGAAGGCTTTTTTTGTGGTACTTTTAGGGATGAGTTGTGGATTGTTGGGGGTATTTGGAATAGGAGGGGTGGTGTTGGATTGGATTATGCATAGACATTGGATTCCTACTAGGAGGAAGTCTTTAAAGTTCTATAAACAGCAATTGGAAGCTTCCCCAAACAGATGCCATATGGCAGCCTTCTTCATTTTTGTCGCTCGGACGCAAAACAGTCCAACAATCAGGAAACCAATGAACATTTAACAGACATTAGACAAAACATGTCAAGCGCTACCTTAAAAGACGTTCATCAAAAACTAAACAATTCTTCCCATAAAATCTTCATTGCAACTAAAAATTCACATAACTTAAACTTAAAGCTTTTAAATTCCATAAAATCCCAGACCCACCACACAGCAGAAGCAAAACAAAAAAATATTTTTTAATAATCATTAAAAGTAATTCCATATTTTTTTTATTTTATTTTCAAGAAGCATAAACAAGAACGAGAACAACAAAACATTTTGTTCAAGTTTAGAACAAAAAGACTGAAGACAAAATAAAATATAAAAAACAAGTTGATAAATGTCATATAAGCACAGCACCGTGCACACAGTATGTTTTCTCAACCATTTCTTGTGGCTTGAAATATTTTTTCACTATAAATGCGAGCAGCAGAACAAATAAAGGAAAATTAATTGCTTTTTGCATTCATGAACTCGAGTTTACAATGAAGGATTGCTGATGAGAGCTGGTTATGCTGTAAATGTTCAGTTGTTGGTCTTTAAAGGGATGTTATGTATTCTATTCTATATTTTTTCAATTTAACAATTTAAAATTGCTCTCAAAATTCATCTCAGCATTTCATTATTATTTCTGTCTTAAAACTACAAAATTTGCAATTTAAACTAACAACCCTTTAATTTATATCCTAAAATTTTCAACATTTACAGACGAAAATGGAATAAAATTATAAATGAAGAAGTGACGAGTGATGAAAAGGTAACGAGAACCATAAAAAGGAAAGTGAGAGGACAAAAATAAATAATTAAAAGCAAATGTCGTACATAATGAAATAAACCATCAAGCTTGACACGTTCATCACTTTATATTCCATTTACAAATGGTAGTTACAATAATGATGACCAAAAAATGATGATGCTGTAAAGGTTGGTCATATTTTAATGCATTTTTTATGGAATCTAGATCATTTTTAGTCTATATTTTGATTTAAGCTGAGGTATTCCATAGGTTATGGACCTTGATGGTGGATCATCTGGTAAAATCCATGGATTATTTGCATACATTCAAAAAGTCCATGAAACCCACCGACAAATCTCTAAAATTCATGAATTTAATGGAATTCACTGTTAATTCTTGATGATCCGGATTCATACGACTAGGTTAAACCTTTATCTAAACAATGCGCAACAGTTGACTTAGGAGAATGTCGCTGTCAAGTCGCTGAACTTCCAAAAGTACTTCCCAAATACTTTTAAGTCTCAAAGATGTAAACAAAGCATTTCATCAACTTCCTACCCACCACAATCCACCATTCAACTATTCTTCCCATTCAAACTTGCCCCATTTCCAAAATACTCCATCCCAAACATGCAAAAATCAAACAATTCGCATCAAATTCAAACCACAAGGTCAACGATCCATGTGACAGAATGTAAACTAAATAGACGAGACCTAAATTATCTCACAATCAACAATCTCATGTTATGTGCATGCACGAAATGGCATGAATAAAATAAAATAAGCAGATACTTAACGGAAATGTCAAGGAAATATTTTGTAGGAAGATGTTGGAAGTGAGAATTGTCTCACGAAGCGTCGAGTGAATAAACAAATAACAAAGTTACAAGCAACACTGTCTTCTTGTTGTCAGTCATTATTCTACTTTTATTAGATAAAATATTTTTTTTATGGAAAGAAGGTTGGAAATATGAAAATTATGGTGTGGATATAAAGCCATTGTCTTGTGTCATAAGTGCATATATGCTCAATAATGTCCCCAAGGTCTTTTCCTATTTTTTCTCATTTTTCACAGTCATTTGAGATTTAAATTGAGAGATATGATGAGTTCTACTGCTTTATATTAGATTAAAATGAAAAACAGTCCAATCATCTCGACTTGCCATCAGTTCATGATGCTCTTGTTACTCAGATGCTACTTGAGATGAAAGATATTAGAATAATTGCCATTTAACATTTTTATGTTTTAATAAAAACTGAAATGAATGGAAGAGCTTTCTATGCAAAAGAAAAAGCTCGTTTGCAATTGTAATTGTATACATTAATATATGATTATCATTTTGCTTTCGGATATGAAATTTAAGGACGATAGAAATTTAATATGAATTAAAGTTCAAATTGCTAGACTTTGGAAAGATCGTTAAGGATGTACAGGGGCTGAATAACTGATTTAACTACTGCCAAAGATCAAAATTCTAAATAATTTTTGTAGTAATTTTCCAATCAAAACCACAACAATAAAGGACTTTCAATCAAAACTGACGAAGCCTCTCAATGCTTTATAGATCATAAAATTATGTGTGTACAAACAACTCTTTATTATTAAGCTTGCTTACGATGACTATTTACAGATCAAATAACAATATTAGAGCTTTGTATTAGCAATTCTTTGTTTTAAATTAGTAAGGATTTTCAATAAAGGCTTAATCAATACTCAAAGGGATTTTGCTTCGTTTATTTGCTTCAATATTCAGCACTGTTAACAGAAATCAGTTTTGATTAAGATGAATTTTGATTAAAATTGATTATAATTTTATGTTGCTGAATTCAAGCCATGTGAAGGCAATTAATTAGGTTATTTGAAGGCAAGTTCAAAATGCTGCAAGACAGCATTGCAGTTGGTATTAGAAAATTGGCAGAAGGAAGGCAGTAATAGAGCCAGTTTTAGGTGTCATCTGAGGGATTTCAAGTATCTAAATTGATTTGTACAGTAACTATTTATCAAATTCTCTGGCTATACGGATCAATTTCGATTCATGGCTTCCCATAGCTTCGCCCAAAACTAATTCTATCGCTGGTTATCGCTCGAGTCACCAGGTAAGTAACAATTACTGCAATTTATAATATTGACTGCTGTTTACATCAGCTTAAGATGCTTGTTTTTGAAAAAATGTTCCATTAATTCCACAAAATTCAATATAAACGTAAGTCAATTAATTTAAAAATTAAAAAAATTATAAAAATTAAGTTTTAAAAGAAATTTACTTCTTTGACATGATTAAGTGACTTGATAAGATTAAATTGTTAAAGCTTAAAGCGCTTGTAAGTAAATCTCATAAATCATCTCAACTGACGCTTTATCTCATCACTGTAATAGACATAAATGTGGGAACTTCTGATAAAAAATTAGATTTGAATTTATAAGTTTATTGTTATTTAAATTGTCATCACTTAATGGTATATGAGGAAATTTGAATTTTCAAATGTATCCAAAAGGAATTTTCCGAAATGCTTTTCCGAAAATTCCGGAAAATTCTAACCTAAAATCATCAAAATTTTAATCAAAAAACATATTCTCATGGATACGCTCCTTCTCCACCTTATTATTAAAAATTATATAACATAATACAAAATATTTTAATCCCAATCTCACTCATTATTAACCATGCCAACATAAAATATTGTATGACATTTACACAAAAAAAATACCAGCAACCTTGAATCCAGAATTTCAAAGCGACTAATTTATCTTTGTGACATTTCAACACATACACACACAGCATAAGATTATAATCTCAATTCTTTTTCCATCCGCAAATTTTTGTTTAATCACATCAAGCTTTTCGTACCTTGAAATTTTGTTTGGTGTGACCAGATGGTTGGGTGCGTTAAGAATGATTGTGAAGGATTTAGTCAGTTTTATGGTTTTAAGATCCAAAATTTTTTGAAATCAAATTTCAAATTTTTAAAATTCGTTAAATTTTTAGATTGCAAATTTCAAAAACCTAAAATTCTCAAAAACTCACAAAAATTCCTCCTGACAGCCTCAAAAAAAAATTCTAAAATCACTGACAACAGACTTATAGCAAGCAAATCTCATAAGCCTCACATGCATATGTATGTAGATCTATAGACATAAAGATTGTGAATCCATAGAACATTTTAATACCATTCATGACATTGAGTTAGACACACCAGAGCACGAGAGAGTACATTTAATACAGATTTCAGCTTAGGTATGTACGAAAAAAAGCAAAAAAGGAATGAATGGTATTTTTTAATAAATTTAGATCCTTTCTTTATCCTATTCACGTGAGTACATCAACATAAAATAATGTATATACATATGTATACATAACCTTAACGACATTTTCTCATAATTTTATTGCTAAAGGATCAGGAAGTTTGCCATATTTATAGCGTTTCCAAAAAAAAACGCCCTTTGAGGATTCATCTCGAAAATCTACGCCTACGCACAAAACAAGCAAATAAATCGACATGCTGTAAGGATGACACTTTGCTGGGTTACAGAACAGGCAATTGAGACATAAAACTTCAATTTACAATTGTCATTTATTCATTTTCTACCCCCTAAAACTACAAATTTCTCCAAGTGGAACTGCTCTCTTGTCACAAAATGAGCTATGAGAGATACAATCAGGTGATTCATGTAAGTTAAATGCTGAAAAGATGTAAAAATTTATTTGAGCTTTTTTTCTGCTCTTCTTGTTTTTTTGGGTGTATTTCAATTCAAAACGATGTAAATTAGAAACGGCAACATCTTGGCTGAGTCGCAAGGTTATATTAAGAAGCTTTTTTTGTGCTAATTTTCTGCTTGAAGAACTTTTTTTATTTATTTGGAAAGTGATGAAGAATTTTGTGTTTGGGGGTCGTTGGGATGTCTCGGTATTTTTTGTGTTGAAGAATGCTTTATTATACTCTAGTAGCCATGACTTTTTATTTGCTTGTTGAAGGCTAACTACGGTTATCTTTTGAGGAGCTTTTAAGGGGTTTTGTAATTGAAGGAATGGTGAATTTGATTAAAAAATGATACTTGAGTAAATGAGTAGCTGGATTTAGGAGAGATTCTGGTAATTCGTTTTTAGAATTTTTCATATAAATTGAAGTTAAGGACGAAGGCAGAAACAGCAAGGGTGTGCAGGGTTGAATTCTTTGTAGAATAACCAAAGGTTTAGGAAGCTTTTTGGATTTTTTCCGCATATCCCAGAATAATCATAGCAAATTAAAGAGCAATGTCCAATAAAATGGGCATTTGACACCAAACCCTTCCCTCCTCTATATGCACTCCTAGTTCAAGTCAATACATCACAATTCCGACTCCTTAACTGCCCCAAATTCAAACTCATCTCCATATCAATCTCATAAAATCCTACATTAACCTAAAAATACATTTAAATAACAACCTTAACATTTCATATTTCAAAAAAAATTTTCAATAATTTTCACAATAAATGTTTTCGCCCTTGAGGATGACTCCCGCATTTTAAAGTACATGTGTACACTTGACTTGTAGTTGTTGTGTATATAACGGTGTTATTTTATTCTCCTTAGTGTTATTGTGTAAGCGTAAAGTTCTTAGAAATTAATTTACTGTTTGGGAAAATAAAAACAACTCGAGGGAAATGTAAGAAATAAATATATTGGTAAAGAAATTGATCTTGTCAGGGCTTTTACAAGGTTTTTTTTTTTTGGATGGATGAGTACTTGGAAATTGTTATTTAATTTTCATTAGGTATGAATCTCTCAAAGGAAAATGTTGTTGCTATCGAATTCATTTCTTTGAAATTTGTATCCAACATGTGGTTGCTAAGGTGCTTGTGCTTTAAGAATGAATGGTAAAATAAACTTGAGGAAATGAAATTTATTGGGTTTTGATTTGGGAATCAGGGTGGATATGTGTTCTGTTTTTGGATCAAAGGAGGGTGATGGACAATTAGGGAGTAAAAAGGCGCAGATTCAAATTAAATGAAGGTCATAGTTTGCAAGATACTGGATGGTACCCCAAAAAGTGCCAAAATTGCCACACTTACATGCTACGACACACAGATTGCCCTCCACTGCCCCAAACCATACTCATACATGACATTTACAGCACCCATCAACATTATGTGACCAATCAAGACATTTTGTCGTGTAATTTCCATAAATATCTTTAATTTCCTATTCATAACTTTGCATGCAACGTCCATCAAAGAAAGGAAGGTGAAGACACAGTAAAATTGTTTTTTTGATTATTACGAAAACAGTCAAAATTAATATCTTAATTAAAAAATCAAAGAAAAAAACGTCTTCAATTGTTTATTAAAAGGCAATTTTAATTGTGTGGATGTTTGTGAATGCGAACCCTTCATTTACGTACATTTACGTACAATCTTATTAAATTTTTTTTTTCACAAGCTACGCCGCCTCATAGCACATTTAGCTATTATGTGTGTAATTGGATTGAAAATTATTTCTTATGTTTTATGCCAACAGCAACAAACAAAACAGCCATCAATCCATCTCACTCTCTACATATCTGCACTTTAAAAAAAAAATATTTCTACATCTATTACAAGGTCATATTCAGCTATTTGGAAAAAATAAATGTGTGCTTTTTTCAAGTCGCATATTGTTGTTATTCGGCATGTATTATTAGGTGAGTTAGTCTTCGTACAGATTCGAATTGCAAAAAAAAAAACGAAACACTTTATTTTTTTTTTTTTGTGTGGCTCGACAAAATAGCAACTTATTGTGTGAATTTGCAATTTATATAGTTTTGTATGAAACACCAATGCACAGTTGAACTCATTTGAAAAGTGCACATTTTGTGAAATAAACACATTTATTTGTAGTGTGTCGACGTCATTTCGATGAACTGGGGTTTGAAAATGAATTTTAATGGTTTTGAATGTGAGTTTTTTTTTTCTTTTTCCTATTTTGGTTGGTTTTGATTAAAAACAACGTTTTGAAATTTGGTGCATTGAGATTGTTGTTGTTGGGGATTTTTTTGCGTCATATTTTTGTGGTTTAGATAGCAAAATATTGATTATTACAGCTGTATAGTTTTTGGAATGAAGGAATGCATCCACTAAAGCAAACAATGCAAAAACCTGACATTTTTCCCAAAATATTAACCGATTATTCCAAAACACGTGTTTAAAAAGTGAAGATTTTGATGAAATTTAATGAATTTTCTCACCTTTTAGAAGTTTTTCAATTTTTGTATTAATTTAATGGCTCTCAAAAAATAGATTGAATGTTTTAATTACCTGAAATGATAGAAAAATTGAATAAAAATTAATAATTTAGTTGATAAATATTTTTTAAATTTTAAAAACTATAAAAATTGACAAAAATTCAAAAAACGAGATTTAAGCTGAGCATAATAAAGGATTTCATGGATCACAACTGTTTTATGTGTGGCCAACGAAGTAATTAGATTCTTAAATTCCAAAAATTAACACAAAAATCCATCCACACCTCATCCTAAATCCATCAAAACAAAGTCATCAATTTTTCCCCACTAGGAAGTAAACATCTTTCTCATTCAAAACAAATCTCAATTTAAATTCGACTATAAATCACCAACAAATCACCTCGAGCTGCTTAACTAACATATAAAAATGTCGCGACACGATCGACTTTCCATAAAAAGTTAATAAATTATAAAGAAAATAAAGTTGATTTTTATTTGTAAATTTCCACAATTTAATCACTTTATCGTGCATTTAAGTAGCTAATTTGTGTGATTTTTACTACTTTTGTGTCCATAGAAATTGAAAAAATTGCTGAGAAATTAATACGATGACTCTGCAATGCCCTAAATGGTTTGAAAATAAATCCTCATCATCATTTGTTTTCGTCGGTGCACAAAATAAGTATCTATTGCACACCCACGCATCCAAATGATGATTCTCTCTATTTTTATTTTTATACTTTCATCGTTCAAATTTCTCATCTCGTTCAACGGATGAAGGTGCAAAAAATAAAAGAAAAATTGATTTCTCACGTTGAAAGTTTATTTTTGGATGCAATGATTAAGCAGAAATTATTTTTGAGAAGATTCTATATAATTTTCACGTGAGAGAGCGACTTGATGATTTATAAAAAAGTTCACGAATGGAATTTTATTTTATTTTTATTTCTCTTTTAGTGCACCGAATAAAATGAAAATGATAGAAAAAAATTCACTTTCTACAAATGTATTAAAAAGGTCTTCGGCTTATTTATGTAAAACGGCATTAGGCCGTTAGAAAATGAATTGATATTGTTTTTTTTTGCGAATGATGAGACACATAATAGTTTGTTTACCTTAAAAAATGTCGCACGACTAAAAGTCAATGGGCTTTTGAATGGCATGAATGGATTGATAAATGAGGGGATAATGTGTGCTATGTTGTTGAAATGAATTGGTGGATTGGTGGCTGACTATATTAGATAGTAATTTTAGTTATTCAAAATTTGGAGGAAAATCAAATTTTTTATTTAAAATAAGATAAATTTCGAATTTTTCAAATTAATTTAGAAATTCAGATTTGAACTTTTAAATTTCAATTCGTTTCAAATAAATTGAGTTTAAAATTTCAAAATTTTGAATTTTAAAATTTTTAAAATTCTGAAATTTTGTGATTTTTATACTTTAATTTCCAAAACAGACAACTTTGAAACTTTTAGGATTTTTTAAGTTTTACAACTTTAAATTTTGAGTATTTTAAAATTTAAAATGTAAAACTTTTAAAAGAATTTAAATTTTTAATTTTAAACAATTCAAATTTGAAATTTTTAAAGATTTCAAATTTTAAATTTTCAAATAATGTAAATTTAAATTTTTTTAAAAGAATTCAAATTTCAAATTTTGGTGAACAATTCAAATTCAATCAATTTTTTAACTTTAAACTCAAAAAACCTTAAAATGCGTTTTAAATCTTCCAAACTTCAGTCAAATCCTCAAACTTGTCCCATTTAACATATTTTATTGCTACTCAGCTGATATTTCTTTTAAATAGACGATTAAGGGGCTTTAAAATGCTTCATATTTAAAAAACCAAAAATTATATCGCAATAAAATTTACATTTTTGAATGTTAAAAAAAATTAATTTGTATTTATAATACAGACAACAAACTCAATTAATTCGTAACTACCGCACAAGCTACTTTAAATGCAATTTGTTATAATGTTCAACTACACATTTAAGTACAACAAAAAAACAAAAAACAGTTTCGATTTTCGAATTAAATGTAGATTTTAATTATAGGTAGGCCTAATTAAACAATCGCTTAAAAGTTTCACCTAGCCATGCCGCTTGCACTGACTTACATTGAAAAAATTTTTTTATTTTAATTTTATTCTCTCTCTTACTCATTACTGTTGTAATTTCTTTATTTTTGCCAGGTGTGCAGATATACATATATAGAGAATTATATCGACTTGATTCCAAAATTAACAACAACAACAAGAAAATGATTGAGCTTTTGAAAGAGCAAAGAGAGAAGAAAATAAGTTTGTCGACCCACATTTTTGCACAAAAACAACTTCTTACGAATTTTGCTACCTTGCTGTAATACATTGCTCTTTGTCTTACTTCTTACTATGTTTTTCAGTAATTCTTTCCTTTCAAAATAAGGTTTTTTTGTTGTTCTGCTTTAGTTCATCACATGAAAGTTCATCATATTGATGGAATTGGGCAGTGGTGGGCAAACAGTGTATTGTGGTACATTAGTGTTACACTAGAGCACACTGAGACACTTTAGGGCACAATAAGGCATAATATGGCTCACTAGGACACATTATGGCATACAAGGACAAACCAGAACACACTAGGGTAATCTAGGGCGCACTGGGACACTTTAGAGCACACTAGGACACAAAAGGTTACTCTAGGGTACATTAGGGCACACTATGGTACTGTAGAGCACACTAGTGTCACACTAGTACACACTAAGACACTCTAGGACACATTAGGTCACATTATGGCACATTAGAGCAAACTAGAGCACTCTCGGGCACTCTAGAACACATTGGGACACTCTAGAGCTCACTAGGACACAGTAGGACACACTAGAGTTCACTAGGGCACATTAGGGCTCACTTTGTCACTCTAGGACACACTAGGTCACACACAGGCACTATAGGACAAACCAGTGAGCCCCTGAAATTCTTCAAACATCCCATAAACCTAAAAACGAGTGCAATATCGCTCATGGCCCACCACCAACGTGTGCCATGACACAAAACACTTTAGACAACACTGAAATAGACAATCAATATTGATGGGTGAGATGAAAGTGAAATGGTTGCAAAAATATAAAGTTTTTTTTTGATGAAACTGTAATTGAGGTTGATCGAATTTTTTTCTTAGAAATTTGAGTGTCGAAATTTGCTGTCAAAATTGATTTTATTCAATGCTGTCCATTAAGGTACTAGGAAATGTGTACTGATGTGAATTTCCATAATTTTCTGTCTCTATAAGCACTATTCAGATTTACCTTAACCATTCTCCCCAAATTTGTCATACCTACGTGCAATAGTGAAAGGAACATCTATCCATACATGAAAATCATGAATAAATTGTTCAAGGGTCATTGGAGATTAATATTATTTTTTTTGCAAAGACAATCATTTATTAGATAAAATTGTACAATTAAGCATCATAAGCATAAATTTCATGCCTTTTATTTCTCTCCCATTAAGTCACAATACTCAATTGAATTGTTTGAAATAATCAAAAGTTTTTGCGAGACTTGCAAGATTGAATTTGTGTTGTGACATAGACACATTCATGTGAGACGTGATAAAATTTATGTTTTGAATTGATAGTTTTGATGATTTGTATGCTGTTTTTTAGGTTGAGTAAGGTGATTTTAGAGATTTTAAGTGTTTGGAGATGATTAGGTTCATTTTAAAGGGGTTTTAAGGGTTGATGATAGAGCTGTGCTTGGTTTTGGCATGGATGAGTCGGGTAAAGTCGATTTAAATTTGTACTTATTGATTTAACACTGAAATATTGTAGATTTTTCAAATTAAAACCTTAATAATCAGTCAAAACAAACCACCAACATCCCATCCCCCATCATATTCAACCAGACACTTCTCAATCCCACCTTAAACCTCACATATGTCTACCAAATCCACAACAACAA
The DNA here is from genome assembly GCF_022539635.2 of Chironomus tepperi. Classification (NCBI taxonomy): domain Eukaryota; kingdom Metazoa; phylum Arthropoda; class Insecta; order Diptera; family Chironomidae; genus Chironomus; species Chironomus tepperi. Next base: position 417,401 of record NW_027226383.1, read on the forward strand.
CACATTTCGCTAATAACTTTTACTTTTTGGTGACAACTTTTCCTCTTCTTCAATCAACTCATGTTTACATCGCGTTGTCATCATCATTGTCACGTTACCGTGAACATGATTTGAAGAAGTTAAATAAGCAGACACTACAGCAGATGTAGGTAATGAAAAAAAAATGTAAAATTAGAAAGGTATATCGCCATAATACATTGTAATTGAAAAAGAGACGTCCAATCGATCATAAATTCCAATCAATTCAATTGAAAAAGATAGAAAAAAAAACTTAAAGGAGTGCAATGCAATCGAAAGTTATTACTTGACTCTATTGGAATTCTGCATTGTTGTGTTTTTTGTTTGTTGCTGCATACATAATAATGCAATAAGTGTTTGTTATGTATGGGCAATGTAGTGCTGTTGATTTTCTATGTTTGGACTCTTTTTGTGGGTTAGGAGGTGGTTGTTGTGTGATTATAGAGGTTGTGGTTGGTGAGAATTTGAGGGATTGGGTTTTTGGGAGTTGACGAGAATGTGGATTAACTGGATTGAATTGAATTGAATTTTAATTAAAAAGGGATTTGATGTTGTTTTGTGGTTTATGCTATTTGAGATCTGTAGATTAGTAATTTGACTAGTTTAATCGATATAAAGCAGAGATTGAAATTGATTTGGATTTTGTGTGGAGTTGAGTCGAGTTGTGTCGACTTTTCCATACAAAAACAGAGTCGACTTCAAGTTTTGGCTCATAACTTCGATCCCATGCTGACTTGACTGCCATAAATCAGTTGCCAAGCTCAAAATTCAACCAAAAATCAGTTGCCAAACTCAAAATTTAACCAAAAATCCACTCATATTCTTCCAATTTCACCATCATCAACTCTTTTATCCCCTGCTAAGTCCGTTTACATAAACCAATAATTACCTAACCTAGCCAACTCAAACAGCAACTTGCTCATTCACCTTGCACCAAATTCTTAAGTCATTCAACCCAACTGAAATAAAAAAAATGCTTTAGTTCTCCCCCATAATTAAAATATTACCTAAATAAAATCCACCACGCCAAGCCCACATTTATATTATTTTATTTTTGCAATCAACTTTCTCAACTGAATTCGTTGCATTGGTTCGCATATAAAAAAAAGACTATTGGAACATCGATTGGTCTCACGTATAAATTGAAAGTTAGAAAAAAAAAAAAAAATTATCTAATAGTCTTGACAACAGTCTCGCAAAATGAATAGACGGTAAAAAAATAAATTTCTGCAGTAATAGCTAATTGGATCGAAAATATTCAATGCATGGCACAGTGAATTGTGTGATAAAAATCGATTGTTGCCATTTTCGGGTTGTCTATAATTTTGTAAGTGTCTTGTTTTCCTCTTTTTCATTTTAAACATAGCTCGTATGCACGGTGCATACAATTTTTTTTTTTTTTTTGTGAACAAATCTAATCCATAAATCCGTAAGCGATTGTACATATATATATAAATTTATGTAACACGATTGAGAGTGAATTTTATATCTTAATATTAAGCAGCTCTATAATGCAAAAAAAACGACGTGGAAGCAAGAAAAAAATAAAATTATAATGATGGCAAAAAAAAAAGAGAAATATATAAACTAAAGTGATGCAACACAGATGGATGAATGTAATAATTTCATATTTATTTTTTTTTTTGCTCCATCTTACTCCATCCATCTTTCAAGTTAGTTGCCTTGTTTGATGTTGAAGCTATATCGCACTGCTTGTGGTTTAACGAATCTATCAAAGCATAAGATCGTGTGTCGTGTTTAGTTCATTTTGTAGCGTTTTAGATTAGTTTTTGGGAAGGTAGAAGAGGTTTTGTCGATTTGGTATGCTGAATTCAGCACTATTCAGCTACATGTAGTTGACATCAGCAATATTTTGATTAGTTTAGTTGAACTTAACATTAACTAGATCAAATTGTCTGAATTCAGCTCTATTTATCAAATTTTTATATAGAATTCAGTAAAATTCAGTTTAATTCAGCAACATTTAGCTCGATTTGATTGAATTTAGCACTGTTTAGCTCATAATGTCCGAATTAAGCACTGTTTAGCTCATACTGTCTGAATTCAGCTTTATTTACAAATTTCATGGAAAATTTATCACTTTTGAACTCAAATAAGGACAATTTGATGTTTACGAGATCTATTCAGTTTCATTCAGCCCTATTCAGCTTCATTCAACTCAATTCAGCAGAAATCAACTTAATTTCCCTAAACTAACCTTAGCTCTTCTGATTTAATTTAAGTTTTTCCACAAATCACTTAAATTTTCCATCAAAAGCTCTCTCTATTTACCTTCAATCATTTATTCTATTTGCACAACTTTATGAGGATCATCATCTGTCTTTTTGTGCATATTAATAACATAAACATCAGTTTACTTTGTTAAATTACAAAAGCGTTCACTTTTTTTTATACGTGTTTCAAAACACATTTTCATCGCGCAAGAAGAAATAAAAAAAAGGAACAAAGTAAATAAATAAGTTTGTTATTTTCGTCATTACTTTAAAACACACAGAACGTGCGAGAGAAATACAAAACAGCGCAAAAGATACTTTCAGCTGTACAAGCACAAATTGCTATCGTCAGTATTGACGATATGAGAAATATGTTCGATCTTCAACAGGTTCGTGAAAAGTAAATAACATGGAAAATCAATTTGGAGTTGTATAAAAAAATATAAAATATAAAATGAAAACAGAAGCATCGCGTGTCATCTTATAGCTCCGGTATATTTAATATTGAGAACAAAAATATAAATTAAGTTTTTTGAGTTGGGAAAGATTCAAGATGTTTACCGGATTAGTTTAAAGCGGAAATTGTATTTTTTGGTTAGATTTGAAAAATAAAATGAAGGATTTTACTCACTTCGAAAAGTTTTTATGGAATATTTTGAAATTAAGGAGACATTTAAAGAGATTTGATAGTTTATAGTATAGTTTGGAGCGGCAACTCTCAAATGAGATTGAAATATTGGATATTGATGCTTTAAAAGAAGAAAAATTTGAAATTTTTCAAAATTCCACGTGGTTTTTGAAAATTTATTATTAAAATTCGTTTTAACATCAAAATCTGACTTCAATACATAATATCACATTCCTAAATCCAAGAAATTTCACAAATCCACTGCAGAATTCCAGTTTCAATCATAACGTATCTATTCATTCAAAGAAAGTGCAATAAAATTTATTGAATGGAAAACAAGATGTGCTGAATTTTTACATGCACATAAGCATAAAAGTGAATTTTTCCAACTGATTGCATCATAAAAGCTTATCAATTTTTATGCATTTTCAAAATATAAAAAAAAAAATTCACAATTTTTTACTATTTGTTCGCTGATTGCATTGAAGAAAATTGAATTTTACGGAGAATATTTTTAATGGAATTTTTACCATCGCCATGAAAAAAACTTGTTGAGCATGTTAAGCTTAACTTTACATGGAAAAAAAAGTATGAAATGAACGATAACGACAATGACAGGAGGTGAAAGAACGAATACGAGGAAGGAGATGAGATCCTATTAAGATAATTCTCTATAATATCACCTTCCGGACATGCAAATATTGAACTGTAAATTGCACATCTGTGCTTCTACAGAATATCATACATGAAACTAAGTTCTATTGGATGTGAATGAAGACAATCAATTATCTACTCCGAAATGGATATATGGATTAATACAATTTATCATCCAACGTCCAACAATAGAATGAGAATTAAGAATAATTTATTTATTGATAGAATTATTAATTGAGTTAGTTTGTTGTGGAAAGCTTTGGAACGTGGGAGAGTATTCTAGGTTAACAAAAGGTTTTCTAACTTTAGAAGATGTGCATTTAGGTCATATCGATGCAAGTCAGCTGTACTCAATGCAACTAAGCTCATATAAACGCAGTTGAGCTCCTTTTTGTGTATTTTAAAGATTTAATCTAATTTATCAACCAGAAACAGGACAGAACATACTTCGAATAAATTTATTCTACTTCAACCCCCACACATAGATTCTAAATTGCACTATCCCAAGATAACAAACGATCTGCAGTGCACTAAAACAATCTTTAAGCTTCCACAACGTTGTCAGATAGAATATAACAAGCTATTTATTCTCAACAGAGATTACACGTAATAAGGTACAATATGCATCACCAACGTTTTTTTTTTTCTTCCTCTTCTTTCACAAACATAATTGGATTTTTACGAAACAATCATTTCAGCTTTTATCGTACCATTGATAAACTGTGCAAATACATTTCTTGTCGTTCATTTAATTTTAACAGCAAAAGTAGCAACAACAACAACAAAAAAATGAGAAGTAAGAAGAAGAATTGCGCAATGTTGATGAGATAATTAAGTTTTGTATCCACTCTATTATAATCGTCACCATCTGGCATGTGCACATGTATGTATGAGTTCAACATAATAAGTTAGAAATGTCATAAAGCCAAATATCATTTTTTTTTTGCTTCTTTCTGTTCATTTGTAGTTGTTGCTGCTTCTATTGCCTCAGTCTAATTTCATTCGGGCGGTGACAGTTATGTGAGCTATAAAATGGATTTTTTTTGCAACAAACCACAACTTGATCAATGCAAAAAAAAAACAGTATTTCAATTTTATTTTTTGCTTTTTCAATTTAACGCTATTCTTGCAATTATAAAATTACAGTTTCACAGTTCAGTAGCGATATACAAGCGGATATCTATCACGTATTTTTAATTTGCGAGCATGTCATGCTACATTGATGCCATCAATATTGTGTTGTACAATTACTGTGGATAAATAGATGTGAGCATAGGTATTGGCGATATAAAGGGATGGAAAGTTTTTTTGGGTGGAAATAATTGGGATTTAGAAACTTTTTTTGGAAGAGAAACTTTATGGTAAAGAATGCAAAAAGTGAAATTTGGTGGAGAATTTAGAAAAATTTTTAAACGCAGGTCTTTGAAAAACACGTGGTTTTTGAGTAAAATTGGAATTTCTTGAAATTCTGCAATTCAATTGCAATGAATTTATACTTTTTCGATTGCTGCCATCGTGTTAAGTAAGATGAACTATACTTTTTAAATATTAAGCTTGTATATTGCAAAAAGTTCAACAAAAACTTTTCGAAGTGAGAAAATCCGCCATTTTCTATTTTTTTGTGAAATTTTCCTTGAAATTCCAAACAAATATGCATCTCTACTGATTCTATAGTTTCAAATTAGCAATATATGATTGAAAAAACATTTCAAACTCGACATGTTGCGGGTTATTAATTTATATCTGCACATGCTTTAGTTTCTACAAAACAAAATGAATATTTCATATTGCAAAAATATAAATAAAATTGCGATGCAAAATATGGAAACACAAAATTGATTTATATGCAATTGCAATTGCTATGGCCAATTGAGGGAAAACGATTTTTTTTTGCAAAAAAATGCAGCAATTGATGTGCAATATTGATGAATACAATATGTGTGTGCATGTGCCTCCTTTCGCCCATTAAACCATCATACCTAATAGCCTTTGATGTCACTTTTACTATTCCATTTGAATGTGAAGCAGTAGCGAGTCGGTAGTCAGCAAAATGGCAATAAAAAAATATCTGTGCACACAATAAATTGCATTTTATGGACGGTTTTTAAAAAGAAGAAATGTTAGGGAGAGTAAAGACAAAAAAGAGCTTGACAGTCGTGTAGTCGTTGCCTCATTGTATGTTGTGTTTTTGTTAAAACAATAATATATGAACCACATGTGGCTATTAACATTAACTTCTTAAAAAATAGAGAAGAAAGGTATTGTGAATGGTTGTATAACTATGCTGAGCATTCTGGTCAAACCCAACTATGGTTGTAATTTTACAAAAAATTCAATTATCTTCACTAATAGAAACTCACATAAATTCACGTCACTTATAATGACATAATCATTAAACAAATATTCCTTTCTAACAACTTTTTATGACCTTTCATTCAATTTCTCCTCATTTACTATTTAATTTTTATGGATATGGTAAAAAGTTTTAATAATAATAAATTTAAAGCAATTAACAAGTTGCTCATAATAATAAACAAAGACCGAAAGTTGTGAACCAAAAATCAATCAAATATGAGTAAATCCATGCAGTTTTTTGTTAGGTTTTAATGATTATGTCCGTATTAATCATCTTAACTCTATCTTTATGAATTATCTCAGTTTTATTACTTTTTCATTGATGATAAATTGATGGGATGGAAAGTTGGAAGGTTATTTGGGAAGTTTTGATGATCAAGCGATTTTTAGAGAGCAAATTGAGCTTTTATTACTCAAAATTGAGTTGCAGTCACTTAAGCTGACTTCTGGGGTATTCCCTATCCATCTACACAAATGAGATTGTAAGAGTAAGCTACTGACTTAAAGGTCATTTCCCTCCAATTCCCAAGATTGCCAAACCACATATTTCCCCACAATTCAATCACAATCAACTCCATCACCTGGATAACCTCGTAAAACAACAAAATGTCATCAAGATAAACCAATCAGCAACAACCCAAAAAAATCAGGTCAATCTCAAACAATTCCAGTTAATCAAATATTTGGTCGAATTATGTTAGAAGTAAAAATTCATTTATCATTCAATAAACAACATTTCCCATACATGCTGTCAAGACAAGCTGTCAATTATCAAGCCATATGATCAATCTATAAACAAAGTTGGACAAAAAGCAGAAAGTTTTGTTATTCTTCTCACCCTCAACAGATCGACAGCATCCAAGACCGTTAATGTCTGACTATCTATCATATTTAACGTTTTATGAATGAATCTATAGATCTGTGAGGCTCTCTATTCAAGTCAGAAATTAACCACATATGTAATAAGCCACAAGATAGTCATCATATGCTGCTATGGAGACGACTATGTTGGTGGACTATGTCTTTTTACGCTAGAAATAATGTGAAATAACTACAAGATTTTAAAATGAAATAAATGAGATTGAAATTGTGCAATTTGATACAATGTTGTTGTTATGGATGATGGATGGAGCTGGTGGACAGTGGAGTTGATTTTGGGAGATTACTTGGAAAGTTTGGAGTTCAAATCTTTGGATTTTGAGTCAAAATTGAATAAACTAATTCAAAAAAATTGAAAATAGCTTAAAAATAGCCAAAAAACCTTTGAAATCTCTTGAAATTTCCCACAAACATTCAATCCAATTTCGATTACTTACACTCCATATCCACAACTCACCCGACCACACACGACACATAACCATAAATTTCTTTCAATTCATTATCATCAAGATTATGTTTTAAAACATTCTGCGGTTAAGCATTCTAATCAATGCTTCCCATATTCCATATCCATATTTATTTTTAATGTCGACGAGATTGTGAAATTATCTGCGGTTCTTATGTGCATATACACAATAATAAATGAAAATATTTTCCCATAAGCCTATCATCATTACATTACACGATGATATTCATTTCTTCTATTTTTATGTAATAATAAGTGTATGTATGGATATTGACAATCAACATTAATATGTTTTTATGCTGAATAATCTCTCTCACATTCGTATCGTTCCTTCAATTGCACATTGATTGTTGCTCTTTATGTTAGCGATGTGATGTGACTATACAAGTGTGAAAAAATTGATATTGGAGGTAATAATGAGGCAATAATAATGTTAATGGAGAGTTTGGTGCTGTTATGTCATTTATAGTTGGGACATTGGAGGTTATTGGCTTTTTTTGTGAAACAATCGATGAGAATTTTCATCAAAATTGTCAAATTATGACGCAATTTCCTAAATTCAGCTTCCATCAAATTATAGAATTCAATTAAATGATTCATCTTGCTGCTAATCTGTCTCATTATGTCACAACTACATGCTGATGACTCAACGCTAATGCAATTTAAATTTCTGCTAAGTAATGCTAATGATTTTAATTTAAAAAATTAATTAACTGGTACTGGATGCTCGTCATCAAGATTAAAAATTCACTATTGTTGCTAATTTGCATAACGTGTCAAGAAAGTAATGTCTTAATCTAATTACGAAACTAACATTTTTAGCATGTAAAATTGTGACTGTGGAATGTCGGAATGTGCTAACCTTCTCAATAATTCATGTCTTTTGGATGACACATGCACGTGTCCAATAGTCAAGTGCGTATGCTAAACAAAAAATCAATTAAGCCTCAAATTCAATGACGCTTTATACCCGTCAGCAAATATTATTATTTTTGTGGTTTGGAATGAAGGGCGGAAAGGCCAATAATTAGAAAAAAAAATATAGGAAATTAAAATGGTTTTATTATTTTCACGTGCTTCTGGAATTTTTACTTTATGAATAAGACACGATTTTGAGTTGTTCTATTTTAATTGGGAATGAACAAAAATGGAACATTGTTGGAATTAACTTTTTATTTATTTTAAAATCATCTAAAAAATCGAAGATTTTTAAATTCAGCTTTACTGAATGTGAACTTGAATTTTGCAACATTCTCTTGCATAATTATCGATTCCAAGAATTGCAATCATTTAGCAGCAACAGCAAAAAAAAAAGAGAAAGACACAACCTTTCAGCATTTATAGCTATTTACCAAATCGATCTATCTACCTACTCATGTATAACACGTTAAAAGCTATTAAGAGGGGCAAATATTAACGATATCGAGTAAATAAAAACAACAACTTTTCGACCTTCGGAGGTCTTGAAAAATGTAAATTGTATATCGGTGACAAGTAGCTGTGTTTAAAGTACATTGTTACAATTGTTATAGGCTATTGCAGGTATTGCACGTTTTTAAAGTCGTGAACATTTTATGAAGCTTTTTTTTTGTCTAAGAATGAGAATTATTTTCTTTTTTGTTTTAAAATTCTTGGCATTTTTTGATAAAAATGTTGATTTTTGGGAATGAAAAGTTGAACAGATTTTTAACCAGTTTTTAATCAGTTTTGTGGTCATGAATTTGAGTTTTAACATGCAAATTTGGGAATTTCAAAGAATTTTTAACTTTTTGTTTTTAAAAATTGAATTTAATTTTCAAATTTCATAGCTATAAATAATTCAATTTATATTTTAGAAATTTGTTAAGTTAGATAATCAATTTTTAAATTTCTAAAGAATTTGAATTTCAAAATTTTAAAATTTATTAAAATTCGTCATTATTTTTAAAAAAGTCAATCATATTTATCAATTAATCTTTTATTCCCCAAAAATCCTAAATAAATTTCCAAACCTTTCATCTTTTAACATTTTTCAAATAAAAAAGATTATTTCTAAGTTATTAATTAATTTCTAATTAACTTAAATTTTCACTTCAAACACAAAACAGTTAAAGAAACAATTTTTTTTCTCTCGTGCTAATTCACTCAATCGTTTTGAGATATTTACACAAAAAATAATGAAAAAAGATCACGAAAACCACAACAAAAAAAGATTTTTTTTTGTTTCATTCAAAAAAAAATAAAATTATGTGAACATTTCGTAATAAAACAAAAAAAATTTGAATTAGTACATGAGAAGTAATTGAAATAACAAAAAAAATATTTGCTGTTATTTTGATTGATTTTTCATTCATAAAAAATAGAAACAAAACGAAATGTTTTAGTGAAAAAAAATTTAATCGAGCGTTTAATTTCTGAAATTTTAGATTCGATAAAAGAGATTTTTATGAATGTTTCAGGTTGCGAGATGACTGCAGGGGATTTTATTTTCATTATTGCCGATGATTTTTGTTTTGAGTGACTTTTTGAATGATTTGTTAATTGTTTAATTAATTTTTTGTCATTTTTGGGCTTTGGGGTCAGTCAATTTTGGTTACACATGAATTTTTTGGGTTTGATTTCTCATCTGCAGGCATCCGAGAGGCGCTATTGGGGAATACTTTAAGGTAGAGATAGAAACCCCAACAGACTAGGTCAATGTTCGTGATTATCGAGCATCCTCGACTATATTAATTGAGTTAACTCATGAGCACACTCATTTAAGTGAGTATGCTCATTTGCTGATAGGAAAGAAGATTCATGCCCAGTTACACCTGGAAGTTCAAAAAATTGCCTCAAACCAGGAGAATTTCCCCATATTATTTTCCATCTAAATCTCATTTTTCAACAATTTCATTGCACTTCTCAAGTAGTCATCATCAACAAAACCTGCTCATCCATTTTAAATAAATAGACATGCCCACACTAACCCAATTTTTATTCCAGTTTTCACACTTCTCATTCTAAAATTCTTCATTTCTTCTCAACTATAAATATTCGAAATTAAATGAAACTTCATCGTCGATGAAAGAACCTCAATAATGAGGAAGAAGAAATGCACAAAAGTTATTTTTATTTACTTTAAAATTTTTCATTCAAAAATTGAAAAAATCTCTTTTTTTCAAAACATAATATAATAATACCCGAGCATATATCCACATAATGCCATTATTCATGCACAATTGAGGGCCAATTTTCTCGCTTGCTATATATTCGACCAGCACCAGATCCGAGACTAATGACACAATAACAATTGCTCTATTGATTCACCAAAAAAAAAAAAAAAAATAAAATTCAATTCACATGACGGTTACTGACACTGGTTACACATTTGCTTTTGGCCTGTTGCGTGGCGTTCAATTTCATTATGAAGACATGCCTCCGATTGACACAATTTTTTTCGATTTTTTTTTTCGTTTATTCCATATTCTCGCTCTCTTCGTAAACTCATTCTACTTGTTGCTGTGTGTAATATTTATTTTATTTGGAACTGCCGTTTGTTGCTGTTCATTCTGTTTCACTTTCAAAAAAACCTAATTTTTTATATACATTTTTTTTTAATGCCATCGTGAGCAAAATGAATGTGGAATCATCGTGCATCGATGGAATGAAAAACTGATATTAAGAAGTAGGCAAGAAGAGGAAAAAAGCAATATTTAAACTTGTCGCACTGTCGGCTGATTGAGATTGGTGCTTTTGGGAATCAGAGGCTTTGAAAAATGGGTTTAGAAGCTCATTGAGAGGTGTCCAGACATGCTTGGGCACTTGACGATGAATTTGACGGTTTTTCATAAAAAAAATGTGACTTTTTTTAGAGTTTAAGACTGCCAGTACCCCAGGGTATGCACAGGAATGCACAAAACAAATATGTCAAACAACTCAGCCATCCAAACCAGTTCCATCAACAACAAAAGGTCAATTAATTTATTAGTTGTCCTAGGCCAGGGTGAAATAGATGTAAAGTCAATTTAGAGCTACATTTATAGCCAACAGGTTTAATACCAAGCATTCCATTCCCTCAATTCAAGTTAAATCACATCCATAACCGCCTCAACATATCCAGAAAAAAAATTATATACCAAAATGCTAATTAATAGTCTCTGTTCAACTGAAAATGCCAAAGTACCAATCCTTCTGTTGGCAACCACAGATATATCAGGTAGATTTTTGCATCTTCAATAAGCGATTGACTCAATAATTTTTTGTTTAAGTCGCAATATTATCACAAAAAACATAAGTGAAGTTCTTCTTCATATTTTTGAGTCTATAAACGAGCCATAAAGTAATCTGCGATGTTGTCAATATAGATGTTGATGGATTGACTGCAAATGAGCTAAGACTTATCTTTTAAAATCTTCTAAAGCACAATTTATTGTGCTTGCTTAAAATCAACACACGAAGACGGAAGATTTAAAAGATTTGACTTAATTTGATTGTTGATTTCTCATCGCTTTCAATTTCTATAATTTATTAATGCTCAATATGAGTAAATTGCCTATCAGCAAGAATTCTCGTTTGCCTGTATCTATATTGACAGATATTCTTTTATAACAGGTTCCAATACACGTTTTTCATCCTCTCTGTACTTAATATCACCAAGTCAAGATAATTTGAATTGAGCTTGTCGTTTTACTTCTTATGTTTGCTTTTCTGGCATTTTGAGGGGCATTTTATTCGATTTTTATATTATTTGATCAACATTCGTTGATAAATTTTCTGGTTCTTAATGGACTTAATCTTACGTAAGACTTTATTTAGATCGTGTGACTTTTAAATAAAATTCTACCTTAAAGTTTAGTTTTTGTGGATCAAGAAGATGATTCTCCTTCTTTTTCGTTCGCAATTTCTGGACGTGAGACAATAAAACAGGATTTATTGACTACATACATATGATAAAAAAATTGTTCAGACTTTTAAATATCAACTGGGAATGATGTCACTTTTATTATTTTATTAAAGAGTTTTTTTTGTTGTGTTCAGTTGACGACCAAATGTCTGTCACTTTATTCTCTGCTTTGTTAAATAACAAACATTTTTTATTGACTTGATGAGATTTTGATGGGAATGGGTTTGCTGATGTAATTTAATAATTGAATGTTTAAGACTTGAGAAGCAAAATTTTATAAAATCTCATTGAAAATGAGTTTGAATCTGACTTTTTAGATCGCAAATGATTTCGGCTAATAAAGGATGTTGTTGGTTTCTGAACAGACAACCCTTACTGGCAAATAGACCGCTTTTAAGGTATCGCAGTGGTCTCAGTTGCTTTCTGTACCATGAAAACATACTCTTTGCCTGTTAAGGTACTGAGCAAGCTCAATTACATCACTATATTGATTGGTATAGTTTCGGGTAATATCGACAAATTCACGAAATCCAGACTCCAGAAAACCTTAAAGCAAGTGTCAGAGAAACGCTTTTCAGGACCTTGTTAAGTTCACAACCCAGATTGTTCAAAATTGGAATTCAAAGCAAGTTCAATCGATTTAGATTTTTTCAGAATTTTATACCAACAAAAACCCCACCCAGTAACTTATTTGACAACACATGATTCCATATCCCATTTCAATATTAAATTCCACGTTTATCCCCACAAAAAAAATATTCACAATTTAATAAAAACCTTATCTAAGATAAAACAAACCGTATAAAGTAATAGAAAAGTACTTCGTATTCATATCACATTAGAAATAAAAGATCAAATAAATCCGTGATACTTTCCTTGCTTTTTTTATCATAAACAGCAGCAAGCAGCATTCGATGTAGAGAAAATGGTATATCTACACTTTAGGGTGGGCCAATATATTAATTTTCATATGTACCAAAATCACTCCAAAATCACTTAAAATAACGTTTAATCGTAGTTTTAGTAGTTTTTAGGTAAGTTTTAACAATTTTAGCGAGTTTTGTGTCAAAAAATTTGATTTTAAAATTTCAATATTTTTTGTCGTTTTGGGCTATTTTTGGTTTGTTCATCATATTTTGAGCATAGAAAATTACAAATAATAAAAATTTCAGTTTATGGATCTATTAATTTTTAAATAAAATGAAAACTGATCTGGCCAGATAAACCTAAACCAGATCAGTATTCACGGACATTTTGTAAAAGGGATCATTATTACCCTATGCTGGATCAGTAATCACGGACTTTTTGTAATAGGGATCATAATTACCCTATGCTGGATCAGTATTACCCTATGCTGGATCAGTATTACCCTATGCTGGATCAGTATTCACGAACTTTTTGTAAAAGGGATCATTATTACCCTATGCTGGATCAGTAATCACGGACTTTTTGTAAAAGGGATCATAATTACCCTATGCTGGATCAGTATTACCCTATGCTGGATCAGTATTCAAATTCAAAAAAATTTGATTTTAAAATTTCAATATTTTTTGTCGTTTTGGGCTATTTTTGGTTTGTTCATCATATTTTGAGCATAGAAAATTACAAATAATAAAAATTTCAGTTTATGGATCTATTAATTTTTAAATAAAATGAAAACTGATCTGGCCAGATAAACCTAAACCAGATCAGTATTCACGGACCTACCCTATGCTGGATCAGTATTCACGGACATTTTGTAAAAGGGATCATTGTTACCCTATACTGGATCAGTAATTACGGACATTTTGTAAAAGGGATCATAATTACCCTATGCTGGATCAGTATTACCCTATGCTGGATCAGTAATTACGGACTTTTTTTTAAAATGGATCATTATTACCCTTTGCTGGATCAATATTCATGGATATTTTGGTAAAAATGATCATTGTTATCAATTATGATACAAAAAATATTAAAACCATACCAAAAATAAGGAAAAAAGTTAAATTTTTTTGAAATTTTAAAATTAAATTTTTTGACTCAAAACTACCCAAAACTGTTAAAACTTACCTAAAAACTACTAAAACTACAATTAAACGTTATATTAAGTGTTTTTGGAGTGATTTTGGTCCATATGAAAATTAATATATTGGCCCACCCTAAAGTGTAGTTTAGCCGAGAAAATAACAACAGCACAAAAGAAATGAATAATGGCAACAAAATTTATTATTGAAGTAGAATTTCAACTTGCATTTCATATTTAAATAAATAAATTATTCAAGACAGATATCATTATGAACAATTCATATATACACAGCAACAAGAAATTTATTTAGCTTTGTGGATGAATGGAACTTTTTTTTAAAAAAAATGTGCAATGTGTGTCTCTCAATTCAATTTTTATGAAATGTTGAAATTGTTATTTGATGCTGTTTTTATTGCATTTTCAGCCGAGTAAAACAGAAAAATGTGAAGGAACGTTAAAAACCTTCAATGTTCCCTCTCAATGAATAAGGTCCGGTTTATAATATTTCTCTTGAATTCTACCTTCAATTTTGTATCTTTTCAACAACAAACAATAAGACGATAAATAGAAGTAAACAAGAAATAGCTCGAGATTAATTTCAATTTAATTATTTTTCATGTTCAGTCTGCCTTGTTGTGAGATAGTTCGTTTATAGTCAAAAATAGAGAGATTTCAAGGACGTTGGTTTGGTTTTTATTACGACTTTTTTGATGATTAAAGACAGGTTGATGATTTATAGTTTTATTAGGATTGTTTATGTGATTAAATTGGTTTGTTTTGGAATTTTGAAGCTGATCAAAAGGTTTATAGACATTATTCAAACTAGTGGACATAAATATGTGAGAACTAGGCATCAACTGGACATTAACTTGCCCTAAACCAGTTAAAACATAGTTTTGTCCCTTTATTTTAGGGAAATTTGTTAAAATTTCATCAAAATTACTAGAAACCAAATCCAAAAAACCCAACAAGTCAGTGTAGTATCGCTATCAGTAACCCCAATAAATCTACATTGCAAAATCACCCAAAACACTCTGAATCATCCCATTATCTCACTAAACAGACATTTGACATTTTCACAAATCCTTATTTTTCATCCACAATTTCGACATTTCACACATTTTCACCTCATTTCATAATTTTTTTTTTATGTGCATTTTATCGATAAGATTATTTGTCAAGCCTTATCATCCCAGCAATATTAATTTATTATTATTAATGTATTCATAAATAATAGCGCAAAATGCGGTGAACGTTGATCCAGATTAGCCTAAAAAAAAAGTTACAAGCAAGTAGGTTGTTTGTGGGCTGTAAATGCTGCCATTTAAACTTGCTAATCCCCAACCCTTTTATTATCTCATAAAAAAGTATATGTCTCTTAATATTGCAATGCGATACTCGTATGGATATAATTTACATCATTAACATTTAATTGAAAATCGAAATAAAAAAATGTGTAATATTAATAAATTGAATGCAGAAAATAATTAAATTGCAGCAAAAAAAAATTGAACAATTTGCAAAATAAATTTTTTATGAAATGTGTGGCATTTTAATGGAAAATAACAAGCGCTACCTAGATACGCTCCGTGTATTGGTCGATTATAAAGGAACGTAAATTATCAAACAAGCTACAAAGTAACAAAATGCGCAAATAATATTGTTGATAACAAAACCAAAAAAACCGAATTGACCAAAAAAAAAAGAGAACCTTCTCAGTTTCTGATTTATTATTTCATGTCACCACAAAAATATTTAATAAATGTAATGGACATAAAATGTAAAGTGAAAAAAGTGTCCACAAAGCAGAGATGCCCAAGAGGCTAGAACGTTCTTATCAGACTGTAAAATATGGTGTTGTGGATATAAGCAGAAAGACTCATATATTCATTTAAATATATGTACTAAGTAGAAATAACATAGTAAATGGAAAAACACTTCAAATTCATATGTGATGATGATCGTGAAATATGGTATTGTATATACGGCATAGTATTGTAGTGACAATAATAGATTTTTGATGTGGATGTTGATAGGGGAATAAGCGCATTTTTAACCATCTGTTTTTGAGTGATTAATGGACTAATTTAGTCATACAGGTGGATTTGGAGTGGAATTTAGCTTTTTCTTAACAATTTCATGGATTTTTTGACAATATTTGACAAAATATTGTAAATTCTTAAAAAATTCATCATAATTACCCCTAAAAATCCCCCAAACTCTCCAAAAAACCCCTCAAAATCCACTTCACAACCAAAAAGAAAGAAGGGCAAATATGATGGCTGTGTGAAATGACATTAAAGTGACATTAACATTTTGTGTTTGAAATATAAAAAAATAATAATCAGCACATATAGAAGTAAATACACAATACAGCACATTGTGCACATATCTGATTTATTTGTGTGACGTTTATAATTTTTTGTTTTATTTTATTTTTTTCTACTGTGTCGATTAGTGAGAAGAGGAAATAAATAGAAATAAAATAGAAAATTATATCAGAAGCTTTTGCGTAGATTGTAGAATTTTTTGTTGTTTCGTGCCTCGTCTAGCCTGTAATTTTCCCGGTCTCAAAGCTTAATTTGCTATCAGTGATGTAAAATCTGAATTTTAAATTTAATACAAATGCAATTTTTTTAGCTCACGATTTAGTTTGGCGTAATTTTTATATAAAGCTATAGAATAGCTAGGTTTTGTGATCTTGAAATAAAATTCTAAAATATACACTAATTGTCTTCCTTCTTAACACCCCCCACCATCCAAATAAATGCAACAAAATATAAAAATTTAATATCGACCATGCAAAACAATTAGCATTTAGCAATCGTAAGGAAATTTCGGCTTCATGATTGATTATTCATGCGGAACTGTTTAATCGCAAACACAAAACTGCTTCCTAAATGTCAAAATAATATTTAATTTGAACCGCAAAGTGCTGTTTGTTTTTTTTTTTACCTTCTCGATTCATTTGAGTTCTTAATTGCTTCTTAAAATATTTTTTGAGGAAGTTTGGATTATAAATTATGACGAGAACTGTGAGGTAATGTCAAGTTGTGGAAAGAAAAAGGAGTTTTTTTGGCTTTGCGGGGGGTTTAAGGTGATTGGAATTTGGCATGGATCAGGACAATTGCTGCTCCGTGTCCTGGAAGGCGCGTGGGTCCAAAAGTGCTGTAAATTCGGCCTCAAGTCAACATGACTCAGAGTTCAGGCCAGATTCGATAGAATCCGGCTTCAAACCAGCGTCAAAACGAGTCATCATGCGCTTTCCGAGCTTATTTCCCACAAATCTTCAACAATGTCTACCAGTAACCTAAACTCTAATCAACAATATCTCGAAATTCCCATTTACTTTCTCATAAAAAAGCACATTAACCAGCATAAATTCACTGCTGCTCATTTCATGTACTTTAGCGTACTTCGACGAATCAATTACCAACAATTTCTTTCATCTCTTCTGCCTAACATTGCATCATACTCTAATTAATTTCTCAATTTCTATTTTATTTTTCTTTCTTCTTTTCGCTTTTCATAACCAAAGATAGTCACGAATTGATCATCATCAGTTGCCGATAATTGTATTGATTTGAAGATGAAATTGATGATCGAATGAAGTTGTAAAGTTGTTTTATGATTTTTGGATAGGCTTGGGTGGTATTAAGTTGTGTAACTGTACAGAATGAGCGATGATTGTCTATTATGTTCAAATTGATGCAGGATGTAAGAAAATTGCTAAAATTTACAACTTAGATTCAGTTTCAATGCAGCAAAAGCCATCAAACTAACAAGGACTTTACATAATCCTCGACAACAACTCTAAACTTAAAATTCACAAAGAAGTGAAACTCATCAATAAGAAAAGTCACAAAAAAAAGTCATCAAACTGCATTTCAATATCCGGGAGTCGATGAATAACGTTTGACAACCAATCGATTACCGTTCAAATTTCATATTTTTTTGCCCTGACGATAGCAAAAAAAAATGGTTTTTTGCGGTCACAAAGTGCGTAATGATTTTTTTTTGGGCGACTTAATTTGTATGCAATTTTTTTGCTTTGCTTTGATTTGTACAAAATTGGAATTTACGTACGCGAATTTAAAACAAAAAATCGAAAGTGTCGTCACATTTGCATTTTTATAGCTTCACAAAACAACAACAAATTACAAAGAAAAAAAAATGAAAAGTTTTGCGAAAAAAAAAAATAAAATAAAAATATACAAACGGTCGCATTAAGGTTGATAACGAACGGACTATTATGTCAGTCTCATCAAATTTTACGATCGTTGAACTTTTAACCGTAGAATATGAATTATTATCTCATACTCTCGCGACTTCACGATTCTGTCCTATTCATCGTGCAATCACAATCAGTTTTTGCAAATTTAAGTATGATTTTTTTTTTTTTTGAGAAGTCCGCGTGACTAGAAAAATAAAGGAATTTTTCGAATTTTATTTATTTGTACACACGTGTAAATGACGCTTATGAATTTAAATTGGATTTTGAGGATTGAACATACACGTATGCGACAAATAAAAATTTACCTGGCGGCTTTCATGACTCTTGACCTTTTTACTGTGCTTCTTTACTTCTTTCCAAAATAAAATAAAAAAAAAAGATATTATTTTTGGTAACAAAATCGATTTTTTTTTTCTTTCTGTGTTTGTGGTATGTGAGGCTTATATAAGTTCTGGTTGAACACAAAAAAAAAGATATATTTTGTGTGTTGATGGTCGTGTTTAGAGCATAAATAAATGAATACACAAAAGTTGCTCTTCATCTATATATAGATAGCATGTTCACTTGTTGAGACAGTGAAGAAGGTACGAAAATTCTTTTTTTTTTGTGTTTTTTTTTAATTTGTTGATGATTTGGTGGTGGTTCTACTTTTAATGACTTCAAGTAAGTGTTTCTGCTTTTAATGATTGGGATTTTTGGGGGGTTAATTGTTAAATAATCTGCAATAAAACTGCATCAACTAATGGTTTGAATTTTTGCATCAAATTTTGATTGAATTATTTGCAATAATTTCTGTTTTAACCTTTTGTATCAATTTCTGCTTCAATTTTTTGTGTCATCTTTTGCTTTAACCCATTGCATCGATTTGTGCTTCATGTTTTTCATCAAATTCTGATTAAATTCTTTGCATTGATTTGTGTTTCACACTTTTGCATCAAATTTTGCCTCATTTATTTACATCAATTTCTGTTTTATATCTTTGCATCTATTTGTGCTTCTATTTTTAGCATCAAATTCTGATTCAAGAAACGTTTTGCATCAATTTTTGTTTAAATCCTTTGCATCAATCTCTGCTTCATAAATTTGCCTCAATTTATGCTTCAACAATTTACATCAAAATTTGTTTCATGTATTTGCATCAATTTAAGCTTCACATTTTGCATCAATTTGAGCTTCAACTTTCTGCATTAAATTCTTTTAAAAATCCTTTTTGTATCAATTTTAGCTTCATTAATTCGCATAGATTTCTGCTTCAAATCTTTGCATCAATTTTTGCATCAAATTCTGATGCAACTAACTCATTTGCATCAATTTTTAATCTTTAATCCTTTTGCATCAACAACTAATTCCCTTACAAACACCATTATCTGCATCATTATCGAAAACAAAATGGACTCAAGGGATTCATTCATATTCCAAAAACAATAACTACGACTCTAATCATACCATAGTCTAATTAAATATTAATTACAATGGAATTAATTTGTTTGCCCCTATCACAACAAACTTGTGTACTTTTATTTATAGAAAGCTTATTAACTCTGGTTAATGAAAGGAAGATGACTAGCTCGTATGTGACATCGATGTCGCACATTGAGCATGATATTTATTTTAAGTATTTTTTCTTACTTCTCACGTTTGGCTCACGTTTAAGCTTATGTTTAACTTTCTATATTTATAAATTGACAGTACAAGACTTTTTTAATGGGATTAAATAATTTAATGTGAATGAGAAGTCACGTGAATGTAATTTTTTTGGGAGGTAATAGAGCTGTGGAGGGTGTGATGGCATTTTAGGAGATGATTGAACCTTTATTTTGACTTTTGGTAAACAAATTCGCAATTTTTGATCAATTTTTTGCCATTTTACTTCTTATTTATTTAAAACAGAGTTGCAACTGTTATAGGAGGACCTGACTAGCTAGACCTGATACCGATCAGGCCTGTGACCGACCAACGAACCAAGGACAGATGGACTGCTTCCTTTAACCTACCAAAAAATACAACTCTGGTCTCCAAATCAATTTTATCTTCAATTTTGCCTTCAAATTCTCAAAGCCGTCAAGTCAATTTTTTAATTAATTAAAATTCCCAATCAAAAAATGTCAAATTTATCATTTTTGATTCCAACACGATGTCATTTGCTATCTTTACATTCCAACAAATTACTTTTCCGCTCATTTCTAATTTAATTTTTCATTACTTTTCTCTCCGTTTGTACGCGGAAACTTTTTCAATGCAATTTGTCGTTTTAAAAATCGCAGAAAGATATTTTTTACTTCTTCTTTAATTTCAAAATGTCATAAAACCGCATAAAAAAAACATCTGCATGAGCTCATAATCTGTGTGTGAATAATAAAAAAATAATCTTTTAATGAACATTGGAAACCGCATTGAAAAAAAAATTACAAAAGTCCTCGTGTTATTGATCGAGGGACTTAAGCGCATTTTTGTCCCAGCGATCAGTAATTGATTAACAAGTCACTTCCAGACCTAAAACACAAGATCCAGTAAGATCCAGGTCAATTCCAGACCTTAAAAACCGAGATCCAGTAAGATCCAGGTCACTTCCAGATATTAAAAACAAGATCCATATAAAACTTCCAAAAATTTAAGAACTTCATCATTTAACGGATTTTCATAATTCAAACCTCATAACGGTCAAAAAAAATTCAAACATTGTTCAGTAAACACTGTAAAAACATTGACAAACATTGAAAAACACTGTAAAACAACGAAAAAACGTGTTGTTGTTTTTGTTGTTGTTGTAAATGAAAATAAAAATTGTTAATTATAGTATTTATGCTAGTATTTGAAACTTCTAAATGACCGATAACCCAATAAATCGATAGAACTAAGCTATTAAAACAAACTAGAGCTCTCTACGATGTCTAGTTTTCGAGATCTCGCGTTCCAGCCGAACAGCCGAACGAACAGCCGAACGAACGAACAAAGTGCATTATTAAGCTACCTTTTTGAAAACAAGTTTCAAAAATGCGCTAAAAAACAGTCAATTGAAGAAATGCTCTGACTTCATTTACTTATTTCTTTTTATTATATTTTATTAGTTTAGTGGTTTTCATATTAAAAACTTTACATATTGTGAGATAGATAAATTTCACCACATACTCTAGTTTATTAGTTTTCCATGTGTGTGAGGAAATGGAAAGAATGTTGAGGCTTGGATACTTTTGGATGATTTTTTCAGGAGTGATTTTGTGATTTTTTGGAGCATTTTATAACTTTTCAGACGTTTTTAAAGATTTTTAAAAGAAATTTTAAGCAAAAATGTTCAAAATCGTACAACGCCTTCCACTTTTGACCACTTTGGCTATTTGTGCCATTTACAAGACATTTGAGATCAAAACACCATCAAAAGTAGCACAACTAACACGACTTTCGACAATTTTCTACAAAAAAGACACAAAGTCGCACAATACACACCACTATTCCACATACCAGCACACCCAACCATCATAATTATCTTGAAATCTAACAAAGCGTCTGCCCCTAATTCCTCAGATCATTTAATAGTACTAAAAGTTCTGTCTGCAACATATGTAGTTTTGGCAAATGAAACTCATAGTTTTAAATTCCCTACTGGCATTGAAAATTGGGTTACAAAACTAACTCATTAGAATTCTTATAAGTCAGAATTTTTTCTCATCCTACCTTGTACGAAAAGGTACTACACTTGTCCAAAATGAAGAAAAACTTGATAAAAGCATTTACCGTTTAAATTATTTATAAAAGAAAAAAACTGAGAAACTTATCAATTAACCTTCGTAAAATAAAATGAAAATAGAGCTATGATTCTATTTTTAAATACCTCTTCAGTGTTTTTGTTCTACAGCGATATTTTGAAGCATTGTCATGAATTATTTGTTAGGTATTGATTATCAGTGTTATTTATTTTCTACAGAATGCTTGTTGAGTGTTTTAAATTTATGAGTGTTTAGTATAGAAAAGGGATGAAGATTTATTTAAGCTTAGCTGTAGCTGAACTGCAGCTGAGTTATAGTTAAGCAGTAGTTGAACTGTAGCCGAGTTGTAGCTAAGCTGTGTCTAAGCTGTAGTCAAGTATTATCTGAACTGAAGCTGAGCTGAGCTGAGCTGATACTGAGCTGAACTGAGCTACTGAGCTGAGCTGAGCTACTGGGCTGAGCTGAGCTACTGGGCTGAGCCGAGCTACTGAGCTGAAGTTAGTTGCAGTTGAGTTTAAGCTGAGTTATAGCTGAGATGCAAATGTCTTGAAGCTGAACTGTAACTGAGCAGTAACTAAGTCGGTTTCTGAGCTTAAGATAAACTATAGCTGAGCTGAAACTAAAGCTTAGCTGTATCTTAAGCTGAGCTGAAACTTAACTGAAGCCGACGTGAAGCTTAATTGAAGCTGATCTATAGACGAAGCTGTCGTTGAGCATCAGCTGACGTTGAGCAATAGCTGAAGCTGAGCAGTTGTTGAACTGCTTAATAAAATGAGATATTCAGCTTCCCAATCAAGTTAAAACACAAAGCATGATTGTCATGTGACTCGAATCAACAATTTCGCCAGCAATAAAACTAATAATAGCTTTTAAATATGAATAATAAAAAAAAGATATCCCGACATTATTGCTACAAAATTTTTATGTCCATCTCACGAACTCTTCGACTCCTCCTCATGACTTTTTTATTACACTTCCTTGCATTTCACGGAACACAAAAAAAGCAAAGTTTATTTTGTGTCTATTTATGATTATTTTCAATAGCAATGCAAATGTCAATGCTCTGTTAAGTCTTTTTTGATTATCACATTATAAAAATCAAGTGACACAATCGAGTCTTCATCTTACTCATACTTGAGTCTATTAAATGTCTCATATTTCTCTTTATTTCCAATTTGATTGGTAAAAAGTAAAAGTTTTATTTGGAATCATTAACACTCATCTGTTACGGTTATTTATTTCTATGAATCAACATCTGTCTCTAAATCTGCAATGATTATGATGATGATTGTACTCTGTACTCATATAATGATTGACTGTTCGCTCTCTGCTTGATTCGTGATAATAATTTTACATTTAGCATGTCGTGCAACGTAGATACTCAATATACATGTATGAAAATGTTTTAAAAATGTCAAAAATTTCACCCGATTATTGTATACATGCAAGCCTTGAACAAAATAGCTAAGTGGTCATTGGAAACAATGAGTAAATAAAAAAAAAATAAAAATAATATACAGTGACGAGAATGAGCGAAAGAGTGAGTGATAGACGAGCTTCATTGTCACTTTTTTTTGGCTGCATATTGAAAATAATCATTTGGCCTATGCTGGGTTTGATGAATTTTAAGTCATTTGGGCAATTGTCGCGTTATTTTTGAAATTGACTTTGCAGATTTCAGACTAATTTTAGCTGTAAATGAAGGCAATTTTCAGCTCAAGCATTGCAGCAGCTCGGCTGCAGCATATAAGCAGCTCAGCTCTAACTCAGCTCTAGGTCAACAGGTCCACAAATTCAATTACAACCCAAATCTTTCAACAGTTCAGCGTCAGCCTCAAATCACCTTAATTAAGCATCAAAACTATCAATTGCTTCAATCTCATTTCTTTCGCATAATTTGACCGACTATAGCCATGAAAAGTGAATGCAAAAATGCCTCTCTCTCGCCATAATGACATCAAAATAAACCGAAACAATTGGACTCAAAGTACTTTTTCTCTACATTCATTCGTTCACTTCTTCTTCTTCCCTACATCAGCTGGATTTTTTGCATTCGAAAATTTTCCATTCGCAAAAAAAATCAAAAAGTTTTATTTTTGGCCATGGAATGACTTTAAAAAAAAGAGCGAAAACTGACAATGCAATTGGAATCAAAACACATCATTAAGTGTATGAAAAAATGGCATTAAATGCGTATTATAATTTATATCAAAGTTAATTTTGTGCTTGCATGACTCTTCTCGTTCGTAACTCACACGTGATGTGTCGGTCAATAAATGAAATTATGGCTTTCACTCGGCCACTCGATAAACTTGTGTGTTTGCCTACATTTTGTACTCGAGCGAATCTTGTTTTTTTATTCGCGATATTAAAGAAGAAAAAACATTGAAATGAAGTACGATTGAAATGAAAAAGATGCAAGGAGCTCGTGTTTGTGAAATGTAAATATTTGAGATAAATTTTGATTGTTTAGAAATTTGCTGAAAAAATTTGCAAAATTTCTACTGAATTTTAATTTTGTGAATTTGGTTGTGGTGTGGTTTGGTTTGATTATTAGACGTTTTTGGGGAGCACAACATGCCTTAAAGGCAGTCTAAGGATAAATCGAGTAAAAATTGAAGCTATACAGAAGTTAAAGCTCTTGTAAACCTAAAATGAAGCAAACCCATTCTTGACTAACTGATTGACTCAAAAACGCACACCTACTGACCCAAATTCAGCCCAATTTCTTCTTCTTTTCACTTAACTCACATTCGTAACTTCCACTAATTGCACTTCAAAATACTTTTTTCAAACGCAATTAAGTCCATCGACCATCTTAGTCCCCCATAACACATGTTTATACATAGTTAAATTACGAAAAAATATTTACCAAATCATTTGTTTAATTTCTTCACAATTTAAACAGCGTGGATAGAAGAAAATTTCAAATTTCTCAAAAAACTCACATTTTAATCCGATTATTTTTCAATAAGTCATCGTACTTTTGTGCAATCCCCATAAAGCACACACAAAATAATAATACTGTAGTGTATATACAGTGTACTATGTAATATTACAAATGTATGTATATCAATTTCATTACGCAAGATAGAGACAATTACATTTTATTATTGCATCGAGACAAAAGAAAAAAAAAACGAGAAATAAAAAGAAGACGTTACGTGCTGCTTTGATTTTTATTTTTATTACACAAAGCCTTTTTCTCTTTTCCTTATGCCGTATATACATTAAGATACAAGTAGATGAAGGAAAAGGTCAACTGACAAGAATGGGTACAAAAATCAAGATATGAGATATTCAATGGAAGGAAAAGGAAAGCTCAGTCTTTGACTTGAGGGGGACAAAAGGAGCTTTACAAATTGTATCATAAATGCTGGTTGGGATCATGCAATGTCATGTAATAATTTAACTTTAGTATAGAATTTAAGAATATCATTTATGGAAATGGGTAAGTAATTTAGGAAATTTGTTGTTATTTTTTTTAGAGGTTTTTGGAAGTTAGTTAAGATTGGATGGGATTAATTGAGTTTAAAGGTCAAATTTTTGATGATTTTTGGTTGTCTGAACTTAGAATGTAAATTGTGGTTAGGTACATTGCATTGCTGTACTCTGAGTTTTGCAATTATCATGCATTGATGTCTTAGACATGCTATTGTGTATAATTGAGAATCTATTGCAGTATCTAGGCCTCTTAGAATTGTAAAATCATGAAAAAGGCCTCTAGGAGAGAGGCGGTTGATAGAAACAGTGAAGCATTTAATACTGGAGATTGGCAGAGGGCAGCCAGCGATAGATCCACTTTTAAATACCAACTGAGAGAAATCATGAACCACAGATCATGTCTACGGCCATCGAAGTAAATTAGTAAGAAGAAAAGGTTGCCTAAATTAAGCTTTCAGGTTAAATAACCACAAATTTTCAAAATTGCCAATTTCAAACCCCATTAAAAATTTGCAAAAATTAAAAATTACTACAGATCCATATCTTATTAAATTATGATATTAAATGACACAAGACTATTAATTCATTCAATATTAATCACATAAGCTAACCAGCTCTAATGTCCATAAATGTGATAAATATAAACATTTCATCAGCAACTCGATATTCACTTAATGATGCCGTTATCAAAATTTATGATTTCAATATGCAATAATTTTTTTCATCTTTGCATCACTTAATAATTTTTTTTTTTGCAAAAAATGAGAATGACTATATTAGAGAAAATATATTAAGTCATAGACTGGGCTTCTTATCTTAAATATACAAAAATAACGGAGAAATATTCCAAATATAAAATTTGAATAGATAAGGAGGCACAAAAATAAAAATTTGCAAAAAATTGTCGAGATTATTTATTTGTTTAATGACTTCCATCTGTTCAAACTCTCACTTAGATGTGACAGTGAAAGACGAGATTATTCATTTTTTAATGCAATATCCGCAAACCCCCTGTTAATATGAATGAATTTTATTTTTATAGAAATCATCTTTGATGTTATTCAACTTCCTTTTGAGTGCAGCTAAAAATTGTCCAAAAAATGATGTACAATTATTTTTTTGACAGGCAATTAGCAGTGATAACGGAAATGTCTATTTTGATGTGGTAAATGTTGTGTTTTATTTGGGAGGAAATTCGATTTTTTTTTGGTGATTTTATCTTGGAGTTATGAAGCTGAGTATTAATTGAAGTGTTCCTGAAGACCTATTTCCCTTGTGCATATCTTAAATAGACTCTAGGGCACTTTTGTATATTATTAGCTTTAACTCTAGCAACACAATGCGGCATATCGCATTTTCGCTTTAAAAATGAGTCAATATCAGACATCAAAAGGCTGTCAGGGCAACTTTATGTCTTGCCGCCCTAGAGAACACGTTGTGCTTGGTCAAAAGCTCAAATAGTGACTTTAACAAGCTGATTCAAACCTCAAATTCAACTAACAAACCCCATAATTACATACAGTTAATCAAAGTCACCCAAACAATGACAATATTGACCAAAAAGTATTCAAAAGCTGTCATTCATATTCAAAAAATTCTAAAAATATCACCCGGAGCTATTCATAAATTATAGTAATTAGTTATGATTGTCTGAAAGAACAATATTTTCCAAAATTATTTGTAAATATGTCACATTTATCACGAATAGATTAATTTTTCACGAGGTAATTTTAGGTTCTAATTAAGTCAGTAAACGATAATGAGTTGATATAAATATTTAATTTTGTATAACCATTCATGGATTTTGAGAGGTTTATTTTTAATGCAGAGTTTAAGATTAAAGATTTATAAATTGGAGAATATTTAGTGCTGACCCGAATAGGACGATGTTGCAAAATTTCAGGTTTTGGCATACGAAATGACAAAAACAGCAGTCTAAAGTCATCAGGACATCAACATTGATTGTCCTCAACATAGCGATACCTTACGACTTCATTGCACTGCTAGGGGTAGCATCTCTTTAATTAAAAAACTATATTTCAAACTCCAACTCAATACCACCCAGCAACACACTCCATAAAATCATCAACAATAATCCTCATAACAACATCAATGAAAAAATTAAATTAAATCAACTCAAAGAATGTAAATAAAAATTTTAAAACAACAAAACATGACATGTCTAAAAGGCTTAAGTAGCTATTTGCAGTTCGTAAAATAATTCATGCGATACAAGTAAAATTTTTATGGCTGCCACACGGAAAGTGCACAAAAAAAAATCACACGCTTGTCATAAAAAAAAGTTTTCTGACTTGTGACTTCCATATGGTTATGAATTTTTATCAATAACTTTTGAGTGTGTATGTGTGTCAGATGGGATGGAAGAGGCTCTAGCGGGCAAAGAGATCACTTTTAGGTTTCGTAGTGGTTATTCTGTACCATTAAAGCAGGCTCTTTGCCCGTTAAGCTAGTTGATTTTATTGCTGTTGAAGTTTGGGGTTTTGGGAGTCTAAATTTGAGAAATTGGGCCTTAATGCTCAATAAATTGCAATTTTAAGGCATCAAATTTGATTAATATGCAAAATATAAACGAAAATCACATCAAGATCTCAAACTGTAGTGTGTAAAGAGCTCAAGACTGTCTACATCTGAACTATTTTCTCCAAAAAAACTCATGCAAAAAAAATATTATATTTTAACATAAAAATCACTCTTCATGAAACTCAACGGAATAATTTCATAGAAAAAAAAAGTCGTGATTTATTGATGCACGATAATATTACATGACAGCTTAAAATCGACAAAATATTTTAATATTAAAATATCTCAAGGTATACGAAAGAAAATAAGAGTGACGTGGGCTATTTGATGAAAAGTTTTATGTTAATTTTTTTTCGGGAGAAAAAATTTGCAGAGCTCATTATTTGCAGCTAGCAAAAAAAAGAGTGAGAGAATCAACAATTTTGCAATCTTAAATTCTTCTTACTTTTTCTTTTCGTATCGATTGATCTCGTACAGGTTTTCTCAATTGAAACTTTCACTTTTTTTTTCTGTCTTCTTATTTTCTTTTTACTTCCAATCAATTCAACCTTCTCGAGATTCTCGAGAATTTACTTTAACTGCTTCATGATTACATTTTTTTTATATTGTGTTGTGCACAGCGTATGTACAGTTTGAGCACAATGAAATGAAAGAAAAAGTAAAGAGAATCTGGTAGAAAAATTCAAGCAATGATTGTTTGAGGCTATGGCGATTAAATGTATCAGGCTTGGTGATTTAGCTTGTGGTATGATACCCAGAGTTTGAAGACAAATCGGATTCTGTATGGGAACTACTCAACGGTCGACTCAATGGCTCAATTTGACGGTTTGACTTAGAAGTTCAACGCGTCGGTCGACTTGACGGTTCAACAATATGATTCATTTAAACAACGACTCGACCTCTAGCTCTAGTTTAACCTATGGTAAGGTCTAGACAAACTATACTAGGCTAATGTGCTATCAGAGCTCGAAAAACACTTCAATTCTATATAACGTCGACTCAATTCGACTCATTTTGACTTTGAGTCGACTTCAGGCTCTGCTTGATACTATTAAAGACTCACGTCTTCCTTATATTCCCAGACAATGTGATTCCCAACCCTTGCAAATAAAATGAACTTCACTCAACAGCTTCATTCCTTTTATTCCTCGAATAAAATTAAAATACAAATAGAGAAAACTTATGTGTGCAGTTCGGCAATCTTTTCTTTGAAATTTCAAAGAAATCATCACGCTTTGCAAAAAAAAGATATGTATGCCAGTGGGGAACCATAAAAAAATCTACACACAAAAATATAAAAAAATAATTTTAATTGCATGTCGATGCTGCAAACTAATGGATAATAATCGCGGAAATGTCAGTCGTTAGATTCTCATTTTTAATGCTACGTAAAGCATCATTCTAATAAGCCTATTCAAACTCATCCGCATAGTTCTCGTGTGTGAACATAAATGAATTTTACAGACTGATGATTAATAATTAGTTTTTTTGTTATTTATATGGTTGTTGGCTGTTATGGGTCGGACGCCGTATGTTTTGTGTAATTTACATACATACATGTGAATTATGTTGCTGGATTCTGTGTGAATTTTGGCTTTATTTGTTGCTTGATGTAGTGAAGGCCAAGAATATTGGTCTGTAATTGATTTTTCATGATGACTTTACCTTGGACATGCTTTGATGGATTGGATTTTGGAAGGTATTGCGACTTAAATTTGAATTTGAATTTTTTAAACATAGAATATAATATTTTGGATCAATTAGAGTGCTGGACATCCTGTAGTCTGACCAGAAGTCCAAAATATTCAAATAATCTCAAAAATTTTTCAAAATTTCTCAAAAACATTCAAAATTTAAAGTTTAGCCTTCAATTTTAACAAACCTCACGAGTCAAACTTCGTAAAAATTGCAATAAAAATTTTATTTAACTTTAATTCGAACTTTACTTCAGTCCATTTGCTCGCGGCCTTGCTTTAATATTTTTATTTACTCAGTTCGATTTCTTATGGCGATTTTTTGAACAAGCAAAATCGATAAACTTTTTTTTAAAACCAAATTAAACATAAAAATGCAGTTAAACTAGGGTTTCTGAAAAACGGCATTTTTAAAAAACGGCCGTTTCCGTTTTTTTCCGAAAAACGGCCGTTAACGGGTCCGTTTTTTTATTAGTACCGAAACAATACGTCACATTCAAATTGAAGTCCTTTTTGATTTGCCAAAATATGTACATGAAAAATTTAGTTCTAAAAGTGTACCGCAGGCTAAAAACTTGACGAATAATAATTTTTTTAATTTAAGTTAATAATTAAAAAAATTTTTTGAGTCGAAAAATTAATAAAATTTTTGAAAATTTTCCAAAAATTCAAAGAAAAAGTCATATTAAAAAACGGAAAAACGGCTAGCAAAAAACGGCCGTTTTCCGTTTTTATTTTTTCAAAAAAACGGCCCGTTTTCCGTTTTCGTTAACGGCATCAGAAACCCTAAGTTAAACTACATTAAAAATGTCTTGGCCATAAATAGCATTATTGACCGATATTTTTTTTTGTGCTTTCTGTTACTTAATATTATTTTTTTTTTAAGTATTTAAATTAACCATTATTTTCTTCTTGCTGAGTAAATAAACTTAACGTAATAGTGAGGTAACTGAATCAAAAAGTTTTTTACGTTTTATTGTGAATGGAACCGATTTGAGTTGTCAAAGTTTTTTAAAGGTTTCTATTGTGGAAAATTTTTGTAGATTTTAGGAAGTTTTTAGACAATTTTTCATAAAAATACAAATTTTTTTATTTTTGTAGTAAAAATTAAAGCTTTTTTTTAGGAAATCCTGTTGGTTTTGAACAAAATTTTGTAATTTTTGTTTAAAAAAACCCTTCAAAATTTACAAAATTTATCACAAATTTTAGTGAGTTGTTTTTTGTTCATGTTCAAAAATTTAACTTGTCAATCAACAAATGAAAAATTACACAATTTAAATTCGCAAAAAAATGTAATCTTTTATACAAATTTAAGTAAAATGCTTGAAAAAAATTCAGTACTTTTTTGCTAAATGTACTTTATCAATGAAAAATATTTTTTTAAGTTTTTGCGGACTTTAAAATATTGTAAAATTCTGAATGAATTGTCAAAATATTTTAAGGACATATGTAAATTTAATGATTGACAAGAATGAAAAATTTGTGTATTTTTGAGTCGTAAATTTGTGTTTAAAGTTAAATTGCAGAGTATGAAGTCGATTTGAACTTTATTTATAATCAAACCCGAGAATGCTCTGTCATGTAACTTTGAAGGCTCCACTTAACTTCTTTTGTTACCTCACCAGTGCTTGGAGTCGACTAGAATTCTGCATGAAATCAATTCGTCTTTTCCATACAAAATTCGAGTCGACTTCGAACTCTGATTAACAACAAATGGAAGCGACTTATTTTTGGAAGCCAAATGGACGCCAGACGGAGGCTGCCTCATTCGACGTCAATAAAAGAGGTTTAATAGAGTCTTAAGAGCTTCGTGGCGAAGCATTCTTTATTTGTGTCGCTCGAGATAGAGTCAAGTCGACTCTAACAATCCTCAAAAATCCAAATCAACTTCAACCTCTGCTCAAACGTGATAATATTGCCACAATTGTCCTCAAAAAATTATATATCTATAAATATATTTCACCATTCCCAATAACTCAGTCAAGATATAAAATTTCAATTTTGTTTGCATTTTAATACAGCTGTGACACAAATTTCATGCAAATATTATTGAATGAAACTATTGAACAATATTATTTTTTTCCATCAAATAATAATGACATTTCAGTTTTATCATTTTTCTATAACTCTGATCAACAAATTTCCTCCCACTGGCAATGTTCTTATTCATATTTAATGCACGCAACATTTTCAAGACACAAGAAATCTCATTTTCTATCCGATGCAATGTCATGTGAATGTTTTATAAATTAGTTTTTATTAACTCATAGTCATCAAAATAAAAATGCCTTGAAAGTATCACTTAGACATAACATATGGTTGCAGAAAATGAAAAAATTTATTCGAGAAAAAAGACGAAAAAGATTTATAAATGGAAAGAAATAAACAAGAATGGAGTGGTAATGCGATAATGTAATTCTTTTAGTTTTTATCATCATTCGTTCGTTTTGCTGCAAGACAAGACGAGGGAGATGAGAGTGACTGTTCATTCTATGATAAATTAATATTAAATGATTTATAAGCTGTAAGCTGCATACAAAATGATTATATTTATTGATGTGAATGGTAGTGGATGAAATTAAGAAGAATAGATAGGAAAGGAATGATGTTTTTGGTTTCTTTGCAGCTTATGGAGGGATATTTTGTAATTTGTTACCAAGTACACATCAATTTAGAATAGCCTTAGTCATGTTTTTCACAAATTTCGCAGAAATAATGCAAATTTTTTAATAAATTTGTTGTCAAGATGGAAAAATCTTGGAAAAATCTTAAAAAGCTTTAAAATTCTTAAAGTTTCAAGGTTTGAGCTTATTTTCTAGTTGCATAGCCGAAGAGACAGGGAGCAGGGTCATGAATATGCTCACAAAATTGAGAATCTTCAATCATATTGACTGATCAAGCTCATTTATGTGAGAATGCTCATCGCCTGTTATGAGCCTGATAAAGAATTGGGTCAAGTGATGTAGACACTCGAGCTGTGCTCATTGTCTGTTATGAACCTGCTATAGAATGAGGTCATTGTATGAAGACACCCGAACTGAGCTTTATTTCAATATAAACTCACCATCCCCACTCTCCACAATTTCCACCAAATCCATATTCCCATAAAAATAAGACAAAATAATCCAAGCAAGCAAAATATGTCCATCCAAGGGAAAAGGACATTCATTGCATAAATTAATAGAGACACAATGATTTCTCTAAGGAATCAAGCAAAAAAAAAAACAGCACATCAAATTTATGTGCACAGACAATATTCATTGTACGTGAATCTTAGCATGATAAATAATTATTTTGGGGGTTTCAAGCCAAAAAAAACAAAATTTTTCCTTTCACACTTGTTGACTTCATCATTCTTTCTCTTTTTCGCACGACAGAACAGTCATCATCATCTAAAAATCATGTCATTGTGGTGGTCAATATCACAAAAAAAAGAAGTCGTATCGCGCACACACAAATGTGATTTTTTTTTGATGATATACGAAGTCACAATTTCTATTATAATGCAACAGCATTGAAGGAAATTTTTATATTTTTTCATTCACAATCACATTCAAAAATCATCATCATCATCATCATCATCATGATAATCGCACACAGACATTTTACGAGAGAATCTTCTACGTACAGCACAGTTTTTCATCTGTGAGAGTGTTTGCGGCTTTTTATTTGAAAAGAAAATTTTCCACACTTTTTCTGATGTTTCCATATGGTACAGAAAAAAAAAAGTTGTCATCAGATAGGATGTCAATATTGCAAATTTAAATTAGATGTTCTCAGAGTGACATGTTTGTGTGTCTGACTAGCTAATTTAATCGTCAAGTGACTTTATATTCTTTTTTTTTTTTTTGTAAAAATACACGTAGCACTGCTCGATTATTCTCTCACTTACTCGAATCACACAAAATAAAATTAAATAATTTTTAATAGTAGGAGAAATAAATTTTTATATTATTTTTTTGTTGCCTGCTTACTTGTTAGTGCCAACGTTTCATTTATTTGCCTTTTTTGTACAAAATTATTTCAATTCTCAGCAAAAATAATTTTTCTTTTCAAGCATCCTGTCGATTATTTATTTAAGTTCAATATGTTTCTGTTTTTGTCATCAAATTGACAGACTTTTTTCAAGTTTAGACAGGATTGCTGCTTAAAGGTCAAACAAGTAATCTCGTATGATGCTAATTGACACTTAAGGGGGCAATCATGATAATCAGAATTAAAATAATTGTCAATTACGTATTTTTTGGCCAAATTATATTTAGATTATCAGTTTTGTAGAGGTTTTGCACGTGGATTGGAGTTAAATGATTGTGGATTTCGTAAAAAAGTACGAAATATGTTTTGAAAATTTTGACAATTATTTTGCAATTTAATCGAGCAATACAGAGCAATAAATCACATATTTTGTTGTAAAAATGGTTCGAAATCAGTCGTCACTGTGTCGTTAGAGTTACTTTCTATTCTATGGTTGATACGGCGACACAGCGGTTTCAAAGCACGTCGCCAGTGTCGCTAGGCTGACGAAGACTTTGTGTTGTTCGGGAAAATATGTGAAACCCTTTGCAATTTTATGTTGAATTTCTAAAATTTCCCGGATGTGACATAAAGAATGAAACTTTGTTTTACTTTCAAGGTTTTGTCTATTCTTTTTGCAAACTAAGGTAAATTCGCTTTTTGATGATTCGGAGCAGTACCAACTCTTAATTAATTTCATCAAGCCTTTATCCCAATTTACTAGCATAATCCCTGGTTACACCACTAAAAAGTGGCATTATACCAAAATTTCAAAAACCCACAATGATTTGTAAAGAAATAATCCGAACTCGAAATTAATATCTTACTGATATTGCATTTTAAAACCGCAGTGTATTCAAACATTGATAACTAGCATGAAAAATCGATGAGTTTTTTTTTTCACATCATCATCACATATGGTACATAAATTTTTAATCTTATAATCTTCTATTCTTTTTAAAGACTTTCAGGTCAGTTTCAGCTGTGTTTTGGTAAACATGATTTGAATTTGTTGAATGTTAAAGGTTTGTTAATTTTGGGAATTTTTTGAAAGTTAAGAATTTATTTTTAGTTTTAGTAGAAATTTCAAATTTTGAGGATAAGTCAATGAATTTTGGAATAAATGATAGAATTTTGGAAGAATTGATTGAATTTTAGAGAAATTGATTGATTTTTAAATTAAATAAATAATTCTATTTCTAAATAAATCATATAAAAATTAACAATTTAAATGAAATTAAAAATGCTCAAAAATTTCATCAAAAAATTTAAAATCATTCCTAACTGCCGAGCAATTTTACTAGTTTTTCAAAAAATTGAACTAAATTTAGAGCAAATTTTCAACTTGAAAGCTAATCTGTTGATTTCGCTTATGCCATAAAATTCCAAAAATTTTCGCAAGTCGAAAATAAAAAATTCACAAATAAAAAAATTGTTTATAAAAAAAGTTCATTCATTGATAATTTTAATTACAGATTGCAATTTTTTCCTCGTATTAATCAGCTCAGTAAAATCTCTTTTTGATAGTTTAAATCAATGCATGT
Source organism: Chironomus tepperi (assembly GCF_022539635.2). Lineage (NCBI taxonomy): Eukaryota > Metazoa > Arthropoda > Insecta > Diptera > Chironomidae > Chironomus > Chironomus tepperi. The sequence goes on from NW_027226383.1 coordinate 452,682, forward strand.
GAAAAATAGAAACAAAAAAAAAACTGTATATATAAAGTTTGTACATACCTTCTCATTATATGGATTTATCCAAGCGGATATCATGAAAATGCTTTGCTTTCCCCACTGACCAACTCCGAACAAGTTTAATTTTTTTTTTATATTTTATTTATTTATTTCAATATGTTAGTTTCTTATTAGTTAATTAGCTTCAACTTTGAAATAATTTATTTTTGTTTACTTCTTTCTGATTTCTTTTCGTTCACTTCCGAAAAAAATTGTGTATTTTCACAACTTTTTTCAATTCAACTTTCTTGTAGAAATTTTTACTCTTTTTCCAGTCTTGCAGATATTTTCACAGTTTCAGATTTTTTTTGTCACGATTTTATCACAAAATTTGTCACGATTTTATGATAATTTACTTCTCAGACAAAACTATAAACAGTTCGCACACTTTTAATATTTCTTTAGAATGTGAAAAAAAAACTTGACGCGTTGAATTTTTAATTTCACTTTCAATTTCGTTTGAGGACTTTTTTAAGCTTTTGCTTTCGTTAGTTTTTATTTTTGAATTTTTGAAACTTTTAATTTGTAAAAATTTCAAATTTCTTTTAGTTTTTAATTAAATTTTTGAAATTATTCCACAATTTTTAATGTCTTTAAAACTGCACGAAAATTGTCTTAATTTTTCTCACAAAAATCACGAACAAGTTTATCAGATTTTTTCAAAAATATAATTTCAATGCTACGTTGATTTTATATTTCCGGTGGAATAATTCACGAATTGTTTTGAATTTGATGATTAAAAATTTAAATAGTTCCTTCAACTTCGTTTTTATATTTCTTACAAATCTCCAAAGAATTTTTCAATTTCCTTTTCAATTTTATTTCTCCTTTTTAACTTCACCGCAAAAATTAACAAAAAAAATCCCGAAAGATTTTCTATAAAACTTCCTTACATTCACCGAAATCTATATGATTGCCAAGAAAGATAAGAGAAAAAAAAAAACATTATATATATAATAATATACGTTAAATCGTCGAATTATCTAGAAACAGCAACACCGTATGTGAGATATATTTTCATACTTTTTTTATTTTCGCCCCTAACGACTCAAAATAAGAAATATTCTCAGTGTTGTGGCTCTATAGCAACAATATGATCCGAAAAAATGCTTTGAAAATGCACAAATTCTCAATCATATGGCCACTATGCCATCAAATTTTCGTACCTCAAATATACTAATTTCTGTAACAGATTTTTTTCTGTTTATTTTCCTTTCCCTCGAAGAAACAAAACAACAAAAACTTCTTTACAAAATTAAAAAAAAAAACAGCCACAAAATTCAACTCAAAATCTACTTTTTCTTTACTAATTACTGTTTATGTCTTATTTTAATTGTCTAAAATAATTCTTTTTTTTTTCGTTAATTCTTTTTTTTCGCGAAAAAAAAAACTGAATAACAATCAATCCGAAACTGAATTTCTTTCTTTTTTCCCTTCTTGCACTTCTATTTATTTTTATTTTGTATATTTTTTTTTTCTTTTCTTTTCTTTTTATTTTCTTTTTTTTTATATTTTCAAAAATAGCTCTCGTTAAACGCGACTAACGCGACTTATTCCGTAAGCTGACACGTTGAGAATGAATCGAGAGTAGAGTGCAACTTAATTTTTTTTTTTTTTACATTTTCGGCTCTGCGAAGCCGAAGAACTCCGCACATACAGAAGCTATTTGTGTCGACGAAAACGAACAGCTGAAATTTGTGATTGTATAGATGCTCAACTTGTAGCGTGTACGAAAATGATGTCGACATAAAATAATGGCTATATAGCGGTTCGGTGTGAGAGAGAGATAGACTGTGAGAGACTGACGAGAGTTTTTCGACTCAATTTGGTTGTTGTTGTTGTTTGTTGAGAGAAAAATTCATTGAACAAAAATTTTCCTTAACCGAGACGAGCTTTTTGATGCTTTTTACATGATGCACATATGGATGTGCTTGTTACTATATTTATTTACATGGAGATTCATGTGTAAATGATTATTTGTGAGCTGATGTTATTTCCTGTGTTATTCTTTGTAAATATTAGAAATATTTAATGGAATTCCTGTCGGGGATGCATGATTTTTCCTGGTTAGATGGATGATAATTCTATGAAAATGAACACGCCTGTGGGTGCATAATAATTAGCTTTGTGAAATGTTCTTTTTTGATCGTCAGATATAATAAATGTTCCAGCATATCCACAAAAGTAATTTCCTGAGAAATTTTTCCGGCTAATTTCCCCATGAAATTGTATCTTTTGTTGAATCTAGAATGAAAATTGAGGCGGAAAAATTCATAGGAAAATTATTGCTTCCGTTGATTGCGATGTAAGAGCTGTGGGCTGATTAAGTCATTGATTTTGTGTGTCTAAAATAGAATATTGTAAATATTGTCATGTGCTGACTTTTATAATGCATTAAAGCCCTGGAGGAACATCACGTAATCATCAAAACACAATCACGTCACTTTGAGGATGGTTTGGACGTCACAAAGACCATGTGGTAGGATGGTAAGGATTCCTGAGTGATACATGACTCTATTTAGCATTTATCTAGTAACTACGTGAAGATTGAAGCTTATATAGACTCCATATGGATTCCATATGGTTGCATTTGCATACTATTGTGTGTCTTAGAATGAACTTTTCAATTTGAACTGTAGAAATGTGCCACGTGGGCGTCAAAAGAACTCATGGAAGGAAGCTGTTTATCAAGATAATATTACAGTTGGAATCGAGAATCGGCACGCGGTAGACAGCGAAAGAGCTAGTTTTAAGCGACATCTAAGAATTGTTTTGGATCACAATTGGCCTGTACAATCAGAAAAGTAAGTAATTATAGAAATCTGCCTAATTCCGCCCTCGAGACAGCAGTATCACCTTAACATCAAATCCAAACTTTCCATCCAAAATCCGATCCCAATAAAAAATTCAAAACTCAATTTTATTTTTATCTCTCAAATGTTCTTCAAAACTCACTCAACCCTTCCATTCCGTTCTTAATCATTGATGACGTCAAATTCTCATTGTATTTAGTATTCTTTCAGATCGCGACCTTTCGGGTGCGTCGAGAAGAAACAAAAAAAAAGGGATCTAAACTTTGTTTTTATGTCATAAACTTTTTCTGATGCGACATTCTACTGAGAAATAAAAAAATTTGAATGAATAATGCTGTAAATATTTCAATAATGTTATCGGAATAAATTTGAAAATATTTTTTATTGCGTTTATTGTTGAATGAACTTTATGTGCGTGCAAATACAGCTTGAGATGGAGATAAAGGTGTGTATAAGATGAACACAAGAGAGGTATTTGAATGATTTTTGGAGATTATTTGAAATTTATATTTTTTAGGGGTGGATTTGGAAAGAAGAGGGGAAATGGTAAAATTTCAATAAAGTAAGGCTAAATTGAGTTCAAATGGTTGGTGTTGGTGTTCGAAATTTGGCTAAGGGCAGGCAACGCCAACTGAGAGAGGCCAAGGATCACAGATGAAACCAAATTAAGTAAGTAAGTGTCCATTTTGTCTGAAAATAAGCTTAATATTCCGATTTTGTCCAATAAAAAGTAGAACATTCGAAATTTGATGAAAATTTGGTCATATTTGGGACATTACTTGCTACCAAATTCTGAATATTTACAACCAAGTCTGGAATTGATGAGGACATACTCCTCTAAGCCAAAAGGTATCAATATAAATTCAATAAAAATGCCATTACATCATTACAAAGCTTTATATACCAGAAATAGCTCCAAAATTACTAATAATGCTTCATAATCTCCTTTTCATCAAGTTAAGAAACTCAATACTCATTACAAATTCTCAGAAATCCTTTATTGTTTCACTTAATAGTCAACAAATTAATTAAGTTATACCAGAAAATCCTACCGAATTTTTAATATTTGCCAAAAAAGCACAAAAAATTAATTGTCCTCAAAAATGTTTAGCTATGCCAAAATTTGATGTATATATTCAATGTTAACACAATGAGTGGAATTTTTGGTACTTAAATAAAATAATTTTTTTTGTGACAAAAAATAAGAAGAAAGTTTCTCATCTATCAACATTTTACTTGTCGCCCACGCATAGGAAACTTTTCCTCTCTTTCATTTTTCTATATGTATATATCCATCCACAAATATAGAAAAATATTTGCCAAGACGATGAAGAGAAGAAGTAAGATGAGAGATTCGGTGGCGGCACAAGCAATGAGGGTTTCATTCTTTGTTGAAAGTGTATTTGTTCATTCCAACTCAATAGACAAACAACAAACAGTGGCAGCAATATTGTACTGAGCTGGCTTTACTGTTGTTGCCTTTATATCCTTACCATTTCACATTTCAACCCTCTTTTCGGTCTTATTAGCATTAATATTGGAGGTTGTTAACTGGAATTTTAGTGACGTTTTGTTCAAATATTTGGGCATTTTATAGGCTGAGCATTTCTAAAGCTAAGCGTTTCTAAAGCTGAGTTAGCTTTTTTATTGGCTAACAATCTTTTAGACTGAGCAACTCTCAAGCTGAGATTCTAACAGACTGAGCAACTCTAAAGCTGAGCTCCATTTAGACTGAGCAATTATCAAGCTGAGTTTTTGATAGGCTGACAATCTTGTAGACTGAGCCACTCTAAAGCTGAGCTTCTTTCAAAGTGAGCAATTCTCAAGCTGAGCACCTTACAGAATGAACAATTCTCAAGCTAAGATCCTTATAGACTGAGCAATTTTCAAGCTGAGCTTCTTATTGACTAAACAATTAACCATCTCGGCTTTTTACATACTAAGCATTTTTCAAGCTATGCTTTTTGATGACTGAGCGATTCACAAGCTGGGCAGATTCCGGATCAAACGTTTGCCAGGCTGAACATCTTACAAACTAAGCATTTTAAGCTAATTGTATTTATTACTTGTCAAGTGTATCTGAAAGCTTTTCTGATCGATTTTCCAATTGTACACCTCACTATCTGTGCGCTTTTATGCCTCAATTCCTCACATTATTCACCAACTCACATGTCAATCCCTAAAAATGATTCTATAAAGAAATCATTTCTATTCATTACATCCAATTACAATCGATTATAAAAATAATCATCAATTAAGCATTTATTATATCCTTGATGTGTTTTATGATGCGCTGCCTTATAATTCCATCCTCAAACCATTCATTACCAGCTATTTTTATATATTCTTTCTTGTTCTCTCGCTTGCTCCAATTTTCCATTCAGTTCGAGCTTTTATGTGATGCTAAAAATAGCAATGCTGTGAATAAATAAATATATATGTATAAACGTATGTACAGCAAGCGATTGGTAGAATGAGATTGCTTGCGTGGGTTGATAAAAACTACTACGTCGTGCTTTTTTTTTTTTTGTTTTTCATTTCCTTTGATTTTTCTTCAATTTAATGGTCTTTGCCGAAAAAACTTTTACTCTAAATGTCCCACATCTTATTTCATGCATCGAACAACTTTTACCGGCATTGATGTCGACGACAAGCTTTGAACTTTTTGTTTTCCCAAGTGAAAATTGTGAACTTTTTTTTTTCATCTATTTGAGATTATTTTGTTCCTACTTAAAAATTCTTATTTCCTTTTTCTGTTCATCTACACACTTTTTTTGTACCGACTGCTGATGCTTCTGCTCTCTCGGTCCGTCGGCTTCTTTCTCTTTTCTCTTTTCATTCATGAAAAAAAAAGGAAGAACAAAAATATTGAAAATATTTTTTTTTTGCTTCTTTTCGCTCAATATGTCAGATTTATTCGAAACTTTTTCTTTCTTTTATTTTCATTTTACTTACCTTTCATGTCTAGATTATGGTAAATAATGTTAACCATGAAGTGGAGATTTAATGCTCTTTAAGTGTATTTTGTTGGAAATGAAGAATAAAGGATGAAAAATATTAAAAACTTATCGTTTATCTCTGTAACATATGGTATGAATTTTTTTTTTTTTGTTGCTGTTTTACATACGCTCTCCATTTGTTTATTGATTTACAAGTGTGGGATGAATAGGGGATGGAATATGACCGAATCAGTTAATCGATGTTAAATCCGGCCCGAGGCTGAAATGATTCTGAGTTAGCAACTGATTCAAACTAAATCCTTCAACATGCCAAAGATATGCTGGCCTTGTATAGCATATTGAATCGATTAACCGAGTTCTGCTTTTCGGGATGAGTGGATAGTGATTGCACATATCGCTGTATTTTATTAATATTTTGAATTTTTATGGTTTCTAGATTTGCATGGCTTTATCTGTGGATTGTCCTTGATTTTGGATGTGGTTTACTTTATAGAATAATTTTTGGAATTATTAAAATACAGTTTTATGATATCGACGCCAAATATCATATCATGTCTATATGAAGCAGCCAAAATGAGAACAAGGCCATTTTTTGTGAGCAAATATATTTGATTCTAACTTGAAGTTGAATCCTTAATCATTAGAGTGCTGTCAATATGACAATAAATATTGATAATGTTGCAACTACTAACCATAATTGATATTCAAATATTTGTGTTTGGAAAATAATGCTGAATTCATCACAAATTTTGTATAACTCAAGGTAAAACCACAGACTCGGAATACTGTTTTTTAGAGTTTTCTAGGAACATTTAGGTGTGTATTTGCTGCGTTTTAAATGTACAGCCCTGCAATTTTGGTTAATCGTAATAATTTTGCAAAAGCTGCATTCCGGCGTTTTCTTCTACAGGTCTTCAATCTTTGGCTGAACCCTACTTTTTTCCTTAATCGGAAACATTCATCCTTTGTACATTCTAGCAGACAACATGAAAATGATCCTTCCTGACTACGTTATAACCAAAAAAATTCATCAATTTCAAACATGACTTTTATACAAAATTTCATGTAGATTTTCTAAAAGCGCAGAATTTCAAATAACCGGCGGAAATAAAAATTCATAAAGATTTTCATTAGAGCTTGAGAGAAAAATCGATAGACACCGCATGCATACAGAAACATCATATTCAGCTTATGTCCTTGAATATTTGCAGTCATTAATCTAAAATCTACTGTTACTTTACTCATCTGCTGTTACTCAATGTGAAGCTATTCTTCCAAGAAATTCATCCAAAAAGATAGCAAAATTCACAACCACAAATCCCATTTCAAGTAGAGTGAAAAACTACCCCTAATCCAATAACTCAAATCCAAAAAGGTATTTCGAAAAAATTCCTTTTACAGTAACAGACAACTTGAATATCAAAATCGTAAGCTGGTCGAATAGAAACATTTGTACAAAGCAAGGCAAACATCTTTCACACGTGTACAAATGTTTATAATTCTTATCTGCATATTTGCATACATTTGTAAATTCATCTTGACTTTTTTTTTATTCAAAAACTTTTTTTTTCCCCTCCTTTTATCATTCCTTATTATCAAGCATCAACACAATATCTTATTGTATCGAGATGGAATTCATTTCATTTCAATGGCAATACAATACAAAACAGGCATTTGATTGACGTTGAATATCTTAAGGATTTCTTTATTTCCTTTCAGCAATAAGGATTGAGAATGATGAATGTTAAAGAAAAAAGAAAGTTTTAAGCACGAATTTGATTCAAAAAGAATTTTTAATCCATTATGTTTAAAAATAGAATAAAAAGCATATCCGGCAGAATTTAATCATGATTTTGTGGGTTGGATGATGCCTGGGGATGGAAATAAAATTATGGTAAATTATTTTTATTGGGTTTTTGGTATTTCAAGGTTGAAGCTGCACAAGATGACTCAGTTCAGACAGATTTTAGGTCACAAAGACATATTAAGTAGTTCAATGAGGACCTCGAATAGTAAATAGGATCGGATGAATCCCTAAAGTGACACAAACCATTATTTACAACGGGATTATTCACTTATTACATTACGCTCCCTTGGGGGAGGTTAGGGAGGGTCCACATTACTTGAATGACCCCATTGTACACTAACCTCATGTTTAGACCCCAAAATACACTCAAAATCCTTCACTTCTTTCAATTTTCTATCAAACCCCTTTCATTTCACCCCTTGAATCTAAAAATAGAACCACCAGACCAAACTGCCTGAATAACAAGTGATTCACAGAATATTCTCATCATTACATCAAAAACCATCAGCATTTTTAGGTGCCGCATGTTACATAATTCAGAAAATGTTTTTATGCAAATGCTTACGATGAGCATTTTTATGCTTAGAAACTGGATAGGATCAACAGCTAGTTATCGAGATTAAGTGGAATCAAGTGGCACTTAAATAGAATTTTTTTTTTCGAGGGGCTTTTGTGTGATAAAAATAATTTTATGGTAATAAAAATAGAGACTAGACTTGAATGATGGCAAATGTTTAATGAATCACGACTGAATAAAGATGTCAATAGAAATGTGTAGAGCTGTGTTCATTAATCATTAGTTTTTGGGTAATTTGAGTAAATTTACAAAGCTCTTGAATGTCTTTAATATTAGTAGGTTGTTGTTCATAATGTCGATGGAGGGTATAGGCTTGTAGTAGTTGGTTATAGATTGGGGAGGCATGCACGTTTAGTATGTTCTGTTTAGAATTATTTACGATTTTAGACTCGTTCTTTCAATCAATATTACTGAACATGCTCAATTTTGGGAGCATACTCGTGTCAGATCTCAGTCGACACACTTGAATTTGACTTTCGCAGACTCGATGTCGATTAAAAAAAATCAAATCAACTCGAGTCGACTCGACTCGTCTTCGATCACTGACTAATATGCAAGCTTCTAGTCTGTCAAGACTTAATGCTTCAATTTCATTCATTCTTTTTCAACCTCATTCGTATTTTCATTAAATAAGGAGATTTTATTGTAGGGTTTGTCTAAAATTGCAGTTCTAAACCGTTGGATACAGAAAACTACAGACCGCTGCATCTAACATGCAGTTCTGCGGTTTCTAGCTGAATCCTATTATTTTACACTATTTTATTTCTGCAAAAATTCATTCCTAGAAAAATTAAATCTCATTTTCCATTCTTCCATGCAAAACGTTAAAAGTGTGAACTGTTTCATATACCATGAATGAATTAACAAGCACAGCCTACACAGGATAGAAAAGTTCCCAAAATAAATTTTAATGTAAACGTGAGGAGAAGTGACAATTAATTAAATTGTATATGGTAAGCTGAGGAGATTTATTTCTAGGGCAACTTTATAGAGGATTTCATCAGATTTCATATATATTTAGTACACTTGGGACGAAATCCTACACCTTGAGATATAAAGCACCAAAACAAAATGATCCACAAATAAAATAATTTAAATATACCACACATCAAGTTCAAATCTATATTAAGAATAATCACAGCATATCCAACATAAAAGCTCACTTTTATCACTCAAAAATACACGCTTGCTTCAAATGAAACAAGCCTTATTTCACTTAATATTTTCTTGGAAGGTTCTTAGAGTTTAGATTGATTTTGTATCAATATCGTATCCTCGGTATTCGAGCGATATAAAATGTGTTAAGGTATAAAAAGATACGAATAAGTGAAAAATGTTGGCAATGAAATTTATAACCATCTCGTCGGTTTTAACAAAAGAAATAAAAGAAAAAAAGCTTTTTCTGAGTTTAACAAGCCTGAAAATTTTAGAAGTATATTTAGCTTTTAAAGAGATTATGTAGGTGTTGTTCAAGTGATTTTAAGAGATTTTAAGATAAACTTGCTGTAAACAGATATGGATTCTTGGAAGTAGTTTGTAAACAATGGAGATTTGTAAGGTGAGGTGGAATGAGATTCCTGTAATAACCTAACAACAGTATATCGTGGGAGGGTAGTAGTTGGGGGGATATGGAAGATTTGGAATTTAAATATGACACTTTTTCATGAAGTCGAATAATCCCGGATAGCTAAGTGGTAGGAGCATGCGACAGGAGATCAAAAAACGTGGGTTTGAGTCCCACTTGAGGTCTATCAGAATTATACTTTTTATGTTAGATCAATAAAGGATCTTGAGCCCTAAAATAACCTTTTAAGAAGTCGATTTGAATTTTTTATGGAGTCGAGTCGACTTAAATCAACTGTTCCATGCACAGTCCGAGTCGAATTCAAGCTCTGATTTAAAGAGAATTTCAAAAGCCTTCGGCTGCTAGATTTCAACATTTTGTACACAACTTCCTTTTCATAAATTCATAAATCAACCGCAAATATTTCCATGCCATCATCTAAATGATGCGTAAAATTTTCTTAATTGCTTCTTGGAAAATTTATCATCTCGATAAACTATTTTTCTAAATTATTTGCTCCATTTAATATCCATAATTTAATATAATTTGAATTTAGGGCGGCCATGTTCTGTATTTTTTGTCGGGATGGTGTTGTGCTTTTTTCCTTGCTGCTGAGTCCCGACTAGAAGCTTTTAAATGTTCCGATATTACCAGAATTCGAGAACTTCATTAGATTCAGGACTTGAAGTCGACTCAGATTTTGTATGGATAAGTAGACTCAAATCGACACGACTCCATGTAAAATCTGAGTCAATTTCAAATTCTGACTAGAATTTTTGAGTTTTGAATGAAATATGAACAGTTTATGAATCCAAAGCATCAAACTTGTGTTCCACTATGCTTAAATTCTCAACAAACCTCAATTTACTCAATTTACACAAAGTTGTCCCATAAATCTCTCAAACTCGTTATGGTCGTCCCATTTAAATTCCAAAAAAAATCCCAATTGCGTATAAATTTTATAAAATCATCAAAATTGTCTTCTTTGTAGATAAAATCATTTACGTCTTGTACCAACAGGAACCGCCAACATATGTAAGACCAAAAAAAAAAGTACAACACATGAAAGTTTCATTAACATTATTTTATACTTGTTTATCAAATTTTGTGGCGATAATGTTTACATCTCAAAAAAAATTATTACGCATGTAGATGAAATATAAAAAAAAAAAAGTTTTGACGCTCATAGACCATGACTGAAGGTTTAATAACATGTCACAAACAATATTTCTTCTGAATGATTCTAATTTTGAAGTATTGGATATAAAAAAAAAAAATATTCCAACTCAGTTCTTCTTGATCTAGTTGTTTATGAAGTGTTCTGGCAAATTATTTGGTTGATAACTTTTCATGAACTTCGTGGATTTTGTGACACTTGCCATGAAAAAAAAGTTTTGACGGTTTAGCCTTGAATATTAAGAATTATTTCTTAGAAGGAACTTGTTGTTGAGGAATTGACTTTAAATTGATGTTTATGGTGGCAAAGTTGAGCATTTTAAAGTGTTGATAATAATGATGAATTTGTAAGAAATTTCTAGGGATCGTACGAAAATTGCAGGATTGAAAACAAAAAACCTTGCATTTCTGGCCTTGGACGAACAGCTTGAAACTGCAAATACAGATAGTGCAGCCTTGGACGAGCTATAATTTTGCAGCAATTTGAAATGAGTTTTAAAGAAATTTGTGAAGAAAACAGACCGGAAATTGTTCTCAACTGCACGGCAATGACATGATTTCAAAGATTTTTCTCCTTTTTGGTCGAAAACAAATATCCGTAGAAAATTGTAAGGTCTCAGCATCTAAAATATAGGAAATGCAAGCCTGCGGCTCTTGGTCCAATTGAGTCCTAGAAATTTCTAATAAAAGCCGTTGATATAGGTTTTGGTGGTAGTTTCTCCAAAAAATATAATTCCTTTACAAAATATTCATTACAACCGAGTATTTCTTCCCGGAAATGACTCGAAAAACTACGTTTAAGCTTCTCAAATGCTGAATTTTTCCTCAAAAATTCCCTTGATTCCCATTGGAGCACTTTACCGAAATGTTAACCTCTAACTAATTCCACAAGAACTAAAGTATCCAAAAATTCAAATGTATTAAAAAACTTAAAAATTTCCATAAAAGAAGAAGCAATAAATCATCAAACTTACGCCTCACACCTCTGTAAGTCATAAAAACAATTCACTAAATTGATAACTAAGGGAATAAATAAAATTTTAAACAAGATTATCCTGAAAGAAACTTAACATATGGACATATTTTTGATAGATCACTCATAATAACAACAACAAATTTTACGATATTTCCCAAAGCTACTTAAGCAAATTTTTCTGATGAACAGGAATACATGAAACTTTGTTCAAGGAAATCATTCTGCTCATGCATTCTCCGCATGATATTTTCTACGGTAAGAAAAACTTTTTTCTCTTAAAAACTCATCCTGTTAATGATGAAAAGTTTGACGGCAAAGTTATATCCAGCTATCCAGAACTCCTTCATGTAGCAAATTCTTCAAAATTATTAAACCTTGAAATTTTGTTATTTTTAACTTGTATCTTAATTCACATCCGCAAGTTTCTATTCCTCAAAGTCCCCAATCCATCAAAAATTCAGCAATAACCCTTTTTATATCCCACAAAATTTTCATTTAAATGAAAGAATTTCAAAACTTTTTTCTAGAAATAAAAAAATATTTAAAAAACTTTTTTCGGGTATCGGAAACTTTTTTTTTGTTCCGATAGCAAGCTTACTGTGAATGAAAATGAGCGTCTCTTCCGCCCACATATGACGCAGATCGGAGATTTTTTTTATTTTTCTTCATTTCCAGAGTTTTGCCGAATATTTTTCGATGACGTCATTGAACGTCTTCTTTTTCCCTCTCACTTTTCTCTATGCTGATTGTTTCTTGTGTTCGTTTTTATGATTCGCACACATATTTATCTCAGTAACGAAGGATACACAGATGCAATGAAAATGCCAACACACACATTCACGACTCGATGAGCAGAAGAGATGGGAAATAAAAAGCACACGAAGATAAGAGAGAAAAAAAAGTTTAATTTATGAATGATTTTTTTTTTGCCTCATCTTTGACGTCATTCGGTGCGGTGCTTTCCTCCTGCTGGATATGGGAGACGTATATGAATGGAATATTCGCATTATCATGCAACACACAACACTTCTTGGTACAGGGATGTATACATATAGCTGTGCAAAGATAGAAGCATCCACCGACGCATTAATGAATTATTGTAGCGCTTGACTTGACGATAAGTCAGTCGATGGTGATGAAAATTATTTTTTATTGACGAATTTTGATAGATTTTTACTGCTGTTTTTTGGGGTTTTTGGTAAGTGCAAAAACGGCGAAATCAGTGTGAAATTCCCGTGCCTAATAAAAAATATTTTAACCTAGATACTTAATTTGTTGAATATTTATTCAAATTTTTTCAATTTTTCTCAAAAAAAGTATACCCGTTCCCGTTCCCGATTCCCGAAATTTTACGGGAACGGGAATTCTGGAAACCCTACTTGTAAGCATCATAAAGAATTTTTTAGAATTTTGAGAGAATTTAAAGGAATTGTAACAATAAAATTGACAAAAAACATCAAAAATATGACAAATTTTCAAATTAAATCACAAAAGCTCACCAAACCCCAACCGAAAAAACGAGCAAATCTCTCTTTTTCACACCATTGCGTCAGACCAAACGACAATAATCTCCCATAGTCAATATAATTTTTCATCTCTATTGAATTCTCATTGTGTGATGTAAGTCAATCAGATATTATACATGTGTGTGAGAAAAAAAGATGACATAAGCATCAACTGGAAAAGAAAAAAAAATTCTTTCCATATGGTTCATGATTATCACCTCAAAATTGATTATTTTTGAATAAATTTTCACCCCAAACTGATAAAAAAGACAAATAAAAATAAATTTTAAACTTTGTTCGAGTCAGTCATGCAGAAATTTTGATGGATTGGCCTAAGAAGATTGCATTGCGGTTTCCTCTGTTATCGACATTGACCCTCATCAGGACGGATTGAAGGGTGAATTGATGAACAATAAGAAGAAACAAAAAAGCCTTTTTTATTCGGCTTTCTTTTTAAGGAAAAGAAATAAAAAAGAACTTTTTAGTGATTAACACGCAAAAATAGAGAAAAGAATGAGACCTTTCGTTATCCTTTGGTGTTGAACGGATGAGAGAGACGAATGGTGGGATATTGAGATGGTTTGTTAATACTAGAATGTATTTTTATGGGGAAAATGAATTTTTTGGGGATTTATTTACTAATGATATTGACCAGAATAGCCTAAATCGGTTAATCCTATGAAATTCCGACCACAGGTTGACGTCTTTTTGACTTGGAGTCATATTCTATACTAGAACGAAACCCGCCTGGTCCCAAAATTTGGATCAATTAACCAACATGTGATAATCCGGTCAATATTAACAAGAAAGCTGTCCCAAGGCGTACGACATTTTTCTGAGCACTGATGAGGCTCAAATCGACATGTCAGCACCAAAGACTAGCTTTATTGCTCAATTCCTTCGTCCTCGTGGCTTCCCGTACTGTCATTGAACTTTGAAACCACTTCCTAATTAGATTGAGTTACATTGTTGCTACAGTCTAGTTTCTAATCATTTCCCAGTATCAACTTACAAATAACACGAGCAAGCAATAACTCAATTATGCTTAAAATTCCTCGAAATCATATTTTAAGAGATTTAAATCTCCATTCCAACATAAAAGCTTCAACCAACTTACAAACTTTCATCAAAAGCACACCTGACCTCAAATTTCCAATTAAGAATCCCTTCAAGGCACCATAAAACAATCAAACAATGTCTTAAACCAAAAACAATTACGAAACGTAAGTAAGTAATTTCTTGACCGGAATACATCAAAGTCCTTGTAAAGAAATTTTTTTATTTACTTGCTTTACATAAAAAAAATAGGGATGTAAAGTGTGATTGACACAAAAGTAGAGTAAATTTATACAATGTAAACAACTTTTGCGATTTCATTCATCTATTCTGCTTCACATCTATCGAGTAAATGCATCTGAGATAATCTACTGATTTCATCTCGTTCATTGACTTTTTCACCTTCTACATTCTCTTTTTTTTATATTTATTCGCTGTACTCAATGCTATTATAGTTGTATATATTTTGCATTATGTGTGTGTGTGTAAGAGTCTTTGAAGATTATGAGACTGAGCAATAAAAAAGTCAAGTAGGAGCTTTTTAATCTGTAAATAAAGAAGCTTACGATTCTCAATTCTTTTTTTTTCTGAGAGCATAAAAATAAGAATTTTTCATGATAAATTCTTGACTTATTTTTGAGTTTTGTAAAGGCGGTATTTAGCTTTTGAATGGAGTTTTGAGAATAATGTATGGATTTTAGGGGGGATATTCAATTGGGAGTGGGCTACATTATCGTGTTTGAGGGATTAGGGTAGCTGAATACTGATTCTGGAATTAACGAAATGTCAGGTTAATGACTTACTATTGTACAACTATTATGTCATTCCCGAACAGTACGACGTATTCAATAGAATGCCGTTACGTCTTCGACGACTAATTCCTTCCTATTTTGGGCTAAAGGGTTGTGAAAATTGGCAAAAAAACAATTTGTCGCAAAGTGCAACTCAGTATTATGATAACCCTTGATAACCATTTATATTAAATCATTAACAAAATCAACATGAAGCAGACAGAAATGCATTAACTGTCTGTCCTAAAACAGACCCAACACTCACCTACTCGTGTCTCTACCTTGATACAAAGTTAAAAGAGCTTTAATATTAAATTCAAATTGCTTAGAAATGACAAAAACTAGCTTTGAAAAGGAAGCTGCCGAAACAGACAGTAATGTACTTGAGATTGGTAATTGGGTGAAGAAATCAAGCGACAGAGCAAGCTTTAGGTGTCACCTGAGGGAAGTCATGAATCACAATCGAACATCTGACTAGCGAAGTAAGAAGATTTTACAAAATCCCAATTCCTACTCAATCCACATCCAAATTAAATTCTTATCAAAATTTCTCAAATCTCAAAAATGTTTCACATTCTCAAAAGCCCCCACAAAAAAATTCTATCTTCTTTCTATTACATACTATAAAATTTACAATGAAAATTCATTTCATTAATTTAAGATTTCATCATCATCACTGTCGTCGTGTCTTTCGTGAATAATTAAGTATAATTAATTAATAGAAATTTATTGTCATCTTGAGAATGCCACGTAGTTTTTTATTCAGGAAAATTTTGTAATATAATTAAAAAAATTTATCTCACATTCAAAATTAAACCCTCTCAATTTCTATTTTTGGCTGCCTTAAGGCTAGATTTTACACGAGTTGTGTAATTATTACCAAAAGAAAATAAAAAAATTAAGCTCGACGGTGGGAAAATAATTTTTTGTCGCATTATTGTTGGTGAAATTAAAAAGCTCCATTCATGGCGAATTAAATGAAAAATTTTTAATTATTCAAATTTTCTTCTTTGACGTTATGCCTTTTAGGGCTTTTTTTTGTGATGTTGAGAAAGTTTTTGTTGAGTTTCACACCAGTAATGTTTTAATAGATTTTTATTCTGTAAGCTTGAGGGTAAATTTGTCATAGTAAAAGAGATTTTTAAGTAAGTAAGTAAGTAAAAGGATTTTTAAAATGAAATTTAAGAGTATTTGTGAAAAAGATTGGAAGTTGATTATGAGAAATCACGAATTTTTTGAAAATTTTTATCAAGTTTGCAGCATTTGAGGCTCTGATAAATAATCTGAATTGCACAAGAGCCTTGGCTAAAACTACGTCGGATTCGGTTTAGATTCTGCATCATGCTAATGTCTTGAATAGTGACACGAAGTCCTGGTTCTGGATTTTCCATCGATCAACCAACTTGTGCTGCTTGAGTAAGCCGAAAAGGATTTTATCTCATTTATACCTTCAGACCATGAGTACTTAAACATAATTTCAGTCAATCTTGATGGAAAGTCGAGGAGCAAATTACGATAAATTCATTTTTTTGCATTATTGTATAGTTAGGACACCTATTAGACGTTTGTCTCAAATTAAAAGCTGTGACGATGCCCTATCTAAGAACACAATGCAGCCAAAATATATATTTTACCATCAGAGCCAGTCAGAGCAATATTACATCTTCCTGTGTACGAGTTTCCCACTGTATTTAACCGATATGACCATCTACATTTTTAGATCTATTTTAACAGAGAACAATGCATTGCAATGCTCAGTCCTGCATGCATTTTCAATAAAATCAAAATTTTCAATTACTCGACTAAAATTCCATACTCCAATTCATCAAACGTCCTTCCTAATTGATTTTTTTTTTCAATAAACACAAAATAATGCAAAAAATTTACTACAAAAATACCTTAACATGCATGCTAAATCAAATTTTATATTATTTTTTTGCACACATGTGGATTAAGTATTTAAAATTCTTTACCTGCACATTATTTGCATGAAATACTTCAAATGTTACTAATTGAATCAAATACTACTTTGTTATGTTCACGTCTACGGAAGTTATTGATTTTTCTGCTACAAAGAAGATTTATTTTTATATAAGAATGAAGAACATTATTGCGACTTGAATAATTGTTATAGAAATAGAATTACTTTACAAACGGAGCAAGAGAATGAGAAATTCTTGGAACTTTTAGATTGTTTTTATCGCATCAGATGTGCTTGTCGATTGGTTACGATAATTTAATCCAATAAATCTTAAATTGTTTTCTACATTTTTTTAATGTCAAGATGTGTTAAGTACTGATGAAATTGATTGTGTACGGAAAATTGAAAGAGACTTAAGAATGTTGTCAAGAATTTAATCTAATATTGTGAGAAGTTTTAAGCTTTTAAATGCTGTTGATGATTTTCTGTTGATTTTTGGAAATGTTGGCCAAAGTAACTTTCTTGGTATGGTTTATCCTGGTTAATGGACTTATTTCTTCAGCTTATTCAAGAGCTTCATGTCGAGTCTGATTCCGTATAGCACCTTAATGACTGTCAAACATTCTTAAGAATTTCTCTCAAACTTTACTTCCTTTTTTTACACCTTTACAAATATCAGTTACCACACAAAACATTAACCTCAATTCAACTTCCTCGTCCCTTTGATCCTTTTCATTTCACACAATATAATATCCATAACAAAAAATTCTTTGATGATTTCCTGATGATGAAATTTGAGAAACTTCAAAAGGATTTACTTCTTCCATGACTACAATGTTAAGTATTGCGTCTTAAAAATAAATTTATTTCCATATTATTAAATTAATAGCACATTTCGAATGCCTTATTTGTAGGTAATTTATTGCGTTCATCAATGCTTCCACTTAAAATTATAATGATAAATATCTGCCTACCTTTATAGACGTGAAAAAATAAAGTGTCGAGCATTTATTGTTTTATCCTTTAATCGTTTAACAGCAAACTTATAATAAGCGTATAATAATCGACTTCCGCTATTCATGAGTCACGAAATCGAGTCAGAAAATGATTTACTTTACTGCCAATATTGATGGATATTTTTCTGCTTACTGTTTTTGTTATTTATTGTTTATTGATGGACAGAATGTGTTATTATGAAATATTTTATAGAGATTCAGAAGTTGGAGAAGAAAATGAAAGTTAATCGTGGGTTGTTTGATGTGAAAAAGGGCAGTACTTTACATCTTTTTGTAGTTTTATGTTACTTTGTATCAAAATATTTAAACTAAAGAGTTTTAAGTGATCTTATTTGAAGAAAACTACCAAATCCGACGATATCCAGCCTAAGGCCGCAGCTAAATATTCAAAACACGTCTAAATTTCTAAACCTCCACAACAAATTTTCCTCCCTTTATTCCCATCCATCTTATTAATTAGCAGCAATCTTTCAATTGACTGCTCAGTAATTTTCCATATAATTTTCTATACATACAACATTTTCGTACGTTGACGATGCTGCTCTAGATTATGCTGTACTGTTATTTAAAAATATATATATTTTTTTATCAAATAAGAAAAAAGAAGCATTGACAACGATGGAGGGGATGATATGAAATTAACAGAATCTTTCGCGTCACTGACGACTTGCTGACTTGTCAATTCTCATTGTTGTTGCAAATTTGTCGGGCGCCACACAATTTTCACACTTGCAATCAATTGATTGTCGGAGGCTGTTGAGCGGTGGTGAAATGAGTGTGAGATAATTTTTAGTTTTATAACTATTGGGATTTGTTTGTTCAACATCTCAAATTTCTGGGGATTGAAGGGTTGTTTTTGGCAAATTTGTTAGCAGAGCTCGGATTCGACTCGGGTTTTGGATCAAAATGTCGTCTAAAGTCGGATTGACTCATTAATAAATTCAGCTCGACTTCCAGCTCTGTTTTATATCAAACCTAAGTGGAAGAGCCTGTGATTAGTCGACCGAAGGTTAAGCATGCTACACAAGTGTTAAATCTATAACTAGACATAGGGTCGACCATCCAAAACCTCATTACAAAGTCTCATTACTGACGAACACTTATATTATCCCAATTATCTTCCTTGTCATGCTTGCCATCCCCCAATCCTCTAGTATTAAAAACAATAATGAACAGCACAAGCAGAACAGTTACAGTGGTGATATTACATAGGCGGACATTGAATGCCATTTGAGAATTGAACTCATTTATCCTTACAACAACTAAAAGTTGAAGCATAACCGTCAGCAACAGTAATGATTATATTTTCTTCCTCCTCAATACTGACGAACAAAACCAGCAACAAATAAAAAATAAAATTGTATCAAACTAAATCACTTGCTGTGCGGCTTCATGATGTGTTGTATCCACAAACAACTTTTTTTTCCATCCTATGTATATAATTTGATTCAATTTCGATTATGAGACGACGACATATTTGTTCGACATGTTAATAAATAATTATAAATGAAAATTGATTGCAATTAAACAGTTTTTAAGGATGTTTTGAAGATTAAATTACAGAATTAATTTTTAATCGCATAGTTACAGAGAAGTTGAGGCTTTAGACATCCCAAAATAGCACAAAATATTCAAATTTCATTAATTGTGTACTGGATGATATTTATAATTATAGAAGAAGAATGAGTCTAATTAAATGTCTTCATTTTCAACAGACATGAGCAGCATTTGATAGCAAAAATCAACCAGACTAGCCAAATCACAATCCTTTTAAAAATATTCAGTCAAAAAAGCTATTTTATTATGGATATTACGACAAAAATACACAACAGAAATAAATTGAATAAACGTCAGTGAGTGGGTAGATAATAATGTATTATAAAGCTGTAATGGAAGGGGTGATGTATATTCAAAACCATAAAGTGAACAATTTTATTGGCGAAAAATTATCAAAAATAAAAGAAGGTGTAAATTGAAAGGTTCAGGGTTTGAGATGACTTTGTGGACGGCAAAAAAAATAAGAGGAAGACCGAAAATATCCTGGGTTAGTTGATAAGGACGCTAGAGTTCTCAATATGAACGAATTGGCAGAAGTTATCGAAAGATAGAGCTGTCTATAGACGTTCTTCAAAAACTCGGCAATTAGCCTCCGTGCATCCCAGCCAAAGAAGTAAGAAGTAAGTAAGTATGGTTCGAGTTTGGCTTACTTGAATCAACTTTTAGATCCAGTTACAGCATTTGAGTTGATTTGAATAGAATTTGAGCTCTAGTTTCAGAATTAACTCAAGAATGAACCAAGTTTTGTTCCAAAACTAAATTAGTTTCTGCCTTTCGTAGATAATTCTAATTATTTCCGCATTCAAAGAAGCTGACTGAGCTGGTGGTCATAATTTCCAAGCTCTTCTCAAAAAGTTGCTGGCTATGCTCCAGAGAGGAACCAATTGTTTCTTCCAAACTCCATAAATACCCTCTAAGCACTCCTTTTCTCCAAATACGATGACATTGATTACTATCGTTATTTTCATTACCATATGAAATCAGACATCAATTTCATTGTGTATTTTGTGTCTCCTTTATGATATTTCTGTCACAATATGGTAATATTTCTTACTGATTCTTCCATCAACATGTGACATTTCAGAAAAATTATTTTCTTCTTCATCTTCTCTGGGATTACATGATGATCATGAATATTGATTTGTTTTGACGGTGAGATTGTCAGTTCCTCTATGATAAATTATTATAAAAGGAGCAGCAACGTCTAAAAAAGGAATATTTTACGCATCAGATAAAAAATCTTATTTTAAGAATGATTTTTGAATATATTTTTGGATAACAAGCTCGAATGTCAACCACACAATACCAAATGCCTAAAAATATTCAATTTTTCTAAACATAGCAACCTGTTGAACATTTTAAAATACTCTTCATATATCAAAAAACAGCCTAACCATATGTCCTCTAACCCCTTATCTCATATCCATTTTTCACAATCATCTCGTATCTACTTAATATCAAATGTCACAAGCTATTGTGATATGAGATTCTATTATTAGACTCAAAAACACATTCTTATGTGTATGCTAAAAATATATCTTGTCAAAGTTTTTCCTTATACCCTTATTCTTCATTTTAAAAGTATTTTTATGTACACATACTTATTTTTTATTATTAAATCATCCATAACATAATCAATCTAATTGAATTAAGAACCCCTCCATTGATTATAATGTGAAAAATTTTCATATTCCGTCCTTATTGCGTCTTTTCTTTTTATGAAATTTTTTTCCTTGTTGCGGTTTTTTGTTGGGAAATTGAAAATCCTGTGCGGTACAAAAATGAAGGAAGCTTCGACGTGGAGCTTTTAAGGGTCCGTCAAAGCTCTTACATTAACACTAAATAGAAGCCGCCTCCATGTGGCATCCAAAGGGTAAATAATGCAGATCAATTGTGATCCAATGCCTCTTATAGACTTCGTCCAAAACCAGCTCTTTAACTGACTATCGCTTGACCATTTCCGACTCCAAGTGCAATATTGTCTTGATCTACAGCTTTGCTCTATGAGTTCTTAGAACGGCCACGTGAGATTAATGCTCTAGCGACGCCTTAGAAGCTCCATTGTTAAGCCTTCTTACTTTATATCACTTGAGACTAATGTGTAGGCCACAAAAGTCGTGATGAGAGGAATCAGTGTCAAATTTACCGGTTTCAATCTATGTTTAGGATCTAAGCAATTGTATTGAAGACTAAAGCGTGTCAGAATTTCATTGAAATTCAAATTGAAACCATTTAAAACCTCCATGAAGAATAAAATCAATTTTTTATACACAAGCACGCTTCATAATCACTTCATACATTCTCTCAAATTTCCAAGAATCCACAATTATCCATCAAACAAAAATCGTTCCGAGAAATCCTTTCTAAAATTGGAAAATGTGCTAAAAATATGTTTTTTATATTCATCCACAAGTCGCTATGATTAGCATCAGAAGTGAGTGAACAAGAGAGAGAAAAAAAGGAAGCTTCAGTGAATGTTCTCGAAGCATTTTTTATATTCTCTCGGAAAAAGTTCTCATTCACGAAAATTTATTGGACAGCTTTTCTCGCTCTCGTTTTTCTCGTATTCACATCGTGTGCTTCCTATACGAATAATAACAAACAATAATATCATCTGTGAAATTTTCATTGACTAGCTATTCCATACCATTTGTTGCTTATGCGGCATTTGAAAATGTGGAAGTAGTGTTAGTGCTCTGATAATTTTACATTTTTTTTTAAGTTGACGTACATGAACAGAGTCATGGATTTTTTGTATCGGGTAGTATTCTTGGGAATTGGATAAAGTTAAGTTAGTGAGAAGTAAATGATGATTTTTTTGGAAAGGCCTAACAGAAAAATGTAATTTCGGATATCTAAGATGGTATAAAAATTAATGATGAAATGAGCTTTTTTATTTAAAGATTGAGGGGTCTCTTTGAATGATTATTCGCAGGTATGTGTAGATGATGTGGGTTGTTTGAAGATTTATTGCGTCCTTGTGAGGATTTTCGGTGAATTTTTTGTTGATTTTGTTGAGATTTTAGCATGTTGTTTTATGGTTGGTCATATAAAATAGACATATTAAGAGATGATTCTCGAGACCGAGACTTCAATAAACTATAAAGCCAAATCTATGCTTTTAGTTAGATTCTAACAATCCCGTAATCTCAAGCATAGTTGACAATTAGCTGAAGGCAATCAGCAAAAGCCCGCAGAATACTATATGCCTTCGGCAGTCAACGGCGACCGTTGACATTTACCTTAAAGCAATCTGCAGCTCGTCGCCGCTGACTGCTGATTGTAGAAGACAAAAGATGGTCGAAGACAGCTTATTGCCAACTCTAATCTCAAGTTCGCTTCACATAGAGTTCCACAAGGCACATTTTGTAGAAATTACCAATAATCCGTTCATAGACCAAAGTGACATTGTTCCTTGGACAGATTTGATGAAATCAAACCCAAAGTCAGAGCTAAATCATCTTGGAGCCATATTTTCGGTCATTTCTATGCAGTGAACTATTCGGAAAGGGTCAAACACTATTGATTGTACGAAAGTGCTTTATCCTAGATTTTCCAACAATGTAGTCAATTTAAGTTCAGTTCTTCCAAAGCCATTGTCTAAATTTAATTCCAATAAGCAATCACTTAAAGTCCATGTCAAAATAAATCAATGATTTTAATTTTATCATCCATAAAAATGTTTTGTATCGTTAAAAATTCAATTACATCAAATTCTTTATATTCCAAACCTTCTCCCACACACACACAAAAAAGAGCTCATGGCATTCATTGATGAAAAATCCTCTGCTAATCGATGACAGGTTCTAAAAATTTGTGGCACATTTTATGAATGAATGGCAATAAAAAAAAGAATGTTTATCTACACTAAAGGCAGGAAAGGTGATGAAAAATCAATTTTGTACCTTTTCATCTACACAAAAAAAAATTTGTGCTCATAAACATCAATCAATCATTTAATAGATTCTCACCTTACATCCACCTCAGTCTTTATCAATAATGTCTACAATATAAATAAAAAAAAAAATACTCAATGAATGAAATTTTATTTCTAATTTTAAAATTGAGCGGAAAGCTGTCATGTTTCCGGCCTCTCTTTTGAACATCGCTTCGTGTGTGTGCACAAAGTTGTGCTTGTATCTTGAGACACAAGAAGAGGCAAAAAAAAAAAATTTCAGTCGCCATTTCACGAGAAAAAATATTGATAACATATGGAACGTGATTGTTTGATATACACGGACGATAATGGATGATTTAATGATGTTTTGTGTTTTGTAATCATGAAACTGAAGTGAAAACAACCTGCGGAAGTGTAATAATTTTTTTTTTCTGTGTGTTCTTCGTGAAGGTCATAAAAAAATTTATTTTTACGTATCAAAAAATGCACTCTTTGATATCATTTAATGTCTGTTCATACATACATATGTACCTACAGGTTGGGTGGGTTGAAAAATATCGATGAATTTTTAAAAAGCCCACATGCAATAACAGATAACGAATTTTCGTCTGTGCAATTGTAACGGGGAAATGGTTTTGGCATTCATTCAAATTTTTTAATGTGTGTGCTTGTTGGAAGAATAAATTTTTATGAATGAACGACTGAAATGGATAAGGGTGCGGGAAAGGGTTTAGTATTGTGCTTTTTTATATGAGGATGACTAAATTTAAAGAAGATTGCTTGACGTTTAGGATTTAAAAGGGAACATATGTTGTTTTTTAGTGAAGTTGACACATGCTTGAAGCTCGGGCATTAATTGCCTCAGGATTTAACATGACAGTTAGTGCTAAATGGTGAATCTACTTTTTGTGCAATATAATCCTTTTTTGACTGATTATTCAGTTCTTGGGAAGAAGGATCGGTGGGTGGACTTATACAAGGGATATTAATAGAAGCTGAATATTTCCCTAAGGAGTCATTCACTAGTCAATACGTAATGCTCATTCCGAGAAGGTGAAGGAGAGAAACGGTCAAAATAGTCCATTTCACTTTGGCTAATAAGTTGGGTGGGTTAATGTGGCTTGGTGACTCGGTTCAGTAGTTTGGTACCTTATTATTCAACTATTGTCCCTGTGGAGGTTCATGGATTCGAGTCTTATCAGGAAATATTTGTAATTTGTCTTTTTTCGGATCATATTTAGTGGAAACGTTGCTCTCAGCCTTCCTTTGTAGGCTACAGCCAATTTTTCAAATCATGTCCACCAGCCGCCCCCACAAACAATCCCTAAATGTTTTTCCCCAATCTAACAATCAATCATTATCAAAACAACTAGCAAAACAAATTCCTTAAATTCTAAAATTAACACAAAAATAACTTTCAATCCATAAAACTCTCTCTGTATCCAAAAATAAATTACGTTACTGTTTTCCACTTCCTATTTAAATCCATTTTCATCCGATACCCTTCTCAAATGTCCACAACTGTTCATACATTTTCATGTTAATGGAACTGCATCGCCTACACACAAAAAAAAGCAAATTCAGCAAGATGTGCTACATTGAGTGGGTGAAATCAATGTTTTTTAATGAAAACACAGCAACAACAATTTTTTTTACTATTAATTAAGTTACAATATTGTGCTGAAAATGCTCGAAATAGCGGATGTGATAATCATCAAAGAAATATCAATTCAATTGTAGTTAACAACAGAAAAATGATAATAAAAGTCGATTCAATAAACAAGTTGAGAATTGGGAGAAGTAGTAAAAAAAATTTATTTATGTATCAAATTCGAATTACGCTGAGTGCTGATTGTGATTCATTTTTATTTTATTTTTATACGTTCTTACATTCTTTATCATGTTGTAGAAATTCATTAGGTAATCAATATGTCATCATGTATAATCGAGTATGTGTGAATGCTTCCTTTTGCTCTTTCGAATGATAATGAAAGTGGCAATGACGAGATGATGGAGTTTTTTTGGTTTATTTATTGAATAAATTGGATTTTGGATTTCTGGATTCTTGGAATTGCAATTGATGCTTGCTTACTTACATACTTAGCTGGTTCTATAGATCAATTGTGATTCATGGACAATGACCTCACTTAGAAGTCGTCTAACGTTGACTGTATCGGAAAATCATCAATATCAAATGCTACACTGCCTATTAACAATATTAATGGTTTAAAGAATATAATGTGATTGCCTTATGCGTAACTAGTGTCAAACATAATTCCTGAAATGAGTCCCAAATCCTAAAATATAAAAAAAAGAAATATGTTGAATGATGTTTCATAGGACAGGGTATGATGAACTGCCACCCTCTTCCCCCTAACATACGCTCTAGGCTTAGCTTTCACAGAAAAATATCAAAAATCACTCAACACTCCCAATTGTCCTCCATAAAAATTTCAATCAAATTTCATGTCACCATCAAAATGAAAAACCATAGCTTAAATTTATCTGATGAATAAAATAAAAAGTTAAATTAATTATCAAATTTCTGATCTAGATTTTACGAATAATTATAAAATATACATTGTCATGTTTGTGCATTTCTTTTAAATATAATGAATAGCTTTGAAAAGTTTATGAACTAAATTGATACCGTTTTGTGATAACTAGTTATAGAGTTTCTGAAACAAATTTTTTGTAGGTTTTGATTCTTTTGTTTTGGAACTTGTTAAAAAGCTTGAAAATATGATGTTATAAATTTTTATAATGCTATTGTTTTCTCAATATATTGAGGAAATGGATATTTTTGTATGGCAATAAAAGTTATTCTTTAGGTTTGGGAAAGAATGCAATATGAATCATTTGTGTAGTTAGGTGTTAGGCAATGGAAAGGATTAAGTTGAATTTTATGAAAATAGACACAAAATCCAATAGAAATTGATGAAATTTCAATGTAAAGTAACTTCATTTTCTTAGTTTTTGACTATGACTATCATGGGCTCATTAGTCGTGATTAGGATGACTTTAATTGACACCCCAGCTTCAATGTTTGATAATGTCATACTTGGAAATGGTAATTGGCAAGCGATAGCCAGTGATAGAGCCAGCTTCAGTCGACAACTGAGGGAGGCAATAGTTCACACTTGACCTGTACGGCCAGCGAAGTAAGTCAGTAAGCTTCAATCTAGAACGAATTCTGCAGGAATTTTTAAGGAATCCAAGCCAAAAATTACACTTATCTGGACAAAAATCGAGTTAAATTTTCAATCTTGAAGAAAAATTTGGATCCGTCTGGCTACATCATGTAGACTCATCGATATTACGTCAAACTTATGCATTAAATAAAATTACAAATTTCCTAGTTTCAATTTCCTTTAAAAAATCGATTCATGTTTCAATCATTATTATTTCATTCTAGTATCTTCCTCATTTTTCCAATTGAAAACATTCACAAGAAACTTCGAAGCTTGCAAACTTTTGCAATAGATTTAAAAAAAAATTAATTAAGTAGAGACGTCTTAACAAGACATGGAAACAAACTTTTCATCTTAAACAAACTATTTGATTTAAATTGTTAAAGTTTTTAATGACTACAAATTGCAATGCTGAACTGTCTACAAAAAAACTGCATATAAAAGTGAAATCTGAGTAAAAAAATAATCATAAAATTGTGTCAATAGCATCAAATGCTTTAATCAGTCAACAAGTTAAAGAAAATGTTCTGAATCAACAATAAAAACTTCATTAATAGCCTTTTTTTTGTATTTTGTGAACTTAGGATTTGGATTTTGCTCTACAATATGCTGGCACGTGTAAGGAAAAAAGCTGTCAGCTTAATAACTTTACATCCCGTACTGATAAGGGATCAATGTCCCATGTAAATGCAAATTTCTGATTAGCAACACTTGATTTAGATTAAGGAGACACTCGTGGATGCCTTTTTTGCATTATTTAATCTAATTTACTTTCATGATAATAAAAAAATGAATAATTTAAGTATTTTTCTAGTCACATAACAACAATGTGAATTTTTATTGACAAATTTGTAGTTATTAAAGCAGTTATAAGTTAATTTCCTGTCATATTACTTGCCGTACATTTTCTTTTTGAACGTTTGGTATTTTTTACCACTTTTTCCATGTCCTTTCTGTTTTACAGCATTGAAAATAGAAATATTTATTCTGAAATTTTTTTCAAGGCTACTCGAGTTCATGGATGTTCAATTTTACTCAATTATGGGTCGTTGACTTTTTAGAAAAGAATTTTTGTGTGTCTGTATATTTTTCATTGACGTATTGTAAAGAATTTGAGGAAATATTGATTTTATGTCGTTGCGTTTTAGTAGAACTTGAAAAAAAAGACATTTTCTGGAAATTAGTTATAGTAGCCAGGTAAGCTTTAGTCAAGTTTAAGGCTAGTCTTTATGAAATAAAATTGGCTATAAACTCACGCAAGATTGATTTAAGTCAATTCGACTCCATATGAAATTCGAATCGACTTTGAGCTCTGCTATAAACTTGCTTAGATTTAATTTTTAGGTCGTGTAATTACTTACTTACTGCGCTGAACAACCAGATCAGTTGTATTCCATATTTAACCATCCGTTTAACATATTTTCTTTAACCTTGGTCGTCATTGTTAGCTCCAGTCTGTATCCTCCTATTTGGTTCACTTATCTATGTATTTATGGATGGAAGCTTGCCAGGCCAATGCACCCTAAATTAACCAGACCTTTTAAATGTGTACTTAAGTAAAATGAGCTTCTGACAATTTTTTGCAGAAGTATGCAAGAATTCTACAGAAATTCTGTCGACTCAAAAGGTCGCAATCTGTTTGAATCCTATTCAAAGTCTACAAAATGTAGCATTCAACCTAAACCAACAATATGTACCCAAACCCAGCATCAAATTTCCACTTAATGAAGTGTCAATACCAAGAAGTTAAAGAACATTCTCAGTTCTGTATAAAAATTCAAACAAAAAAGTCAGAAAATCCACAATATTCATTAATGTGTGGATAATATCCGAAGAAAATTTCTCTGAACAAACATCGTAGGATGTGGATATCAAGGTAATTTTTCTCGATATCTTCTTCATAATTCCCAGTCAACTCATCATAATTTGTTTGGATCATCAACTTTTTCTCAGAACTTCCCTTCACTCAATTTAACATTTTTTTTTTCTTGGGTATCTTCAGTAGCTCTTAAAAGCCCACAGAAGATATTGGTTTCATTGTTCTAGAAAAAAAGATCTCAACATAATAAGTCTAAAGGTCATAAATGAAGTCAAATGTCCGAAAAAGAGCTTAAAAGCTAAAAATACTCAACAGCCTCTGTCGCCACTCGTGTCATAAATATTTATTGTTTCACAGCTTCTATGTGATATGTCCTATTTTTATTCGAATGTGCAGGCAATGATTATTATTGATTTACTGGTGTAAATTTGATGAGCATTATTTGATTCCTTGACTTTATGTAATTCCACGTATATAATTATGGACCAAGACTTTCATAAAATCCAAAAAGTCAATTTAACAAATTTGCAATCAAAAGTTTTTTTTCAATTAAATGGCACTTTCGAATTTGCTGTAATACACTTCGACTTAATGATGCAATTTCATTATAAAAAAGGTAAATCCCAAAGTAATCAAATGGAGTGAGACACGACGTGAGCCTGAACAATGATTGAAGAAAAAAGTGATTACTTTGACCACGCCTGAAGAGTTTATGAAATGAAAACACAAGAAGAAATTCTTAATTTGCAATAATCTTTTTTTGTTATGTTTTTAAAAAGTAACATAAAATTAGATTCGGTGTTAAATTGATCAATGAACACTAGCCTGGAGGCATACTTTAAGTACACTCTCTAAACTCACTTAAAATGGTGCTTCAGAAGCTGTTGAGCTGATATTCTGTGAGTATAACTTGATATTTACATTCTAAAAAGTAATTTTAGATAATTCTTTGCTATGTCAAAGCCTCACTTTTGGTAAGAAAGCTTTAAATAGCACAAGCCGGTTTATCGATCTAAAATTTGGCGCCAGGTCGACTTGACTCTAGCAGAATGTCGAATTAAAATTGAATCTGGCACTATGTAGATAGATAGAATAATGATTAGGGTCCGTAGATGACTAAAATGCACTATGAACTCCGATCTGTTGTACCATCCCTGAATGTCATTTAAAGGATTCCGCACTAACTGATAGTTATGCTGACCTAGGTTCGATTTTTAATCGATTTGTGCAATTGGAGAAGCTTGGTAAGGTCAACTCTAAGTTAGATAGAACAAATGTTATATCCAGAATACATCTTTAAGAATTGCACTTCGAATCGAGAATCGTCAGAAGTGGTAGCCAGCGATAGAGCAAACTTAAGGCGACATCTATAAGGAGTCATTTATCAAAATTGATCTTTATGGCCAGCGAAGTTTGTAAGTAAGTAATTTACATGACACCAGCCAACCCAAGAACAATACCTCAAGATTCTAAAGAACTAGAATTGACAAAATATGAAAAAATTTGACTTTATTCATAAAAAATTCCTTAATTTATTCATCTACCTTAATAACCAGCTCGACAATTAGTTCTACAACACAAAGCACCAAAAAAATACAAAGCAACAACAATGAATCAAATTAATGACCGATTTAGCTTCTATAAATATTTGACGAATAATAAAAAATAAAAAAATTCTTTTGCGTGTTATTAATATGTACAGTAACAAGAAAAAGACATGTAGTAACATAAATAGCCGCTTTAAGTAATCTGATTTCTAAAATATGAATAAATATATCAGTCAGTTCTATAAATATAATTGCTTCATACCTTGCCTACCAAAAACAATTCGTCCTTGAAATTCTTTGCAGTATGTCTGTAATTAATTATTAATAAAAAACTGCTGCTACTAGCTCTAATCAACCGTAAAAATTCCAAATTAAGTTTCAAAAAAAATTATATGCGATGGAAAAAAAAATAAAAATCTGTTGAAATAAAGTTACACTTAATGTGGTATGCTTTAATTTTTGTGCTTTGTGAAATGCTTTGCTCGATTGATTGAGTGAAGTTTTGTTGAGTAAATTAAGCAAAATTAGTTGATGGAATGTGAAAAAGTGTTTTGTTTAGACATAAATTTTGAGTTTTTAGTTAAAGTGTTTGGTTATGTCTATGTTTAATTTAGTGCTGAGTTAGGAGAGGGGTTTTAGGTAAATTTTGTAATTCTTACAGAGAAATCTACTACGTAATTCCATTTTTTATGAACAAAATCTAACCCGGAACGTTAACGGCGCCAAAATTACTGATAATATGACACCAGACCGAGTTGACTCTAGCTTAAAGCCGGGATTTATCGAATCTGACTTGAAGTCAGAGTAACGTTGGCTTGAATTCAGATTTTTAATCATTTTTACGCTGTGTGTAATCTGGTTGGACTAAATGAGGAAGAAGAGCATTCAGAAATCAATCTCGAGTGCTAAACTGCTGCAAATTTCATTTTACGCCATCGAGATGAGCCAAAAACAGTCTTCAGAGTATCTCTACGCCTTACATCAACGCAGCGAAGCTATAGCGCCTTATCGTCTTCATTTAACTCCTCCAGAATGCTTTCCCCATGTAAATAAATCAATAATTCCAGACTCCTCCAACCGCAACTTATCACTTGTCTTGCACATGTCAAGGTAAAAAATTCACAACATAACTTTCAAAATCTGACAACTTAATCAATATTTTAAACTTAATAAAGCTGTTTATTAGCCTTTTTTATTTTAACTTTTTTATTCATTACGTAAACAAAAGTTGAACGTCCTGAATGTAGAGCGAGTGAGTTTCAATGTTGATTCTCATCTCACTCTCAAGGCTTCATTTTTTTATATCGTAAGTTTTTTATGTGTGATGGCGATTATTGAGAGATATTGTGAGGTTATGTGGGGCAGAATATATGATTTATTATTTCCTTTTTTAGTGGATTTAAAAAAGGGAAAAAATGATCAATTCAGAAAAAAATTGCAATTTTGCAAAGTCATGAAGTTTACGAATTGGATTAAATAATTTGAAAGTCATCAAAATTTATGAAAATGTAAAAAAAAAAATATTTATTTAGGCACCTCTCAACAAAAAAGCTAATGTCAGTTTTGTATGCACAATACCTGCTTTAACTAAACGATAAATCAACAATCTAAAAAACTCACCTAACCTCAAAATTTATCGTCTAGTCAGATAACATCAATTGCATTCCACACAACCCATAATCACAATTCATAAAAGCTCCTCACAAAAAAAACACAATGCAATTTGCAAAACTGCTAATTTATATTTTAAAAAAAGAATAAATTCCGATCTTAATCAATTCAGTCTTTGTGTTCGACAAATTATTGAGTTTTGACGGCTTGACTATAAAATATCAATATAAATATGAGTTATATAATGCACGTATTGAATAAATTATGAATTTTACTGCTGCAAAGAATTAATTTTTTTTTATTTCACTTTTCAATGTCAGTAAATTGTAGCACAGAAGCAAGAAAAGAATTTATTAGGAATATTAGAGGCAGGGGTGTAGTTAGGAGGAGGGTTGACCCCGATTTGTAAAAAAAATGTTCAATTTTTTAAAGAAATTCGTGAAAGAATTCAATAATTCCCCTTAAATTGTTTAGGAGGATTAATATTGAGCTACACTCCTGATTATAGAGCTTAATGAATGATTAATGGGCTGTAATTTGTCATCAAGCTAGAAGTATGAGTTATTAGTAACTACTAGTTTGATGACTGGTTCTGCTTTCAGTCTGAGGGACGCAAATGAAGAATGCTTCATTACAAAGCTTTGAAATGCTCCGTTAAAGCTCATTTTAACACCAAATCGAAGCCCGTCTCAGTATGGCACCATGTTAGAATCTTCTTCATTTGTGTCACTCGGGTAGAAGGCTCAAGCATCATTTACAGGACGAACACAAACAAAATATCGACCACAACATTCAAACGCATTCCAACAGATTCAAAACAACTTCTTTTTCTCCCCAACAGTTACTATTCAATACTAACATGACCAATTTTGACTAACAATAATTTCGACTGTCCAAATATGATCATATCATATAAGCGTGCCAAATTTTTATCTTAATTGATCATACACAACGCAAAAAAATAATACTACCATAATAATTTGCAGTAGTCTAATGAACATACATTGTTTTCTGTCAAAACTAATCGTCAAAATTAATCAAGTCATCAGGAAACAATTCTTATGATTTTTTTCACATTTATTATCCCTTTAAATGTTATGACAGGAGATCCATCAAATTTCTAATGAATCCGAGACGATGTCAGAAATTAGAACTACTTTGAGATGCTTGAAATATCCGGAATGTTAGAATGTTTTGGATTAAGATCGTCTTAATATGTCAATTTTTGATTTTTATTCATCAAAATACGAACAAGATCACAAAACTGACAAATAAAAAATGCATGACAAAGTCTGCGATTTCAATGAAATTTACGATGCCAACAGCTGCCGTTCTTGAATGCGTGAGCGTGAGAGTCACGAGATGTACATTATTATTCTTAAATGGTGACTTTATTCATCAAGATTAGCTAATCATTGAGATGCTATTTATGGACATAGGAAGCTGAAATGGCGAACAATAAAAAAAAAGACAAAATTGTTATGTAAATGGAATTGTATGGATGAATGTTATGGGAATTTTGAGAAAGATTTTAGAATTTCAGAACAAATTGGACTTCCTATACTTTTGAGCTCAAAGTTGACAGGAAATTTGTAAGAAGTTAAATCCTTCCTTAGTTATTGTTCTCATGTTTTAATATCTGAAGGACAGATGCTCGGCATGACCTTGCGTGAATTCTTAATCATAATCTAGAGCATTACTCAGCACATGCATAGAGCTTGCACAGTATTAGCCACATAGAACAAAATAGGATCCTGAAAAGCACAATTCATCAGTAATTCGATTTAAAATTAGGTCTTATGTTGGTGATTTGGGTAGTTTTGAATTTTTTGTAAGTTCAGCACCATGCCAGCGTCACGTTGGATTTGTTCCGAATTTTGGATCGATTAACCAACTTGTGCTACTCAATCATGAACTCAGCTAAGGAATCAGTCTAACAATTCTGACAAAAATTCCCCTCAAGGGATCAATCAACTACCATTAGTAAGAATTAATCAAACAGAATTAATTAATATTTAAATTTTTTCACTGCTGGATATATATAATTGCACAATTTTTGACATTTGATAATGTTCATAGCTAATTTTTTATTATGGATTTAATACAAATGAACAAGAAGAAAACAAATTATTGAATCTATTATAGACTAAATTCTACAACTTTATGTCTCTCATTTAGAGCTATAATGTATACATTAGGCAGCTAAAAAGGCGTTCCTAGTTGAATCATATCAGTCGCTTTAAATGTCTTGCTGTTAAATAAAGAAACTTGATTTGGATGAAGTATGGAATTAGGTAAGATATTAATTGGAATTATTGATACAGGTGTGAACACTTAAAGGGTAAATAAAATTATTTGGTATGAAGATTTTGAATCAGTTGAGCTTAAAAATTCAAAAATCTATTTAATAATCACTAATTTATTTTGAAAAAATTCAAATTTCATTAAAAATTTGTTATATATTAAAGATTCTCATTCCTTGAACAAATCGAATAGAACTAATAATTTCTAGGAATTGAAAACTCTTGTAGTAGGTGCGGTAATCAATTGGAAATTAATATTAAACAGGAATCTAGTTGAGAATGCAGGTTCTTTGTTATTATAATTGACTTACTAAACTTACCTGTAATTTTATTTAGTGTAGAAGGGTTAAATTGGTTTAGGGATTCTAAATTTGTTCGACGAGAGTTGGTAAAATTTAAACAATTTTAATTGAATTATTTTAATTTTTAAAATATTTTTTAAAAAGTAAAAACTGTTTTAAATGTTAAATTACCTATAAAAAATCTAAAATATTCTTTAAATTTCCAAAAATTTTCATTAAATTTCTAAAAATTTGTCTAAATTTTCTAAATTTTTCTGTAAGTTTTTAAAAATTCTTTAAAATCTTTCAAGTTTTTCTTCGATTTAAAATATTTTTAAAAAACTTAAATTAAGCTTAAACATTATATTTTTAGTTTTTGAAAAGTTTTTTCAATTTCTCTAAATTTTAAAAATCATTTTTGATTCTTTTTCTCTTAAATTTGATAAATTTGGTTTGATTCAACTCTTCCGTTAATTAATTTCCATATCATCTGACTAGTTTATTAAACTTCACATCATAAATCATTAAAAGTAAGCAAATTCAAAATTTCTATTTGATCAATTTCCGAAACCAAACCCAATAAATAAACATCATATGTGGGTCTACAAATGATTAATTAAATTAATTACGAAAATATTATATCTAATATTGCTCCTTATAACTTATAACTAACGACAGTAAAGAACTTCAAACAATTCCAATTCGAGGTAACAAATTGCATTCATATTCAGCATGTCAAAAGCAACAATAATCGGATAAAATGAATGATAATTTTGAAAGTTATTCGAGCATGATTTGACTAATTATAGACATGACTATTCATTATTATTTACTATGTAATGTTGATTTGTATGCATGAAAATTAGGTTGAGTCTTGCAGTTTGATTAAAATGTTTTGAATTTCAATAATTTTGCTTTTAATTAGGAATGTTCTGAGAATTTTAGTTTGAAATTTAATGAGGATTTAAGAAAGTTTTGTAGATTATTTAGAAAACTTAAGTTTAACATTATTAATTCGAAGTATTTGTATGCAATAATTAAATTTAAAATAGAATTTTAGAATATTTTAAATCATCAATCATTTCATTCAAATTTAATTAAGCCCTTTACAAAGATTTGAAAAGAAACAAAAAATCCCTTTTGATAAATCCTTAAAAAATTAATTTTCACAAATCATACATAAAAGACCTGCCAAGAAGACTTTTCATCTCAGCAATGACAAAGCTAATCATAATAAAATTTTTTGAAGCACATTGATTCACTAATGAGATTAAATAAAAAGCTTTTTTTTCAACATGAGACATGATTTTATAAGAGACGGAAATTCTTAAATCAGCTGCTTCTGTTAAGCTTCATACCAATAAGAAGACAATAATTCTGTATGTGTAGATGCCGAAGGGAAATTAAATATAATTAAATTTGTGGAGCTTGAGTAAGTCACATTATGTATATATAAGTAAATTTATAACAACAAGGAGTGTCTTAAAGTGCACTTCAATTTATTTATGCTGTATGTCTCTTTATATTTGACATCTTTGGTGTTTTTTATGTCGTTCACTTGTTTATTTGTCGTCTTAGAGTCACTGATGTTCATTGTATATGTTGGTTTATGCCTATTGCTCTTTAGTGTTACTGGAAAAATTGGTTAAGACATCAAAACGGAGTTCGAAGTCTTCTTGAAATCGGTATGGATTAGAGTTGGTTAGAATCGACTTTTTCACACAAAATCTGAATCGACTTCAAGATCTTGTATTCATTCGAGTCAAAATTGATCTAAAATTGTGCTGAATTGAGCCATATTTTGCTGAATTAAGCCATATTTTGCTGAATTGGGCCATATTTTGCTAAATTAAGCCATATTTTGCTGAATTGGGCCATATTTTGCTAAGTTGTGCCATATTTTGCTGAATTGGGTAGAATTGATCCAGATTTATGCTGAATTGAGCCATATTTCGCTGAATTATGCCAAAATTGTTCTGAATTGAAATTAATCTGTGTCTGAATTAGACCAAAACTAAGCAGTATTGTAAATAAATTATGCTAAGTCATATAAAACACCAGAAATTAAAACAAATCCACAATTCCTCATCCAATAATCTACAAAATAAAGTCTAACAAAAAAACCTTTTATTTTATTATCTCACAAAACATATTCATTCACATTATCTTCTACAGATTCATTGCTACTCGAGCATGTCTTTTTCCATTCTGAGCTTATTCTTGCTGTCTCAATGCACAGATTTATTTTCTTTCTTTATTTCAATTTATACCGTCAACGACCTTGATATTTTAAAAATTGAAAGTGTCTTTAAAGATCTTATTTTTTTTCCTGTATTTTATTGCTCACCGACTTCTCATTTGCCTTTGTGCCTTTGTGTTTGTGTTACATTGCCATATATATAGTTTAAATGATCTTATGAAAGCAAATACGTTTACGATGTTGGCTGATACTGACTAGATTGAAGAATGACTTTAACATTGCAATTTAAATTATTTTTATTGCAGACACGAAAAGATACTTTGTTGCCTGCTTTGTTGTTTATTCTTTAAAGAAAACTTTTTTAATTATATCGGAAATTATCATCGATTAATCACACATCGTACATAATGATAATAGCAGATAATGTTGAATGGTTCATAAGTACTTGTATATGTAGGGAGATTGATAATGCAATAATAAAGGTATTATCGATAACTTTGTTGTATGCAAACTTCGTACTTTATAATAGCTGTGAGATTAATAATATTATAATTTTTTTATTCCATTGTCATGTCTTTGGGCGATTTTTTAACGCTTTTTAATCGATTGCACCCCATTTGAGAGCGTTGTTTTGGTTGGGGATTTAATGACAATTTCGTTGGTAAATTTGCGATTTAAATTGACTTTTGCAGTTGATCTGAGTTAATTGGGATATATTTTGATAGTTTTTGTTTGATTCTTGAGATTATAGTCATCCTTAATAGACAAAGAGCATGCTCACTTTAAATATACGCAATGAGCTTGCTCGTGAGCGTTGCTCTTAGTCTAATCTGTTCTTTGTCTGCTGGGGGATGGATCAAACTCAGCAAATCCAGCTTAAGCCTATAATCTGGATTCAGAATTGAACGAAAACCCCTTGCCGGCATGTTATTGACTGTACAAAACATGTTTATGACCACTTTAATTAAATTATTCAGCCAATACCAACTTATGACATTTCCTTCAATCATATTTAAACCACTGACATGATCTCATAATTTAAAACAATACTTAAAACCAAACAAACACCCATAAGACTGTTTCAAAATAGTCTCTAATTAACAGCTGAACACCTGACAACACCACAATAAAATTGTCCAGTCTAATTGCCAAACAATCCAATCAGACAGAAAATAAATTCTGTCCCATAGCTATTGACATCAACAGAACTATCTCAAATCATTAAACTCGTTTCCAACAGTGACTGTAAAATGAATGAAATGAAAGGGAAATTTTCTGCGAGATATAAAAAAATATCCACATTAATTGTGCTTTATATTCTCTTTTTTATTTACAACAATATTGGACTGTGTAGACATTAACAAGTATCCGCTGTGGGAACAGAAGGAATCTAGAACAATTAATTCATCAGGGTCATAATCTTATTGAGTCAAAACTGAGAATTATTCAACTATTTAATATAATTGTGATGCGGACCAATTAATTACAATACAATGATTAATTATCATATTTTTCATATCAAATGCTTCACATTTGATTTCTGTAAATGTCTTGCCTCGCTGTCGGCGATGAATTTTAAGATTTGTAGAATTATTCTAATGTATTTACAGCTTTACTGTTTAGCCCGGAAAGCATATGATGTAGAATTGCCTGAGAATCCGGCGGCAGGTCAACTTGTCCTAACAGACAATAAGAGGACTCAACTAAATGAGCATACTCATGATTATACTCAATCAATGTAGTTTAGCATGCTCAATTTTGTGTCAATCGTGATCATGCTTCTTGTCTGACCGGATTGATTCTAGTTGGAGGCCGAATTTCATCAAATTAAGGCCTGATCCTAGATAGCGTTGCTATAGAATCGAGCGTTTCCAAGGAGACGAACGTGACTCTGAGTCCGGACCATATTTTATGAAATCCGACCTCATACCAGAGTCAAGTCACACTGGCGCCTAATTTTCAGTTTCATTCCACCTCCATGTGCCTTACGGGCAGGTTAAGAACACAAAATTCACGTCTAGTAATGTGACACTCCTTTTGTATGAGTTGCTTTTAACTGTTTCTATTTTAAATGAGATTTAATGTGACTGCTGTATACATGAGATAACAAAGAATGAAAAGAGCTCAGCCATCGGCCTTCAGAACTATGCAAAATATATAAAAAAACAACAATGAGATATAAAATTTATAAATCTAACATTGTTTGTGTTCATGTGCTTTTGTGTAAACAAAACAAATGCATTATAGATATATATGTGACCGGAGCTGTTAAATAATTCTTTGTGTAATTCTAGAAACTTTTACTTTCTATTTTGTGTCTCAAGTTTGTTTACATTTATGTATCTTCGATGACCTTTATTGTGGACCTGCAACAAAAAAAATCTCTTTTTTTCGTTATTTCATTTCTAGAAAATCATGTACATGCAAACGACACTAGTGTAATGGATGTAGGAAGAAGAAGTCAAGAAGTAAAAGTATCAGGGTCAAACAAGAAAGTCTCTTTTATTATCCATGAAATTGTTCATGATTTATTATCGTGATAAAGTAATGAAAAATTGGTTTTCATTTTGTTTATTGTCACATTTAAGAGGCACATTTCAATTGATATCAATTTTATTACAATATTTTCATGATAGGATAATTATTTATTTATTCACGTTTATTGTTAATAAGTTGCTAAGTATGGTATTGAATGATATGGGGATGTTAATTAATAATTGAAATGAAATTGTTAAGCAAAGTTGAGACAAGAGCAATTAGGATTCTTTATCTTCAGTAATAAGGGCATAGTCAGGGGTAAGAGGGCAATTGGGGCTTTTGCTAGCTAAATTTAATGAGAGATGCGTTTATACCAATGGCAGCAACTAGTTTGACTCAGTAACCCTCTGCCTACATCAAGTACATTTGCATGTAATTTCTTATACTGATTGTGACCTGCCGCTCTTCAGACAAGGTGTGAATCTATCCATTCAAGTTCATATCTCGGTTCGCAAAGCTCGGTCGTCAGAGGTGCACTTAGTGGTTACAGGGAATACAACGAAAAGGTATAAACTTGACATTTGGTCAGCTTCGGACTTATATTTAGGCTCCCCAAATTCCCTCAATCATCAAAACCTAAACTTACTTACTTACTGGAACCATGCTCCGACTTGGAGCCTAGGTTATTAAAAAACGCCTTCCATCTGACTCTGTTACTGGCCACATCACAATGCTTGTACAAATTCTCTATTTTGACATCTAATTGACATTCCCGCATTACTGTTCTACGCCAAGTTGCTTTTGGAGCACTAAAAACTTCCTATATTGAGTGAAATGGTGAAATAATTCTTCACTATTACGTAAGACATCAGACACTTGTTGAATCTAGATCTAATAAACTAAACCAATTGATATAACGAGAAGAAATGTCAGCGGAACTAATAATGATGATGGAAATGATGACATTAAATAAATTTGTCGAGCCATTTAATTTTAAATATTTGACTATTTGATGATTTAATCTTGTGGATTTAGTATAAAGGATTATTGGTTACTGACTGAATAGTTGTTGAATTAGTGAAACTTACCTCAGTGTTGTGTGCGAAGATAAATAATTTCACACGTAATTTAGTAACCAACAATCCTTAATTGGCCACTTAAAAAGCAATTATCACACTAGAAATAATTGAAGCTTTTTTTTATGATCATTAAAGCATTTGCAAATAATTGAATTATTGCTAGTTGTTAATAATATTGAAGTATGATAGTTTATAAGTTGTGTTATAAATTAATCTTTATAAAAATGTTGAATTTTAAAAAGCTTTTAATTCAATTAATTAAGTTTTATAAATTTATAAATAATTTTATTCAAAATTTTAAACTTTTTAGAACTTTCATCAATTTTAAATTTTCTAAATTTTTAAATTTAAAATTTTTAATTTTTTAGCTTTTTTAATTTTAATTTTTTAGACAATTTCAATTTTTTAAAAATTAACTTTTTTAAGCATTTTATAAAACATTTAATATCTTGAATCATTCTAAGCCAACGCAAAAATTCTGACAAACAATTTAACAATCCCATTTAATCTCCAAAAACAAAGCTTAACGAAACACAAACCGAAGAAAAAAATTCATTCATTTAAAAATTACTCATAATTCACCTTGCAGAAGATTCTTTCGATGAGAAGAAATATGGATGAATAAGATATAAGTATGGATGAATTTGAGAATAGTGTTTATCAAGCAGAGCTTTTCAATCCAACTTAATGATTTTAATTGTTTTCAAGATTTTGTTTATCTGGATTTAATTAGTATTTATTGATTAATGTTGTTCTTAAAGGTGCTGTTTATGTTAAATTGAAATTAGCTTTAAAATGACGAAAGTAAATAAATAAAATAAATTGAAAATACATCTGTCACGAGGACGTCCAAAGAATTCGTGGAAGAAATGCTGTTAACTGAGGCATTTGATACTGGAAATTGGCAAGCGGCATCTGAGGGAGGCCATGAATCACATTTGATCTGTTAATGCATCTGAATGACTTCAATATTAATTTATTAAGAACCTATTTTAAGACCATTTAATTTGTCAATTTACAAATCATCCTACACTATTCGCAATGTTAATTCCCACGCAACAACTGCAATTACAAATCACCAATGCCAATCGACTTCCCAAAAAACACCTCCATCAACACCAACTCTAGTCATTAAATCCATAAAATATTTCATGTTCCCCCATCTCAACAAGCGAGCTTTCCATTGACGCAAAGGAAATTTTTTTGTTTTTAGATTTTCATGACCCACGCAAAAATTTTCATGTTTTCGCCCTCAAATGCTGAATAGCTGAATTATTTGTAAATTTTTAAGACTTGTAATAAATTATGTCGATGCTCATAAATCACAATGTTTTTTGGAATTTCTTATAAATTTTGTAGAAAAATAATTAATAGCGCTAATGCCGTCTTTGCCGTGGATAGGATGTGAAATTATGAAGGAAAATCTCTTTTTATTTCAAGGTCGTCGTGCATGATGCTGCTCTCTGCATATATTTTAAATCCCCATTGCTTGTGCCATAAATGCCATACTTAATGATAAACTAATACATTTTGTACATCCTTCGTCTACAAATAAAATTTAGGATCTTTCCCGAGAAACCAGTAGAGGAAAGTCGATTTTAAAGTAATGTCTTAAGTTCTTACTTATGAAAATGACCTTTACTACAACAACCAATATGTGACACATAATATGACCGTTTATCGTTACTTCTTATGCATCACAAAAAATATTTTGAGTATTGACTTCTGACAATACTTTAAGGTAAAGTTGAGGTAACATTACGCATTTCTATACAGTTTAGTAAAAGTGGTTAGCAGTGAAACAGTTTTTAGTTAATAATTTAATAAAAACGTAAGTATAAAGTAAATCAATCATAAAATTAATTAAGTTTGTGCAAAGGTCATCAGGAAAACATGAAGGATCACAATAAAAGTGTTAAATAGCTTAAGAAAACTTCATTAATCAAAATTTAACTTAGTTTGATTATTTCGTCACAAAAACAATATTTAAATTAACAAATTTTAATATTCAATAAAATAAAATCACTCAATCGACAGTAAATTATTAATTTTTTAATTTTTTTATTTCAATATTAATTTTTTTAAAACACAACTTCTTGAGCGATCTAAATCGTTGTTCCGTTAAGCTTCAGGCACATTTTTTTTACACAATGCATAAATAAATTTAATTACCTAAATAGTTGAACTATTTTAAATTAAAAATAAATTTTGACGAATTTTTATTAAATTAACACAAAACCATAACAGAACTGAAGTTGGTTACGAATAATCATAGAAGTTAAAATTTAAATATAAATTATTCGTTAGAAAACACTAATTCCTGATGATTGTGTGTAATTTAAACGTGTATGATTTCTTCTTATGATTTATATTTCAGAACAGATTCAATTCATTTAATTATCTCGTCATAACAAAGGTAAGATAAAAACAAAATGAATTCAAAGGAATCAGAAAGAAAGCGTATTCAAAGAAATGTCATGAAAAGAATTGAAAATGTGTTTAAACATAAAGACGTTATAACAGACACATTCATTTCCTCATCGTCCAGTACTGAAATTGAAGGCAAATTATCCTTGGAACCAAATTATTCACCAAAAATAACAAGTGCACCTGAATCAATTAGAGAAACAGATTCTATATCATTTAACGAAGGAAGAAGTCATTTGGAGTATGCTGACAATAATCAAGAAGACGATTTAAAACAAAAACTGATTGATTGGCAGTTAAAACATAATGTGACAATGTGTGCCGTGACTGATTTGTTGAAAATTTTAAACGAGGATCATCCTCAATTGCCAACTGATGCACGGACACTAATGAAGACGCCAAGAAGCGTGATAACAACGTCGGTTTCACCCGGACATTTTCTTTACATTGGGATATTACCAAATATTAGATGGTATCTGGAAAAATATGATTTAGTCGATATATCGATAAATGTTGACGGAGTTCCATTATTCAAAGACCCCTACATTAATCCCAGTGTTTGGATAACTCTAGGAAAAATACAATCAAATGATTACATTTTCTTAATTAGCGCTTATGTTGGGAAATTGAAACCAGATAATTTCTCTGAAATTATTAAGCCACTTGCTGATGAATTAAAAACATTAAAAAGTTTTGATTACTTAGGAAAGAAAAAAACAGTAAATGTTGAATTTTTTTCGTGTGATTCACCAGCAAGAGCTTCTGTAACAG
The DNA here is from genome assembly GCF_022539635.2 of Chironomus tepperi. Lineage (NCBI taxonomy): Eukaryota > Metazoa > Arthropoda > Insecta > Diptera > Chironomidae > Chironomus > Chironomus tepperi. Next base: position 496,051 of record NW_027226383.1, read on the forward strand.
GCACAAAATCTCATGCAGGATATAATTGTTGTCCAAAATGCGTTATTCCTGGGATCTATGAAAAAGGGATGCTATTTATTGGTCAGGATTATGAAAAAAGAAGTGATCAAAGCTTCTCATTAAGACATGATCCAAATCATCATAATTATAATTCTCCATTAGAAGAGGTACCAATAAAAATGGTTACTGCATTTCCCATAGATTATATGCACAATGTGCTGCTTGGTGTGACAAAAAGATTACTTAAAATCTGGTTCGAAAACAAGGATGGAATGTATCCACCACATGTACAGAATGAAATTTCTGATAAACTTTCAGTAATTGCAGGGACACAGCCTTCAGAATTTCAACGGCGAATAAGACCGTTGAGTGATAAAAACCGTTATAAAGCTAGTGAATTCCGGACGTTTTTACTATTTTCGGGACCAGTATGCCTGTTAAATACAATTGAGAGAACAGAATATGAAAATTTCATGAAGCTTTCAGTTGCTATTAGAATATTAACTAGCCCAGAAAATTGTATTAATGAAAATTTATTAGCTAGAGAGCTATTAAAGTCATTCGTGTCTGAATATCAGGAAATTTATGAAAAGAAGAATTCCGTTTTTAATGTTCATCTATTGCTCCATATTTGTGATGATGTGCTTCAATATGGTCCCTTAGATTACTATTCCGCTTTTAAGTTTGAGTCGTTTCTTGGAAAACTCAAAAAAAAGGTCAAAACTAACAAAAACATAATTGAACAGTTGCACAACAGAACAATGGAGCTAATTAATTCTAAAAAGAAAGAAACTGAAGATCAAAACGATCTAAAGATCGTATATAAAAGCAGCAAACTATTGTTCTATAAAAATATTAGATTAGACATTAACGAAGCTAATAGATATGTCATGCTTACAAGCAACGAAATATTTAAAATTTGTGGATTCAAAAAAATTGAACAAAAAATAGTGATTGAAGGACACGTGTACACTGAACTGACAGACTTCTTCATTTATCCTGTTCGTTCAACCATTATTAATATATTCAAGCTGAAAAGCAATCATTTTTTTAATAAAACAATCAGCATAGAAGATGTTTACTGTAAGATGTTTATGATGAGAACAGATTTTTGTGAGGAAGACATTGAGATTTTTTTTCCAATGAATAAATTTGATGCCTAAATATTAACATGTCCAAATTTGAAGAAAGATTCCTTCTGATTTTTTGAATTCATTTTGCTTTTTAATTTATTTTTGGCTAATTTGAATTTTATTGCTATTTCAGATAATTTCCAATTATGTTTTCTGTTGCACATTTCGAAGATAACTCAATTGAAATCATTCGCAATGAATGGGTTATTAACGATAAGGTTTTTTTTCCAAAACAGCATCAAAAATTTATATTTGAACATGACACTCCATTGAAAAAGATCTTGTCATGGACATCATACGATGCCAAAATAATATGTCAAAACGTTGAATTCAGTGTAGCGAAAACAGAACGTGACAGGAAGGTGGCATTTACAGATACTGAATCTGAACAGCGCGATAAGATCAAGAAAAGTAAAAAAAAAAAGCACCCAATATTATCTGTTAAAGCAGAAAGTGGTGATTTTGAGAAATATTTGAGTCAGGTAAATTAAAATAAAACATATTAAATTTTGACAAATATTAACATACGTATGCTTGTAGACATCAAAAGCACCAGCAAATATGGAGTATGATCGTTTTTCTGTTGATGAAAGTCATTTTTATGAGGATCAGGTTGAGGGGAATAAGGAACATGATGGCGAAGAAAGTCATATGTATGCTGAAGATATTGTTCAGGATTTTGCAGAGGAAATAGAAGGAGGAGAATATCATTTTGAGTTTCTAGACGAACTTAAAGATACGTTCGTACCACAAAATGAACACGTCCAAGTGCCATCGAAAACACTCAAAGTAAGACTTAACATTTTGATATCAATACTAATCTAGGAGTTAAAATAACGAATTTCTAAAATTCAAAAACTTAATTTTAATCGAAAAATCTTGCAAATCTTTTATATTTTTGAAAATTCATAGAACCGTTAACGACGCATTTAGTTTATTCATATAAAATAAAAACGATATTTACTTTGAAATACAATTTCATCGTAAATTAAATGTTTCGTATGATTATCGATTCCTTAAATTTTGAAAATTGTGAAAAACCTGCTAAATTTTTCGAATGTGAATTTTTGAATTCTTGAAATTCGTTATTTAAACAGATCCTCGATAATTAAAACATTGTCACCTATTTACTCGTTAACGTTAATAATCCTTCCAATTCTAAATGCCAAATGCCAAAGATATAGTAGTAACATGATTACTCATTTTTGTTTCGATTCTTTAATCCAGTTTTCCTAAAAGTTTAATTTCCACGTATTTTCCTGATTATTTCTCATTGCCGAATGATCTTCTTCGCTTCAAATTTCTTCTTTTATGTGATTTAAATTCTAGATCCTCTTTCTTGCCACTGATTTTTATTCAAGATATTATTTAATATTAATTTACCAATGTTTTTAAGAGAAAACTTTAATATTTTTTTTTTTGGTTTGTTTTCTTTTTATATATTTCCTAATTCAAAATTCAAATTTCCGTTGCAAAATCGAAATGATTTTAAATAAAAATTTTACGTTAATATATTATTTTAATGATAATCTTTAATTTTATTCCAGGAAATTCTTGATAATCAACAAATGATATTGAGCTTAATCAAGGATGTCATGAGAGAACAAGAGAAGATTAATTTAAAAATCGAAAAGCTATTTCCAGTGAATAATAATGAAACGATTAAGTATTCATTCAAAAAATTTGATTCTGTAGAATACGTTTTGAAGTTTGAAGCTTCATTAATTGATGAGATTGAGAAGACCAAGTTCGTAAGTAAAAAAATCTAAAATAGTATGCTTATTACGTTAATTAATTAAATTATATTCAATTTAGGTCCAGTTTTTAACGACAAATGTAGAAAAGAGACCTAAATGTAATTCTATTGAAAGTGCCCTCTCTTTTGGGTTTGTTAATTTGTTATTCAATACAGCATTTTTAGTGAATTACTGTACTTGGGGGCAAATGGCAAACAGGTAAATAATTTTCAAAATATTTTTAATAATTTTATTAACTGTCTTATCTTTTTTGATAATTTATTTTAGCGATCCAAAGAATGCAGCTTTTTTGATAAAGGAAAATTGCGGCAATATCATTGACTGCATGACAAAATCTTATTTAAGTCTCGCAGGAAAAAAAGGAGACAAAGATACATTTAAGAGTGCATTGGGAAATGCCATTCGTCGAACGAGAATTAATGGACGTGAACATATGAACGAGGCAAAAAAATAAAGCAAATGAGGTTTTAATATATTGATAAACCTTGTGAATTTAGAAAAAAATGTTTAAAAAATTAAATTTAAAATGTAAGGGTAGTTTTGCATTAAAATGTATAATCCTAAAAAGTGGATTAAAGCAAGTTGCAATATAGTTAATTTTTTAACGTTATCATGCATGGTGAAACATAATCCGCTGAATTTGAATAAAATAATTTTTCTTAAGTTGATTATCTTGAGATCATGCTGAGATAATATCGTTATAAAATCCCAAAAAACAGCCTTGTTTTGAATTTTTGGATTATATAACAGTATTATCTCAGCATGATCTTAGGATAATCAACTTAAGAAAAATTATTTTATTCAAATTCAGCGGATTATGTCTCACCATTTAAAAATGTGGATAATCCACTTTTTAAAATTATACATTTTAGTGCTAAACCGTCAAAAATACCTATTTTCGTACAAAAATAAAATTATTAAGTTAATTAATAAAGAATTTAATTGTTTTTTTTTTAATTTATAATTTTATGGGAATATGCTGGAATAGGAAAGCAATGGGTCATGCCTGCAAGTAACACTTTTAGTTGACTTCAGGTTAACTTGCAAGTCAAGTTGAAGTGATTATTTTGAATAAGCTTGAAGTCGACTTAATGCTACCTTTAAGTTATCTCTAAGTTGCATCATAAGTAATTCATATGACGTACCATAGGATAATGTATTAAAGATAAGCTTGCGCGCGGACAAAGTATGTCCTGAGTCAGTACATCAGACTGCCTATTGTCATTTACTTCTTGACTTTTAAACCTTACTTGAAGTGTGACTTTTAGCTTACTTGTGTTTCTCGGGTTTTTTTGTCTTCATTTTATTCCATGTTCTACTTATTTTTGGAAAACCACTTGTTTACTTCACTTGAAAGATGTGAGTTTAGACACACATACAGACAAGTTTAGGTCAAAGGCTAAATGATACAAAATGGATTTGTTTAAATCGGACAGTAACAGAAGTGAGTTGATTTAGAAAAATGATAAATTTTTTGAAATATTATTTAGATTTTGAGTGATTAAAGCGCATTTTTAAGGAATTTTTGGATTTTGTGGAAAACCGAGTATTGATGAAGATTGCTTCGCAATACGGAAAACGAACCAATTAAAGGCTGATTTTCAGAGTTAATTGGGGACTAGGTACTACTTTCTGAGACTATCAGAGGTACAGTCCCCTCCTATAAATCAGTATTGACAAAATCCAATTGTCCAAAATGAAGCCTCTATTCTGTAGTCCAAGCAGCTTTGCTATAAATTACAACTCGAGTACCTTTTGCTGAAATTTTCCAATATGCCCTAGAAATAGGAAAATTGTGTTAACTGCGTTGTCCTAAAATTCAGCTTGTGAAGTCAAAAATAGATCTCCTTAATCGAATCGTCCGACATAAACAATCATGAAGAATGAACAACTTCATAAGAATTATGTTCGACTTCCATCCAAGTCTAACCTTTCAGACTTTATATTAAACAAGAATTTATAGAATGCTTATTAAATAACAGCTGAAGCAGAGCCAGCCTTGATCTATACCTTCTCAAAAATTGCCGAACATTCCTCAATATCCTAAATATCTGATATCTACTAAGTTTGTTTAACATGTCATATAATTCATTCCTAGTATATAAAACAATAACCTTACGAAAGCATACAAAAATCTATCAAAATAACAACAAAACTTTCATTCAGAAGTCAATGAACATGAAAAACAGAAACAATAATAAAAAAATAAATCCAAACAACCGGACAAAGCTATCGTAAAAATGTCCCCAATATTTTCAAACATCCTACACAAATACAGGAGATCTGAAATTAAATAACAGAGTGAATTGAAGCTATTAAAATGCCATAAATAACATTTCTATCATAAAATATACACAACCTTGATACACACAAACGACTAAACATGATGAAGCCTTGTATCTATCAAGTATATGGAAGGGATAATTGAAAGGAAAAAGGTTTTTCAACATTAAACCCATATCAATAGGATATATATAAAAAAAAGGATAGTAAAACACTGTCAAAACCCGCAAAATGTTGACATTTGAACATGATTTGAACAATTTTCATTGTAAAAAATCCCTTTTGTTTCTGAATTTATGTGTGTGTGGGCATAAAAGCTACAAAACTGAATGATTTGCAATAAAGAAAAGTGAGAACATGTTATTTATGAACAAGGGACATAAATTGAAAATTATTCGTGTAACTGTTCAGATTGAATCTCTATAGCTTAAGGTATAAAGGTTAATTTCTGTCACAAATAAGTCTATAAATTAATATGCAGAGATACGAGCGTGTAAGGATACGGAAATTTGAAGGAAAACGTGGGAGTTGAATGTAAATTTAATTATGAAATATTTTCACAAAGGCTGATATTTACGTGAAATGGGAGTTGACGGCATTTGGAGGCTTGGTTTGAGATTAATTTATGCATTGAGATGAATCATGTCCTTTGGAAATATTTTAGCAGATTAAGGTCAATTATGGAATCAAAGGAAATGTAATTAGGGTCGATTGAGACCTTTTAGGGTGGATAGAGATTGCTTGAAATCATTTTAGACTCACAAGAGACTATATAAAGTAAATTTGGACTTATTGGTGACAATTGAGATTGTTTGGAGATTATTGAGACTCACAAAAGATTTGTTAAGGTAGAATTTGACTTGATTTGGAACCTTTAATGACGATGGGGACAGTTTGAAGTCGATTAGGAAAGATCGAAGTCAATTATAACTTTTTGAAGTCAATCGAGATAATTTGAAGTCAAATGAACCTCTTTTTTGTCATTTGAGACTAGTTAAACTTAATTTGGATCCTTTAGTGATAATTGAGGCTGTTTTAAGTCGATTAATACTGTTTGAACTTAATTAGGACTGCTTCAAGTCAATAAAAGATAGTTTGAAGTCGATTATATCTGTTTGAAGTCAATAAAGACTCAAATCAATAAGGATATTCAAGAACTCTACTTTAGTTTCGATTAAGACGCTCTAATCTCAAGAAAATGAGAAAATACTCTATAAGGAAACATCATACAAGACTCCTACGCATAAATAATTCAAATAAAAGAGAATTACTCATATAGTAATCAAGATTGTCACGCTCGATGACGTGATAGAGATTTGATCCTATTAATAGCCTTCGGTATATCTTTCATGAATTAAAAGCACAAGAAAAATGTTTTAGATTCCAAAAACAAAATACTTTTTATGACTTAGTCATGCTTCACATACATTTTCTCAAAAAATATAACAAGAATTTCCTAGTAAAAGGAATCAAATGATGGAATCATATCAAGTCATCTGATCTATTTTCACGTTTGAAATAAAACTTTATTTCAATTTAGAATCTTCATGACCTTTAAGAAAAATGTTAAAAGCATCAAAATTAGGTTACGTGAGTAAGCTTGTTCGTATCAGAAGTGTTTTGTGTGTCAGGTATATGTGGATGTCTTGTTAAATCAACTGTATATGCCAATATTGGTAAAAAGAAGTAAAAAATCAAATTGATCAATTCTGATGAAATATCTCCCACCCTACTTAACAGCCAGCTACGTCTACAACTTCCTTATCACAATCAAAAAAGAAACTAAAATGAAATTTTTCAATTGAAAATTTCTCCGGCAATAACAAATTGAATTTACTTGATGTACCCTATTTTTACATTTTACGTAAAGTCTCATCTTTTCATGCTACGATAGATTTGTCAATTGACGTCATTCATGAAAAAATATGGTTTAATTTCATTACTTGTTATCTTCGTCTTATTCACTTTTATGTTTGGTTCATTAATCTGTATCTCTTTATTTCTCATTTAATTCTTATAATAAGTTTATGTTGAGGCTTAAGGATCACGATTGTGGGTCGATGTGCTTATTGTGGGTTTTTGAATATTTCAAAAGTTTCTACAAAGGAACTTTTTCTTCCGAGGTGTTAAAAATATCCAAATTCTTGTGGATTATTCCAAAAAACTCATAAACTTGAGTGAGAGTCTTTACTTTGAAAGTCAAAATGATTCTCTCGAAACATCAGGATCAACCCATTTCGTCCCACATTCTCAGACATTTCACCAACAATCCTTATTGTTTTCGTTGTTCCTTCATTACCCGCTGTGCGATATTTATTGCAAAAAAAAAATTCATGGACTTGAACGTATTTGCAAATAAAATATTTATGTCAGCAATCAATGTGCATGTGATGTTTTTAATGAACATTTATCATAATAACATTTTTTTGTGATTACGTAACAGACAGCTGACGTCTACAGTGATGAAGTTGATGACAAAGTCTAAAGAGCATGGAATAAGAAGAAGTAGGATGCAATGGATAGAGCACTCAAATTAATTCAGTTTTCAATTATCTTAGACTCAGCTGCCTTTCGCTGTCATTACTGTAAATTGAAGTACAAACTTAATACAATATGCGTACGATGCTGTGTGCCTTCTTTGTCATACGTGATGTGTTCCATTACATTCATTAGATACTTCTGTTTCACACTCAGTCATTGTTATCATCATAACTTCTTAACAAGGTTGGATGTGCAATATATTGTGTACGGTATAAAAGAGGAAGATGAAGGCAACATGAAGAAGAATTGAATGTAATTGTTTTGCCAACTTTTCTGCATATGAGGGCTGATTATGAAAGCTTATTTTAGAAAAGCTTCATTGTTGATTGTATTAAAGTATTAAAAGCGAGTGACGCAACAAAGTCGGATGGATTTAATCTAAGCGCAGACAGAAGAAACGCTGCAAATTTTTAAAGGTGCTCAGCTATCCCCAGGAAGGCCTAAGAACTCATAAAGAGAAGCTATCGATAGAAATAGCATTGCATTAGGTATTGGTGATTGGCAAACGAAAGTTAATGATAAAACCAACTTTAGAAGACGTCTAAGGAAGGTCACAGCTCGCAATTAATCTGTACGACCAGCGAAGTAAGCCGCAAAGCCTTTCCACCGTCGTAATCGTCGTCTCACTCTAAAATAAGAAGATTATTGTAATCTGATGCTCAAAGATCAGTAAAAAGTATCAATATAACTACTAGGTTAAGCTTTCAAACTTGCATGTATACCCTTCCTTCCTACACATCACCTAAAATGACATAAAATCTTTAAAATCAATTTAAAAAAGCTTCTTGTCCATCACTTAACTTCAACTCGTTAAACTTTTCTATAATCTATAAATATCCTCATAACATAAGCTCCAATAATCGGTCAAACATCATCCACTGAACCTCTTCCCATACACATCTCTTCCGAGTCAATGCACTGCGCTTGCAAGTCTCAAAAAGCATCCAACATTAATAATATTCAACAGATCCAAACTTAAAAAGTTTGCTTCTCTCGCTTAAAAACTTTTCATTTTACGTCTCTAACATCTGAAGCATTCTAATTTGTGTCTCACATTCTCTCAGACAGAATATATTATTTATGTGATCTAAATTGATGCATCAATATTTCATCATGTCTTTATTCGCATCAAAAAGTTTTTTTTTTCAGTTCAACTTTTGATATAAGTTTTTTTTCCATATTTTATTGATTGAGTATATCAGAAAGTTATACTGTATTTGATACTTGATGTGGAAGTTTGAATGTGATGTTGATGGTAGTGGAGATGAAGTTTATAATTATGGGGAAATTTGAGGCTTTTATGTTAGGGAACTGGAATAAAGTTTGGAAAAATTTGGAAAATCTGGGACTTGCTTGCTTACTTTGCTGGCCATATAGATCGTCTGTGATGAATAGCTTCTCTCTGTTGACGTCTAAAACTGGCTCTAGCGCTGGCTGACCTTTGCCAATTGCCAATATTAAGTGCTGCTCTGTCTCCATCAACAGGCTACTTCCAATAATTCTTTGGACGCCTTCATACTCATTTTTCATCTACAAAACCTTCGAAAACCCTTTTAAAATCTCAAAAAATTCAATTTCAACTTCATAAAAATGAATTAAAATCATTAAAAAAAGTTTAATCACAGCTGCAATAACGTGATGCGCAAAAAACATCAACAACGACAGCATAAAGTTGACTTCTGTTGTGATCTAATAATAATTTACGACCTTGTCTTTTGCAGATACTTTTCATTTACGTTGAAGGTTTATTTAAATTTGAAGCTAATTACATTTAAAGTTAAAAAAAGACAGCAATTTGATGAATTTCAGTTGCATGACTTATGAGGACTTCACGTTTAATTATAAAAATTATTAAAGGAGATGTGGGTTTTAAAATATTAATTTAATGTCAATGTCTAACTGTTGTGTAAAGGTTTGCCAAATTCGGACTGATCTAAGCTTGAGAAAAATTAGAGAAATTATTAAAAAAGTTCATGAAATTTTCATGCATGGCAAATAAAAATTTATTTTTAATAATATTGACATAAAACATTAAATATGAAACTTTAACCAGCAAAGCCTTTTGTATCAACTGAGGTTCCAATTTGGATCATGGTTCCATTCGAAATGTACTCATTTAACATGTGTAATTAGGATCACAGTATAATGTATTAGGATTGAATTGTGTTGTTCCTACACACGGGTATACAGCACCAATCATTTTAATTCCATCAATAGAATAGCAAAAAACTTTAAATAAATTTTAAAAATTAATTTTCAATCAACTTTCGTTAAAATGTTATTAAAATTACCATATTTTTCGCATGTATAGAAGGAAGGATGAGGATATCTTCCATGACCTTTGTTTGCACAGAAAGTATTAGCATTGAATGAACCGATTGGAGTTGTTGGTCTGAAAATTTAGTAGAAATGAAGTACTGAAACTATGCCTAACAGCCAAAAAACTCATTGTATGCGAGTTTACTCACTTTTGTGAGCATGCTCAATTGTATGAAAAACGCATGTTTTGAATATGCTCATTTATATGAGCATGCTCTTTGTATGTGAGTGTATAGAACTATTTAAATACAAAAAGCTTACTTAAGGGTTGTTGTAGTTGTTGTTGTTGGGGTAGATGTAGTAGTAGTTGTCGTTGTTGTAGTTGTAGTTGTCGGTGGTGTAGTTGTGTTTGTTAATTGAACATGAGGAGTTTTACAGCTTGCACCATTTGCTATAGGTACGCAAGGTGTCGTTCCTGCTACATTGTTATTACAAACCTGCATTGTACCACAAGTTCCAAGTCCAGTTAAATTAAAAACACCGGTGGCATCACATGGAATATATTGATCAATACTGAAACATGCAAACAATGTTGTTGTATTGCATACGTTGCATTTGCCATGAATTTGTGTGGCTAATGATAGCAAGATGATTGAAACCTAATAAAGAATTGTGTTAATTTAATTTAAACTAATTTTTGAATATTAAAATTACCAAAATTTTCATTTTAAACCAAATTGAATGTTAGACTAGTGAAAACTTAATACTGTCCTAACATAAAATTCAGCCGCTTTTATTCAAATTTTTTATCAATTTTTTTGTTTTTCAATTTTATAAAATTCTTTTGTTTTTAATAAGATTTGCAACCTTTAAAACATTTTTGTCATTTATGGCGCTGCAATAAAAATTTAAAATTCTAAACCTAAGATAATTGTGAAATGTGCTATTTTTAGAATAATTACACCCACCTTTTGTTGTCCATGTGCTTTTATGGCATTCTAATAATTTATTTTTAATCTTAATTTGAAGTTGAATTTTTAAAGTTTTAAAAAAATTAATTATTTTGAAATATTTTAAAATAGTCGAATTTAAAAGCTTTTAAGTTGATTTTCAATATTTATAAACATATAATTAGCTAAAAAACATGATAAATTATGTTATTAATCAACAAAATTATAGCTTGCAAGAATCAAATCACTTTAATTTACATTCCAAACGTTTATAAAACAAGTTACCATTTTAATCCTCTCAATTCTTTACCAAATCACTTATAAGATCTAAAATAATAATATTTAATGCAACCTACATCCATAATTCATTCATAAATGTCAAAACTTCCTGATTAATTCGCATGTTCCATGTAAATTTGTTCACATATGAGCATTTAGCTGTATAATAAATTAACTTAAAGCTTTCATCCGACAAAGCATGGACCACCCACATCAACGCATCATAATTTTGTAGATATTTCGTTCTTAATTCATAAACATAAATATTAAAGAAAGGCACAAAAAAATGTGTCGTGTTGAAGGTGGAAATATGGTAAATTATTCTCTGTGCACCGTACAATAAATCCATCTCAGGCTCATTGAAATGAATCTTTATTACTTTGTAGCATGATTTTTGTAAAAGTTCATGTTTCATTTTGACTTGATGGAATTTTGAAATATATTAATGTAAATACAATGTAAGTCGAATTAAATAAATAATAAACATCTATTAGTTATTGGACAATATCTTTCAGTTCATCGTACTTAATACGTGGATTTATTTAACTGGTTATAACTATTTGATGCAAAACTAGGCTATTAATGAAGCAATTATGATACTTTGTCGTCTAAATCGGACAAAGCTGTTTACTACTGTAATGCTTATTACGATAATTAATTGACACGGATCTAAAGCAAGTTCCGAGGGACACAATGTGGTTAACCGCATTTTTCGATGTAAAAAATTAGTCTAATCACCTGTCTTGGTACCGTCAGTGCAACTTTTGAGTCCAATTGTCAATAAGGCAACATAGCGATGCCCCAACAAACACTCTGTGCTGCTCGGGATTTTAATCGATGTTGCAAGGTGAACCTTATATAGTGTAAATGTTGCGGAAAATTTAAAAATTTCAGAAATGTTTCTTGAGTATTGCGGCAATAAAACTCATATTACTGGTAGATATTTAAAGGAAGATACGTGCAAAGCTTTGGTTTTGAGACAGAAAAACACAGTTTATAACAAAATTTCGTAATTTCTGTAGGCAAACAAGACAAAGTTTCAATCCAAAGAAATGAAGACAATGTTTAAGTGCTAAAAGCCAAACTTACCTGCCTAGCTCAACTAGCCGACAAAAAAAATTATCAATTTTATTAACATCAAAATTATTATAAAGGCCAACACAACTCAATTAGGGAAGAATTAAATAATAATTTAAACCCAATTCCTAATTAAGATTGCAGCTCATAATCGGACTCAATCTCGTTAATTCACATTAATTGAGACAAAATTTTTTTATTAATATTCATAACTGTCAATTTTATATGATTTTAATTTTTTTTGAAATAGATAATTTCATGATAATGTGGTGCATACACACCCATGAAAATAATCAATTTTAATTATTGGAATTCGATTTTAGCAACAATTTTTGCAGAGATAATGACTTTTAAGGGATTGGAAACTGACTGGGCAAAATTTGGTATTTTGTAGTTGCCAAGTGGACTGATTTTTGTTTGATTAGCTGTATGTCTAGTTCTAGTGACTGCATTACTTGGCATCTGAGCTGTCCGCCCCCTTATAAGGTTAATTACTTGATAATGCGTGAATATTACTGAAAAATTTAGAGTATAAAATGTTAATCTAGGCAAGTAAGGTAAGTACAGTAAATTAAGTCTCATGTAAGTGCACGTGCAAGTGGAAATACTTGTAATCAGAATTATTCCAAGGAAATCGAAAGTTAATGATAAAATGTTGATTTTATTGAATTTCAGCTTTATTAAGAATCTTGTAAGGAATATACGGCATAGAACTGATCGAAAGTCTGTCCCAAAGTCGACTTGACTCAGGTATGAGGCCGGATTTTAAGGAATCTAGAGTCGGTCCAAAGTGACGCTGGCCTGGTGCCGGATTTTTGGCTATTTCTACGTCTTATTCTTTCCGGTAATAAATATAAAGCGAATTTATAATTTTTTTGCAATTTTCAATATTCAAATGCTTCTTATTCCCCTCTTTTCTTACGTTAGAATCCAAAAATTCCCATTCTTACAACCTTACAAATTTTTCATTCAAACGATACGGTTAACGCACAAATTTGCACACACATGTGGCAAAAAATATAAAAATCGCAATTTATTTTTTTTCATCATATATCAGCAAAAGAAGTAAATTTTCATGAATTCGCGATAAATAATAAGTACATTCAGCATACCGTATCCATGACGTCAATCGTTCTTCATACAAAAATTTCAATCACAACTCAATTCTGGAGTAAAAGGTATGATAGAATATACCGAAATCATGATGAAAAGAATGTTAATGTCGACCTTGAAAAACTTACTCGTGTGACGAATAATACGCCACATATATTTTCGCATATTTTTATTTACCTATTAAATCTTCTTATTGCTTGAATGATTTTAGCGAGATTTTTGGTTATACACGTGAGGAGATGAGCCTTGTCTTTATTAATTTTGACGGAGGATTTTAAATAGAATTGTTATGTCTAAAAATTTTGAAGACTTGCTTATTGTTTTGTTTGTTTTTAAATTCGTTTTTTAAGATGCCTTTTTCTGAGGAGGAATCATCCCCGAGTGGGCAAACTTGACATAATGTCCAGTTAATTATTTGAGCTATGGGTTTAACGCCTATATGTCGTTTCACACTGGTATAAAGTATGAGATGCTCAGATGTATCTGAAAAATTAGCAAATTTTAGGATCAAAATGTACCAAATCTCGAAAAAAGCTTGATAACCTTTGACAAAGCACCCAAAATATCCACATTACATCAAATACCCCAACCCATATTTCTCACCACAAGAAAATAATTCAACCATCATGGAAATAATATCTAATCAATTGATCTTTTCAAATATGACAACTCAATCTCATTCAATTAATTCAATCGGATGTTTTCAACATCATAAAACAGTAAGAAGAGAAGAAAATGGCAAATGGAACTGTAAGAAGAAGGAGATAGAATAAACTATTGATTCAATAAATGTCATCGTGGCTTTAAAAATCGATTGACGACAGAGAATATTTTCTCTATAATTTTTTATGACACCAGTCATGAACAGCAACAAGAATGAAGCATTGAATTATGGAATTAATAACTCAGTTTATTTACTATATTTCACTTCATTTACGATAATGCTGTTTGACATTTAACCTTATTCATTAAATGTTATGAATTATTGGTTTCATTTCTACTTTTTTTTCTTCTCTGATTGAAAATTTAAAGCTGAAAAATGCATTGCAATTACATAACTTAAATATTGCTATAATAATAATTAGCAAATCGTTTTAATAAAATGAACATAAACTGTAATGTGTTAAGTGTATCGAATTTCAGAAAAAAAAATGAAATAAAATTAAATGTTTTTTTAAGTTGCATGCTGGTAAATAGACGTAAAGATCATCGTGCGGAATGAGTGAGAAGTTGATGATGAAAACTTTTAGAAAAGCTCTGTTGAAACTTTCTAAAGTAAATTTAAATTTCGGGGATTTTTGATTGAAAATTATATCAAGAGTGGAGCCACAGGGGGGTTTGGGATCTATTTGTTCCTCAATATTGCTAATTATTTAAAGAATTTTCCGGTATGGAAATGGAGGAAGAACCTTGACAAAAAATTCCTTCTTGGCTGGTCCAATGGAATCAGAGCTTTGATTTTGAATATTTTCAATAATTCATTTAATATAACATAACTTACTTCTTACTTTGCTGGATCAGTTGTGATCCATGACCTCCTACAAGAGTCGCCTGAAACTGACTCTATCGCTGACTTCCACTTGTATAAAAATGATAAAAAAAATGCACATTAATTAAGAGTCAGACACTTATACATTCAATTAGCACAGTAAGCACAGTACTGTAGTTTGGAATGTCTGACTCTGGGCATTAATTAACAAAAGCTTACAAGGGGGTCGTTCACTTATTACGCAACGATCTTTTGAGGTTGAAGAGGGAGGGAAGTTTTAGTTTTTGTTACGCCTCAGACAATAATAAACATTTTAAGTGAAAATTTGGTTCCAGAGGGGTTAGAGGTAGTCCATAAATCAATTTTTCACGTTCCGCAATAAATGAGTAGTCTTAATGTCCAAATCAAATCTTTCTCTCGCTACTAGGCTTCCCACATAAAATCCTTTTGCATCATCTTCGCAATAAAAATAAAATAAAACTTAAAGCACGATATTTAATTATTTTTCAATTTTTATTTCACTTTTTTTATTAAATAAATTAAAAATCTCTGGTGTTAATTGAATAATTTTAAATTAGACATACATATCTAGTTATGGTGCTTGAATATGAACGTTCAACAACCTTTTAATGTATTTTTAATTAATAATGTGAAATGAATACATTAAAAATTATAATAAATGAGAAAAAAAAGCTATAAAATAAATTAGATAGAAAGAAATTTTATATAGCATAATTGTCAGGTCAAGTGGGAATTGGGAAATGATGTGGAAGAAATGGGAATAATTTAGTGGAGTTCTAGTGGTCTGGGGTGTGTTGAACCCCTTCCCGTCTATGAATACATCTCTGGTTCCGTCTTTAAAGCTTCATATTGCAAGTAGAGTTCAATGAACTGATGTCACTGCTAGAAAACTCGAAATTGAATATTCTAAAAGAAAACTCTAGAAAATCTATTAAAATCTTGAAAATTTACAAAATAAATTATTCCAGAAATCCATTAAAATCATCAAATTCACTCGTTATCAATCGAAGAAATGAAATTGACAAAACAAAAACAGTCAACCTACTTCATCGGCCCACACACAGTCTCAATAGTCACGTATGCCATCAAATCCAGCAAAAGGATTAAGTTTGCAATTTGACATTACTAGATTAAGCAATTGATACAGAATACGAGACATAAAAACACACATTACATGCGTTTTATAAAATTTTAATCCATTAAGCCTGCAAATGACACAGTTTTTTTTATCTAACATTTTTAAATGATTTTTGCTGTAATTTCGTATCACTTTCCATTTGAATTTCCACTACTGTAAATAATTTTAATTTTAATTTAATTTGGCGTCCCGTTTGTGATTGAGTGTATTTATATATCCATGTGCATAATCGTGTTCATTAGTTAGCTATTAGAAATTGGCTTCTTTTGAGTATTTTGCATATGCGGACATGTGATTTGAAACGAAATGAGTTTCTATTTTTAGATAAGTTTTTTTCGGTATTATTTATAAACTATCGTGAAGTTTTTTTTTGTTGCCTTTAAATTAGCATAAATGTTGCCAAATTATTGTTATTGGACTTTTAAAAATTGAGAGTAGGAGACGTTTGGATTTATTTTTTATTGCCTGCCAATGAACTCCAGATTTTAATTTTTAGAGGTAAATGCGGAAATAAAAAAAAATTGTTTATTTACAGCTATTTGCTTAGTAATTGTACACAAATATGCAGTTTTTAATTTGATTTTTAATTGCTTAATTGAATAAGTGGGATAGGATTTTCGAATGGATATCAACCTTTGCGTTACATGACCAATTAGCCGATGTCGCAAAATTACACAAAATAATCTCATCAACTGAGATTAGTTAGGTAATTTGCAATTTAGTTGAAGCTAGACTTTTTGCTAGAAAATCATGTACTTGCTTATAAAATTTGTCCAAAATTGTAAACCTGCAGACAAAAAATCTAATGTTTGCAGCCTTAGATGGACTATAAAGTACAGTAGAATACTGCAGGCCTGCGCATCTAAATTAAAGTTTTCTTGTCAAACCATTAAGGATAAAGGTATCTAGAAGTCTTGGTTTCGACAAATTCTCGAGACAATTACACTAGACCAAGAACATTACCCGGGAAGTCTCGATCTCAGCCTCGGAATTGGCATCTGGAACCCTTAATTGTCATCATTTCCATTCTGCACACTTAATCCTAAGATATTCAGCAAGGAAGCAATTCAATAACAACACACTTGATTGGGAATTTCTAATGACGTTTGTGGAACAAATTTTCATCTTTAAGTCAATCAATCATTGCTAGATTAATACCGGAATACAATCATCATCATCGGAATCTTATCATCAAAATGGGAAATTTTTTGATACTTTATCTTTCAAACAATAGCAATTGAATTCAAAGGAATTTCCCAAAAAATTATTAATCTTGAGTTTTTATTGTCGATAAGATGTCAAGTGAGATTGAAGCTCAGCTGATGTTTATGAACGGAAGTGAAATTCGTTAGGATTAAACGAGCAGTAAAGATCATTTCAGTCTATGCATCTGTCGATCATTGCCAATTGATCAACGAATTATATTGGTCAATATATTGAGGGATCTCATCAATCCCAAATCTAAAGCTTAAAGCTGAATAAAACTGATTTTGATAAATCATAACAAACAAGCAGAACAGCAAATACTCAATATTTCCTATTCCAATATTTATCTGCTACATGCAAAACATGATGACTCAATTTTGTCTTATGCATCAATTTTAACCCATAACATAAACATGCAGATGCATGTGACATCCATAATAAACCTATCAATGCACTTGTCAATATGCATTAAACATCTTGTATTATCTTTGGTTTCATCATAACAAATCACCGTGTTCAAGCAACACCCGTAGACCTTTTCACAAAATTTATGTTTTCTTCAATTAATCTTAACTCACTTATGCGTCGAAAAATTTATGTTCATCACATGCCATATATTTTTTTTTTTTGCCTCACACATTCTTTTTATTACTAATTTGCAATGAGTATAGACGATTATGTAAACAAGTGAGTCGATTTACAATTAACTCATCAACGATTTGTAAAAAAATTGTAAAAATCTCTAAATGTAAAGTAATTTTTTATGAAAATGTTCATTAAGCATTCATTTCAAATATATGAAAGTGCTTTTAATGAAAAATCTTATGAAATTATTAAAAGAAGTAAGGAATTCATGTTGAAAGTGTTAGGTAGAATTATGATAGATTTTGGCGAATTCTTGAACAATCATAGAGACTTGGGGAGCTCTTCAGAAGCTCCACTGCTCACTGATTACTTTAGAAACGAATCTTTTACTACCCAAAAATAGCCAGAGGATACCAATGCAATGAATTTAGCCAAAATTTCTGTGTCGCGAATACACAAATCGAGTTAATTTGACTAGAAACAGCAAAATGGCACCCGAATTCAACTAAATAATCTCAAAAATCAAACCCGGGTCGTAAGGGTCAGTTAACGGACACTCTAACCCAGTGATGTGCAACTTTGAATTTTTTGCGGCACACCATGGTGGTGATCTCATCAAAAAGCGCACAAATTGCTCTCCACTGCTCTAAAAACTACGTCGCTGCTGCTTGTTCGCTGTCAATTTACTTCTGTGATAATTAACAATAGCTTCATTATTTCTTGATAAACCATACCTTACTATTCCAATCCCAATCCAATCCTAATCCAATACCCCTTAAAAGCCACTCATCTAACTCAAATAAAAGCTAACACAATCAGACCTTATAAGTATAGTGAAGATTTAATGCAACAAGTTTTCAATTTTTCATTTCAAAAAAATAATAAAAAAAATGTGCATCCGTGGAAATAAAAAGAAGCATAAAGAAGCCTAGCAAATGCACATATTCTCATCAGGTTTTAATAGTTTTACTTTCAAAAATGTGTCTACAACTACCGTCAGTTGGCAGCATACTTAATGTAATCGCTGAAAAATTGTTTCATAATACATTTTTTTATACTTCTTGCCTTTCTGCCTGACTTTTTTTTATTTAATGCGATTAATGAGTTAATTATTAAGTTGATGATTATCAAGTTTTCTTCTTAGACGTGCCATCATATGATTAAGTAGTCGTCCACCAACTTTCATCTTCACGGTTCACAATCAACGAATTACAACAAAAAGACACCGACAGCATAAAAAAAAATGTTTGGCATGTTGCTAATAATCATGCCAGTCGAGAATACTGTATGCAATTTTTAATATATGTACAATTTTTTTCATATTTTTGTGTAACAACACCTTGATTATTGCCATTATTATTGCGCTCTTAGAATGCAAGGTCGGTGAAGGTAACTTTTTCATTCATATTGCATTGCACATACATTACATTCTGTACATGTTATTGTCTTACTAAATTCACATTCAATAATGATACTTTTTATGTATTTCCCTTGTGGGGATTTTTTTAAACAAGATATTGATTGAGATTAAGAATCAAAATTGGCTGTTTTGGGATTGTTGTTAAGTTGCTGATTGTAATGTAGAATATTTAGTGAATTATTGCTGTTCAGACTGTGAATTATTGAGTAATGAGGAAAAACGATGCATTTTTCAGCTTTACAAGTGCAAAATTAACTGAAATTGTTGGTCTGGTCACTACTCAGTGTTATTTTCTGTCTACAGACACGACCAAATTAGAATCCAAAGCTTCTATCGATCTATTAATGCAGAAAATGCAGATAAAACATGATCTATGCTTTCAAATTATTTCAAGCATCTCAAGGGTCCTTTAGGCAATCATTTGGAAGCTATATAGCGATCAGAGCTCATATTGATGAATTCATTTTGTGGCTTACTACTCAAGAATGGTTACAGGGCTCCAAAAGTTCAAAAAGGTGGATCAACTGAAGTTGAGACTCTCAAAGTCCTACTCAGACCTTTACACTGAGTCCAAACGACTTAAATCGACTTTTCCTTACAAAATTCGAGTCAATTTCTTGCAAAGTCCTACCAATTTATTTTCGTACTTAGTATAATATCAACAATATGCATCAAAATCCCCACAAGGGTCAGACAATCCTTAGTACAAAAAAATCACAGTAACATCAAATTTCATAACTTTTTTTTTGCTGTTATAACTTCCAACATTTACTTTCAGTTATTGTGTTATTTTTCGAAAGAAAAAAAAACTTCATTTTATTTATTCCAGACACATTATGAATGCTGAGCTTGTTGATATTTTGCATTGATAATCACGAAGAAGAAAAGAATCATAGCGGTTGTAAACATTTGAATAAAATATTTTATTACACGGCAATGGGCATGCGGTTGTGATTTTTTTATGCCTTTTTTCTTAAAAGATCAGCGATTTAGTCATGAGCATTTGAGTTAAATAATAAAATAAAGTCTCTCCTTTCAGGTTATTGTCAGTTATTTAATATCGTAGGCGGTTTTATGCGTTATTTGATGTGAGAAAAATGTCAAATGTTGATGTCCGTCGCACGTGAATCTGAAATTGATTTTTTTAAGTGCCAAATCTAGTCGATGTTCTTAGACTGCTTGATTCTTAAGAGTTTGTAAATGTCTGTCTATAAATCTGATACAATAACCAATCATTCAACTAAGTCAACCTCAATTTACAGCAAATTCACCTCAATCTACACCAAACCCATTACAACCATCCACAAAGATGCCTCAATCGTCCTCTATCGATTGCAAAATTCTCCTATAGACTTCAATTTCAAACAATCATTAACTTCATTGTCGTAATAGAATGAAAAATTGCCATACAAGCCACACGTTCCTTCAACATATAATCTTCAGAAAATCCTTATTGATTTGCATGGTGGCACATTAATAGTGGTTCGTGCATTGCGTCCAAAAATAGCAAAAAAATATGCGATCATGAAAAAGGTATAAATTTATTACCATTATTATTATGATATTCATTCCATTCTGCTGATGTGTATGTGCAGCTATGAAATTGAGAAACGTGTTTCATGCTTGATTTCTTTCATCATATTTATTTTATTTTTTTCGGGTGTCAAGTGTGGATGAATGTATATTTATTGTATGAAGGAGTTGTTGGATGTTGAGAGGGTTTTATAATTTGGAATAATGTTTGTTGAGGGTCTATCCACTTTTAACTATTAAAGTTTGATCATTTTAGAGCTTTTAGGCTTCATAGTCTCAGATCTTCAATAATTCGGTCTCGAAAGCCAGTGTTGTCAAAATATTTTATGTTTCGCGGCATATTATGTTCGACCGAAGCCGCACACAGCATTTTAAAACATTTTTGGCGACCAACTTGTGTACCGCAGCATATAGGCTACTACCACGACTGTCATAAACCATTTTAAACCCCAAATCCAAACTTGAAGCTCCCATGTTCCTAGTAACAATAAAAGAAGCCAACAGTCATCATTAAAGTACATTTTTATGCGACACACTTTGACTAACAATGACTTTGTGATTGATGACAACAACAACTAAAAAAAAGCATCGCGTAACATTAATTTGCGTATTTAGGGTACAAAAGAAGCATCGATGTCATCGTCATACAAACATTGTGTATTTTATTAAAAAAAAATCATTGACATTATCCATAAATATGAAAGCACTTGACTACTTCACAATGGCTTAACAATGTCGTTAAATTGATTTCGGATGAAAGGAAGCATGCTTGAATTTCAAGTGTACATAATGCAAATTACTGTCATGCACATCAGCCACAGACCGCAACACACAAAGTAGATCACTCAATATACTGCGATATTTTCTTCTTTTAATACTCTTATGAGTTGCTAATGCATGTAAGTACTTACAAGATTGTGTGTATTTATGTCAAATGTCAAGTACTTTCTCTCTCTTATGCTGACTTTTATTAGCTTCATCTATGAATTTTCTTCTTATTCATTATCTGAACACTTAAAGCTTCTTAGTGAAAAAATTATTTATTCATTTATGTACTTGTACTAGAATTGCTAATTTTTGCTGGATTTTGTGGAAGATGTTGATGGTTTTGGGATCAGTTTGTCATAGATTGTGAGGTACTTTGGAAGTTACGATGTTAGTTAGAAAATCGTGTTGGATTAGCTGAGATTCACTTAGTTTTAGCTTCCAATTTGGATTGTTGTTTTGTTTCTCGATTTTCTATGGCACACGGCATAGAAATGATGAAAAATAGTGAAATTAGGCTGAGATGACTCTAGGGCTGGACCAAATTCTACCAAATTGGACCTTAAGTACCAATATGCTGTATTCTGACTTCTACCTGCATCAGAGGTCGATGTCGACTCGAATTTTGTATTAAAAAGTTGAGTTGACTCGATTTCATCTAAGAATCGAGTCGACTTCGAGCTATGCCATGAATAATGCCTCTCAGTCTTACTATAACCAGAATTAAACTACCAAATGCGTACTATTCTTGCAATTAACTCAACTCATCGACATTTTTGATCGAAACTTACAAGTTTCTAAATAGTCAAATAACATTTTATGCAACGAAACCACTTTTCAATGTCTTAATTAAAATTAAATTCAACAAAATGCGTTGAAAAGTGAATTTTTATGGAAAAACTAATTGATTCAAGAATAATTATGGCGTCTGAAAAGAAGTAAAACAATTTTAATTAAAAAAATGTTTTATGGAGATTATTTAATGAGATTTTTTTTTAATGTTTTTTAGTATTTAATCTAACTTATCGTAACCTGCCCGAGTGGACACAGCTAGTCAATATCTAGTATTAGACATGATTCGACTAGCCATTTATCTTGCCAAAAATGTCTTGACAATGTAACAAGACATTAACTAGACTTTAACTAGACATATGGAAAGTTGATTTGTAAAGAAATTTTTATGAAACCATATACTTCACAAGTGCAAGCAGAAATCACAGAAAGAAATTTGTATGAAACCATATACTTCACAAGTGCAATCAGAAATCACTTTTATAAGTACAATTTTTTTTCTGCACAGTTTTTCATTATATTAATATGCAATGAATGGTGTGCAATTAACGACTTTTGCCAAAGTGCATTAGTTAGTTACTATAAGACTTGCCAAAATGTTTTTATGACAGCTTCGAACGTGTAATTTCCGTTCTGCTTTTTTCAAAATAATTAAATTAACAAATAAATTCATATCAACACATAATTTTTTTTGTCAAATTCCGTGTACGTTAAACGGTTATGGTTGACTAGACATTAACTAGACATAAGTACTGTACATATGTCTAGTTAAATGGAACGTTCCAAATATGTCATTAGTCGTCCCTATGTCAAGTTCCAAAGGCTAGTTCATTGGTAAGTAACTGGTAATTCAAAGGCTAGTAAATGTCAAGTATTTAACTAGTTACGTGTCCACTCGGGCTGACTTGGTGTCGGATTCAACTTCATGTAAATTCATGATTATACCAGAGTCAAGTCAGTCTAGTGCTGCATTTTAAATCGACTGACCAACTTTTTCCTTTCGGATAGCTTCTTAAAACTATTTTAAATCATTTCAAATTAAATTAAAAAACAGAAACCTCAAAATGCAAATTTTACAACAAAAATTAATTTTTATCACTCGTAAATTACAATTTTATTTGATTTGACCGTCGACTAAAATGCAACCTAACAAATAAATTAACATAAATTCATTTAATGATCAAATACAAGATGTCTATCGATTAGTTTCCAAATTATGGTAAAAAGGATCTAATTTGGTTTAAATTATGGCGATGAATTTATCGATATTGCAATTTTAAGATTCACACTAATCAGCAAAAAATTTAATTCATGTATCGAAAAATCATTAAGACGGAACTAATTTCACAATTTTGAGGCGTCATATCAGACCTGAAAACAAAAATTTCAAGTAGTTTTCTTCTTGAATTATTTATCATTAGTAAGTTGGTGCCACATGTCTATTTATTGAAAATATCAATTTTAGGTTGATCAGAAATTTTGTATGCAAATTTAACTCGTATGTTCATTTTTCGTAGGATAATCGGCGTCTATGAAATTTGCGATGCATTATTTATATGAAGAATAAGAAGGAAAATGTGGGTTGGTTACTTAGTTGGTGTAGACAATTGATTAAGCTAAACACCATCGTTACTATGGCTTAAAAACCAAAACTCGAAATCTGCTCGGATTCTGCATGAAATATTCAAATTGACTCAATTTAAAATCCAAGTCGAATTCGAGTTCTGCTAACAACTGTAATAATAACAAAACTATTGTAAGTTTGAGCCTTTTAGTGCACGTAACAGTGATTTTGAATCATTTGAACTTGAACTGCAGCTAAATAGGTAACTTTAGCTGCTAATTGGATCGATTCACATTCCACAAAGTTGATAGTCTCAATAAAAATGTTACTGACTTATGGGTTTGAAGAGAATCTTCATTTACAATGAGTTGAATGGAGGAATGCCATACAGATGCCTCAATTGGACCTTTATGTCAATTCATCTACTACTAGTTTTCAATACGTAAATCCATCCCCGAGTGTACAACCTAACATAATTTCCAGTTAATTACTAGGCCCATGGTCCACTTATGACATGGAACGTGCTGCATATCTCTGGCTATTAAATAAACATTATGTCAACTTGTCCACTCGGAATCGACTCTCATACCCAAACATTCAACGACAATTCTTTGCATATGTGTCTGAAAACACATTAAATCAAAAATTTACCACCAATTTCAAAGTCTCCGCCACGTCAATGCCCCGTTAAGAAACATTTCAAAAGAAAATCACATAACAAATGCATACAAAAGCGATGATTAAGTCACAAGTTACATAGTAAAGCACAAATCAATGGATAGATAGATATATGAAGAATAATATCGACTAATGACTATGATTAAACATCTCAATAAACATAAGCTAAATATAATTTATGAAATTGTCATGTCATATCGATAAAGATCATTTGTTATTTTACGTAGTTCATTTAATCTATATATTTTTTTTTATTCTGCGTAGGCGCCTTTATGACTAACCGACAACAAAAAAAAAAAATTTTTCATCGAACAAATTGTTGATAACATTGCTTTCTCACTCACTCGAATATAGATACAGATTATTATCTATGGCGCCATGCAAGTAAATGTAAATTCATTATTATGTGATGCAAGATGAATTCATCTACAAGATACATTGAAGTGTAAATCACAAATAAATTAAAGGTTTTCTTCTTTTGCCATTTCATTTCATTTTATTTTTTATGGTGGAAAGGGTTGAAATTGTTATTTTTTTTTTTTGGTTTCTTAGTTTGGTAGACCATATAAAGTTATAAACTGTAGTTTATGTGATTTACTGGTCATTTGCCGGAAACATAACTGACTTAAAGATGATTGATGATTTCACATATAGATGAACACATAGAAAAAATGAAGCATAAAGAATTTCTATTAAAATGAATTTTTTGTGTAACATGAGCACGTGTATAGTCTATATTGGGAATGGTTACTAATCGATTTTTGATTGCTAAGCTGTGGGCTTTAAAGTTTGTTTAAAATTGGAAAGAATTTTTGTTATATTAGTGCTCATCATAGCATGACAGATGACATAAAAGCTTCTATAAGTGACGATGTTTAAGTGCAAAGGTGGGGAAATGACTTAGTTGTAAATTGATGAGGTTCAGTTCTATTGTGATGCAAAAATGCTTAATTTTGGGACATAGTTAGGAAATCATTAGAATTTTTGGTTCAAATTCAATTTTTAATCAATTTATCTCTTGTTAGATCCGGCAAGAATTGTCATTAAATGAGTTCTTGGATCATGATTTAAGTCAGAGTTTGAATGGAGCCCTGCCAACTCGGCTGTAAGCTGTATCGATGACTAAGTAGGCTACCGATCATAAAAAATGGTACCTTTACATAATTATTAATACTTTTTAGCGTATTGGTTCTTATAAGGGAACTGATGGAACGGAATATTCTCAATCATACAATATATTTATCTCGAGAATTTGTGAATATTGAGTCACCTAGAGCTTAATAAGATCCCATTTAGCTTAAAAGCGAAGCCCAAAGCTTCATATTGACGCTTCATAAACACTAAAGTTCAAAAAATAACAAAGTTCCTCTAACATATTCCTATTTAACTCTTAATTTATTTCTCATAAATCCACATAAGCCCAATATGATTCCGAAAGTACCAACAATTTAGTCAAACAAACATTAAAACTTTTTTTTCCGTTTATGGCATAACTCTGCATGATCCCGTATGCCTCATAATCACTAATTATTAACAAAAAAAAGTTCAATACAATTATGGACTTATTTTTTTCTATATGTCCAATGCTCACGAGCTCCATTCAAGTCATAATCAAGTGCAAATTAAATTCAAAGAAGACGAGATCCATAAAAAGTTGTGACTGCATGCAGAGTGAGTTACATAAAAAAGGAAAAAAATATTTATATATAAATTCATAAAAGTGAGAAGTAATATGTGGATGCCTCGAGCAAGGCTATTTCATTATGTGATCATATTTCATGCATCTAGTACTAACTTTAACACAATAATGTCGCTATTTACTTTTCAATTTTTTTGTACTCCACATCACTTCACTTGACTATGAAGAATGGATTATGGAACTATGCAAGTTTGTTATTCATTAATGCTTGTTTTGTGTCGGCAATGCGTTTTATATTCGAGATGCAATGTATTAAATATTATAGTAAAATTGATTTTTATTGCTGTAAATTAATACTCATGGTACTGAGCATAACTCAGTTTAATGCTGTTGAACTTTTGTAATCTGAAAACTAATTAGTAACTATTATAGATGCAGTCATTGTGACTTTTAAGGCAGTGAATAATTGAAAAAAAAAAATATCACAAAATTATGTAGGCAAATGACTAACCTTTCAACTCTTACAACTTTGTATAATTTTTTTGATTAAAATCTTGACTTGCATTTTTATTTTTCCTGAAATTTTTTATTGCAAACCGACGATGACATATTGAAATAAACCTTTCACTTTATTTATTGCGATGTAAAAGTTGGCCAACCACCAAGGATGCAATGCTCAAGGATGAATTTATTCTTAAGAACATGTGTCGGTATCTTGACAAAAAAAGAGCATTTTTTCGTTGTAAAAGATAAGAACATTGTACTCGTTGTAGACCTGGCTAGGTCAGATCTTTAAAAACTGGTCTAAAACATTGGCATTGACAGCAATTAGCATGACAAGCATTGCAAGAAATCGTCGTAAGAATTTAAAATTCTTTATTATTTTAGCGAAGGCATTGCGTTGATGCCAATTCAATTCTTACAGTCATTTATTCTAAATGAGATCATATTTTCTTATTAAAATAATATTGCATGCAAGTATTTTTTGTAATAAGATATGAGGGTTTTGTGGAATTGGGGGGTGTGGGGCTTAGGTAGGATTCAGGATGTGATACTTAATTCGTCAGGATTGTATCAAACATGGGGGTTCACATAGTTTGAATCAGAGCTCGAAGTCTGGAGTCAAGTTGACTTTTCCATACAAAATCTGAGTCAACTTCTAATTCTGGCTTGAATTTAGCCACAATTACATCAATCCAAGAATCAAATTTGGCATGTTTGACTTTTAACATTTGAGACTTTGCTGCAGCTTCCAAAATTCTAATCAAATCATTCAAAATCTATCAAATTTTCTGAAATAATTAATCAAAATCCACTCAAAATTCCTCAAATTTTCCCAAGCATTCCCACCAACTAAGGTGTGTCAATCCCCTTTTTAACTCTACATATGTGTATCAAAATTCAATTAATTCTACTTATAGTATTATAATGACAACAAGATTCGAAAATTGAGCGTGATTTAACTTGAGCTGATTGTGATTTTGTTTTTTGCAGTTTATATGCACACTCATTTATACGTTCATAAGCACCGCGGTGTTTAATTATTGTTATTATCTCTCTTTTCATGTCCATGAATTATTAAAAGCTCTCAATTGCAGGCATTTATAAAAAAATTCGTTCATGCTTGTTATTGGTGCTAGCTACTTTACTGGAGTTATTGCAATATGTGCATAGAGATACATATTTTAGTTATAAAAAGGCGCAAATTTGTGCTTAAAAGATTGCTAATTTGATTTGGAAGTTTGAAGAGATTTTGGGCTTTTGTGACGCAGTTTTGAATTTTTTTCATATTTTTCAATTCATCTTAAAGTAAGTTTTTCAAAATTAAAAATTTTTAAAATTTAAATGTTTTTAAATCAGAAACTTTATCTTTTTAAAATTGAAAATTTTTAAACTTTTTCAAATTTTTCTAAATTTAAATTTTTTTAAAATTGAATTATTTTAAATTTTTCAAAATTTCAAATATTCTTCTTTTTTAAAAATTCAAATTTTCTTCAGAAATTAAAAAAAAAGTTAAAATTTTTAAATTTTTTTAATTTGAATTTTCAAGTTTTTTAAACAATTTACCTAAAACTTTAAATTTCTTTTTTAATTCTTTTATTTTTTAAAATTTAATTTTTCGAGTTTTTCAAAAAAAATTTTTTCGAATTTTTCATTATTTTTAAAAATTAATTTAACTTTCTTAAGACATACTGACCACCCCCACACCTATCACAAAAAAATTTGCACATAGCAATAAATTCCAATTCGATTTTTTTCGGTTGGCAATTTGATAGAAAAACACATGTTATAAGTTTTGTGGGTGAGTTTTGTAATTTAAAGTAAGTTGATAGCTTTACACATAATGACATACTACATATCGCCAATGGATGTGGATACATGTAGATTAATTATAATTTATGATAATTACTAATTATGTTATTGAAAAAAAAAAATCACAGCGACAAAAAAAAATTCTCTTTTTAATTTATTTGATGGGGTCTGGTTTTAATCATTTTTTAAGTAAAAATATTTATGGATTGTATCATGAGTATGTTGTTAGATAGATTATGCCTGAAAATTTATGGTATGCTGCGGTACACTATGATATTAGCTATTTTGAAATATGTTCGAGTATCGTATATTGTAGATAGATAGAATGTAGATTTTAATAAATTAAATTTTGATTAGTTAGTGGAAAATTGTTGATTAATCTGAACGGTTTTGCAGTGGTTGATTATGCGTTGCAGTCGAGTTATTAGAGAGATTAAATAAATTTGGAATTTTTAATGAATTTTTTCATGAATTTTTTTTAATTTATTTGTTTGGATTGCAGAAAATTTTATTTCTGTTTGCATGAAAACCCTTATGATAAATTTAGGGGGGAGGGACCTAAATTTTAAACAATAAAAGCTTCATTCATGGAGAATTTGTTAGGGTTGGCATGGGTCAAAAAAACCCTTATGACTAACCCCCATTCAACAAATTATTATGTAAGACGCTCTAAATGGAGGTTTTAAACCATACGGGTTTTAGGGATTTCATCCACTTCAGTTTTTTGGAAAAAGTCCAACATTTTAAATTAAATATATCTACACTTGTACAGTAACATGAACCTATATTTTCGTATAATTGGAATTTTGAGTTCCCAACAAATTTATCAATTATTGCGGATAATTTGACATTGAATAATTAATACATCTTAAGGACCAACAAAATTCAAAATATTTAGAAATGTCACATTATTATAAACTAAAAACAAAAATATTGCAACTCTTAAATCGAAAGTAAAAGTGGTTTTAAACCATAAATTTTTATATTGATCTTTATCAGATGCACTTTTAGTTCACACTTAAGCTATAAAATAATAAATTTAAGTACTTGGCAATAACAATAAAAAGCTCAATAAATGATTATAAAAATCTCATTGATGAACAAATGTCGGTCATTTTTTACGAGATATAATTAGTTTTTAATTAAAAGGGACTTTTTATAGTTTTGATTATAGCCATTAAGATGAGATCAGATTTAATATAGTTATATAGTACTTGCCATGCGTTGAAAATTATTGTAATTTTAATAATTAAATGGAATTAATTAACATAAAACGTTTAAATAAATTAAAAAATCACAGGAAGCAGGTGCCATGCTTTTGACAAACAATTGAGAACTATTGATCAAAGGAAATATTAAATTTCACATTCAAATTCGAAAATTAATCAACTAAATTAAATTAATTTTATTTTCAGCAAATCTGAAAATCATAAAACAAACATTGACTTATTGCGAACATTCTAATTATTAAATTTCATTGTAAATTTCATTTAAATCAACAAACAGAAACCCCAAAAAGCTACCAATAAACAATTTATGAATATCCTATAAATTTGTATGTTTAACAACAAAAATGTAATTAAAATAGATTATAAAAATCAAAAAGGATTACATATGCTAAACATCAATATTGATTTACATTTTATGGCTGCGAAAAGGGATTTAGTCTGTATTGATTCATGAGAGGTAATTTGATGATATTTAAATTATTATTACATGAAAACTAAATGATTGAATGATGAAATTAATTATTCAAATGAAATTTTATAGGAATTAATGATTTTTAAGCTGCATTTTGATCTAAATATAATTGAATATTGCAGTTCAAGAGCATGGGCTATGGCCGAGTGATTAGGCAATAGTGGCGCAATTCAAGATACGATTGTACCTTAATTCACTGGAGATTCTAAGCTTAATGACAATTCATACAAGACTAGCGAGGTCCCCAAGTCCTCATGGAAAGAAGTTGTCAATAGAGACAGTATGGCACTTAATACCATTAATTAGCAAGCGATTGCCTGCGATAGAATCAGCTTCAGACGCAAATTAAAGGAAGCCATGGATCACAATTGATATGTCGGCCAGCGAAGTAAGTAAATACAGCTCATAAAAACTACAAAAACTGGTCAGAGTTCCACTAAATTGCACAAATTTATTGATCTGAAAACCATAAGTTGACCATAATAAATCTTCAAGGCCACGAGTCATGCTCTCACTTGACCATCAAACCTCATAAATTATCAGCATCAAGTGTATCGAAAGTTGGCAATTAAAAGAAATATGAATCCACATATTGCTCTGAATTTTCAGCTGCGTTGCGAATTTAATTAATAAAAAAAATTAAAAAAAAAAATATTTTTCATCTTGTTTACGACAGTCCATATCTAGAAGCAATCTGGTGTAATAAAAAAGTATCTCAATCTGATAAAAATAAAATCTGAATTGCTGCACCAAACACTTAAATTGACCTTTTTTTTCATGTGTATCAAAAACACTTCATGTGCAATGTGTATACGCAATTTAATTAATTTTAATTAATTAAGGCTCTCCCCATACTGGTTGTACATACACAATATTCTTAATTGATCGAATGATGTCATGATTACCATTATTATATATGCAATATCAATAAATCTTTGATCTTAAAATGTTCATTGGTTGACATTATTATTGGGCATTTTTATTCTCTCCGTCACATTCGAGGACATGAATTCATTGAGTTTTTGTAAAAATTAAATGATTTGTTTTCGCAAAATTTAGCTCATTAACAAGGTGTCCAATTGAGTATATTGACAAGTCAAGCTTTTTTTAGCTAATTTTTTAGGTCTTTTAATGATGGAGCTTTATTTTCTGTACCTTGATGCCAATAATGAGAGCAGAGGCTGACCAGAAGGGGTGATCCCCCTCTACCTCCAGTTTTTGAAAGCATTCTTCAATTTGCATGGGGTTTTCATGACAAAAAAGTCCAAAACCCCTTCTAAATTCTTGTGATATATTCAGAAAATTCAAGCAACCCTTTTTGCCCCTCCTCTACCCCTCACCTCTTAAAAAAATATCAGGCTACACCCCTGACGCACAGACCCATCAAATCTCATCAATAATTCCAAACTAATCCATACAAAATCCACACAATATTTTACCTTAAACAATAAATCACTTACTATTGAAATCAACTGCAATAATAAGCTTGTAAAAAAGCATTTAATTAATTGGCAGCAATGTAATGATAGTCTGTAATTATGCAAGAAAGGAGAGTGTTGAGAGCCATTTATAATGGCGATGATCTTTTGATAAAAGTGAAATGTGTAAAATTACTTAACTGATTTCGATATCGATATCAAGAATATAAATTATAGAAAATAAAGTGAATGGAAGTTAAAGAGAAATAAAACAAATTACAGACTATTGATTGTGAGGTAATGGGATATTGATAGTAGTGATGTGTGGGATGTGAGCTGCATGATGGATAGAGAATTGAGAGGGTTTTGAGGAGAATGTTAAGAAATAGTCTGTAATCCTTTAATCAGAGCTAGAAGTCGACTCTATAGAGCTATGGAGTTGAGTCGACTTAAATCGACTTTTCAATACAAAATTGACATCGAATCCAAGCTCAGCCTTTAATAATTAGCATTCAGAACAAGATAAGCAGCTTTAAAATCCTGAAAACTTACTTTAAATTTTTACATTAATTTAAAAATACCAACAAAATTATTCCCAACTATATCAGATAACTCATGACTTGATTTATGCAACGAATATCTCGCAATTATTACAACTTAATGATGGGTCACTTGATGGATGGCATTAATCAATATATCCAGATAAAATCAAAAACCGAGTGACTGACACATGGCGAAAATAAGAAAGAGAAAGAAACACACGACATGAAGCTTTTTATGCAAAAATTTATGTTTTCAGTTTGTCAGTTGAAATTAAGCAATTTACATCACTTGTGTAATGTAAGAAGAGAAGAAAAAAAAAGTCGACTTGACTTGATATCAAGTCAACAAGTCTCAACGAGTTGCTGTAAAGAAAAAAATGATCTAAATATTATTGAATTAATGGCTGAATTATAACAGCAGAGAGTGAAGAAAAATACTCGAGCAGAAATAATAGTCAAGGTCGTTCAGTTTTTTTTTTTTTTTTCATTCGCTGCATCGTAAAAATTATTTTTATTTCATTCTGGACATTCACTTGGCATGGCTTTGTGTTGTTCGGGTATAGTGTAATGAGAGTTGGTAATCAGAAAAGTTAGAAAATTGTGTGAATGAGGCGCATTTAGGGAGGTAATTGAGGATATAAATTTGAAGCGTCTGAGTAGTTCTGCTAAATTCGGCTAAACATTTTTTTGAGATTTTAGGGTTCATTTTAACATGTTCATACTAAACACGGAGCCGTTCACTTATTCACAGAACTAATCTTCGTGTACCAAAAGATCTTCTGACCCCTCAAAGCTCTTGATGTAGCTAGTCGAGTTGTGCTAGCTACTTAACTTGGACTAGCTTTTTATGCTGCTGAGCGTACTTTCTTTGAGTTTACGCTGCATGTTGCACAAGAAAACGAATTTTCAGACACCTTAGACACAAATCTACTCTATGAATGACCAAAATATATAAACGATCCCCTATCCTAACACTCTCTTTCCTAACCATACACCTGCTCCTTTAAAAGATACAACAACCTGTACAAACCGTCATTTTTCAGCCGTCATTCTACCAAACATCGTGTCAAAATTAACATTTTGTTTTTCTGCCTCTTTAACATACTCACGACTCTCTGAACTAGTTTCTCTATCTATGCATGTATATTTCTTTGTTTTATATCTCCTTTTGGGTGCAGATATTTTTTTTTATACAATTAAAATTTCATACGATTTCTTTTAACTTCGTTTTCCTTCTTTTTCTTCATGATTGTGTCGATCGCTAAATATGATACTTGTTGATTCTGTGCTGTGATTAAGAAAATAATTCCCTAGAATTTAATAAATTGCATAAAGGTATGTGAAAATGTGTAATATTAAAGTGGGAACGATTGTAACCGGCATTTACTGTAGTTGGAATTGTAACATTCGCACAAGGCTGCCAGGCAGACTCACAAAATTGCCCAAAAACCCCAGGAAATCTAAGGGACAATCCTGTTTAATAATCTATGCATCTATTCATATAAGCAATTGCATTGGCACTTTCAGTTTATAATGAAATTAATACCTCATTTCAAAGGCTAATTAGTAGTTGAAGTTATTAATTAATTAATTAAACTGATTTGCAGATAAATCGAGTTGACTTTTTTTAATTAGCTGGTTTAATTCTATAACTTGAAAGAAAATGTGAATTTCAAATTAATCTTTGACATTCTTAAGTTAAAGTGTTTAATTTTGTTGCTTACTTACTTGCTTTGCTGGGTGAATAGATCAATTGTGATTCGTAGCACATTTCAAATGAGGCGTGAGCTGACTCTATCGTTGTCTTCCGTCTACCAGTTACCGATAACAAGTGCAATACTGTTTCTAACCAGCCTCTACCTTGTATTTACTCTGTCCCTACCAAGCCTCTACTAAGCTTCTACCAAGCGTCTACCCTGTCTTTACTCGGTCTCTATCCTGTCTCTACCAAGCCCCTACCCTATGTCTATTAAGCTTCTACTCTGTCTCTACCAAGCCTCTACCCTGAGTCTTCCAAGCTTCTTTTTTATCTCCACGAAGCATCTGCCCTGTCTCTATTAATACCACCCTTCCTAGAGCTCTATTTTCTTGGTTTAAATGTCAAAATATGCCAACCAAGTGCCGTTAGTCTTCGAAAAATTAAAACTCATGCTCTGTGATTCATTGATGTACTATAAAATATGAAAAATATAAATTCAAATTTATCATGAATGACATTTGTCTAAAACATTTTTATTCAATTCCTAAGAACTACTTATGCAGCCTTAACGGCGACTATGAAACATCAAGTGACCAAAAAAAAAAAAAATCGACATCAATTTAAATACTAGAATATAACAGGATATTTTTAGCAACAACACTCTAAGCTGCTTTTTTTACTTAATATATTTAAAGTCACATTATGTCTATGACTTAGCAACAAACAACTTATGAAACAGCTGCAATAATTTTCATCATTTACTAATTATATCGAAGTAGATTTGAATTAAATTGTAAATGTAGATAAAGTAATTTTTCAAATATGTGTAATTTGATGCCGTGACATGAGTTAATATGATTTTTATAAAATTAATAATATTTCAATTGACATTTTGTGTTCTTTTTGGATGCAACAAAATTAGCTCCGATGGGATTAATAAATTTCACGCTTAATAAAATTTATGTCAAATTGTGTAAAATGAATCTAACAAGAGGACAACTTTGTTGGATTGAAGATAGATTTAGTAACTGAATTTTTTCACTAAGTATCTCAATAATTTACAATTAAAGTTAATTTTTATTAGTGACATTATCCTTCGGTGTGTTTTACAATCAATTACTTGAAATTGATACTTTTAATGTAAAGAGCTTTTAATTTGACGGTGTCTTTGGAAAAAGGAATGGATACTTTGGGATTATTTGGTAGCTTTGATGAGTTTATGAACTATGGAATTCAATGTTTAGTCTCAATCGACCCTAATGAGTCTCAATCGATCCTAATGAGTCTCAATCGACCCTAATGAGTCTCAATCGACCCTAATGAGTCTCAATCGACCCCAAAGAGTCTCCATCGACCCAAAAAAAGTCTCCATCGAACCTGAAGAGTCTCCATCGACCCTGAAGAGTCTCCATCGACCCTGAAGAGTCTCCATCGACCCTGAAGAGTCTCCATCGACCCTGAAGAGTCTCCATCGACCCTGAAGAGTCTCCATCGACCCTGAAGAGTCTCCATCGACCCTGAAGAGTCTCCATCGACTCTTAAGAGTCTCTATCGACGCCAAAGGGTCTCCATCGACCCCAAAGAGTCTCCATCGACCCCAAAGAGTCTCCATCGACCACAAAGAGTCTCCATCGACCCAAAAGAGTCTCCATCGACCCTAAAGTGACCAAGTTGACCCTCAGGAATCTCAATAACCAGCTAAAAAACCTAATCAATCAAAAAGAGTTTCAAACGCCCCTTAAAAGATTCCAATTAATTCTATGTTGCCGTAATCGTCGCTAAAAAGATCTCATTAACCTTTAAAGTCTAAAGCTTCTTTATTCCCAACACCTCACATCCTCTAACTAATGTACAACACGTTCAATATTACTTAATAATAAGATTGTGCATCTCGAATAATTTAAAATCTCATCAATTTCATTGAAATCGAGCGTGGAGAAAATGAGCTCTTGAACGATTTCACATTCACATGTCTGATGTAATTTTTTATTTTGTCTTATTTGTGTTCTCTCCTTGCTTCATGCTTCTTTATTGACTTGAGTCTTATTATAGACTATCGATTTGTAAACAGATATGTACTCTAGATTATTTAATTTGATTCCAATTATTTTAAACAACGATTCAATTTGTTTTTTGAGTGTTGAATATACTTGTGGGGATTGAGGGTGGGTATGGATGGTTAATGGGGCGCATTTGAAGAATTTTAGGGGTTAGTGCCAATTTTACAAGATTTCATAATCTTTTTGGAAGATTCTTCAGTTTTTCTCTACAAAATTCCAGTTTAAATCCTCAATTGAGTCTCAAATCGTCAAAATTCACCCAAAATGATCTCCAGAATCCATCAAAACTTTACTCTACCTCAAAAAACTAGCTAACAAAATAGAACGTGAACAGTATTGTATACTAAAAACTAGTACATCACTTGTTGCACGTCATTTAAACCAAAGCAGAAGATTTTGAAAGCAGCACAATCATTTAAATTCCACATCATACCTTCAGGTGATACTTATGATGAAAATCAGTGTGAATTGTATTTGCATTTAAATTTAAATCAAGTTAATTGACCGTAAAGAATTGAATAAACGAAGCAAAAAAATAAAAATAAATTTTTCTTGGCAGGTTTGGTAATGAATTAGTTTAAATTTTCATTCATAAATTTTATTCAATGATACTTTAAATTTAAATGGTATGAAAAATGATTCTTCTTTGTTCTCATCTACTTCTGCATGATACTCTATGAATGGTTTGAGGAAGACATGCAATTATGTTTGCTGTTGTTGATGTCCAATATCATTATAATGATTTCATATGTTTTATGAAATTGAACCTCTTTAAAGATTTTTATGCATTTACGATTTAATGAACTTTAAAGTGCATCAGTGATGAATGTAGTTTAAGTTGAATGCTTGAAATTATGCAGGAATATGAATAAAAGTGAATAAAAAATCTTATGCAATTATTGATGACTTGTAGATGAACTTTTTAATAAATTTATATTGAGGTAAGTTTTAGTATTTTAGTTTAATGTTTAGTATTTAAAAATTCATAAATGATGTAAGTTTCTAGGTAGTTTATGAAATGCAAAAATTCATAAATCCCAATTGGCACAAATGAAGAAGGCATCGCTACTGAGCTGTTAAAGCTCCTAATCCTCTTTTATCGATACAAAATGGAAGTTGTCATCTTTAGCGTCCATATGGCTGCCAAAAAGAGCTCCTTACATTTAATCTTAATGAAAGAGGTTTACCGGAGCCTTAAAAGCTCCGTGCCGAACCCTTCTTCATTTTATCCCTTGGGATTTGACATCTGCTTAAACTTAGATGAGCCACAAATTAATTAAATCAGTTAAATCCTACGCATGTTTCCTATATTTAAAAATGCGATTCTTCCAATGTCATTAACTAGTTTTTATTTCAAAAAAAATTCAGTTTAATGACCAGATAAAAATATTATTGCTAATTTTAAAAATCAATAGCTTATGTCTCAAATCCAGCAAACAAGCTGCAAATCTCAGGAAGTAATCATAGAAAAATAATAAAGAACCTGATATCTTCTCATCTCAGTGTTACTAGTTTGCTCATCGCATTTCTTTCGTGGCATTATGAAATGCTAATATATGCCACTTTATAGGTAGAAGAAGGAATTCCTTAAAATTAGTATGCAGGTTAAGTTATTTGACATTTCATTCAAGTTCTTCTTTTCAAATTCCAACTTTTTTTTTTTCGTGCATCTTACGGAAACTTTTGTCACTAAGTCTCTTTTTTCTTAAGAATATGCCATTGTGTTAATCACATGTCATGGCTGTAGTATAAAATATGTTATCCTGTTGTCAGTGTTATAATGCCGATGAGAGGGAAAAGGTAGGCGAGGACTAGTGACATTCGAATGCATTGGATATCGAGTTGACTGAGAATATAGGTCGATCATGGTCCAAGCATATAATTTAGACTGATACTTTCCTTTATCATTTTCCCGAATAGCACAAGTCGGCTAATCGATCTAAAATCTGACGCTTTAATGGCTTGAATCTGAAATGATGCCGGATTTAAGCCAATCAGATCCCATACCAGAGTCACGCTAGTCTGGTGCTAAATTTCAAATCAATTAATCAACGTGTGCTATTCGGGTTTATTGAATAATATTCAAACAACCCCAAAAAAAAAAGTTTAGCCATGACAGCATCATAATGTCAAGTTCAATTGTAATTTGTCCAAGAAATTATTCTAAACAATCCAAGACCTTTACTAAATTTTATTTAGATTTATTTAAAAATTATCCTTCGACATTTCGGAAGAGAATTTTAAATTTCATTAACTATTAATATTCTTTAATCACCATGGGCTCTCCAGATGCAGTAATAAATTTAAATTTCGCAACAATGTCTTTACAAAATTTTCATGAGAATAAATCTCGTTAAGATTTGATGATATTTTTAAAACAGCGAATAAAAGGTTGACCCATATTGAATGAAGCAAAACCTCAAAAAATCTTATCAAATTTCAAAATGACACGGTGGAATTGTAAGATTTTTATAAGATTTTGTAGGATTTCCGTTGCTAAAAATATAGCTGAAATGGATTCTATAAATAATTTAAAGAGCTTTAAATGTTAATATTTAATTTATTTTAACGAAATTTCAAGAAAACTTGATTTTTCAGACATAAATCCACAATTTCAATCATTTCAACTTTGCATGTCATTCAATTACAAATTAATTCCAATAAATATCATTTGTCAATGACCTTGCCGTACATAATGTAATACATTTATGAATGTTACATGCACAGCATCTATTGTGCCACTGTTGATTTCTTCTTGTTCTTGACGATCATCAACGGGAATGAGCGGTTGCATGAGGCATCTCAATGGCATTTAATTACTTTCACTTGAGTAATAATAAATCATCAAAATTGAATTGAGCAATTGATGAACTTTGCAACAAATTGTTAAATGTTGAAGAAGGTGATCGAGGGGGGTTCAATGTGTAGATTGTAACAGGGATGGAGCTAGATGCTTTATGGGATTTTAGGTTCAATTTAAGTAGGTTTGGTGAGTTCAGAACTCTATTTAGATTGAAATTGTATGAAATTGCATAAAACCCTCGAAAATGGACGTCCCATTTTTAGGCCTCCTGGACACCTCCTAACTATGCCCCATCATCGCATGCAAAATAAATATTTCTCTTAAATTGTCAGTTAAAGCAAACAAAAATATATGCTTGATGCTGTAAAGAAATGAAATAAAATTAAATTTCCTGCCTTGACATTTAAAGATCGTCGCTAGATTCTGCTGAAAATTATATACAATTTTGCCTTTGATATCTCTATCTTCCTTGCTGCACAACAATCTTGTTCATTCAATCTCTCTCTCTTTTGTCTTTATTACGAAATATTTTAATCAAAAATTTTTAAGTAAGATTAAAGAATAGTCAGCTTATAAAAGCTTCAATAAGCGCATATTTATCGTCAATAATCTCTTGATTCTAGCCAAATTGCTCATTTGCATTAACAACTGTTTCGCAGAAACCAGAAAATGAAAGTAAAAGAAGAAAAGAGAAGATTCAAGTTTCAAAAAATATTCTTAAGTCGGAGATTTCGTAGCATCATCAGTTGAATATATTTTTATTCCTATTATTATTACCATAATCTTTAAAAATTTTGCCTTCTTTTTTTTTGTTCATCGTCTTCGCCATCATCTGATGAGGAACAACAAAAACAATTCCATAATGAAAATGAAAGTTAAAAGTTGCAAGTTTCTATTCGTTGAGTATGTCAAATACTCTCGTGAATTTAATGGTGTAAAATTTACAATAAAGAGATGAAAATGCGCATTTGAATTATGAACAATAAATAATTAAGATTAATTGTTGAGATAAAAATGATCCAAACAGGTACAGAATTGAGGTAAAGTCTGCAAATATGAAACTTCGTTTTGTTGCTGATTTTTTTTTTTGCACATCTGTTGCCGTAACGGATTGCGGATGAGTTTTTTATATTTAATTAAATAAATTTCTGGAAAGATGAAGATGGGTGGGATTCTATTGCGCATTTTGCTTGGATTGAGGGTTTTGTGTTTGATGTGAAGAATGATCAGCTTATTGAGGATCTTGTGCACATTGAGCGCTATGCTATGGCTGGCACCGGTATACCACAAATCTGTAATCGTTCAATAAACCGACCTCAGATCGACGTTACTCTAATTTGGTGTCTGATTTAGTTTAAATCTGGCACGATATCTGAGTTTCGCAGGATTGGTGCTGGATTTTGGATCGATTGACACACTAGAGTTATTCATAGCAGTTTCTGCGTCCATTTTCTAATCTTCATTTAAGTCTATACATCAAAATATTCCTTAGGGTTTAGGTTGTGCATCCAAGAAACTGTCAAAAAGTCTGCCTTTAAATTTTGAAGCTTAGACTTGTTTGCTGAATTAATTTAGGTGGATAAGCCTTCAGTTTTAGACTGTATCTTAAAGCTCGTCTAAGTTTGAAGTCCTGTGTTGTTTGTCTGCACGCCTACAATCTTGGACGAACCCCATTAATAAACTGCTTCAATAGATTATCAAACCATCCAAAATTTCTAACTCATCATCTCATAAAATTGAGCTAAAAAAATTGTACGTTTTATTTATTTATTTTCTAGACACATTATTGTTATTAATACATTATGAATGTATGACTGACTGTATGAATCTGGTTTTGTATCTGGTTTTTATTGTATTTTCGTGCCATTGTGATTAAAGAGCGCCTATTTAACAATGTCATGTTTAATTTTTGTAAATTAATTCCTTAAGTAGCTTATTGTAAGAAGAACACGAAGACATGTTGATTATTAAGTAACTGATACTTTTTCTGTTATTCGTTTAAGCACCTTGCATCTTATTCTTGTAAATTAATTCAATTTCGTGATGATTAGCTGTTAATTTTTTGAACCATACGATTAAATGGTTGATGTAAATTGACATGGAACAGTTCTTATAGCAGCTTTAGATTCTTATTAAGTAAATCTATAATTATTGACCTGATGAACTAATTTGTTGAACAAAGAAGATTTATTTTGGAATTATGGAGTTGTGTTACGAATGGAATCTAAATAATGAGAAGAATTTATTAATTTATAATCCGTAAGAATTATTTGTTATGATCTTGTGCTTGATTCATGGTTTAATTAAGCTTTTTGATTTTTTATTAGTCAATAAAACCATTTAAGCTGAATTAATGTTTCGTAGGAATTTGAGATTCTTAGGAATTGAAGTTTCTTTGGGATTAGGTCATATTTGTGTTCTACAACAAGTAGTTGAAGACATCCGGTGTTCTACAACAAGCTATTCCCAACATCCGGTGTTCTAGATGCTTTAACTTATTTCCAGAGTGGCACAATAGGGCAAACCTCAATTTTCGTCATAAAATAGGTTGAAATTAGCTGTCACGAAGCATAACTCTCAAAAATCAGTCGAAAGTTCAAGGATACACATGTTTTAGGATTAATAAGGCTAATATCTTTATGTAGGCTTTAAAATATGCTGCACTTAAAAAGCGATTAAGTTACTTTACTAAAAAAATCTTAATTTTCATATAAAAAGCTTTAAAATGCAAATTTAAATCATAAAATGCTAATTCACTGCTATACAAAGCTTTGCAAATATTATTCGACATTAACTAAATTTACAGCTTAATGTCATATTCCAAAAAATAAACTGCGGAAGAAATTTGATGCATTAATTTCGTGGAATTTTACTAACCTCATCAATCATAACACTATAAAATCCTCATCATAACTCATAATTTACAGCTCACATGAAGTTTTATTGAATTTTACTAATAATTATTAATTTTAGCTATAACAATAGACTCATAAAAATATTTAACATGGTTAACACGAAATGAGTACAAAAAGGTGTGTTTATATTCATCAAAAGCTTAAGCATTGTTATTATTCTTTTTGGTCTGTGTCTGACAGTTTCGTGCAATTTTATGCAACATAGATTTTGTATTGGGATCTATATCCTCATATAATTGGATCCTATTTGTGGAATGTTAGAGCAGTAAATTGTTGGTGATTTAACAATTTATCAGAATGTATTTTTTTAATAATATGGAATTGAAATAATAAATAGTTTTGTGAAATAATCAATTATTGATTTTTTAAAAGTCAAATAAATATTTTAAAATTATTTCAAATTTTAAATGTAAAATTAAGTTTGAATTTTAATTGTTTTTTTTTTGATAATTTCACTATTTTTGAATATTTTTTAAAATTTAAATTTATTTAAATTCAATTTAAATACTAAATGTTTTTTATCTGTGTAAAAACAGTTTAAATTTCAAAATTTTGAAAAATTTGAATAACTTTTAATTTTTAAAATTTGACCAAAAAGCTAGAAATTTTATAAAATTTAATAATTTTAAAATTTTAAAAAAATTTAATAATTTTATAAAAATTTAATAATTTCAAAATTTTGTAAAAATTCAACAATTTTACATTTTCAAACATTGAATATTTTATGCTTATTTGCAAAAACAAACAAAACAATTCCTCATAATTTATTCGTCCTTGCTACAAACTGCTACAAACGTAATCTACCTTTTTTATAGCTCTTAATTCTTAAGAAAATGTAAATTTTTTTGTCCAAAGGAACGGCACGCAACTCGGAAACATCATCGAACAAAACATTGAAAAAGAAATGACCAAAAAACTTGTCCCGACAAGATCTTTTAACCGTAAAACTTGCATTATTGACAAAGACGAGAATAAAAGAACTAAGATTTAAAGATCGCAGCTTTCTGACTCACGAGAAGTCAAACAAGGATTGAGAATAAAAAAAACATTTCAAATGAAATCGAAAGTGCTAATTTATCTAATGACATTCATATGCTTATGTGTAGCTGTAATTTGAGTTTTAAGGAGATTGATATTGATAATTTTTTTAATTATCACCTTTAAGTCCGCACCAGGCAGTTCAAGAAAATGTGTTAAATGTCTGTTGTTGGTGCAAGGGATGAGAACTTAATTGTGGAATTTTAATTGCTAGTTTTTTAGAATTTTAAATAATTTTTGAATTTTTATGTAAAGTTTTAATACTTCTAGGGTTCGGGCAGCAATCGTAGGCCTGGATTTTTTGCATTTTAGATTTGCAGGTCACTAACTCCTGCATTTTTGATGTACAGACCTGAATTTCCTGCATTTTAGATGCACAGGTCTGTAGTTTTTGGCTGTACCTTTTAGTTCGTCCAAGGTTGCAGGTCTGCAGTTATGGCAGAACCCTAGAAATTTCCTTCAACTCGAGATGCTGCCCATCCCCAGAAAACCATTAAGTTTTGTCATTTCAAAAAAACATGTCTAACTTAATTACCATACAAATTACAAATTGCAATTAAATCCGGCTTGATATAATTTTTAATGTCATGAATGTGCAGAAAATATATATTGCAATTATTATTCAAACTCATAAATATATGACACTCATATTTTATATTTTATTATTGAAAAATTTTTATTTCAATTCTCATGCCAAATATTCAAATGAGGAGAGTGGAAAAGGCACATAGAGATAGAATTAGATGATAAATGTAATTTGACAGCTGTGAGTTTAACGATGAATTAAAAATGATATTTTTTAATGACATTTAAATTGTAT
This sequence comes from Chironomus tepperi, assembly GCF_022539635.2. NCBI lineage: Eukaryota > Metazoa > Arthropoda > Insecta > Diptera > Chironomidae > Chironomus > Chironomus tepperi. The sequence goes on from NW_027226383.1 coordinate 539,582, forward strand.
CATGTTAATTTTTATTGATTGCAGGCTGCGTAAAATATGTGTCAGGATGCTAATTAGATGCAGAAATCAAGCAGGTTGAGAATTTTGATTTACGATGTTGATTTTAAATATCAAAATTGAAATTGCATCAATAATTTATTTAAAAATCACTTTGATCCAGATGTTCAATACCAAAACCACATAAACCACAAAACCCTTTCATCGCTCATTAAATTATTCACATCAGTCTACCTAAAATGCACTCAGTTTACTCGCTCATTTACATTTACATTTACACAGCACTCAACACTTGTTCATTTCAATATTAATTTACATTATTACACAATATTTTTAAAAAAAATAATAAAATCAGCTGTGCTGGAAACGATAATAACATTCACTTGTCGTTATGAGATAATTTTCTATGTGCCTTGAATATGATCCTCTCGCGCGCGCGCTCTATAAATAAATCAATGACTGCTCTTGATAACAAAAAATCTATTTTTTTTTTTATTTTAAAAATTATGCAATGTAATGAATTTTTAGTTTTATTGATGAAAATAATAAATTGTAAGCTTTTTATTTTGTAGTTCTGTTTATTTTAGTTTGCGAGGGCGATCAAAGAGCTCTTGGAGTGAGGCTATTGATAGGGACAGTGTAGCATTTGATATTGGTGATTGAGCCTGAACTTACGAACAGTACAATACAGCGTTTCGCATTTTCGTCGTGATAATGGGTCAAAAACCATCATTAAGGTAAGACACAAAGGTTTCCTGACGGCACCTTAATTACAGTGCCGTCAAATTTGCGTCCAGCTATTTATATGTATTTATATGTAGACGCAGCGATGCTTCAACGAATACGATATACTGCTTGAGACTGAAACTTCTAAAACATCTTAAACTTCCAACACAAGCTCATCAACTTGAAAGAGTTCTTCTATTTTTCTTACAAAAGCATCATTAATACCTCATTCTACCTTATCAACAGATACAAAGTTTCAACGACCTCCTTTAAACATGAAAAATCATGCAACATAATATAATTGCACAACTTTAATTTCACGTTCATTGACCTAAAATGGCAGGAAAAAGTGAATTTTGTGGTGATAATTACAAAATATTATTAATATGTCATAGGATGATAATAAATTATCAATTGAAAACATTTTTACGATGGAAAGTTAATAAATTACTTTTTTGTGAAATTTAAAATCAACCCTTGGAATTCTCCAAGTTTTGATTAATTTAACAAAAATATATTATTAAAATGCCAAAATTAAACAAACTTAATTAAGATTTTTGAAAATTTTGCCTTTGACAGTTACATAATTGCTATTTAACAATTCTTCTGATTTTTAAACATTTTCAAATTTAAAATCGTAATTTTTAATATTTTTTCATATAAAAATAAGATTTTTAAAATTTTAAAAATTCAATTTTTGGTTTGAAAATTTTTTTAAAAATCTCAAAAAATAATTGGTAAAATTTTAAAAATTCAAATTTTTTAAATCTTGGAAAATATTAATCTTTAAAGCTTAAACTACTCAAAATCAATTCCATCCAAAATCATCCTAAAGACACTACATCACAAGAAGTGTGACACTCACTTAATTAAGTTCCAACAACAGCACAAACTGTTTTTTTTAATGCTTTACAAAATTAATTGAATGTAATTGAAACAGCAAAATTGTATTTAAATGTGCGACGACTTATCGTCACCTGGGAACAAAACAAGTGAAATACTATAAAAATGTATTAAGTGATAACAGTTGGTAGGTCAACAGTTTTTATTTTATGCAAACTTTAAGATTGTTACGAGTAAGTTGCCACAGTTTACAAGTGGCATTAACAGTTTAATTTCGAATGCAAAACTTATGCTTAATGCCAGCTTAATGTGAAACAATAAATTTAATTTTATGTGCAAAATGGTATGAAAGGTTGATTTGAGTCCATATGTTTCTGTCAGTTAATAAACAAATTTAGCACTTGGTATGGACATTTGGCAAAGGGCAGCCAGCGATAGAGACAGTTTAAGACGTCAACTGAGAGAAGCTATGGATCACAGCTGATCTGGACAAGTTAGTAAGAAATGAAAATCAAATTTTATCAAATTTTAAAAATTTAAAACTAGATCAAACCTTAATAATCAAAATATCTTTACTTACATCTCCATAAACAATAATCAAACTTGATCAAATTAAAATGACACAACTTTTACATCAATTCATATCAAAAACTTTCTTCTTTGCATCAAATATGTCATCATCAGTATCAATTCCTCTTAATACTTTGTAAACTTTTTCCTCAAAGTTTACTCACATTTGTTTCATAAATCTTTCATCTCGTAAACAGATTTGCATAATTTTCACTTTAAACTTTAAACTTTTGTTAAAAGGTTATGGGAAAAATGTTCGTTAAAATGAATTTACTTTAGGTTGAAAGTTTCTTGACACTAAATGATTTGATCTAATTTATGTGGATTTTAAAGCTTTATGTTTTTGAGAGCTTTTTGGATTCATCCGGTTAAAGTCAAGTTAAAGCTTCAAACGATTTTTGAGTCGATGAACTTTGTGTGATTTTTGTTTTATAAATTTTTTTGTGTTTACTTCAGGATTATCCCATTGGACAATCGGAATGTTCAATAAAGTATGCCTTTTGTCGACCGTAGATCCACTTATTAACTAGATATTTTTTCGAATTGTCCATTCGGATGGGAGATATACATATAATGTTGTTCACACTATCAATAGAATACTCTAGACTTGGCAAGACTTTTGAAGTTTTGACTGCAATAATCCAAAAAGACGCCTTCATAGTAGTCCGACTTCATCTTTTTTGGAGTCCGAACTCAATTACAGTCCACAAAAGTTCAAAAATTTTAGTCCATTAGCTTTCACATTGGAGTCTTGCTAACTCTAGAACACCTGAAAAGCATAATTCAATTTATCGATCCAAAATCTAGCAACAAGTAATAGTGCCAGAACCGTCATGCTATTCTAAAGCCGGATTTTTGTTCGAATATTCGATTTGGGGGTCCTATTCGGGACCTCATACTAATAATCTATCTGATTTAAATAAATTATTAATAAACTAATTTATGATTTGACCTTATAGATTATGGACGAATTTTAAGTGTTTTGACATTTAAATGTTAACCAGAAATTCAATCCTTAATTTAATTTTTAGGAAAATTTCCAAATTTTTTAATTACTACAAGTATCAATAACAATAAAGTTTATTATATTAACGAAGAACATTAAAGTTTAATAAACGATCAATTTGAATGCCGAAAGTAATCAAAAACTTTTTATTTGGATGATCTGCTGCCTCAAGACTTTCACTTTCATTTCAAATCCATTTTCAAAAGTTTATTTTTCTTCTACTTTTTTATCCTTGAACGAGCTTTTCTCCAGCCATTCTTGTAAATTCCATTTATGTAGTGGCAAAACACACATTCCAGCTGTTCCGTATCGTGTTATTTTCCACATGCCACGACGTCCAGCAATCGGAAGTCTGCATTTTCTTCTAAGACGTGACTTTATAAAATAATCACATTTAAATTTTGTTTTACATTTGAATTCTTCGCCGATGCCCCATGTATTAATTACACTTTTGTTTAAATCCTCTATCGTTGGCTCGCGAAACCATCGAATGCGATTTTTTAATTGATTTCTTCTCAGCACTGATGGATTTGCATCGTGATACTTGTCAACGAGACGCTCCACATAAAAATCACAATCATGTTCCGGATAAAATCGTGGCATTTGCACGGATTGTTTTTAAAATTGATTATGGCTGGCTAACAAATTTGATGACTGAAAATTTTGAAAGTCGTAAAATGAAATTTTATGAGATTTTTTTTCTTGTTGATTAAAATGTCGTGCAAAAGCATGCTGTGATTAATTTTCGAACTTAGATTTTTTTTTGTTTAAGAAAAAAATAAATGAATTGTTGATTATGAAAGCAAAAGATGAATGGACTTTAATTTGTTGCACATTTGATAATGGAGTGAAAAAATGAATGAAATTGTTATCAATTAGGTGGCTTGTGTGATCACAGCTGATCTGTACGGCCAGCAAAGTAAATAAATATCAAAAATTGGAACAAAGTCTGAAAGAAGAGTTAGAAATGGATGGAAATATGGAAGAAAGGAGTCAATTTAAAATCTCGGAAGGGACAGACACAAGACCATTTTGCAAAAATTAGGCACCAGACCAGCATGACTCTGGATCCAGTTTAGATTCAGATTCAATGAAATCTGACTTGAGGCCTCAGTCAAATCGGTATGAAGTCAGAGTGCTTGTATCAATTATTTAAGGTTGTTAAGAAAGTTAAACGTATTAGAGAGAATAAGCTTCGATGGGATGAATATGTTATTAGCTCTGAAGCTCCTTTAAAAATGGTATTTAAATCTGACTCTATAGATTTCTTGGACTCTTGGGCAACCAATGAACTCTTGAAAGGAAGCTGTCGATAGAGACAGTGTTGCACTCGGTTTTGGAAATTTGCAGACGGAAACCAGCAATAGAACTAGCTTTAGATCTCATCGGAGAAAAGCCTTGGATTACAATTGATTTTTATATCCAGCAAAGTAAGTAAGTCAGGTTTCGATGGACTAGATATGTTGTTAAGAGCCCCGTAGAAGCCAGATTATTTGAGATTTGTAAGGACTAATCCAGCTTTGGACGACATCCATAGAAGATCATGTATAGGTTTTTAGGGGAACGTGGGCGAGTTGCGGTTGCCTTTTCGGACAAAATTCCTCATTTCGCTTAAATTTTCCAAAACAAAAATTCCAAACAAAACTATCTAAAACACAAATTATCTCCAAATCCCCAACAAACATTCTCTTCCAATTAATATTCTACATCAATCACCACATCCCAAACGAAAAAATTCAAAACAATCAGCAAGAAGAACTGTCACGAAACCATAAATGCCATAAATTATTTATACCACGTGATTTATTTAAATTTTTCATTGACATTGAAAATAATCTCACTTATAAGTGAAGTGATGACAAGCCATTGACTTTTTTTTTTGGCCAAGAACATGAAATCATATTTCATAATTTGTGAATTTTTTATTAGTGATAATCTTTAAGCCCCACAATCACAAGTATTTAATTCATAACAAAAAAATTAAATTCATCTATTTTTTAAAAAAATAAATGCTTCTTTTTGTTCTTATGGTGTTGAGAACTACACCCATGTTGATAACCCACATTGATGTCATTGATGTCATCACAAGAAATGAAAACATATGCTGCAACAAATAAATGAAAGGAAGCAAGAAGTGGAATGGAATTTTTAAATGAACTTTGATTTAAGTCATTCTAGTTGGAAGTAGACTTTATTTTGATGAATGGGCTTCAGAGTTTGGGGATTGAAAATTCTTGTTTTGGACGTCAAGGTATTCTTTTCCTATAGAACTATCCAGAATAGCACAAGTCAGTTAATTAATTCAAAACTCATCACTAGAATGGCGTTACTCTAGCAAGGTGTCGGTTTCAAACCAAACACGACTTCCAGTCAAACTGGCCTGAGGCTATTCTGGTATATTTAAAATCGTCGACGGTAGCCAGCAATAGAGCCAGATTCGTATGCCATTCTAATTAAATTATGATCTTAACTGATCTGTCCAAGCATAGAAGTAAGCGAGTAAAATGGTCAGAATCTAACGAAATCCTACAAAATCTTAAAAATGCAGAGCATATTTGCGAGAACTATTTGTAAAACAACTTGGAATCTCCATCAATTCAACAGAAATCAAATCTTCACTCACAATTTGCAGGATTATTCAAGCGAACAAAAACAAAAAAATCTTGTTTGGGTTCTTTTTAATCATCAAATTGTAAACAATATTAATCATAAATCCTAAATAATCAACAGTATAAAAAACTCACGTGATAATTTTAAAGTTTAAATCAGTTATTTTAATTAATCACGAGCATATTTGTTGAACTCATTGACCTCAATGTATATGTGACAAAAACTAAGAAATTCACATCTTAATCAATGAAAAATAATTAATTAAAAATTGTTTTTAAAAACATGGAAAGTTACCAGCAAATTATGCGTAGCTGTAAATAATTTGTATGCCCTATGCCCTGTACTTTTCAATTAATTTGACCAAATATGAAGGGAATGATTTGCCTGAAGCTAGGCAACCACTCAAAAGAGTTAGATAAGGAGATAAGGGAATTTTTAAGGCTGTTTCATTTTCATGTGTTTCTATGGGGGTTTAAGTATACATCCCGAATAGCATAAATCGGTTAATTAGTCAATCTAAAATCCGGCACCAGGCCAGCATGAATTTGGAATAGTAATTAGCTGTAAATAGAATCTGTCATTAATAGTTCAAGAATATTAGAAGATAGCATAGACATATTGTATTTTTGGAATCGACATTCAAAATACTATCCATTGGAATTGACTTTATGAGTTAATTAGAAGTCGTTTCGAACTACACATTGAATTATTAATTACATATTAATATATGCAACCATCTAGACTATCAGTCTAAGTTCAATGCTAAAATCAACTTTTCAAAATCCAAATTCTTCACACAAAAGTTGACCATAAATGATAATTTTCAACAAGAAATCAAGCCCAACATGCCTAAGATTGGAAGGTTGGTGGACATTACGTTTCGAGACGACAAAAGTTTGTTCACGCTCAGTTCAGCTGACTCAAATACTCTAGTTACATACATTTACAGCATTAAATTGAAGGAAAAAAATTGGTTCAAGGAATATCTGCTCAGATTTCATAAGAAAAGTATTATTAAAGCATTCTTATCACACGGTTACAATCAAAACTCGTGCTTGCACTTTTTCTTGTGCACCTTTGGTCCATGATGTAATGTCTGTCGGCATGTTGCATTTCGGTATGCATTTTATATCGGTGACAAAACCTTTAATAAAATTAATATTAATAATGGCTACGTTTACTCATATCTATAAATAATTGGAGCAACATCGAATGGCATAAAAGGTGTGACTTAATAAAAATATAAAAAGTGACCTGCATACCAGACAATTCTTAGAATAAGAATAAAAAAGTGATGATTCATGAGATTAATGCATCATGCAATAAGTGAGCTGTTGTGTCATGGTCAGTATGTGAAATATGCGTATGTTGCATATGAATTTGTAGGCGTTGCTTTGGATTTTTATCTCGCTTTGGTCAATTATTGCTGATTTATTTCATTAACACTTTCGATTTTTTTAAGGAAACTGGAAAGTTACAAAAACTGAATATTGGAATGGCTCGTTCAAAATTGCAGATCTGCAGCCTTGGACGAGTTATCATTAATGACCGAAAACTGCAGGTCTGCGTAGCTGAAACGCAGGAAATGCTGGTTTGCGGTTCTTGACGTTAGACCAGCATTAGCAAAACTTGTAGATAAATGTTTTTGGAAACTAAATCATTCTAGCTGTAAAAGGTTCATGCAGATAGGAAAACTATTCGCTAGTTCGAAGGTTCGTCGCCGAATGCTTGGAAAGATGAGAAGTTGTCCTGATGGCACCAAGATCCATTTTTCAACCAATATCCTAGGATCAGTATCTTAACTATTGCTGAAATGTGACACATCTCACATAATCTAGAACAAAACTAAGAATCAACAATAATATCAACCTAGTCATAAAAATAGATTTATAGTCATTTTAAAAGAATTATGCATGTTCAAATATTTTAATGACCCATTACCTGCAGTTTTACATAAACGGCATACCATAAACTTATGAAATGAGCATGAAGATTATGAAATTCCTTCTAGATTGTTTAAAGAATGTCTATCCTTTTAAATAAATTGGATTTTCTATGAAGTTTATGTAATTTTGATTCCAGTGATTTTAGTTTGACCATCGATTTATGATTATGCAATGGAATATGTTCTTAACTTGATCAAATTCAGTCAGTCACTTTTTAATTCTTTTTTATAAATATGTTCCGACCAAAAATGGAGATCTGTCGACAAAAACCCAGTCCTGTTGCCTTAGAGGAGCAATAAGGCACAGCCAAAAACTGCAGTCCTGCGCATCTTGTCTTCAGTACAATGCCTTTCATTGTAATTCATGATGCAAGATTCCGTTCAAAAATTCAGAATTATATTGCCAAAAATGAGAAGATCAATGGCTTATATATTATGTAATCAGGACATTAGTATTAATTATTGTAAATTCTTCTGAAAATAGTATTTAAATAATTTTTATTCAATAATTCCAACGCAAAATTAAAAGCCATTCTTCCATATGCTTGGTGTAAAGAATATTTATTGCAATTACAGCGAATGAAAAAAAAAAGAATCAAAAATTATCATTTCAATACAATTTTAAAATTAATACTTAAAAGTAAGGTTGCAGAAGTGTCACTTAAAGTGACAACAATTTGATGTAAAATGTCCGCTATCTGAAAGCAAATATGTAAAAAATTGTGAATTCAAAAAATGAAGTGACTGAAATAAAAATATTAAAATTATACATTTACATATGATTTTATAAATTTACAATGTGACGTTGAGTTTGACACAATGTAATTAAATATTGAAAAATATATAAAAAAAAAATAAACTCGTGCTTATGAGACAATAATGTGAACTTGAAAAGAATATGAAACTAATCGATAAGGCTTAGAAGTAATTAGAACGAGTGGGCAATATAATGCAAGATTAAATGCGGAACATTTTTTGCAGTCCGAAAGGGTTAAGGTCGATTTGATGAGCTGCTGTTTAAAAATCCAGGATGATGTGTAAGCATGTATTTTGTGTGTAGTGTATAGCTAATAATAATAGACAGTTTTAATAACCTTTGTGCTCTTTTGAGTTAAACAACATTGAAAGACACAAAGTCGACTACTAGTAGCCGGTAGCTCGGATATACCCTATGATTTACGTTAGCTATGATTTCTAATATTGTAATATAGCATAGCATCGATGTATAACCCGAATTTGAAGTCAAGCTTACTTGTTACACTATGTGTCCTTTAAGAATGACGAACTTAAGTCCCGAATAGCACAAGTCGGTTTATTAATCCAAATTCCGCCACCAAGTCGGCATGACTGTGTCTTGATGCAAGCTTTAAACCGAATTCATCAAGCTACAGTCATGTCGACTAGTTACAGGATTTTGGATCGATCAGCCAACTTATGCTATTCGTGAGAGTGCTCATTAAAACACAACAAGCACGACTGGACAAAAATACATTAGAACTAGACGTCAGCTTGACATTTACATGCCATTAGTATTGTTGTCCACTCGACAAGCTAACTTTAATATCAACTTGAATAATTTCAAAAATTCCCTAATATTTAAAGCAATTAAAGCTCAAAAGTTGATATCACTATCAGTTATTCTACATTATAAAAGCCTCGATCACCACTTCAACTGTCCTTAAATCACAGAAATTCAATCTTCTTCCCCCACTCTAGCTCTTTTCTTGTTTGCAAAACTACTAAGTCATCATAAAAATGCAGTCTGAAGCCTTATATAAAAATTTCTATAAATATTGGCAGTTCAGGAAAAAAAGCTCAGACATTTCATAAAAAAATCTCAATTAATAGTATCTAATTTCAATTATTTACAATCGATTCATTCGATAGAATTACAAAATAATATGTTGAATCGTCTGAGCGTAGGCAGTGATATAGTTTTATTTTTTGAGATATGCAGCATTGCGTTCTAAAACGTGAACAATATTCTAATCACATCAAATTCCATAATTTGGTCACTATCAGCTTGCCACATTTGTCATCTTTTTTTTGGCGTCTCAATCGAAGCTGCCCTACAAGTGACAGAAGACATATTAGTTCCATATAGAAATATATTATTTATTTATTTCACCGTATAAAAAGCACATCTTACAAAAGAACTTGCGAAAAAAAAAACAATTTGATACATGAGATCTTCATTTCTCTAAAATTATATGTGTAAGTCGCGACTTGAAGCCTTTCTGGATGCTTGATTCATAGGAACAAATTCATGATGATATTTTTCAAACATTTACGAGACACAACCTTAACATATACAACAAATATGCTACAAATGCCTATTGAGCATGCTCATTATGTAGCTCTAGACTATTCTGATTGTCTGCTATGAATCATCAAAGTTCCCCATTTGTAAATGCATTTAAAAATATAATCATGTGTCCCCAAATTTTATCCATTAAGTCATCAAGTCTGACTAAAAGTAAATAAATTTAATAATTATTAAAAAAAATCATTTAATGAATATTAAAGAATATTTTTTTTTTTTTTTTTTTGAGTAAATATTATAGAAATAAAATCATAAAATGACGACAATTTAAGCAGTAAATTGTATTTTAACGTATTATAAATTATTTCTTAGAAACATAGGTATATAATGTATATTTAAAGGGGTGTAAGCAAAGATGACATTAGCCACATTATAGCATTGTTTTTTTTTTTTTTTTTGTTTTGTCTTATAAAATATGCAAAAATTTTACCTGATTTATGTCTTTTCTAAACAAAAAAGGAAAATGTTTTAAATCAGGTAAATAAAAGCATTTATTAAAAATATTTTTTTGTAGATTATTTAAAATCGACAAAAATATAGTTTGAAAAACATAAAAAAAAATGTTAAATTTTTGTGATTTTTTTTTTTAAGAATGGCATGATATTGAATAAGCTATTAAAAGCATAAGCTATCTAAATGAGTGTCATTTGTGTGCATTTAAGCAGCTGCCTTAACTTCTTCAGCAACTTTGACTTCTTCAACCTTATCGGTTCCATTTTCAGCTGCTGGCTTTTCTTCTTCAGCTTTTCCATTTTCTTCTGCTTTCCCATTTTCTTCAGCCTTTCCATTTTCTTCAGCTTTACCATTTTCTGCAGATTCACCTCCCTCAGCTTTTGGTGGCTCCTCTTTTGTTGGTGATGTTACCTTTTCCTTCTTCTCTTTTTTCACCTTAACTTTAACGGGAGTTGGTGGCTTCGGTTTTGGTTCTTGAGCTGGATCTAATAAGATTTTGCCAATATTTTTACGATCATGCATCTTCTGCATAGCATCACAAATGTCTTCGAATGCCCATGTTGAGTCAATCTTAGGCTTAATCTTTCCATCGATAAACATGTTGAAGACTTCATTCATTGCCTTACGGACATAATCAGCTCCATTTTGTTGATACATCAAATGACGTAAATTGAAGCCAGAGAATGACTTGTTCTCATCAAATAACTTAATTGGTGAGACTTTGTCGACTTGCCACCAGGAACGTGCAACACTGAAGAAACTCTTGGTCTCACCAGTAACAACATTTGCAGATCCATACAAGAGATATTTTCCCATTGGTTTTAATAATCCGTAGCCACGATTACAATCTTCTCCACACATACAATCAAGAACGACATCAACACCCTCTGAGGAAATTTTTCTGATCTCATTGACGTAATCATTACGGTCAATTAAATGATCAATTCCAACATCTTTCAATTCTTCATGTTTGCTTTTTGAGCAGACACCAAAAATGGTGATACCATCAATCATACGTAGCAATTGAACAATTGCAAGTCCAACACCGCCAGCAGCTGAATGTACCAAGACTGTCTTACCAGGCTTCAATGAAAGTAATTCATTAACGATGATATGAGCGACAACAAAGTTCATTGATATGGCAGCGGCATCGTTAAATGAAATTTCATTTGGCAATTTATAAACAAATTTAGCTGGAACACAGCAAAATTCAGCCCAAGCTTTAAATTCGGGTAGGGCTACAACACGGTCGCCAATTTCAAAACCTTCAACTTCTTCACCAATGGCTTCAATCTCACCAGCACATTCAAATCCCATAACGGATGGTGTTTTCGGTGGTGAATCAATTGCACCCAAACGTGTAATTAAATCCTGGAAGTTTAATCCACATGCTTTAACTCTGATTAAAACTTCACCGTTTTGGGGCGTTGGTTCGGGTTTTTTCATAATTTTAACTCCTTTATATCCACCGAAACTTAACAAAACAACGGCTTTCATTTCCTTAACTGGCTCCTCTTTTTCCTTAACACTATCCTCTTTTTTCTCAACACCATTAGTTTCTTCCGTTGGCTGCTCCTCGGCGTGGCCATTTTCTTCGCTAACAGCTTTTTGAGTTTCTGGTGCTGGTTCAGTATTTTCAGGCATTTTTTTTGATATTCTTTATTCACTTATATGCACTTAAAGTAGTTTTATATATGACTTATGGATTAAATGTAACTTCTATGATTTTTAAAATTGAAATGATAATTTTTTTTGTTGGGAACAGCCGCTTGTTGATTTCTTTTTTTCCTCTTTTTTTCAGGTAGAATGAAATTTTTTTCTAATGTATTTGTATGCTGGTATACGTGATGACTATAACTGTGTGAGTGGGGAAGTGTAGGGACAAACGACGCAAACGGTAAAAAAGGAAGAAGGCGAGAGACGCAAAGAATGATGAATAAGAAAATTTAGATGCAGAGACAAGCAACAAGAAGATTATACATGAGAATATGTTAAGGGCAGTGCTGATTGAGTAGAATTTTCGACAATTGTTTGTCATTTTTTATTCAGAACCATATGGTATGGTGAATCACTAGTAATTGTTTATAATTTTAGTATAAATGATAAATTTTGTCAAATTTTGTTATGCACTGTCATTTGTGTGTTTAATACTTTTGTTGGAAATGCTTATCATTTGATTAAATACATTTTGTATTATTATTCATTCTATGATATCAGAGATTTTAGATAAAAAGTCTTCAAAACAATACGTAGTATACCCACCCCAGTGTTGGTAGCTTCAATGCTAGCTTACTTCCTTGAAACCTATCCTGGCTATGCCTAATTTAAATACTAATTGAAACTTATAAGTATCGATTCTTAAAGCATAAACCACAAAATATACTACAAAATTGAATTTTTGGGGTAGCTTAGATGGATAGTCATGAATTGTAGGCTAATATAGGGTGTTCTTAATAGGAATAAACTTGAATTTCAGATATAACTCTATAAACATGCTTGTGGTTTCTAAACAGAGTGAAATCTGGCGTATCAAGCAATATATAGACTTTTCTGCCAATTCAAGACCCTGCTCAAGACTAAGAACTCTGTGGTCGGCTAGACAACAGACTGGATATCTGTTTGGTTTGAATACATGGACTCAAATCCCACCAGACCCTGATATCTCAAGCATCTCTCAAGTATCATCGATATTATAAGGATTCACACAATGCTCATGAAATAACAATGCTAATCCTGAGAATATTTGTATTTTAGTACCAAAACCCTCAATTTCCTTGCTTTTTGAATGCCAAAAATCGCATCCATCACAAAAATCAATAATAATTCTACGTAAAACAATAAAATTTCGCATGAGTCATAAAGTTCTATCCATTTTACTTGACGAAATGAGACACTTGTATACGCAAAAAAGGCGCAACACTTCATGAAACGAGATGCGAAAAATAAGGAGAAATAAAATACAATTGAAGGTCAAGAAGAGAAATGAGGGGAAATGATAGAGGTTAAAGATCAAAGACGAATGTCATGTATTCAACAAATAAAAATTGATTTTCATCAAATAATGAATTTCCTGCATAATCCATTCATAATCTAATTATAAATGGAATTTTTAGATGCATTAAAAATCAATAAAATCAGCTCACATGCATGCATCAGTCAATTAATCACTTGGATACAAATCAAAGCCAAACATATGCTGGCATCATTATAAATGTCTGTTATAATTCAAAAAAAAATCATATGTAAACGTATTTTGTAGTATATAATCTCCGCCACTGGATTTTTTATGCCTTTATATTAGTAACCACATGTTACTTAAATTTATTCACAAAAATTCTCTCTATTTTATATTCCCAATGTATTAGTATAGCTTATATTAGTAAACATAAACATAAACAGATGATTTTTTAAGAGAAATTTTTTCATTTTATTAGTTAAATAAATTTTTTTACAATAATGGAGAAATTTAGAAAAGTTTTTAGTAAAAGAACATCCATAATTGGAATGATTCACTTAAACCCGTTACCAGGAACACCAAATTACAAGAATGGAACATTTGATGAGATTATTGAGAAAGCTAAATTTGAAGCTAATGTTTATCTTCAAAGTAATATCGTAAGTAGAACAATTGATAGGGTTATTGTCAGATTTAAGGTGATGTAGATCAAGTTGGAGCTGTTTGTAGACAAATGATTAAATTCTTATTAGGATTGGAATGAAATCTTAAGAGTTCTTGGGTTTATTTGGGAAATTTTCAGATCAAACATCAGATTTCAATGTTAACTGGATGTAATTAGAGAAATTTTGATTGATTTGATATTAATTTAGATTATAAATTAACCAGTTAAACGTAAAATGCTCTAATATGTTTAAAATGACCATATCCAGATCCAAATCTCAACAAATACTGATGTGAATGTAAATTCTTTTGCAAAAATGATGTAAAATTTGAAAACAACTCGAGTTTGATTAACATAATTGGATTCTCATTCAGTCTATAGTAAGCTTAGCACTCAGGATAAGCTCATCAATGTATGCAGCGCCCTAATGGACATTAATACGTTATAACTAGCTGATGGCAAGTTAATGTCCAATTAATGACTAATTCTAACGTATTTTTGTCCATCAGAGATGCTTATAATGACTGTCGTGGGATTGTCGTGAGTTCCAAAATGATTCAGAACCACTGACCCATATCACAATCTTATTCCTATTAATATGAATCTAAATCGAGTCCTTTAACAGCCTTTAATCAATTATTTAGCTCATATTTTCCAAAAAAACAGTAATCCAACCAAAAATCAGACCCAACCGAAAATCTGACAAAAAAAAATCCATACACAAAATACATATAACATAAACTTAACATTAAGTACAGTAAATTAACATAATTAAAATATAGGATGGCATTCTAATAGAGAACATGCACGACATTCCGTACATAAAAAGTAGTAAATTTGGTCCCGAAATAGTCGCAACAATGACAACAGCAGCAATGGAAGTAAAAAAGCTTTGTTATCGTAAGAAACGTAATTTTCCCATTGGAATTCAAGTGTTGGCAGGAGGCGGACGTGAAGCTATAGCAATTGCTAAAAGTATAGGATTAAAATTTATCCGTAATGAAGGTTACGTTTTTGCTCACGTCGGTGACGAAGGAATGATTGAATCTAATGCTGGTGAATTATTACGTTATAGACGAATGATTGATGCTGATAATATTATGATTTTTAATGACATTAAGAAGAAGCATAGCTCACATGCTATAACATCAGACTTGTCGCTTCTCGATACAGCGCATGCTGCAATGTTTTTCAAATCCGATGGATTAATTATTACAGGAAAATCAACAGGCGATGCAACAAATGTCGACGATGTACGAATCATATCAAATAATCGTAAAATGCTGAATAATGTTCCATTGCTCATTGGATCGGGTGTAACGAGAGACAATTTAAAAGATTATATGGGAATTGCTGATGCATTGATTCTTGGATCATATTTTAAAGTTGATGGAAATTGGGAAAATGATTTATCAGATGAAAGAATTAAGGACTTTATGAAATATGCTGATGAGATTGAGAAGTCGTTGGGGGAGAAAAATTGAAAATCAAATAAAAAATTGTTAAATATTTAAAAAATTTTGATTAATTTGGCAAGATATGCTCAAAATCGTTGGATATACCAGACTGATTCCTCATCAACATTCAAAACACTTTTTTCCATCAAAACAAAAATTCTTTAAAATAAATTAGCTGTGAAATTGATGAATCTTGTGAATAAAGAATCATCTTCCTTCACCCTCGACTGCCTTTGCTGATGCTGCTGCTGTTGACTTAAATTACGTACAGCATTTTCTCTCTGATAAGTTATACTTGAGACAATCAAATTTTCTTCATCAAATTTAACACGTTTTCGTGGAACTTCCACATCATTTTCCTCGTTTTTGTTAGTAATATATTGTGATAAGTGATTATTACCCTGTGACATGCTATCGTCATGTTGATAATACAAGTTATGCTCACCATCTTGATTATGAATTGGCTGTAAAATTGATTTTTTTACTCGTGTCGCATTTTCAGCTGTTTTAAAGCCAAATCTCTCCTTGATAGATGTAAAAATTGATTTATTTTCAACATTTTCAGCATCATTGTGTTCAGTCTCAGAATGTTTTCTTTTTAATAGACGACGTGAAGCGCCATGAAAGCATCCGTGCTGTTCATTTTCTAATTCAATGTCTGTACAGCTTGAATTTGCTCCGTAGAATATTTTGTCGTATTGCTGAAAAATTTGAAGTTTTTTTATTGAATTATAAAAATAAATTCTTGATGTCTGGACTGGAATTTGTAAAAACTTACACTTTTCCTTTCATTCGGTGACATCAGCTGCATTTCCATTTGTTCAAACTTTTTCATGTCCTTCTTCTTCCTCATTGGAGTTCTTTTACTGGAATCCTTCCTTATTGTCTTTCTTGTTTCAATATGTGTGTCTATTGCTTCTTTTATAGCCTTGATCCATAATCGTCCTGTTTGGACATCCTCACTGCACAGGATTATACCTTCACTTAGGCATGTCAGCTTGAATTTACCGGCAAAGATTTCATTGATTTTACATTTCTTAAGAGGAAATATGCAACAGCAGTCTAATGAGTGTTCTACGGCTGTGTCTGGTTTTCGGTCCTAAAAATGGAAGTGAATTTGAGTATATAAGCTAGGATGCTGCCTGATTTCAACAAACCTTCAACATTTTACAGTACATAAATATGTCTGAGCACAGAACACAATAACGTTTCATCATTGTTCCGTTAGCAGAATACTTGAACAGCATTCCTTCCTTAATGAATCTCCGACTCGGACGTACAATATGGGGAATACGATTCACAAGAGAATTTTGAATGTTCAGCATTGTCTGAGTGTTTTCTTGATCCTCGACAACAGAATTAATGTGATTTATTGTACATTCAATTTGCTTAATAGATTCTTGAATGATTTTATAGTCACTGTCTGATGGACTTGTATATAGCAACACTTGTTGGAGCAATAATCGATATCTCGGCACACGTTGGATTGGGGCGATTAGAAGGGAATTGAGTTTCTGTTGGACTTCTGGACGTGATTCATTTTTTTCTAGGAATTGCCTAAAAGCTTCATTTTTTGTGGTCAAATTTTGCAGTAAAATGATTGAACTTTTGTAGTCGAATGCAAATACGCTATAAATTTTGAAGAATGGTGCTAGTTTGAGGAATGCATTGGCAACATCATCCAAATCAGATTCAAGTCTTGTCAGCAATTCTGAGTTAATATTATAGATCAGTTCCACTTGTCCAAATAAAATTGTATGCGATGAAATTTCAATTAAATTTAACGTTTTTAGTGGATTTACAAAATAAGTCATTAATTTCTCTAACTGCTTTAAATAGCTCTTTTCAGACGTTAAAATCTCCTCGATTGCCTTCCTTCTCAGTTGATTCCGTCTGTCAAAGTCAACCGACTTATTTACCTCATCCTCAAATGAATTTTCTAAGAATTTTATTGCTTTTATTTTCGATCGAGTTGTTAAATTATTTCTTCTATAAATTGCTTGTTGGAGTTCTTTTCGCAAGTCCATTTTCAGCTGCGGTGTGACAAATTCGTCATTTTGATGCTTTTTATTTCTTGGAGTTTCCATTTTTTCAGTCTAAAAATTAAAATTTTTATTAAATAAATAAACACACTAAAAAAGTTAAAAGATCGGTACAAAAATTTGAATAATCCGGTAAGAATTTTTCAAACAATAAAGATGGTAAGTTGGAGAGTAATTGATGAGTGGATGAAGATAGAGCGCATTTTTTGGGAATTTATATTGTATTAAATATTAAAAAATTGCTTGAGTTTTTATACAATTTAGAGCAGATGAAATTAAATTCTCCAATTCCTCAACGGTCACTAGGAACGTTCACATAACGATCAAAGGAAGGAAGGGGGTCACAAAGTCGATTTTTCGCGATAGGTCAGTGGTAAGTAACTTGTGCGTCATGGCACATTACGCCTGTCCTACGAAATAAATTAAAATAAGACAAAATGCTGATTTAATTCCCAATTTCCGTTGAAAATTGAGTTTTTAAGTTTGTAGACTAATAATTTGTAGACATTCCATCATGCAAACTTGACTTCATGCTGCTTTCAGAATTCTTTAACTGAAAATTATTAAAAAATAAAAATCAACATAATATTTTAAAGGGATTCAAAAAAATCTTCTCACATAATTTTTATTCGAAATTTAAAATCAAATAATTAAATTTTTTTCATAAAATTTTTTTCATCAATTCTTTCAAGAAATATTCTTAAACACAATATATATTCATTAATTAATGTCCTGTCCAATTATTAAATACATTATTATCACTAAACATAGTAGAATCTAATAAGAACTTTTTTTTTTTAAATTTATTCACTCCTTACAAAGGATTATACACATAATCAATTTCATTTTTCACTTCATAAATATGAAAACTTTTTTTTTTTAAAGAGGACAAAAAAGAGTTAAATATTTATAGGTTGAGATATAGAGAAGGTCACAAAGAGGGGTCAAATTGGAATCAGTAAATATTTTAAAGACAAGAAAACAAAATAATAAAATAATAATAATAATTAAATAAAAAAATATGGCAATGTCAGTTTCAGTATATATAATAAGCATATTCTTGATTCGAAGTTTCTTGTCGGTGAATTTGGAATTTTTAGAAGAAAATTTTGATTATTTAAAAAATGTTTAAAAATTTAAAAATTATTAAATTTCAAAACTTCATATGTCAATGAAATTTAATTAAAATTTTTAACTTAATAAATCTCAAATTTCTCAATCATGGTCAATTTTAAATTTTGAATGTTAATAAAATTCAATTTTTAACTTCGAAAATAAATTTCTCAGATCTTAAAAGTTGTAGTTTCAAAATTTTAAATAGTTGAATTCTTTAAATTTAAAATTATTAAATTCAAGATTATTATTTTTTTAATATTCGAAATTACAAAAAAGAAATTAAAAATTATTAAATTTCAAATGATTTAAGATTTTTAAGTTGAACATTATTACCCTTAAATTGAAACTTTTTAAGACTTCAAAATTTTAAATTTTAATATTTAAGAATTTAAAAATATTAAATTCTATTACAATTTCAAAATTAAATCTCATAATGAAGTTTCAAAAAATCAATTTTAAAATTTAGAAAAAAATTTCAAGATATTCTTAAATTTTCAATTTTTAAAAGTTTCAAAATCTTAAATTTTCAATATTTTAAAATATTAAGAAATTGAATTCATCAAATTTTTATAAATTCTTTAAAGTTCTTTAATTTCTTTAAAGCTTTAAATTTTCTTTAAAAAAAAATTCAATTCCACCGACAACATAAAGACAATAAAACATGTTTTGTGATGAAATTAAGAAATATCTACTCAGCTATTTACTGTTTTTTTTTCTTACATATAAGGAAAAATATTTCCCAAATCTATATAAACAGGAAGAAAAAAAAAAATGTGACAAAAAAGAGCAAAAGCATCTGAGATAATAAACAAGTTTGACTATATAATATATACTATTCTAACTATGTGATGAATATGCATCTCATGAACAATTAAAGGAGATAAACTAAGTGGATTCGTAATTTTTTTGTTTTTTTATTCGATTATTCGTCGTATAATTTAATTTTTTTTTGTGTATATAGTAGCAAAAGATCTGATTGACTCTCGTTATTACTATTACTTTATCAAAAAGGGGGAAAATGATGATGATAGGTCTGCATCAAAAGGACGCATAAATATATTGATTCATGAGTCAAACGTCATGACTTATTTTTGCATTATATATATTAATTCTTCATCTTCAACAACATTTCTTATGTGTCAAGTTTAAGGAAGTGGAGGCGATGCTTATGATGTGTTTTTGAGTAGTTTCAATGATTGCATTTATTTTTTAAATTATTAAGGGATCCTAAAATATTTTTTGGACGTTTTTTTGACTAATTTTAGGTCCAGTTTTGCGTATTTTATTGAATTTACTGCTAAATATCCTTCAAAATGTCTCAAATTAATTGCAAAAATTCATCAATGTCCTAAAATAATTCCCATAAACACCATCACAAGCACAACCCCCAACATCCCACTATTTAATCATCTTTCTCATAAAATGGACGAACTAGACGGGGACGAGAAAAATATTATAAGTTTTATAATTTATGATAAATTCTTTTACGTATAATCACTTTTGTTATCGTTTCTGTTGCTCATCTTTAATCTAATGATGATTTATGTACTTTCATTTGCTGATATCGTCTTTGTGTCCTCGTCTTCCAGCATCTTATTATATGCTGCAATGATACATTCACATACGAATTTATATTGACCCTGTTGAAATGAAAGAATAAATTGACATTAATGAAATTGAAATTTGATTAAATGATAATTTTTTGATGTCAGAGAAAGTGGAGTAAACTGGATAGTAGAGAGAATTGAGGCATTTGTGTTTGAATTTTTAATGGGTTGATTATTGATTGATTATTATTATTTATTTATTTTATTTTTTAATTATCCATACTCATAATTGACTTATTCAAAGGAAAAGCCCCTGTAAGTTTAAATACGCGGATTTACTTCTTAAGGAGGCATAAAAACCTTTGGAATAATTTTGCATTTTAGATTAAAAAATAGACATGGGTTAAGGTCAATTGACTTGAAATATGAGTGCAAAAACAATATAAAAATGTTTGGTGTATTTTTGGGTAGGATGAACAATTCTACACAATTCTTAACAATTCCAGAGAATTCTTGTATGCAGACTGTTGATAGAGACAGTGTAGCACTTAGTATTGGCAATTGGCAAAGGGCAGCAAGCGATAGAGACAACTTTAGGAATCAACTGAGAATGGCCATGAATCACAGCTGATCTATATCAGTTCTGAAGTCAATTGCTCTATATACCAATGTTATATTGTAGATAACGTCAGTTCATGAACTGTCTTACGTCTTATAGCTCACAAAATCATGCTCCAGCCACAAAACTCATTGAATTCATTAACTTACCACATTCTGTACCATAGATGCTCTTTGATCCCTCATTGCTTGTACAATATCTAATGGATAAACTGGCTCTTTAGCCTCCATTAATGCTAATGCAGTATCCATGAGAATCAAAACTCCTGTCCTTCCGATACCAGCTAAAAATGTACAGAAATAATCAAGTTTCAAAACAAGTTCAAATTTCAAGTGTGGGAATTTTTTAAAAATAGCAAAACAAGCATTAACATTATGTTATAATCAGCTTACCTGAACAATGAATGATAATCGGTGGATTTGCAGCAGATATACATTGATGAACGGAAGTTGATGGCGGTAAATCACAAGGAGATTCTCCATTTTCATAGTTCTTGCGTTCACCGTCCAGTCCACCATTCTCATCAGCATCTTTAAGTCGAACTTGCTTCAGCGTTTCCTCAATCTCATGCAACAATGTTGTATTGCGTGCCAATCGCACTCTCTCCGTGAAATCGAGAAAGAGTTTTGGATCAGATGGAACTCCATGATCTGAAAAGATTTTATGATTAAATATAATGAAGCAGTATTAACACAAATAATTAATTGTGCATACCTGGCCATGCCAAATACTGCATATGTTGTATTGTACGACTTTCACCAGTTTTTCCATCGATCATAATCAAATTTCTATCAACAAAACTTCCAGTTGAATCTGCTGTCTCGCTGAGACACTTTACCGTAAATGCATCACCCATGTCAAGAATTTCATTACATGATGGCCAATATTGATGACATTTGACTCGTCCACGTTCCATTACTGTTGTCAACATAACAATTAAATGACTGCTCTCTTGCTGTACCATTCGCCAAAAGTCTTTTACTGTTGTCGCTAATGGTCCTTGTGCTGCTATGTAGCGATTTATTTTACCATTGGGAATCTCCATGTTGATGTAATTTGCATTTATGTAATCTCCATCTTCGTTGCCGAGGAGGATAACTCTTGTACAGTCATCTATGATTTAAGAGAGTAGAATATGTTGGAGGATTAGTAAAATTTTATGGAGGGTACGTCAGGAAGGCAGTATCTCAAGGATGCACTAGAGGAGTGTTGTCAAACCTGTGTGGCATGGCATGAACCAGAAGTCTTGTTCGATTTTGGCTTGGACAGCAATGTCCAGGAGAATATGACAAGATAATTGCCCTTAAAAACTAGTGGAGATGAATAATAGTCATCCATCTGGTTACTGAATCATTATTAGACATCACTAGCAGTTACAAGTTACAATATGACTCGAACCAGATCTATTATGCGGAAATTCATAGTTACGAATTAGTCAAACAGATGAAAAAGCTTATATCAAGTGGATATTATTGATTAAATGACTAGTAAACAACTGGCTTACGTCAATTTTTATTTTTTATCTATCAATATCCATTAATTAATAATATTTGATAAGGTAGACAGAATGCATTAATAGATAAAAAGTAAAATACATTCAGCTGACTTTTTATCATGCTTGAAACTAAGTGGCGTTGATGACTTTAAAAATAAAATTCAGAATTTTGCATGTTCAGCACATGAATACCGTTAAGTACTTAATAATTTTGATGATTAATGAAAACAAACAAATAAGCATGAAAAAAAAAAACAACAACAAAATTGTTACTCACATGGTGATATGTCTCTATACCGATTTTTGCTTGCATTATCAGGTTTTCTTGCCTCTGTTATTGCTAAGTCATTATTCTTACGATACAATTGCTCATATTGTTGAAAAAGTGCACCACTTGCAATGCCATCGCTTAATAATAAAAGTGATTGTGGAAATAAATTTGCTTCACTACTGCCACCAAAACTATGTTGACTATTACGAAATTGACTCTGATCTTCTGGTACATATTGATAAAATGGCTCCTCAACTAATGAGGCATCTTCTAAGGCATTCGGTTTAATAATTAAATTCAATTCGCCATCATTTGTCTCGCGTGAATTACGTATTAATGATACGACTTGATCATGCGTTAAATTACTAACATTACGTCCATTTATCATAATAACTTGATCATTTTCACAGATTTTACTATTATATGCGGGTGTATTATGAGCAACGCGTGATACAAATATATGCATATCTAAATCTTTACCGCCCTTCACATTAAATCCATAACGTCCTTGCTCGTCTGCATACAATCGTATCGCAACAAGACCTTCTTCCTCGAGGAATTTTTGTGTTATTTCACTTGTTTCATATGCGGGCGGTGAATCAAATGAATCAAACGCTGGAACGGATGAATCAAAACGTGCTGAACGATCAATAATTTCACTACTTTCGCTGTCACCAGCTGTTGCCTGCTCCCACGCTTTTCTCGGTGATTTTGAATCTGTTACTTTTATCTTATTATCATGCGAGCGATTTTTTGTAAATGAAATTTTTCCATTACTCGTTCCATTGCTGTCTGATAAGCCATTCAGTATCGGCGATCCAATCGTTCGACGACTTGGTGATCTCACAAATGTTTTTGTTAATTTAATTCGACTTTTGCTTTCTTGAACGGCTTGCAATTCAGTTCGACCAGAATAACGGAATTTAGATCCAAGGAGGGCAAAACGATTAGGACGGTGTGGTTTTTGTAGACGGAAGAATGAGTGATGTTCGACACATGATTGCCATAAGATTTTTGCACGTTTATGTGATGGCATGTTAAATCCAAGTAGAGTATCATAACTTTCAGACGGTTCACGACGTAATTGAATGAAAAATTCTTTCCTTTTAAATGAGACTTTTGTCATTTTTGACCATGAGAATGTATTGATACGTAACTCATTAGAATATACTAAGAGACCGATCGAACTAACGCCAAGTTTAATTTCTTTTCCACTTGAATCTGTTGCATCATGAAAATCGATTCCATATTGATCGAGACGCTTTGCATGCTCGAGATAATTACATTCAGCATCAGCGGGTAATTGACCCCGATGCAATTTATGTAGTTCCGATATTTGACGTTCATTTTCCTCATTTTGTTCAACAAGTAATTGAAGGTCACTTAAATATCCTTCGACATGCTCCTCGGCATTATAATCTCCTAATTCTGATTGAACTTGAAAGCTCGCTAAAAGGCAGGCAGTGTGTAATGAGACAGGCAATTGACCATTCCATATATCTTGTTTAATTTGCAAATAGAATTGATATCGTGTGTATTCTTGAAGTCTTGATGGATCAGCTGGAAAGAATTTAACACGAAATTCGAGTGTTGGCGAGCCAACGTGTCCTTTCGTCTCCTTAACCCATTGTTTTCGGAAATTTTTTGATGGATCCAACCAACGCTAAAAAAAATAATTGATAACAGAATTACGTCATTTAATTTGCTTTTAATTGTTCATGAATGAATAATGGTAATGCTTTTTTTTTTTTTGCTTAAAATATTATTTATGAGTGCTTTTTCATGGTTGGTGAGTAAGTGAGAATTAATATTAAATTTGACATATATTTTTAGATACAACAGATGAGTATTTAGCGAATTCTATTGTTTGGCATTTCTAGGAAAATTTTGAGAATTTATTTGAATTTTCATTCATCATTTTCTTTAATTGGATTTGTAAAGTATTACCTAACATGCTTTGGATATGCTTATATGGTACAGAACTATAATTTCGGTATCTAAAAGTGGTTTCTTCGCCTGTTAGGAATAGCTCTCGTTATAATCTGATTAATGACTTTGTCAATCGTCTTTTCCGGTACCCTAGCCCAAAATGACTAGTGTCAAAAATGACTATTTTGAAGTAGTGATAAATTAATTCTGGTAGTGACAAAATTAATCATTTTCTGTATATTCATTTTTAATTAAAGATAAACAATATGTTAAAATTAATATAACAAGTTTTAAATTACTAATTTCAGAGTTGTTAACCAGGTGCTAATGATTTAACACCTAGGAGATAACTAGGGTTCGTTCAAAATTGCATGCTTATAGCTTTGGAAGAACTACAAGATAAAGTGGAAAACTGCCAGGATAAGCAGTTAAAAAGCTGAAAATGCAGGCCTGAGGCTCTTTGTCGTTTATTTAATCAATCATTGTCTTTATAGAGCTTGGTTCCTAAATCTTGAGTTTGGTCTTAACAAAATGCTGACGGTTTACATTTGAAATAAACCAAAATCACCCTTACAGACAAAGAGACCGTCTTTAAGTACCAAAGTGGTCATTTTGAATGATGTAAGCTTACTCTTTGCCTGTTATAATCAGTTGAGTCTCGAGTGTACAAAAATACATTAGAACGAATCAATAACTGGACATTAACTTGCCTGTAACTAGTTATACCATATCTTTGTCTACTCAGCAAGTCATTTGATTCACAGCCAGAAAATATTTAATTGCACAACTCTGATAAAAAATCCTCTTCAATTTGCTTTTGCAATTGTAAAAAAAAAAAAAATTTCAACAAATAATAGCAAGCTTTCTACAATTTGTGTACAGAGAAATTCACACTTCTTGATGATTCTCTACATGATTTACTTTAGTGTCACAGAGACAACCACATGTGGATTCGTTTTTCTTGACTTATTTCCCTTGTATTGTAAATAAATATATAATTTTTTTTGGCAGGATATGATGCACAAATTGATGTAGGATTATGAAATTATTTATAAATTTATCGAAAATTTAAAAATTCAATTTTGCGCCGATTTTGCAGCTTTTTGGGAAGGAAAGATTAAACTGATTCTGATACGACTAGATCTCAGTCCAACAAGAATGAATTTCTCACTGTGCAGCTGCCTAATCAATCTTTAAATCAATATAAAACAGACACATCCACTAATCACAATTCAGATCATTATTCCAGTCAATAAAACAAAAATCAGTTACGCACAATTAATTGCAAATACAAACAAAAATCGGACAGACTGACATACAGACGGATTTACGCGCGATGAAAAATCATAGACCGAAAAGTATTTTTCAAAAAAAAAAATTTTTTTAGAAAAAAGCGCTAAAATATGTGTTAATTGGCTGGTATTTAACATTGCGTGGATAATGATTCATACCTCATATTCTGATTTGCATATTTTCAAGCCGAAATAGTCACGTTCCGAAATCTCTAAATGATTAAATACTTTTTCTAGTAATTCACAGCCTTTAGCTTTTTTCTGTAAAAAAAAAGAATTTTTTATGTGATGAAAATATTTTTAGGATTAAAGACTAAATGTGATGCACTTACGTCAATTTGAAAAGTTAATTTTGAGCCATCTAAACAATTCACTAAAACTGAATTTAGCTTTAAATTATTTTTCTTTGAATTCGCCAGCTCGCTGTCGTCTATTCTATATGAACCAAATCGAAATTTTTCAAACATTTCGTTCCATGATAAATGCACAATGGAAATGCTTTATACAATATAAGTAAATTAAAATTTTTTTTTCTCGCTCCTCGTTTGACGATCAAAAAAAAACTTAGAAAAAAAATATTTCCGATATTTACTTTTTTCTCGTTGTTATAAAATTATAATAGTTGGATCTTTTTTCGGTGTTATATTGGTATAATCGGGCACTGCTTGGCGCGTGTGTTTTAATATTTTTTAACCGTTATGAAATTTTATGACGGTGATTAATTTTGATGAAATTTTTAAAGACGTAAAGGAATTTGGAATGTTATGAATGATTTTTTCAATTTTTAAAAATAATATATTCAGAAATTCAAAATTTTTGAGATTAAAAATAAAAAAAATTCATCCAATTGTTCAATTGGTGTGAATATGATTCAAATTCTATATAAATTAATGATTCATTATTAATTAATCAACTTTATGAATTGAATTTGAATTTCCTTAAATTTTAATTGAATTTGAAAAACTGAAAAATTACTTTTTTTAATGTTTTCATTAAAATGTTCATCTCTGTTCATTAATTTCATTAAAAAAATTGCAAAACTTTATCAATAAACCACTTAAAAATCAGATTTATTTAGCCTATTCATGGGACTTTATATCAGACAATGTTAATATATGCCAGTGTCGGCTTTAAATTAGTCGATACACGTGATTCTTAAATTCTTTCATTTCCATTTTAAATTTTAAGAGTTCCAAGTGGACAACTTGACATAATGCCATACACAGTTTCCACGGAATGTGTCATTAGTCGACCAAAGTTCTATCCGGACATTATGTCAAGTTGTGCACTCGAAAGTCAGATTCAGAGATATATTAACAAAATTTTGATGAGCATCTGATATTTAATTGAGCAATTTTTCAAAACCAAGTTTGAATTTCCCATCAATTTTCCTATATCTACACCTCTGTTCAAACCCTATTCTATCCATAAAATCTAAATCACATGAATATATGTTCCAATAAACTTTCTAAAGAATGTGTCAATTAACACTTTTGATTTTGTTAGCTTTTGTCTTAAATCTCTTAAAAATTGGTTCAGTTTTCATTCAGTCATCAGAGAATCAAAATGTACTCAAGAATTATAAAAATTTATTTCATATTGTGTATTTTATCATTTTCAATATTTGCGGAACAGGAGCAAAAAGAGGAAAATCATGAACGATCGCTGAGTAGGCAGAAAAGGTTGCTGGTTTGGCCGGCATCGACAGTTTGGCAGGTTTGTTGAGAAAAATTAAGTTGACAGAATTACATTTTTTATCCACGTCACAATTTTCCAGCTCTCTATGGCTTTAGTCTCAAAAGTATCATACATCGACAGTCACAGAGTTGCAATTAATTCAGGATTCGTAATAAGCTACAATCTACCCTACAATTTGTCAAACTTTTACAAACCAACGTACTTTAGATCACTTGAAAACAACACATCTCCAATTTATAAATTCATCAAACGATTAGTTGAAAGTGACGAGTCGTCCGTACCCGAAGATTCTAAAAATTTAATTCCAACTGAAGTTCCAACTGATTTACCAACTGAACCTCCAACTCATAATGATGATGAAAAATCAGAAAGTAGAAATGATATCGAAAATAGCACAAATGAGAATTTAGAAACAAATAATGATAATGAAGTGACCACGACTGAAACAGTAACGACAACAAAGAAGTTAAAAAAGAAGAAAAAGCCAAAAGTAAAACGTGACTTAACAGCTGCTGAACTTTATTCGGGACTTAAGGATACTTTAAAAGTGTAAGTTGTAATTTTTATATAATTCTTCAAATTGAAGCCACAAAATTGAGTTTAACCTTTTTTGAAATTTTTAGCAATGGCTATCATGAAGATTGCTTATTGAAAAGCATTTGTGAACTTGCTAAACATCCATTGGGCGATCATGATCATGATTTGGTCTATGAAGTATTGCATTTTGTTTTGACGTAAGTATTTCTGATATTATGCACATATTAAGGATTTCAATACCGGTATTCAAATGTAAAATGTTAATTTCCATACTGGTATTAAATAGCTGGAATATTGAAAATCTAGTTTATACTGATCGACTGTTGAGAACAGGTGTAGCAAGGGAAACAAATTAAATCACTTCACGGTGAACGGCGGTAACCAAGATTTTCAAGGGCTCAATATCCTGAATAGCCCTTTACTGGCAATACAGAGACATTAAAAGAAGGGGTAGGAGGGGATGGGTATGATCCCTTTCAACAAAGTTTTCTGTTGTCAGTTTGTAGAGCATCGTAGGGTAAAATACCTACAAGTTGACAATTATTGTTCTGATGATTGTGATTTTTGCGTCGACAGAACTTGTGCATAAGTTTTGTTGACGAAAAAAGTCACTCCCGTACTGATAGATAATTAAAATTAAATTAAAAACTCGAGAATCGTTTAAAAGGGTGCCCTAGAATCAGAGTCCTTGTCACATCCCTATTGCTATATGATTTCTACTGACCCATAAATACTAACCCTAATACTAAATATACTATGGCTATTAAAGCATCCTTTAATATAACATATTTAATTAATCTATTTTCCAGACCATCAGTGCATCAAGGATTTGACTCTGAAACAGAAGCAGAACAACAGAAAATCTACGAAGAAGCAGAAGATATTGGAAAATCTGATGGAGATTGTGAACTTGTATATGCATCATGTGAAAATTCTCCGCTTAATTCAATTTCTCAAATTATGCATCATGGTTTTTATGACTAAATACGCAAATTGATGAAGAAAATATTGTTTTTTATTGATTTTTAATATACATTACAGATTCTGATGTGGCTTATTTCGTTTTATATTCGAACCCAACATTAGCAAATTCCGACCATGCCATGTATTTATCAAACTTTGCCTTTTGTTCCTCAGTCATTTCCTTGTGATGAGATCCAATCTTTCCTTCGCGCATAAATGTGAAGTTTTCATCCTTAGAGACATAATTATGGACCGTTTTTACAGTTTTTATTCTTTGTTCTCTGTTGACGGATGGGTTAATTTTCATTGATTTAAATGAAGTGTGATCACAGAGCTTATCAATCTGCTCATCAGTATAGCTTTTCCCCAAAAAATTCATCATTTTTAGAATTTCTTCCTTAAGATTTCGCTTCATGTCCTCATAATATAAGAACAAAATATTTGGCTCATCACGAAGTTTCCAGAACTCCAAAACATTTTCATTTATTGGTGAATGAAGTAGTTTTCCGGCTAGGTACGCATCGAAAAATTCATCTTTAGTTCCAGTATATCCAATAATGTGACGATAGTGATGGAAGTAGGATACAGCAGCATCTTTTGGATTGCGAGCCACGTAGATGATCTGTTGAGTAGACATAAAATGTGAATTATTCACTTATGATGTTTAACGGTCAAGTATTAAGCAGTCAAAAAGTTATTAGATGATAAACAGCTTACCTTAGGCTTAACAGTCCAAATTTGATTTGGAAGCAAGAATTTCGGCAAGTGAGTCTTTATGTGCCTAGGCCTTTGCAGATTCTTACAATGATTAATTGAGTCTCTTGGGTCTTTTACTATTGCACCGATTCTAAACAGGAGAAAATGTTGATTAAGCAACTTTTAAGTTTACATAGCCAAAATCCATAAAACTTACTCAATAAATGGAAATCTCACATCCAAAAGTGTGTTGTATGCTCCTTCATAGTCCAAATTATTATTCAACAGCCAAACAATTTCCTGTGTCCAAGTAGTTCCACATTTAGGAAAAGTTATGACCCAAATGTCGTCATCAAACACTTCAAAATTCTTAATTTCTTCAGCATAATGATCAACATATTTATCGGTCAACACACATCGATTAACACCGTCTGATAATTCGACATAATTGTAATATCCAGGACAATTGTCTTTATTGATGTAATTTTCACTAACTTTTTCAGTATGAAACATGTTAATTGATTGAGTTTTGACTTGAAAGTGAATAAAGTGAAATTAAATCGTAATTGAGGGTATTTGAAATAGAATTTGAATTGTGATAACTTTGTGGATATGACGATAAAATCACGTCAAATATAGTTTGATAAATTAAATAAGCAAAAACCACAAGATGATTAACAAACAACGAAACACTCGCAATGAAAATCAACACCAAACTGCATGTGCATTAGATTATTTGAAGTAGTTTGAAAATGCGGATAGAAATTCAATATTATTGTATTTTAAAAAACTAATGAGTGATTAATAAAGTTGTAAATGTGTTTGTTGGGGAATGCCCTAGAATTCAGAGCAGTGATGGATAAACTTTTTCATACTGCGGTTCACTCTGTGATGACTGCGTCATGGTCAATGACGAGCTTATCAATAAAAAATCATCATTATATTCTAAAAACTAGTCAATAGTGCATTTCAAATATTATTGCATTTTATTGAAATGTTGAGCATACACATTTACATAATAATACAAAGATAGTTTTATAAATTAATAATATACACTAATGAAGTACTAGTATGATAATCGTAATTATTACATCAATATCCCACACTCAATACTTATCAATTATAAGTGTTGTAATAAATAAAGATGCCGCAATTATGTACAAACCCAAAGTTTTTGATTACCAAAAAAGCAGCACGTTAAAAGCATGATTTTTATAAAGTAGACATAAGTAATAGATCAAGAGGAAGACCGAAAATTTCCTGGATTGAATATGTTGATAAGGACGATGGAGTTCTTAATATACCGAATTTGCAGAAATTATCGAAAAATAGAGCTGTCTACAGAATTTCTTTAAACGCGGTAATGGAAATTAATGGACTAATCGATCAAAATCCGGCTCCAGGTTGGTTTGATTCTGACTTGGTGTCTGATTTAAACAATACCAGATTCACGCCGACTCTGTACCAGATTTTGAATCGATTACCCAACATGTGCTATTTAGGAATGTTGTTTGTTGTAAAAATGCACAAAACTTATTGCATACATTAACAGTATTTAACTATTAGATGCTGTTACAAGTTTTATGTCAACTACTTTTCTATTAAAAATATTAAAATTTATATTCAAATCCACATTCTTTAAGTTGTGGGTCATCAACGAAGGCGTTCAACATTTTACTCTCATTTTCTGTTAATTCTTCCTTATGAGACCCAATTTGTCCTTTTCTAATGAAATTGAAGGCATCAATATGAGGTAGTCCATTTGTTTTATGCAGTTCCCTTAACATTGATAATAAATCTTCAAAATTGACCGACGGATTGTTCTTCATTGATTCAAATGACAAATGTTGACACAGCTTATTAATTTCATCTTCAGAATAGTTTTTGTTCAAAAATTTCATTGCTTTTAGGACTTCCAATTTCAAATTTCTCTTCATGTCTTCATAAAATAAGAACAAAACATTTGGCTCATTACGAATCTTCCAAAAATCAACAACATGATCATTGTATGGAGCATAAAGAATCTGATTACTGGCAAAAGCATTCAAAAAAGTTTCCATTGTTCCTCGATAGCCATGCATGTGTCTATAATGATGGAAGTATGACACCGCAACATCTTTTGGATTGCGTGCGACGTAGACGATCTGTGTAATTTAATGGGAAGGTTAAGTATCAAATTAATTGACTTTAAATTGAGTGTCCATGCAGTTGTGAGTAATGAATCGATTCTGTGGCTTTAATGGTATCTAAAATTGACGACAGAAATGAAAAATCACACTTACCTTAGGCTTAACACTCCAAATTTTGTCTGGTAACAAGAACATTGGCAGATGCGTCTTAATATGTCGTGGTCTTGGAGTTTTGCTGCACATTTCAAAAGAATCAACATCAACAGGAGCCATTAAGGCGCCGATTCTTAGCAAAAAATTGAAATTTGAATAAAAAGGTCAAATTAAGAATTCAATAACATCCAACTTACTCAATAAATGGAAATCTTTCTGCCAGTGTCTTACTTAATGCCGTCTCAAAGTCTAAATTATTATTTAGCATCCAAAGCATCTCTTGTGTCCATGTTGTTCCACATTTTATAAAAGTTACTATCCAAATGTCATCTTCATAAACTTCCATTTGTTTAATTCTTGTTAAGAATTTGTCAACAAATTTTTGTGGTAGGATGCAAAATTTATCACGTGCACAGACTTTGACATAATCATTTGTGATGACTGTGTCCACTTTTTTAATTAAATCACCTTCAATTTTATCGACTGTGAACATTTTTGGTTGAGGTTTTGGATCGAAATGACCAAATAAAGTTTTAAGTTACTTTGTAGAACTGTTTTAAATGACCTTATATTTTTCAACAATAAAATTAAGAGTCATACATGTAATAACATACATGTGATCATGTAATAAACAACAATTACGTTACTACATATAAGTTTGGATCTAGAAAAATATTCAACAATTTGTGTTTTTTTTGTCAATGTCGTATTTATTAGCTACGAGTTAATTATTTTTGTTAGACACTAATTTAACTTTACTCTGGGATGCGACTGAATCAGTAATTGTTGCAAAGCAATATGTAAACAATTTTTTTCCTTAAGAATGTTTTGTGCAATGTTTGTGGACAATGGAAAATAAGGTTTAACTTGGTTTGATGTTTCATGAATGTTGAAATTTTAAAAGATTCTGCTTCAAAACAATTTGCTAGTGTAAAACTAATGCCATATTTTGTTAGATTAATATTTAAATAAATTGAATTAGTATCAATAAATTTATAACATTAACATATGCAACCATTAATATTCAATATACAAACTCTCTAAAAATTTGCCATTTCGGTTCAAATCTTGAACCAAACTAAAATCTAATGAAATTTATTATAAGTTCTGAAGACATCTAGATGCGCATTTCTAGACAATAGGTACGACGACACATTTGAATCATATTTAGGTTCCTTCCACTTAAGCTCATTATTTAACACACCATTTGGAATAAATTTCCAATTATTCAAAATTCCCTCAATGTTAGTATTAAAATCGTCTTCTCTAATTCCAAATCATTTAAAAATTCCATTAACGCTATACTTTTGTGATATAATTAAAAACATTTTTCTCCATAAATAAATTTTCGGTCTTGAAAAAGACCATTTAATGTAAGTTGATGATGATGTGGAAAGAAATTTAACCTCCGAAACCGTAGAGAGTACGTCCTTGGCGTTTCAATGCATAGACAACATCCATAGCTGTGACTGTCTTTCTCTTGGCATGTTCAGTGTATGTGACTGCATCACGGATGACATTTTCCAAGAAAACTTTCAAGACACCACGAGTTTCTTCGTAGATCAAGCCTGAGATACGCTTGACACCACCACGACGAGCCAAACGACGGATTGCTGGCTTTGTGATTCCTTGGATGTTATCACGAAGAACTTTACGATGACGCTTTGCGCCTCCTTTTCCTAAACCTTTGCCTCCTTTACCTCGTCCAGTCATTTTGTATTTTCAATTTATTTTTTACTTCTTTACACGAGAAAATGTAAAAATTGAATGATGTCTATTCATGAAATTCACTCTCTTTATATACATTCTCTCACCTTCCCCTCTCTCACAATTTTGGTTTGAATTTCTATCGATTTCACAAAGTTGCCTGAATTTTATTTACTTAAATTCATATTCTAGAAACTTATTTAATAATTTAGAAATAATTCTGAAACTTTCACCTAAATTAATTAAAGAATTTTCAAGAATTCATCAAAATTCTCTCATTTCCCCTCATTCTTACTCTCCCTACCACATTTTCATTTCTTCGCGCCAAAATAAATCTATATAAAGGGGACGTATTTCTTGCCATCGCATTATTTCTCATTTGTATTTCAAATCGAAAACTCAAAACTTAAAAAATGGCCCGTACAAAGCAAACTGCTCGTAAATCAACTGGTGGAAAAGCACCACGTAAACAATTGGCAACAAAAGCTGCCCGTAAATCAGCACCAGCAACCGGAGGAGTTAAGAAGCCACATCGTTATCGTCCAGGTACAGTCGCTCTTCGTGAAATCCGTCGTTATCAGAAATCGACTGAATTGTTGATCCGCAAATTGCCATTCCAACGTCTTGTTCGTGAAATCGCTCAAGATTTCAAGACTGACTTGCGTTTCCAATCATCAGCAGTCATGGCTTTACAAGAAGCATCTGAAGCTTACCTCGTCGGATTATTCGAAGACACAAACTTGTGCGCCATCCATGCCAAGCGTGTCACAATCATGCCAAAGGACATCCAACTTGCCCGTCGTATCCGTGGTGAACGTGCTTAAATTATCATAGCAAGGAATTATTTACAACTGAACGGTCTTTTTCAAGACCACCAAAAATATTTAAAAGAAGAAAATTTTAATCAATTTTATGATCTCAATTTAAAACTAACACATTATCACTTTATTATTAGGACATTAGCCTTCTAGGAGATATATTTTTGCAGGAGAACTAAGATTACTTTTATAATTAGATTTTTTTAATATTTAATTTGCTTAATATTAGAATCAGAGAGATTTGGCGAATCCTCACTCGTTAAACTATCAATAGCCATGAAACACATATGATCGCGCAGCTATGGACCTTAAGGTCTGAACAGCTAATGTTCATTTTCTTTTTTGTTTTAATATTAGAAT
Source organism: Chironomus tepperi (assembly GCF_022539635.2). Taxonomy (NCBI): domain Eukaryota; kingdom Metazoa; phylum Arthropoda; class Insecta; order Diptera; family Chironomidae; genus Chironomus; species Chironomus tepperi. The sequence continues at coordinate 574,504 of NW_027226383.1, forward strand.
CTACAACAATTTTGTGTGTAGTATCAGTCATGAGCACGACTAAAGAACTAATGAAAGGAAGCTGTTGATAGAGGGTACAAGCATTTGATATCGAAAATTGGTAGGCGATAGCCAGCGATATTTAGGAAAAGTTTTAGGAAACATTTGATAAAGGTCATGGATCAGAATTGATCTGAATAGCTAGCAAATTACTAAGTTCAATGACTGAATTTTGGTTCTAGTCGCTAAACGATAGACTTCCTTATTATTTAACATGAACTGTTGCATGATACAAACGCATGATACAAAATATCACAGAATTTTTATTAATTTTATACAGTAATTGTAGAAAATTGTAGAAAATCAAAAATTAATTTTTCTTTTTTGAATAAGATTGGTAGCCCTGAAAAGGACTGTTTGTAATAGTTGCTGATTATCAGACTTGAGTTGTGCTTAATTTAAGCTTTCTTTGCTGCTGGTTTCTTGGCGGCTTTTGGCTTCTTTTCTGCAGCTGGCTTCTTTGCTTTTGGTGCTGCTGCCTTTTTTGGCTTGGCAGCAGCTTTAGCTTTTGGTGCTGCTTTTGGTTTTGCTGCAGCTTTTGGTTTTGGTGCTGCCTTTTTGGCGGCTGGCTTTGCTGCTGCTGGTTTCTTTGTTGTCTTGGCAACTGGTTTCTTTACTTTTGTGGCTGCAGCTGCTTTTGGCTTCTTGGCAATTGTTTTCTTGACTTTTTTCTCACCAGCCTTCTTTGGCTTAGCGGCAGCGGCCTTCTTTGGCTTCTTTTCAACAGCCTTCTTTACAACCTTTTCTTTCTTGGCTGCTGCTGGCAATTTGAATGATCCTGATGCACCTTTACCTTTAACTTGTAACAATTGTCCCTTTTCAACAGCTGATTTCAAGAATTTCTTGATAAATGGAGCCAACTTATCAACATCAACTTTGTATTGAGCTACAAGGAACTTCTTGATGGCTTGTAATGATGAACCACCTCGTTCCTTCAATGTCTTTACGGCATTGACAACCATTTCACTGATTGGTGGATGAGTTCTTGGTGCCTTTGGGTTCTTTGGCTTGTCAGATTTTGGTTTCTTCTCTTTTTTGGCCTTTGCTGGTGAGGCAACTGGTGATGGTGCGACTTCAACTGCTGGATCAGACATTTTAGATTTATTTTTTTAATTTTTTTCTTGACTTGCTTGTATTAAAAGAATTTTCGGACTGAAAATGTTTTTGAGAAATTACGAAATTTTGTGGGTCCCTTCACTATGCGATGTGAATGGAAACGAAGCCTCACACTCAGTTTTTGTTGTAAACATTTCCTTCATAAACTTCGTGGTTAATCTCAAAGTTTGTTAATTATTTCAGAAACTTCTGTTGTTCGATTCAAAATAGTTTCTGAATGTTGTTTTAAATTGAAATGTTAATTTAGATTTTAATTTGAAAATATTAAATTAAATTTGCAAATTGCAAAATAATTAAGTTAAAGTTGAAATTTATGAAAAAATATTGAAATTATCTTAATTAAATTTGAATAACTTTTGAACCGATTGAGATAATTTGATGAAATTTTCACCTTATGATAGTTAATTTAATGTTAAATCAGGAAAAAAAAGAAAAATTCACAAAAGATTAGTTAAATTAACTACAGGGGGGTAGTCAAAAAATAATGTTTGACACTCAGTGCTTGAAAATTTTGTAAATAAATTTTAATGAAATTAACTTTAACTAATTCATGTCTCTTAAAACTAAATTAAGTCCTGAAATGCAGAAATTTGTCATTAAAGTTTAATTTAGTTTAATTTTGCCAAATTAGGAATCCTAATCTAAGATTAATTAATTTTTAAAATTCTTCATACCGAAGGGAACTTTCAATGACTCAGTATATAGACTATAGGATAACTGTAAATGAAATTATATGAAGTAAGACTAAGTTTAGAGTTTATATTGCCAAAACGAATCATTTTTATTAATTTGACTATTTTATTACAAATATTTATTATTTTTGACAACTTTTAAATTTTTTAGGTTATCAGAAATTCCAATACAAAAAAATGGTCTCATTTGAAAATTTTAAGAATAAAACAGAGATACAGAATATATTTAATTTTCGAAAATTTTGTTTATTTTGATAGTTTTAATTATATTAATTTAATTTTTTAAAATTATTTAAAATAATATAAATTTATTTTTGAAGAATTTTCAGGGCAATTTTAGTAACAATATTTTATTAAGTGCCTTAAATGTAGAATATAAAAATAAATAGATTCATTTGTACTAAAGTAATGATATAATCAGTCTCATTTGATTAAAATTTTTCTCTTTTTCTTAAATCATTTTGCGGTCTTGAAAAAGACCATTTTTAGAGCTTTATGATGCAGAATGGAAAGCAATTTACTTGGATGATGTGTATTTGGTGACAGCCTTTGTTCCTTCTGAGACAGCGTGCTTAGCCAATTCACCAGGCAAGAGTAAACGAACAGCAGTTTGGATCTCGCGACTTGTGATTGTTGATCGTTTGTTGTAGTGAGCCAATCGTGAGGCTTCAGCAGCAATACGTTCGAAGATATCATTGACGAAACTGTTCATGATGCTCATTGCCTTTGATGAAACACCAGTGTCTGGGTGAACTTGTTTCAAGACTTTGAAGATGTAGATTGCGTATGATTCCTTACGCTTATGACGTCTCTTCTTCTTGTCATCCTTTGAGATTGCTTTTTGTGCCTTACCGGCTTTCTTTGCAGCTTTTCCGCTTGTTTTTGGTGGTGCCATTTTTTATGATGTGTTTTGAATAAGTTTCAGAATACAACTGTTGTCTCTTCACAGTTTTCGCTCTCTTTATATACATTTTCTCTCACCATGTAGCATAGACCACGCCTCTCTCATTTCCCGCTCATGTTTCCCGCTCTCATTTTAGTATAAATACCTGAACATTTGTGAACATTCAACTCAGTATCGAATTCACATTCGTTTGTAAACTTTCTCGTACAAGTCAAATCAAATAAAATATTAAAAAATGTCAGGCCGTGGTAAAGGAGGCAAAGTTAAGGCAAAGGCAAAGTCACGTTCAAGCCGTGCTGGATTACAGTTCCCAGTCGGTCGTATCCATCGTCTTCTCCGTAAAGGAAACTATGGTGAACGTGTTGGTGCTGGAGCTCCAGTATATTTAGCTGCCGTCATGGAATACTTGGCTGCTGAAGTTCTTGAATTGGCAGGCAATGCTGCTCGTGACAACAAAAAGACAAGAATCATTCCACGTCACTTGCAATTGGCCATCCGTAATGACGAAGAATTGAACAAACTTTTATCTGGAGTCACAATTGCACAAGGTGGTGTCTTACCAAACATCCAAGCCGTCTTGTTGCCAAAGAAGACAGAATCAAAAACAAAAGCTTAAATTCATCAAAAATGTTCCTGTAAATAGCTCAAAACCGTCCTTTTTAGGACGACAAATTTAAATTCTTAAAGAAAAAACCAATTTTTATTTTATTAAATCAAATAATTTTTATTCAAATCATATTTTAACTAATCAACTTAGTCCTATATTAATAAATCTATTTTCGTCTTACTTAGTTCAATTGACTATGCTGGAACTATAGTTATTTCGATTTATATTAGACATATTAATGTTTTTTCGTTCTATATAGGATCCACCATTTAAAATCTATGCTTTCCTGTTAACATAAACTCCATTTTGCTAAAAAAAAGGCATTTCTTTAGGAGTTTTGCAATTCATTAGAAATATCGACCTTTTTAATACGATCTGGAATATAATATACAGATATTTAGCCCATGATACTTAAAATCGAACTAAGAGGGCTAAAATACTGGTAAATAAATATAGCTTCAAATTATATAGAGAAAATAAGTTATGAATTAAATAGTAGCAATAACTTTATGAGATTGTGTCTGTTTTTATCCTATCCTATTAATTCAAAACCGATTCCAAACCCCGATCCAAGCACAATTTACAATTATGCTCAAAAATTTGTAAATTAAGATCTAAAAGTAAGATTAAACTTAATTTGTTTCATTGTATTATTTTACTTCAGGTACATGAACCTGAAGTAACAAGACTAGGAACTGAGAATAATAATCAAAAATAATTTTCTTCATAAATAAATTTGCAGTCTTGAAAAAGACCATTTAATGTAAGTTGAAGATGATGTAGAAAGAAATTTAACCTCCGAAACCGTAGAGAGTACGTCCTTGGCGTTTCAATGCATAGACGACATCCATAGCTGTGACTGTCTTTCTCTTGGCGTGTTCAGTGTATGTGACTGCATCACGGATGACATTTTCCAAGAAAACTTTCAAGACACCACGAGTTTCTTCGTAGATCAAGCCTGAGATACGCTTGACACCACCACGACGAGCCAAACGACGGATTGCTGGCTTTGTGATTCCTTGGATGTTATCACGAAGAACTTTACGATGACGCTTTGCGCCTCCTTTTCCTAAACCTTTGCCTCCTTTACCTCGTCCAGTCATTTTGAATTTTCAATTTATTTTTTACTTCTTAACACGAGAAAATGTAAAAATTGAATGATGCCGATTCATGAAATTCACTCTCTTTATATACATTCTCTCATCTTCCCCTCTCTCACAATTTTTGTTCGAATTCCTTTCGATTCCGTACAGTTACTTGAATTTAATTTACCTAAACTGTTACCTAAGAAACGAACTAATAATTTTGAAAATAATTCGGAAACTTTTACCTAAATTAATTAAAGAATTTTCGAGAATTCATCAAAAGTCTCTCATTTCCCCTCATTCTTACTCTCCCTACCACAAATTCATATCTTCGCGCCAAAATAAATCTATATAAAGGGGACGCATTTCTTGCCATCACATTATTTCTCATTTGTATTTCAAATCGAAAACTCAAAACTAAAAAAATGGCCCGTACAAAGCAAACAGCTCGTAAATCAACTGGTGGAAAAGCACCACGTAAACAATTGGCAACAAAAGCTGCCCGTAAATCAGCACCAGCAACCGGAGGAGTTAAGAAGCCACATCGTTATCGTCCAGGTACAGTTGCTCTTCGTGAAATCCGTCGTTATCAGAAATCGACTGAATTGTTGATCCGCAAATTGCCATTCCAACGTCTTGTCCGTGAAATCGCTCAAGATTTCAAGACTGACTTGCGTTTCCAATCATCAGCAGTCATGGCTTTACAAGAAGCATCTGAAGCTTACCTCGTCGGATTATTCGAAGACACAAACTTGTGCGCCATCCATGCCAAGCGTGTTACAATCATGCCAAAGGACATCCAACTTGCCCGTCGTATCCGTGGTGAACGTGCTTAAATTCTTATAGCAAGGAATTATTTACAACTGAACGGTCTTTTTCAAGACCACCAAAAATATTAAGAATGAAAAGAAGAAAATTTTAATCAATTTTATGATCTCAATCAATTAAAGAAGTTCTTAAGGTTTAAATGAAGATTTATGTTACAGGGTTCATCTCACATTTTTTTTCCAATTTTTATTAAATACATTGTATGTAATACTTTTATCAGTTAGTCTAGTCATACTAGATGATTTTAAGTAGATTTTAAGTTTCCATTGGTTTCAAACATGGTTGGAAGTCATTCATATTCTTATTCGTTGAACTGTCATTAGTCATGTAATATAGAAACGTGCAGGTATGGATTTGTCGTAAAATATGAGCAGTAACATGTCATTTTTATTACTCTTATCATACTCCTCGTGATTTCAAATACCAAGAATTTAATTAATTTTGGAACTTAATTTATTACCTGAAATATAATTACAACATCAATACACAAAGAGGAGAAATTTAATTTTAGGATTTGTAATTTTAGTTTATTTAAAGAGTCTCTAGTTCTCGTTAATAGGTAGTAAAAATTTTACAAATAAATTAAATATATTATTTACACATCATCAATCGTAATTAAAATTTTTCTCTTTTTCTTAAAATATTTTGCGGTCTTGAAAAAGACCATTTGAGAGTTTTTTGATGCAGAATAGAAAGCAATTTACTTGGATGATGTGTATTTGGTGACAGCCTTTGTTCCTTCTGAGACAGCGTGCTTAGCCAATTCACCAGGCAAGAGTAAACGAACAGCAGTTTGGATCTCGCGACTTGTGATTGTTAATCGTTTATTGTAGTGAGCCAATCGTGAGGCTTCAGCAGCAATACGTTCGAAGATATCATTGACGAAACTGTTCATGATGCTCATTGCCTTTGATGAAACACCAGTGTCTGGGTGAACTTGTTTCAAGACTTTGAAGATGTAGATTGCGTATGATTCCTTACGCTTATGACGTCTCTTCTTCTTGTCATCCTTTGAGATTGCTTTTTGTGCCTTACCGGCTTTCTTTGCAGCTTTTCCGCTTGTTTTTGGTGGTGCCATTATTTATGATGTGTTTTGAATAAGTTTCAGAATACAACTGTTGTCTCTTCACACATTTCGATCTCTTTATATACAATTTCTCTCACCATGTAGCATAGACCACGCCTCTCTCTTTCCCGCTCATGTTTCCCGCTCTCATTTTAGTATAAATACCTGAACATTTGTGAATATTCAACTCAGTATCGAATTCACATTCGTTTGTTAACTTTCTCGTACAAGTCAAATCAAATAAAATATTAAAAAATGTCAGGCCGTGGTAAAGGAGGCAAAGTTAAGGCAAAGGCAAAGTCACGTTCAAGTCGTGCTGGATTACAGTTCCCAGTCGGTCGTATCCATCGTCTTCTCCGTAAAGGAAACTATGGTGAACGTGTTGGTGCTGGAGCTCCAGTATATTTAGCTGCCGTTATGGAATACTTGGCTGCTGAAGTTCTTGAATTGGCAGGCAATGCTGCTCGTGACAACAAAAAGACAAGAATCATTCCACGTCACTTGCAATTGGCCATCCGTAATGACGAAGAATTGAACAAACTTTTATCTGGAGTCACAATCGCACAAGGTGGTGTCTTGCCAAACATCCAAGCCGTCTTGTTGCCAAAGAAGACAGAATCAAAAACAAAAGCATAAATTCATCAAAAATGTTCCTGTAAATAGCTCAAAACCGTCCTTTTTAGGACGACAAATTTAAATTCTTAAAGAAAAACTAATTTTTATTTTATTAAATCAATTAATTTTTATTTAATTTATATTTTAGCTAATCAACTTAGTCTTAAATTTGTAGATCTATTTTTATCTTACATAGTTCAATTTACTATGCTGGAATTATAGTAGTTTCTATTAATATTACATATATTTATTGCATTTTCGTTTCATATGGGATCCGTCATTTAAAAACTATGCTTTCCTGTGAACAAAAACTCCATTTTGCTAAAAAAAAAGGCATTTCTTTAGGAATTGTGTATCTCATTAGAAAAATCGACCTTTTTAATACGATCTAGTATAGAATATACAGATATTTAGCAGATAATACTTAAAATCTAACTAAGACGGCTGAAATACTGGTAAATAAATATAGCTTTAAATTATATCGACAGAATAAGTAATGAATTAAATAGAAGCAATAACCTTATGAGATTGTATCTGTTTTTATCCTATCCTATAAATTTAACACTTATTCCAAACGCTGATCCAAGAAAAATTTACAATTATGCGCAAAAATTTGTAAATTAATATTAATACTATTTATTTAGATGATGATATAAGAGTACTTCATGAGATAAAACTAAGAAGACTAGAAATTGATAATAATAATTGAAAACATTTTTCTTCATAAATAAATTTGCGGTCTTGAAAAAGACCATTTAAAGTTGATGATGATGGAGATAGAAATTTAACCTCCGAAACCGTAGAGAGTACGTCCTTGACGTTTCAATGCATAGACGACATCCATAGCTGTGACTGTCTTTCTCTTGGCGTGTTCAGTGTATGTGACTGCATCACGGATGACATTTTCCAAGAAAACTTTCAAGACACCACGAGTTTCTTCGTAGATCAAGCCTGAGATACGCTTGACACCACCACGACGAGCCAAACGACGGATTGCTGGTTTTGTGATTCCTTGGATGTTATCACGAAGAACTTTACGATGACGCTTTGCGCCTCCTTTTCCTAAACCTTTGCCTCCTTTACCTCGTCCAGTCATTTTGTATTTTCAATTTATTTTTTACTTCTTTACACGAGAAAATGTAAAAATTGAATGATGCCAGTTCATGAAAATCACTCTCTTTATATACATTCTCTCACCTTCCCCTCTCTCAGAATTTCGACTTGAATTTCTGTCGATTCCGTAAAGTTACCTGAATTTAATTTACTTATATCTTAATTCTACAATAGAATTAATTATTTAGAAAATAGGGTAAAAAATGTAATTTTTGGTCATTTTTCATTTTTGGACACTTTAAATGCTTATTTCTCTTTGCTGTTCTGTCTAAAATTGTTGGAAAGTGGTACAAACTATCATATATTGTGGATATTTTCACCATAGAAAAATTCAGAATTTTTGGAAGTGTCATATCCCAGATATACCAACTTCAAAGTCAAATGTAATTTTTGGTCAAAAAAATGTAATTTTTGGTCAAAAAAAATGTAATTTTTGGTCACTTTTTTTCGCGATATGTATTGAAAAATTTGTTTGAAAGGAATTTTTCGAAAACTTTGATGGATGATTTAATGCCTTTCTATTACAGCTACATCAATAAAATTTGAATCAGACTGTATTTAGACCTAAATCTTTAAGTTTGCATCAAAAAAATTAAGATTAAGGGAAAAAAATATCACAAATTTTCAACGCTTACTTTTGTAAAAAGTGACCAAAAATTACATTTTTTTTCCTTCCATACAAATTTTTCAATGCATCCTGCGAAAAAAAAGTGACCAAAAATTACATTTTTTTTGACCAAAAATTACATTTGAAAATGGGTCATTTTGTATGAAGAATTCTGAGGAAGTGCTTCATTCATTTGAAAAAATTAATATGAGGAATGATAAAGAGATATAAAAGGCAACTTTTTGGATACTTATTAGTTTATGAAAAGCAAATCCTTTAGCGCAAGCAACTGTAACAAAAAATGGCCAAATTTTGGTCATTTTTCCAATATTTTCTTTTGGAAATTTTAAGTTACAGGAAGTCCAAAAGTCAAAAGTTTTAATGCAGAAGTTCTTATGTTCTGATCTTTTACGACTCTTCTATACAAACTATAGTCTGAAAATGCTTGGAAATGCCTTTTTCAAAAATGACCAAAAAAAAAGTGACCAAAAATTACATTTTTTACCCTAATTCAGAAACTTTTACCTAAATTAATTAAAGAATTTTCGAGAATTCATCAAAAGTCTCTCATTTCCCCTCATTCTTACTCTCCCTACCACACATTCATATCTTCGCGGCAAAATAAATCTATATAAAGGGGACACATTTCTTATTCTAGTATTATTTCTCATTTGTATTTCAAATCGAATACTCAAAACTTAAAAAATGGCCCGTACAAAGCAAACAGCTCGTAAATCAACTGGTGGAAAAGCACCACGTAAACAATTGGCAACAAAAGCTGCCCGTAAATCAGCACCAGCAACTGGAGGAGTTAAGAAGCCACATCGTTATCGTCCAGGTACAGTTGCTCTTCGTGAAATCCGTCGTTATCAAAAATCGACTGAATTGTTGATCCGCAAATTGCCATTCCAACGTCTTGTCCGTGAAATCGCTCAAGATTTCAAGACTGACTTGCGTTTCCAATCATCAGCAGTCATGGCTTTACAAGAAGCATCTGAAGCTTACCTCGTCGGATTATTCGAAGACACAAACTTGTGCGCCATTCATGCCAAGCGTGTCACAATCATGCCAAAGGACATCCAACTTGCCCGTCGTATCCGTGGTGAACGTGCTTAAATTCTCATAACAAAGAATTATTTACAAATTGAACGGTCTTTTTCAAGACCACCAAAAATATTAACATGAAAAGAAGAAAATTTTAATCAATTTTATGATCTCAATAAGAATTTCTAAAGGTTTCAGTGTATTATACAGAGTTCATCCTTAGTTTCCTAATTTTATGAAATTTATTGCAAGTAAGTCTGTTATCAATTTATGACTAGATGATTTTAAACAGAATTTAAGTTATCGTCAGATTCATATACAGTATGAAGTCATGTGTTCCATTCGTTAAACTGTTATTAGTCATGTAATGTATATAACGTGCAGGCATGAATTGGTCATGAAATTTAAACAGTATTTTTTTATTACTCTTATCATACTATTCGTGATTTTAGGTGCCAGAAATTTAATTAATATTAGAACTTAATTTGTTACCTGAAATATAACAATTACGTCATCAATACTCAGAGAGGAGAAATTTATTTTTGGGATTTATGAAGAAAATAGGATTTATGAGTTTTATTGATTTAAAGCGTCTCAAATTCTCGTTAATAGGTACTAAAAAGTTTACTATAAATATTTATCAAATTAAAATTTTTCTCTTTTTCTTAAAATATTTTGCGGTCTTGAAAAAGACCATTTGAGAGTTTTGTGATGCAGCATAGAAAGCAATTTACTTGGATGATGTGTATTTGGTGACGGCTTTTGTTCCTTCTGAGACAGCGTGCTTAGCCAATTCACCAGGCAAGAGTAAACGAACAGCAGTTTGGATCTCGCGACTTGTGATTGTTGATCGTTTATTGTAGTGAGCCAATCGTGAGGCTTCAGCAGCAATACGTTCGAAGATATCATTGACGAAACTGTTCATGATGCTCATTGCCTTTGATGAAACACCAGTGTCTGGGTGAACTTGTTTCAAGACTTTGAAGATGTAGATTGCGTATGATTCCTTACGCTTATGACGTCTCTTCTTCTTGTCATCCTTTGAGATTGCTTTTTGTGCCTTACCGGCTTTCTTTGCAGCTTTTCCGCTTGTTTTTGGTGGTGCCATTTTTTATGAAGTGTTTTGAATAAGTTTCAGAATACAACTGATGTCTCTTCACATTTTTTGCTCCCTTTATATACAATTTCTCTCACCATGTAGCATAGACCACGCCTCTCTCTTTCCCGCTCATGTTTCCCGCTCTCATTTTAGTATAAATACCTGAACATTTGTGAATATTCAACTCAGTATCGAATTCACATTCGTTTGTAAACTTTCTCGTACAAGTCAAATCAAATAAAATATTAAAAAATGTCAGGCCGTGGTAAAGGAGGCAAAGTTAAGGCAAAGGCAAAGTCCCGTTCAAGCCGTGCTGGATTACAGTTCCCAGTCGGTCGTATCCATCGTCTTCTCCGTAAAGGAAACTATGGTGAACGTGTTGGTGCTGGAGCTCCAGTATATTTAGCTGCCGTTATGGAATATTTGGCTGCTGAAGTTCTTGAATTGGCAGGAAATGCAGCTCGTGACAACAAAAAGACAAGAATCATTCCACGTCACTTGCAATTGGCCATCCGTAATGACGAAGAATTGAACAAACTTTTATCTGGAGTCACAATTGCACAAGGTGGTGTCTTACCAAACATCCAAGCCGTCTTGTTGCCAAAGAAGACAGAATCAAAAACAAAAGCATAAATTCATCAATAATGTTCCTGTAAATAGCTTAAAACCGTCCTTTTTAGGACGAACAATTTAAATTATGAAAGAAATAATTTTTTTAATAATTCTTAATATGAAACTTAGAGATTTAAACTATCAATGCATTTAAATAGTGTTTTCAATTCCGGTAATTTATGAAGATTAATACTGGTACTGAAATGTATGTTAATTCATAACTAATGCAGTTAGAAAATGAATGCAAGAATCATTATAATTGCTCTAACTGTAAGAAACGCTAAAACATTTTCTATTTGTGTCCGTCACAAAGATTGAGGACGCCACAAGTAAGTAAGGAGAATCAGTCTTCAATTACAGACTGTTTTCACACTTGATTTTAAATTATACTGAGTTTTAACTAAGTTTAACATAATTGAAAATACTTTTTTTAATGAGAAAAGTAATTTAACCCCACAAAACCGTAAAGAGTAATTCTCTTAGCGTTTGTATATGCTCATGCAGGACCATTAAATGTTCAGCATGTGAAAAGAGAATAATACAATTAAAAAATTCATTTCCATTTTTAATTGCTTTATTGCGATAACAAAAAAAAATTTCATTCTGCATGTTGAATAAAAAATTTCCACAATCCACCTCGTTTCGCATGCTATAGAGCCTTTTTTGTATGCATTCTCGGAAACTTTTCATTTTTGAGGAGCAAACAATTTTTTTATAAAAAATTTATAATGAAAAATGAATCTTGGACTGTCGAGTATGGACGTTATTGAAAAGTTTGTAATGGATTTTTATGAGAGTTCAATAAATAATGCTGGCATAGCATAAAATCCATGATGAAACACAACTAATTTAATTGCTTTTTACATTACCACAACTGATGTTTTTCATGTGGGTTCGAGAATAAACCAACGGCACACACAACACTTGTACTAATGGTTGTAAATTGAATAACTTTTTTTTTTCAATTTTTCGAGCGTCAAAACCAAAAACTTATTATGAGAAAGTGCATTAAACTGATGATGCTGCAAAAGTTTTCATTTCTCTTGAAAAAAATGGGAAAGAAAGAGTAAAGAACATGCGGATATGTAGCCATGGAAAAGCAAATACAATACAGAATTGCAACCACATTTCTCATCTTCAGTTATGCTGCTTTTCAGTTCTTTTTTTTCTTTAATGGTTGTATCATAATGAAACAGCATCGAATGCATACATTTGATAATGAAAAAGTTTATTTTCTTTGCAGTACAAAAATAACGAGGAGGAAATGGAGTGCATGTATGCATACTTAACATTTTACGAATGAGTTCGAGTTGAACTGAAAGGAACTAAAAATTATTCAAATTATGCTACAAACAGAAAACTTTCTTAAAATTTCATTTCTTATGCCCTTTTATGCTCTGAGAAAAATTCCATCTAGATTAAAAATAAAAGGAAAAGATTGCAGGATGAGAAATATGGAAAATATTCTAAGCAAAGTTTTTCACATTCCCTTCATTCGTGGAGATTCTTTTCTCTCTTTTTTTTCATACTTCGTCATGCTTCTCTGATAAAGGAAATTCTGTAAATTGTTGTTAAAAGACTTGATTATTATTACAGATTTGAACGGCTGAAAAGGATTTGAATTTCTGTAAATTCTTTGAAATTCAAGTTTTGTGAATTTAAATTGTTTTAAAGTTTGTTAATCAAATGTATAGACAAGTAGGAGCATAGCAATTAAAGGGTGGATTTTAAGATCTTAATCTTCTTCTTTCGTGTAATATTTTCAGTCTGCTTGGTATCGGACTGTGCCGGGCTATTGCCAGTTTACTGTCGGTCAGTGTAAATTTGACCAAGATCCAATCGGCGTGACTCTTTGGCATGTTGCCGGATTTAATTCGAAATATAATTTTTTCGATTAATCTACTTGTCCCTATAAATTGTTTAGTATATTTGATGCAGAGCTCGAAATCTGCTCAGGTTTTGTATGTCAAATTCGAATTGAATCGAATCAATTACATATAATATTCGACTCAATTTCAAGCTCTAGATTTGATGTCCACAACTCTGCCCTCGAACATCAAACCCATCTCAATTCAGTTGCCTCCCACCCTTTGGCTATCTCTTAACCCAGATCACATTGGCTAGCAATATTATTCTAATAATATCATAACTAACTCAAAGAATCACCCGCATAACATGTGAAAAAGGCAGTCTATATAAGAAAAAAAAATATCTTGAACTTTTAGATGAGATGAGCTAGGGATGAAAATCACTGCATCTTTTCTTTTTTCTATATGATGATGATGAGAAGTTTTGAAATTGTTGATATAACTTCATCCATGAAAGAATAATATAAAGCTGCAGAAAAAAAGTTTTCAAAAGAATCTCATCATTATGAAACTGGCTCAGCGGAATGAACTATAATTTCATTCACAAGTGTCTTTTTTTGAATGTATTCATTTTCAATGAGATTTTATATAGAGAGATATCTTTTTAATTAAATGTCAATATCAGAAAATTGAATTAATAATTTATTCATAAAAAAACCTTCCTTTTTTGTATTATTTTGCTATCGTATACAGTACATGAAAAAATCTGATAGAGCTGCATATCAAACATACATTTTTAATGAAATTAAAATGCAATAATCCCTTTGAATATCAATTCAGATGACATGAAAAAAAATAACATATTTTTAACATTGAAAGAGTATTAATTTGAGGGATTAGTGGCATAAATGCTGTCCAATTGATAAAGAGAATATTCGATATTTTTGCAACAAAATTAACCCTCTTATTTAAAATGTTACGACTGATTTTACCATTTTGAGTATTAAAGTATTTACATTGATGAATTAAAAACATATTCTTGTAATTTTCATTCCATCACAGACTGTAATTTAATTATTAATCAGGAATTATTTCTTATCTTTAACAGATTTTTGCAGTAACTGTTTTAATCTTGTCATAGACAGGATTATAAATGCTGCATTCAATGACTATATAATGCGATTAATTAAAATGATAATGGCTGCGATTGGTAAGTGGTAGATCAGAAATTTTCTAATTTATTCCATTGTTCTACTTAGAATTAAACATCTGTCGAGTGTTTTTAAGGAGCTTTAATATACATAAGTGCCAATTTTAAGGAAAAGCTTCAGATTTGACTAAGTTGACAGTTGAATTGATGTGAATTAGATCGTTGGATTTAAGAAATTTCTTAAGCTCCATGACGTTCTATTGCTGCTTAGTCGGCAGAAGCTTAGCCTTAATTTTGAAATTTTTTATATTGACCTCAAAAATTTAAGAATTTTTAAGCTTTTTCTTACGAAAACCTTATAAATTTGAATATATTTTCGCAATATAAAGGGAATTTTGACTTCCAAATTCCCAACCTCAGTTCTCCCCTGGATACCTTCCTGTCACTCGGCGTGTATGTGATGGAGAAAAATACAACAAATCCAACCACATGTGGGTCGACTGGAGCCGGATTGCAACGGAAATCATGCATTCTTTGTCTAGTCAACATCATTTGCCTTTTAGGTCGCCACAACGTTGATGCCAAATATTCCTGTATTTCAACCAAATCACACAACCACACATGTTGCTAATTCACAGAAAAAAACACAGAATCAGGAAGCTTATTTTACCTACGTCATCGACACATGTTACTCAGAATCTGTGAGAATCATTGAAAGCTTGATTGAAACTTTGTCACACCTGTTCGTAGAACAAAAAGTAAAGCCAGAGCCTTTTTTTCTAGTAACAGTCAGATATATCAACCTCAATTTAGGCTAATGGTATTTCACACTACCGCACAGCCTCTTGCTGCTATATATGGAATTTCCAGAATTAGCAACGAGCCACATTTTTTTACACAATATTTCATTCTATATTTACGCAACCAGTCATCATTTTTCTGATGAAATTTATAAGTAAGAAGCTCTACTATGGCTTATATCGAATCAGCATTTGATAAATTTAGACTAATCACGTAGGAGTTGATTAAATCGGAAAAGCTTATAACAAGAAATCACATTAATCTTCTGTGTCACAACTACAATAGAATCAAACAAATAAGTTGTAATTTTGGGTCTATTTGAATGTTATGTAACCGTTTAAGAGGAATTTCCGACAACAATCGATGTAATCTTATAAATTTCATTATAGAAAAGGTCGTGGAATCTGCAGTGCCGATTTGAGTATTACGAAACATCAAAACGACCTCTTTTGAACGAGATTAAGACTGTTTCACAAGTAAAATATAATAATTAATCTAATGAATGAAGTTTAATGAAAGATGATTAATGATAATTGATGTCATTTTCCCTTTACTGACTTTACTTCCTTTAATGAAGAAATTCCCTTTTTAAATTCTTAATCCCTTCGTGGATTTTTTTATTTAATAAATCGTAAATCATAATTAAAATTTTTTTTTTTTGTTTTAAAGATGTTCATCATATCCCGCTTTATAATCATCAAATTACTAAAAATGGTACAAAAAAAAGCTCAGATAATCATAATGATGATGATGACGAGGCGTTGAAGCATAATAATAAATTATTAGGAAGCTTTCATTGCCTCAACAGTGCAATGAGAAGGAAATAAATCCAATAAAAATGATGCGAAAGCTCATCATTGAACGAGGAAATTCCGCTGCCTTCCATGTCACTGAACTGATTAAATTTCAATGTTTTTCTCCATTTCCTTTCCCATTTATGTATACGACTATGTATCTATTTGTACAACAACAATTCTTCTATTGATTTTCTTTACAAGTTAAGTGAAGCATTTAAGCATTTAGAGTTTAATGTGTGAATTATATAGTTAGGCATCCACAAGTATTTGTTAAAATCAATTCTTGTTCTTTGCTTTTTCCCTTTTTTTTTGTCTTCAAACTTTTTTCTCGTTTTGTCAATATTTTTCTTCACGCTTCGCTTGTTGTTATAGATCCATTTTTAGGCAAATGAAAATCGATTCTGTTCCGCATACACACACATTTTTTTTTTCGTTTCCTGATTTATAGGGTGGCTATTGTTTTGTGTTTATTGAGGTTGTTGTGGTTTTGAATTATTCAGGAATTGCGGTTGAGTCTTACTGCATGGTTGTGTTACTGACCTGTCAAGAACATTTGTTACTTATGTCTACATTGTGTCATGTTCGGGTTTTGACAGTGGTGTGTTAGATTTGCTGGATGTTTGATGGTGTTTAGACATTTCAAATTGGGTTCCGCCTGTCTTGACTCTAAGTTAATCCTGGAATATCTCAATATCGTCCCAAGATCCAGTACACTCAACTCCAACAGGTGTAGCAACGAAAACGTTATTTGTTTGGCTTTCCAGCGAAAGCTTGCGATAGGGCTAGTTCCAGTCGACATCTGAGGGAATTCATGAATGACAATTGATCTGTACGGTCGGCAAGGTAAGTCAGAAAGTGTTGATTCGGTGACAATTATATTTTGCCTTTCACCAAACCAAAACCTTCAATATCCAATAAAAGTCTGGACATCCCAATCATTTATCTCTTTCTCACATTCATTGAAATGAATAAATGAATATAAAAACATTATTTTTTATATCCCCAACAATTTGTTATTCAATCTAATGTCTACCGTGGTCCTTCCTAGTCATTTTTATGGACATCAACTGATTTATGCTGCAAAGATTTAATAGCCTTTTTTTTCTCTCCTCTTCTTTTGGGATCAATTCATTGTGAATACTTCCGCAAACACACATTTTTCTTACTTGATAGACTAACCGAATACCAAAAAAAAAAATGCTTTAATATGATTAACATGTGATTATGGATGTATTATGAGATAAGATGATTGATGGATTAATTTTGATGTTATGAGACCTAACAACATTTGTTTATGCTAATAAATTTTAATCTTCTTGCAATCATAATGAGAATCAGCTGCTGTTTAACATTACTTATATTAATGTTTATGTCATGAATTATGCGAAGATGTTTTGGCTCTATATTTTGAGTTTATGAATATTTTATGCAATATCAATATTGAAAATGGGCTTAATGTTTATTTTCTTTTTATTTAAAAGGTTTGAATCGATTAGTATTAAAGGATTGATGTTGATGAATTTATGCACTAGTTTTTGACCTTTCAATTTGAATGAACTGAAGCCTTATATTTACTTACAAAAAATTCAGTTAAAAAGTCAACTAAATGTGACAATTTTTTAAATCCATAGTTTTCTTCCAAATATGTCGTTTTTGAACTTTTACTTACTAATGAATATGAACACATCTAATATGATTAACAGCACTTGTAAAGTACATTCTAAAGTGAACAGAAGTAAATTAAAGATAGCTACTTATTTACCGTAATATGTGAGTTAATACTTCATTATTTAATATTTTTGGACAGTAAGAAATAATGGCGTAGTATCATGGGTCGTTCACAAATGATGTATTTAAATTAAATATCTGATTTACCTCCTGTTCAGGAGTTTTCAATTCTTGGGATTTAAATTCACTTAATTTAGTACATTTTAATCCCGAAATTGGAAATCCAAAAAGTGTTTGAGAATTTAAAATTTGTGGAGAGTCAAAATATGACGTCATTTGAGAACAACCCCAACGAAGAAATTGAGTGAAATTCAATTACTTAAGATTGCTAACTTAATAAAAGTCATACAATGCAATTTAACTTTTTACAGGAAATTAGAAAGAATTAAATGCTGAATATTTCATTAACTAACCTTATCTCAAAACTATGAACTTCAAATACTTCCAGAGTACTTCATAAATATTTCACAACTTATTCCCATCTAATACATCACTCACGCTGTGACTTTTTAAACATTTCATAATAATTACACAATATTTCACAATGCAGTATTTCGTTACATTCTTCATTGCTATCGAACTGCAGTGCAATGCACTCACTACATTTTATAAATTCAATTCATGACTTCAAAAAGTATGTTCAATTTAATTACATGACTGCATCTTGATTTTCATCGATAATCAATGCTGTGGAAACGTTTTTCAAAGGAAATCATGCAGAATTAAGTAGTTGTAATGCAGTCAAAAAATTTAACTTTCATTCCTTGTCATGCAGCATTGAGTTTTTTGCTTTTTTATGTAATTTTTTTGCAAAATTAAGGAAAGAGATAAAATATAGTAAATTATATGGAATGCATGAGTAGGGCGGCCATGTGCTGTATTTTTGCCGGGACGCTGCTGTATTTTTCTACCTTGCTGAAATGTCCCGACAAAACCATCGATTTTTTCCAAAAGTGTCCCGATATTTTGCAAAAATACTCTGGCCACCCTATGTATGAGGTTGATACTAGTTGATGCATAAAATGTAGATTTAACTTTTAATACATTCTTCGGATGGAAACATAATATATCCTGTAAATCAGGTGCCAGGGACGTAGTCATTATTTTGGGAAGGTAGAGTGGGAGGTCCGTAGAGATCGCAATAATTTAGAGGATTTCTTGAGATTTTTTGACATGAAAAACACTTGAAAATTGAACAATTCTTTCAAAAAACGGCGATTAACCCCCAAACCCCCCTGACTACACCCCTGCTATTAACTTTTAACATTTAAGTTTAAATCTTTTTGATATTCATTACAATTTAATGTGAAGTTGCTGGAAACTTTTTACAGCCTTTTATTTCTATCGTCTTATTTTAACTATTTTATCAGGATCTGAAGTGAAAAATTACCTGAACTACAAAAAAAAAAAAAAAAACTTTATCCTTTTCATTTCATCTTACGTGAGGATTAAGAAATGAGGAAAATTATTTGTCGGATAGACAAAAGTTATTCAGTAAAATGAAAAACTTTCACATCAAATTACGGAAAATACAAAAAATGTTTAAAACTTGATCGTGTGAGCGGAAGAATGTTTTACAACTTTTTTTTTATATACTGCATACGATATTTGTCATAACTTTTTTTACTTCATATTGAGTTCCATTTTAAAATTAAATTACTTGGATAATGCGTTATAGGATTATTTGCAAATGACGTCTTCATGCTCTTAGATTACATAGTCTGTGGGTCCTATAAGAGATTTTGAGCATTTGAGACTGATTTGCTTCATTTAGATTAGGTTCTGAGTCTTTTTGTCACTGTTTTCCTTGTCATAATTTAGTCAAAATTGCTTTAGATGCAACTAAACGTCGAAATTGACATGAATAAGCCTTGTTTATATGAAGTTGAGTCGAGCTTTCATGTAAATTTCATGTCAAATTCAAATAGACTTCGATTTCTTGTTGCAACAAGCATTCATGCTACAGAAAGACCACTGCGATGCCTAAAACGGGTCTCTTTACCTGCTAGGGGAAGTGAACAGTCTCAAAAAAGGCTCTAAAAACCCAAATGTCACCTATAAATTGCCCCTGAAGAAGCTATAGAATTCCATCCGTAAGAAAATTTATTGATTTTCAAAAAGTTTCATCTTCTTTCAATTGAATTGAATTTTTGCAACATATTGGTAACAGCATGATGTAATGTGAGCTTTTTTTTAAAGAATATAAAAGTATTTTATATTTCAACCTTTAAAAAACAATTTTATTGTCAATTCCATGTGGAAAATATTTTCAATTATGTGTGAATCAATACAATATTGAGGCCTGCAGAAACGTATGCAAGAATTTTTGGTCATGCAGGAATTTTAATTAATTTTTCAATAGATTTTTGCCTTACATTGAAATGTGAATAGCAAATAATAATAAATATCTGGCTTCTCGCCAAACATTTGCCGATGAATAATGATGTAACATATTTTTGGTGGCTACATAGATTTCATAGAATATGTGAGTATGTGTACTGTACATCTATAATATGTGAAAGTGATAAAATGTGCATCCTTAATTTATTGCCATTTAGAGAATTAAATTTAATGATTTAATTTATTGCAGTTGGATTTTAAAGTCAATTTTATGGTGCATTTATGCATTAACTTGGGAAAAATTGAAAATTTATTTCCATAATTTGCATAAAATTGAATAATTTTTTATTATGAAGTCGCACATTATTATCATTTGTCATTCAATTGTGCAATTAAACGACACATTATGTATGCACATTTGTGGCTTGATTTTTCCCTCAAACCCACACCAAATTGACCACAGAAACATCACATAAAAATCTAATTGAAGTGAAAAATTTATGTGCAACATGAATAAAAATTAAAATTTGTCACAAAATGGAAATTTTGATTGTCATTTGCATAAATGCTTGAAAATAATAGCACTGAATATTATTTTATGGAAATAAAGTCCAGCATGTATTTTAGACAGCTCTACACCCACTCACACACACACACATAGACATGCTATAAATTTGTGACTGTCACTCAGTCAGCTCATGTCCAATAAATTAACATAATTAAATTCTAGATCAAAAATTAATTGGCAAATTCTGCTCGGTTCCATTTTTTCCCTTAAGTTTTCAACTTGAAAAGTCATTTAAATCATTCAAGAAATTCTAACAAGAAACCATGAAAAATGACTGAAAGTTCACTTGAATCATTCAGATTCTCATTTTAATAAGAAGAAGAACTTGATAATTAAGTGATAAGGAATTGAATGAAGTCTCTCAATCTCTCCGTCTCCTCTTTGTTTCTATGTCATTTTATTTTATTTTCTATAATTCAGTCGCTCATTCAAATTAATTTGCTCATTTAAGTTTGTGAAGTTGAAGTGGTTAGAAGTCAGTTGGAAGGAAAGTAGAGCAAGTCAAAGGCACGAGTGAAATGGAGCATTATACGTCAGATTCATCCGAATCGGATTCACATACCATTGATTATCAGAATCGTAGCTTGACTGTATCAAAAGCTGAAGAATGCTTTTTGAACTTGTTTGATAATGAAACAGCTTATGCTGAAATTGAGACTGTGATACTATACAATAATCATCTGTCAAGTTTGCCACTATCGCTGTTGCAATTCACAAATTTGCACACATTAGATATCAGCAATAATAGTCTCGCTACATTAAATGTGGAAGTATTCTTGCAGTGTCCATTACGCACATTTATTGCCAAAAATAATCTACTTACGAATGACTCGCTGCCTAAAATATTCGCATCAAAATCTAAATTGTGTCAGTTACGTGAATTAAATTTGAGTGGAAATATGTTGACGAGATTCCCAAATCAGATTCTCGAGCAACACTCAATTAAATATTTATACCTCAATGGAAATCTCATCCAATCAATTCATAAAGACATCTGGAAATTAAAAAAGTAAATGTCTACTGTATTTTAAATATTTGTGCGTTCATAAATAGCTAGTCATTGTGATAAGATTTAATTATTTTAACCTTTAACATTTTTCATTTGTTTATATTATATTTTCATACTGTCTCTCGGTTCCAGTTTGCAAGTACTTTCTATGGGCGCAAACAAAATAAGAGAAGTTCCGGACACTATCGGAAATCTAGCACAATTGCAGGGATTAAATCTATGTGACAATTTAATTGACAAAATTCCATCGAGTATTGCACGACTGCATAATCTAAAGACATTATCACTACACAAAAATGCAATAAGAACACTCCCACCTGAGCTTATATCGCTGAGAAATTTGACAGAACTTTCACTTCGTGACAATCCACTTGTCGACAGATTTGTTCAACGTACGTTTTTCATCCTTAACTTTATCCACCATCTTATATCTATGAACATTATGCATTCACAGATCTCTCAATGACACCAACAACACTAAAGGAAAGTGCAGCACGAGTTGTGAAAATTTCTGAATTGCCTTATAGTCCTGAGACATTGCCAAGAACACTCATCGATTATCTTAGCTTTGCAAATTGTTGTGTCAATCCTAATTGTAAAGGTGAGAAAGTATCCTTGAAATATTTTGTTGTCTACAGCTGATAATTAGCATTACTCATCAATTTTCAATGTCTGACCTTTTGACTTCCTTCATACTTCTCTCATTCTCTCTCATGGATTTGAGTTGTATCTCATTAATTAACCTCAATATATTTGCAGGAGTGTATTTTGATAATCGAATTGAGAATGTGAAATTTATTGACTTTTGTGGAAAGTATCGAGTGCCCTTCATGCAGTATTTATGCAGTTCAAAGTAAGTAGCACAATTTTGTAGATTTTGCATTTCATTTCAATTTATTTCTCTGCATTTGCAGATGTGTTGATAATGCAAATGTTGATCCACAACAGCCAAGTGCCAGTGGTTTCATGATGAGAAAAGTTCTCTTGGGTTAATTTTTTTTTTTTTTGCTGTGTATTCAAAAACTGGAATCGGAAGAAATGAGGAAGTAATGCAGAATGGAGATGAAAACTCTTTGCTGTGTATCTGAGTCTGTTTTATGCAAAATCATCAAAATAAATTGTTTAAAGTCTGTGAATATCAAAGTACTTGTGCTATATCATGAAATTTCTCTCATTTTATTAATCTTTAGACATAAAGTTGTGCTTGATATTTTTAAGGCAATAAAAAGTAGGTTTAATGTAGTCATTGATGATTGAAATTAATAAAATTACACTAAAGATGCCATAATAATATAATAATGTAAAATAAAATGAATTTTAATGATAATGAGGAACAACTTTGAAGCTCATGTATGAAGAAGAAATCAAATAAAAGTTTTTCTTCACATCCAAAAATTATGAAAAGAGTTGAAAGTTATTTTCACTTTAAAATACATCTGAAGCACTTATTAATGTCATAATGATGATAGACATTAATCATAAAAAATTCTCATCAACATATTTTTTGTTTGTAGAGACATAAGACATGAGAATTTAGGGATGGAGGATGTAAAAGTTGAGTGAAAAGCACATGGCAGTTAAAATAGCAATAAAAGCTGATTTTATGACTTTTTTGTTATCTTAAGCGTCTTAAGATTGTAAATGTGATAATAGAATTTCAATGCATGTGATTCGTTGTGAACTTGACAAAATTCTTGAGGATGTGCTGCCCATTCCACATCATTTTATTGCCTCAAATAACTCGTTTCTCATTTCATTTCCTCAAGACTTTTAAACTCTACTCCGACATCATCAAAACTTTCTCATGTCCATTTCTTTTTCTATTTTGAAATGGGATACATACTTGAACTATTATGAAGTTTCAATGAACATTCACTAGTGTCAGGTCACACAGAAATCTCTTGAATTTATGCAAAAATGAATTTTATCAATGAATCATCTCTTTATGCCTTTCCTACATACTCCTTTTTTGAAAGAGAAATGTCAACAACATAATTTCATTTTTCTCTGTTCCTTTTAATATTCATTGCATAAGATACAGATAAAGATAGTGAACGAAGACCGAGGACGAGACAAAAGGAACAAAAAGTGGAAACATAATTCTTATATTAGTAACATAATGCAGAAAATAACACTTCATATACGTGACATGAATAATTTTCACAATAAAAATTTTTTTTTTGTTGCTGTTTCTCTTTCTGCTGATGCTTGTCTCTTTACTGATACAAAATTCTTTGAGTTACTCGCATATCTTAAGTTTCAATGTCAAATTTATTCATAAGGGAGAAAAATAAGTTTAGTGTTTTTTCTTCAGTTTCTGTTGTGTTCTCAAAACACAGAAAACAACACAGTTGTAACATTTTTTTTATATTCTCTAAACATTAAATTATTTACAGCATAAAGGCTTTTCATTTCAAAATGTTTTCCAACAGTACGTTATAAGCTTCATAATAAAAAGGTCTTTTTTCATGAACAATTTTTGTTGGCTTGAAGTTAGAGGGAACCCTTGAGGCAACAATAAACTTTGACAGAATCTTATTCTCTTTGTTTTCATCTTATCTATTTCCTTCTTCTATTTTGGCTCTCATGTGTGCTTTTTTGTACAACAACAACAACAAAAAAGGAACACAAAAAAAAAGTTTTTAACCTATCGGTATTAGAAACATTTTTTATTGCTTCTTATTCAAACATACAAATTGCTTTATTATCATCGCATATGCTATAAACTATACAATTCCTATACTCTACAAGATAAATGCTTAACATATGGAAAATGATAAATTTTCATTTTTACTGGAAATATTCCAACTAATTTTACAATTTAAAGTAGATTAGCTTCTTCAATATGAATTATAAGAACTATGCGGACGATAGTTATAATTTTGTGACAGACATGGCATAAGATTGCATTTTCGTTGCTCTAATCGGTCATGACAAAAAGCTGAATTTTCAATGTTAAGTAAGGCACGCGTGCGAATTTGAAGAGCTGATTGTCCACAAGATTTACTGCATGGACTCCATGCTGACCAATCTGAGTATTCACAGTATGGAGTTGGATTTCTAGTCGTTGTTATCACACGAATTGGCGGGAAAAAGTGATGCTGTACTCGAGTCACTAATTCACAATCTGAAGTTTTGCATTTTTCAAGTTTCCTGTCATTTCTTGGACATGGTTTACCGCCGTTTTGTGGATGTGTCTGGAATTAAATTATGAATTTTTCAACAAAAATTAATGATGAAAATTTATGATAAAATTTTACCACAACTTTTCTGAATTTCCATCTAAATCCATCACCGCATGTCGTATTACATGGAGTGTATTCCCATGGTGTCATCACACAGTCAATTCTCTCTTGAACGAGATTACCGACTTGTATGGAATCGAGATCTTCATCTCCATAAAGTTCTTGCTCTAATTTGTGAATAAAAAATATTAGAAATTGTCATTTAAATAACTTATAATCTCAACTTACTATTGCATGTTTCCGTGCAGTTTGGTAATGATTCAAAATTATTTTTTGAACCTTCACATCCAGTATGAATGAAAGTTGCACATCGTTTGAGTTGATGACTATAAAAGTAACGAATCTCGGGAGCTGATTTGCATAATTGCATGAGTGGGGGTTGAAGACAAAAATATTTTGGATTATCATCATAAGCTGGATTTCGTCTACCACAAATTTGTGATTCTACAAATTGAACACCAAAGCAAGCATGTGATGGATCTGCTGCTGTTGTCACATTTAATGTTGTGATGTCATCATCTTCTTCATCATATTTTTGAACTTTTTTGTTCCTTTTTAACTTTTCAAACATATTAACAATACGTTTTAAATTTTCATCAGAATTGCGAATATTTTGTTTTGGTTTTCGGACACGAATTCTAATTCCCAAACCATTTCTTGTTGAGCATTCACTGAATTGAGTCCAATCATCTGCTGGACAGTTAAGTCCAACCTGTGAAATTTAATTTTATGAATATGCTTTTGATTATTTTAAAAATTATTACATACAGCCTTTGGCTCCCCGTTATTACTACAGTCAGTTTCTGGACAGTCTTCGAATTTTTGCAATAAAACTTTTGAATATTTTCTTTCACATTTTTTTCTATTTGCTGAAATTCTGAATTTTCTGGTTATTTCCTTCTTTGGATTTCCTCCTTTTTGACAAGAACATTCTTCTTCTTTCCAATCCGTTAATTGACATTCCTTATCTCTTTTGTCAACTTCTTCTTCTTCACCATCCTCATCACCACCTTCATCTTGACTACCATTTTCTTCTTCATCTTTATCTTTATCATCATTATCATTAGTTATTACATTTTTGGTATTACTAGTACATCCTTTAACTCCCGTACAAGACATTTTTTGAACTAACTCTTCATTACACCCCTTTTTGTGTGCATTTACTGAATCTTTGTAGTAACGTCTAATATGAAATTTAAAAATTATTCATAAATAATGAACATTTTTTATGACTTACCTTCTTTCCTGATATCCCTCACCACATGGATTATTACACTCTTTCCATGATCCCCATGGATTAGTTTCACAATAATTAGTTTTATCTTCTTCTTCCTTATCTTCATCTCTGCGATTATTATAATTATTATTATTATCATCATCATTATCATCATCATCTCCTGTATTGCCTCTACCATAATTTCCATTATCATCACCATTCTCATTTTTGTCACAATTCTTCTCATATAAACGTTGTCTTGTGATGTAAAGCTTTGCTAATGGCTTCATTTCCAAATTTTCTGGATCATAAAATGGTGAACGTGGATCATTAGGATTATTTGGTTTAATGCGACGTATTGACTCTTGTGGTCTTGTTGGTTGATCTGGTGCTGTATATGTTGCACCAGAATCTGTGCCTGCATCATATGGATATAAATTTACCTCTTTTTGTTCCGCCCACTGTCCATTTGATAAACATAATTCTAAATCACTCACACCAACAAACCAGTCAGGCGATGGATATAATTTTGATACAACCGAGATTAAATGATGTTCTGAATCGACACGAAATACAGCGAACGTCTTTCCATTTACATTTGGGTAAGAAATGCCTCGAGCTTTTATTATTGTTCGAATACTTTCACCCTTCATCGAACATGTGAAAAGATTGCTTGATTATTATTCTGAATATTGATTAAAAGTTATTAATTTTATACCTTATTCTTTAATTCCTCCTCAAGCAATCCAGTTGCACCAAATTCAGCCATTTCTTTCATGCCAGGAGATGAATGATTGCCATAACGCCAAAAGTGATTATCGATTGCATGCGAGGCACCAATAACATCACTGAATTTCGTTCGCCATCCATCATCGGGAAAGTCTTTCGGGTGTGTATTTCTAGACCAAAGTCCTTCAAATGTCAACTCATATTTTGCTTCATCACATGCTGTACACTCCGCAACGATAGAGTCGGGATCTATTGAGTCCGCTTCATCCTCACATAAAGTTTTACTTAATGCACCATCATCCATAAACCATATATCACGATGTTCTATGATTGTCGATTTAAATGTTATACAACCTTTTCCAGATGTTGGTGCTGTCCATTCTATCTGTACATAAAATAAATTAAATTAATCGTCAAACTGTTGATGAACTTATATGAACATCTATAAATTAAAAGAGATGTTAATCTTACAAGAACGTCACTCTTTGGAACGGAATTTGTGTTGACAACAACATTTGGACATTTTTCCGATATTTTTGATAGTGCTGGATATAAAATATTAAAACTTCCAAGATCATCTTCTTCATATCGTGAGAATGCCGTTTTGTCGTCATTATTTCTCTCAACGGTGAGATAAAATCCGACAAATTTCTGCGGTGATGGTGATGAGAAACGTGTAACACCTTCCAAGCTTACTGTAGATAGAAATATTTGTGAAAAAAACATGAGGCACACATGAAAATAAACACAAATATGTTAAATAGGATTTGATTATATTATACGCATTTTCTAGAAAAAATACGAATATTTTCAGTGTGTATGCTTGAAAATATTTATGCCACTTTTCCTGATTTATATGGTAAAAGTAAATTGAATGAACTGTATTTAATTTAAGAGGCTTTTAAGAGATTATAAAATGTTGTTGAGTATTTTAAGGAAATACTTGAAATAAAAATGCCTTTTTTGCTGTCAAATTGGATGTTTCTAGAATCTTACAAAATGCTGAGTGTTTTGAGCGCTCATGGATATGAATTTAGCAAAAATCGCTACAATTTCACATAAAACATTGAAAAATCTCGCAAAATGTATGGCAAAAATGAGTCGCAATTCATCAAATATGATGATTTATGTGAATATCACCATCGTGTGCAAAAAAAGGTGACTATGTGCTTACTTTTGTATGTTTCACCAGGAATATAACGAATAGGATCGTTAATAACACGCAATCTAAATCGTCCATCGGGTGGTGACTTGTTACTTCCAGTTCCATCCGGTATGCGAGCACATTTCGATGGATTTGATGATGATAAATCAGCAATTGCAATGAGTAGAATTATTAAAATTTGTATTTTCATTATGACTTTATAAAATTATGTCTGTATTTTATTTTCAAATAGCATAATCAGAACGGAGCGATCATTAATCATCAAAATTGCGTTTTTTATTAAAAACAATAAATAAATTTTATTTAATTTTGTAGTCACTTGTTTTCTAAATCACTTTTTTTTCCACAATTTTTCGGTTTAATTTCCACCAAGTCGTTGTGCGCGCGCGAATAATATATTTTGATAATCGTTGTTACGTGTTTATTTATTTTTACACTGACAATATTTTTTTTATATTAAATATCACAAACACTTATTAAGTAATAAATCATCAACAACAAACGGAGTAGATTGAAGGAATAATGACTTTTTGCGTCCGATCAGTAAGGCACGATAGAGCGAAATAAAGATGATATTTTTTGCAATTTGAGTATATTTAATCTCAAAAAATGATCACGATGTGAGAGGATCTCTCCTTTAAATGTAAACAACATCGCCATTCCATTAAGTTACAACGGAATTCTTTTCTCAATTTTTTTTTTTCATCTTTTTCTCGTCGAGAAAATGCAAAAAATTTCATATTGAAGGAGACATCTCGAACTCGTGTTCACACGCATTGACATTTATGTTCAATGACATTCAAATAACTTCATGTTAACGAGGTCATGATCAGCTATGACCTTATGCTTCTTGCTGGTCGGTCAATTTAGAGACTCTGGCAGTGCGCCAACTACTCTATGTCTAGCACTCAAAAATGTTTTTTCATTTTGTGTGATCTTGAAAATTGAGAAGAAAACAACAAAATTTTATGCTTTGATATTTATGTGGGAAAATTTTGTGCTTCCTTTATATTGCTCATAGAATATATAACATCCTACAACTGCTTTTTATTTTCTCATCATCATCTTTCATTCTTATTCTTACTGATTTTTTTTTTTGGTATAATAAAGTTTTATCTTCATTCATAAATTTTATGCAAAAGCAAATATTATCTTCTCTACAGTATGTTCGTGACCCGAGTGACATGATGCGACAAATCGCATTTTTCGACGTAAATTTGGATCAAAATCAGCTGTCATGGTGCCATTAGAGCTACTTTGAATCTTATCTTGAATATTCCAACCCACGGCAACGAATCAGTACTCAAGAATTGCGTTGTCTAAACTTGGTGTCGTCATAATTTTTTGGAAATCCCATGAACCACATGCCGTGGTCCGGCAACTTACCCTCAAGGTGCACCGTGGCACAAAAAAGTTTGGACACTACTGTTCTAGAGAATATGTTATGCTGTTCATTTGAAGCAACATATGTACTCTAAATTGAATTTTGCTGAAGTATTTAACTGTGTGGGTTGTCAATTTGGCAACTTTTTGGTTACATTATCCATTCCAAGAAATATTTTTTACTCTTTTTCTGAGAAATTAGTAGTTGAGGACGAAGATATCATTCTAATCTAAGGATTTTGGACATTCGAAGTGAATGACAGCTAAGTGCGACAGAGTCTTAGTTGCTTTGAAAGATGACTTAATTGTAGGGTTCTATATGACTCTGTCCAGCTTTGAAGAGTGCTAATTTGAGTCATTTAGTGAGGAGCAGTCGAACTGGACTCTCGTATCCTCAGGACACTTTAATCCAGCAAGTCACCATTCTTTAAAACAAACTCCATGAGCTTTTATGATCAATAAACACTTTTGAATACAAATAAAGCCTTAAAACAACCCAACAGCAATCCTATATCTGATACAGACTTCAGCCTTGAGGGAGTAAATAAAAACATTAATCGTGTGTGAATGTTGATTCCTGTATGATTTATATGTTTAATAATAATATTAATTTGTTTGATAGACATATTTATCATGTGAGAATTTATGTGATTAGAACTAAATAAATATCACATGGACAAAGTTAACACCCTGATTGCCTCTATTGATTTCTACTAAAATATTTACGTTCTATTTAATCGTTATGTCGCATGAGAAAATTATAATAATATTGTATTTTATGATCTGTTAATCAATTTGCTTCCCAGACTACCAATCAATTTCAATTAAGTTTTAATTGATATTCGAGTAAACACGATCTGAATTCATGAGCTACACAAAATTAAAAATTAATTCGCAATGGTGAGCTGAAATTGCTTTTAATTGCAAATGAAACTCTGTGTTTATGTGTTTATTTCATATTAATAAGGAGTCTGAGCTGTGAGGTCATTTACATTTATTTTTTTATACTTTATCCTAAATATATTGATTTAATCTGAGGATTATGAAATCATGAGACACTTCTGACATGAATATGTGAATTTATTCACAACATATCGGTTAAAGAATAATGAAATAAATATTGAAAAATTTATCACTATAAAAATTATTCATGTCACGTATATGAAGTGTTATTTTCTGCATTATGTTACTAATATAAGAATTATGTTTCCACTTTTTGTTCCTTTTGTCTCGTCCTCGGTCTTCGTACTCTATCTTTATCTGTATCTCATGCAATGGATATTAAAAGGAACAGAGAAGAATGAAATTATGTTGTTGACATTTCTCTTTCAAAAAGGAGTATGTAGGAAAGGCATTAAGAGATGATTCATTGATAAAATTTATTTTTGCATAAATTCAAGAGATTTCTGTGTGACCTGACACTAGTGGATATTCATTGAAACTTAATAATAGTTCAAGTATGTATCCCATTTCAAAATAGAAAAAGAAATGGACATGAGAAAGTTTTGATGATGTCGGAGTAGAGTTTAAAAGTCTTGAGGAAATGAAATGAGAAACGAGTTATTTAAGGCAATAAAATGATGTGGAATGGGCAGCACATCCTCAAGAATTTTGTCAAGTTCGCAATGAATCGCATGCATTGAAATTCTATTATCACATTTACAATCTTAAGACGCTTACGATAACAAAAAAGTCATAAAATCAGCTTTTATTGCTATTTTAACTGCCATGTGCTTTTCACTCAACTTTTACATCCTCCATCCCTAAATTCTCATGTCTTATGTCTCTACAAACAAAAAATATGTTGATGAGAATTTTTTATGATTAATGTCTATCATCATTATGACATTAATAAGTGCTTGAAATGTAATTTAAAGTGAAAATAACTTTCAACTCTTTTCATAATTTTTGGATGTGAAGAAAAACTTTTATTTGATTTCTTCTTCATACATGAGCTTCAAAGTTGTTCCTCATCATCATTAAAATTCATTTTATTTTACATTATTATATTATTATGGCATCTTTAGTGTAATTTTATTAATTTCAATCATCAATGACTACATTAAACCTACTTTTTATTGCCTTAAAAATATCAAGCACAACTTTATGTCTAAAGATTAATATAATGAGAGAAATTTCATGATTTAGCACAAGTACTTTGATATTCACAGACTTTAAACAATTTATTTTGATGATTTTGCATAAAACTGACTCAGATACACAGCAAAGAGTTTTCATCTCCATTCTGCATTACTTCCTCATTTCTTCCGATTCCAGTTTTTGAATACACAGCAAAAAAAAATTAACCCAAGAGAACTTTTCTCATCATGAAACCACTGGCACTTGGCTGTTGTGGATCAACATTTGCATTATCAACACATCTGCAAATGCAGAGAAATAAATTGAAATGAAATGCAAAGTCTACAAAATTGTGCTACTTACTTTGAACTGCATAAATACTGCATGAAGGGCACTCGATACTTTCCACAAAAGTCAATAAATTTCACATTCTCAATTCGATTATCAAAATACACTCCTGCAAATATATTGAGGTTAATTAATGAGATACAACTCAAATCCATGAGAGAATGAAAGAAGTATGAAGGAAGTCAAAAGGTCAGACATTGAAAATTGATGAGTAATGCTAATTATCAGATGTAGACAACAAAATATTTCAAGGATACTTTCTCACCTTTACAATTAGGATTGACACAACAATTTGCAAAGCTAAGATAATCGATGAGTGTTCTTGGCAATGTCTCAGGACTATAAGGCAATTCAGATATTTTCACAACTCGTGCTGCACTTTCCTTTAGTGTTGTTGGTGTCATTGAGAGATCTGTGAATGCATAATGTTCATAGATATAAGATGGTGGATAAAGTTAAGGATGAAAAACGTACGTTGAACAAATCTGTCGACAAGTGGATTGTCACGAAGTGAAAGTTCTGTCAAATTTCTCAATGATATAAGCTCAGGTGGGAGTGTTCTTATTGCATTTTTGTGTAGTGATAATGTCTTTAGATTATGTAGTCGTGCAATACTCGATGGAATTTTGTCAATTAAATTGTCACATAGATTTAATCCCTGCAATTGTGCTAGATTTCCGATAGTGTCCGGAACTTCTCGTATTTTGTTTGCGCCCATAGAAAGTACTTGCAAACTGGAACCGAGAGACAGTATGAAAAAATAATATAAACAAATGAAAAATGTTAAAGGTTAAAAAAATTAAATCTTATCACAATGACTAGCTATTTATGAACGCACAAATATTTAAAATACAGTAGACATTTACTTTTTCAATTTCCAGATGTCTTTATGAATTGATTGGATGAGATTTCCATTGAGGTATAAATATTTAATTGAGTGTTGCTCGAGAATCTGATTTGGGAATCTCGTCAACATATTTCCACTCAAATTCAATTCACGTAACTGACACAATTTAGATTTTGATGCGAATATTTTAGGTAACGAGTCATTCGTAAGTAGATTATTTTTAGCAATAAATGTGCGTAATGGACACTGCAAGAATACTTCCACATTTAATGTAGCGAGACTATTATTGCTGATATCTAATGTGTGCAAATTTGTGAATTGCAACAGCGATAGTGGCAAACTTGACAGATGATTATTGTATAGTATCACAGTCTCAATTTCAGCATAAGCTGTTTCATTATCAAACAAGTTCAAAAAGCATTCTTCAGCTTTTGATACAGTCAAGCTACGATTCTGATAATCAATGGTATGTGAATCCGATTCGGATGAATCTGACGTATAATGCTCCATTTCACGCGATCACTGCTCCTTCCCAGGACTTGTCCTACTTACTTCTAACCACTTCAACTTCACAAACTTAAATGAGCAAATTAATTTGAATGAGCGACTGAATTATAGAAAATAAAATGACATAGAAACAAAGAGGAGACGGAGAGATTGAGAGACTTCATTCAATTCCTTATCACTTAATTATCAAGTTCTTCTTCTTATTAAAATGAGAATCTGAATGATTCAAGTGAACTTTCAGTCATTTTTCATGGTTTCTTGTTAGAATTTCTTGAATGATTTAAATGACTTTTCAAGTTGAAAACTTAAGGGAAAAAATGGAACCGAGCAGAATTTGCCAATTAATTTTTGATCTAGAATTTAATTATGTTAATTTATTGGACATGAGTTGACTGAGTGACAGTCACAAATTTATAGCATGTCTATATATGTGTGTAGTGCTGTCTAAAATAAATGCTCGACTTTATTTCCATAAAATAATATTCAGTGCTATTATTTTCAAGCATTTATGCAAATGACAATCAAAATTTCCATTTTGTGACAAATTTTAATTTTTATTCATGTTGCACATAAATTTTTCACTTCAATTAGATTTTTTTGTGATGTTTCTGTGGTCAATTTGGTGTGGGTTTGAGGGAAAAATCATGCCACAAATGTGCATATATAATGTGTCGTTTAATTGCACAATTGAATGACAAATGATAATAATGCGCGGCTTCATAATAAAAAATTATTCAATTTTATGCAAATTATGGAAATAAATTTTCAATTTTTCCGAAGTTAATGCATAAATGCACCATAAAATTGACTTTAAAATCCAACTGCAATAAATTAAATCATTAAATTTAATTCTCTAAATGGCAATAAATTAAGGATGCACATTTTATCACTTTCACATATTATAGATGTACAGTACACATACTCACATATTCTATGAAATCTATGTAGCCACCAAAAATATGTTACATCATTATTCATCGGCAAATGTTTGGCGAGAAGCCAGATATTTATTATTATTTGCTATTCACATTTCAATGTAAGGCAAAAATCTATTGAAAAATTAATTAAAAATTCCTACATGAGACGGTAAAAAAAGCTGAAAAATTGGATTTTTATTTGCACATAAATTTAAGCTTTTGATGTCAAAACTTTTCTATAGAATTTAATATTTTTATTCACTTTAAAAAGCATACTTTTACCCCAAATGCATCCAAACAGTTTCGACATTCTTGTCGAAGTTTACTGAATGCCATGATATTTCAAAAATGTTCTTTTTTCTCTTTACAACAGTGATTTTTTATTAAAATTTTCCATTTCAGTTTGTCGCTGAATTAAAATTCTGTCTGCAAACAAAAGAAATAAAAAGAGATTCTCTGTCATTTTCCATTTGTATCTGACGTTTAATTAAAAACTTATTTTGAAGTGTGATTGAAAATAACTTTTCAAAAATAATTTTAATTTTTATTTATAAACTTTTTTTTGTTTTAAGTCGGTCGTCAAGCAATGAATTTTAAGTGGGTATATGAAAAAAATAGGATAGACAATATCTGTGCAAAAGGAGATGGACAGGTTAGTAGCCAGAATTATTTTTGAGAGTAGGAGGTGAGGGAATGTTGGGATATTGTATTCATAACACCTCAAAAATTCAATCTTGATTTCGTTCCATATGAAAAAATTGAGAATTCGGACTTTGGCTTTGAAAGGAGACAAATGCCTCTGCAATGGTACAATGGGTTACTGAGGAGGATTTGAAATTGAAAAATCGAGAAATTGAGGAAAGGTTTTTGGACTTTCATAAAAAATGAACAATTTTATCCAATTTAACCCTCTTACCTATCCCAATGAGTTAAGCTGATGCGGATTAGTTGCTTAGAAGAGCTTCAATTTTAGTTTTATTACCTGAATCTGTCTTTAGACCATGAGAGTGCATATTAAGGAAACTCAAATTTAAACTTGCATGAAGCTAACACTAAATCGCATTCGTTCTTTACTTGGTGCAATAGTTATGCTTTAGTAAGGTTTTAAAAGCAAGACCATTGAGAGGATAACCTGTCCCAAACAGACAATGGGCATACTCACCTAAATGAGCATACATATGAGTATATTCACTCAATATAATTGAGAATGCTCAATTTTGTCAGAATACTCATGAGTATGCTCCTCATCTGCTCGGATGTTTACTCAAAATTCTTAATAATTCATCAAACCTACGTTATTTCAGCTTAGACTCCACTCGATGTTCAGCTAAAAATCCTAATTTAATAAGATAGAGTTCCTAATTGATGAATAGATTTTCAAGCAAATCAATGAAAAATCAAAAAATCTGCTTCAAGTCTGTGCTGACAATGTATGATGTTCGGTAAAAATGTTATTAAATATCAATTCAATCAAATATTTAATTTAGCAGAAGAGAATTATAAATAAATCTGATCAAAATATTAAATCAATTTATCTTTAATTGGACCATTGACTTCTAAAGACTCATTTAAAAGAAATTTTCCTTTTTTCAATGACTAAAAGTCTGACAAGAGTCTATTAAATGATTTCCAGTCAACAAAATTTTCCTGTCCCTTTCTATTAACGAAAGTCTTTTTTTTTTTTTACCTTTCATACAATTTCCACATCGTAGCGTTGTTCCGAAGTAAATTGAGTGTAAATTTGATCAATTCTTTTTGACAACATTTTCCAATTAATTGACATTGAAATTGACAAGAATGGAACAGAGAAAAAAATGTATGAGTGAATTGAAAGGAACGAGAAATGTTCGTTCTTATGTTGGAATTTTGTCGTTTTGAGATTTTTGTATTAAAATTTTTGTCTTCACCTTGTTTGCTTACATAAGAAATTTCTGTATCTTTTAACATTCTTGAAAAAATTAAACCAAAACAACAATGAGCGGAAATTATAAAATCAGAGTTGGGAATTGGACAATGGACACGCCAATAGACTGCAGATTGTCATCTGCCATCGGCAACTGGTCGCTATTGACTGCCGATAGTAGAAGACACAAAATGCCCAAAGCCAGCCATTTCCAACCCTGACTCAAAGATACACAACCGCCACAGGTAGCAGAGTATGCTTTTAGTGTCTGAGTGAAGCATAACCAGAAAAGGAAAAGGAAATTAAAATTTTTTAAGTATATAATGATTCAGTGATACAACAACCGTTGGCATGTTGATATAATATACGGTAAATATTGTCTCTCGATGTAAACACACGTTGTAATTAAAAGAGGATCAAGAGCAGTTTCGTTCCAATTTCGTGACTGAAATAATTATGAGAAATGAGAGATTTTATTTTTTGTTGTGCTTAACCAAAGCAGTGGTGATGGTAACAAGAGCTTCAACTTTTTTTTTGTTTTCCTGTTTATGGCAGCCATAAAAATTCTTTTCATTCAACAGATTATTTTTTTTTTTTTCAAAAACTATGCTGGAAATAATGAAAAAATGTGACAAAAGTTCCTTTCATGTATGATACGATTATACAAATTCTTTTCAAAGCGTTAGCGGTTCTTTTAGAAATCAGGAGTTGTTTGAGTTGATTGTATGAGGAATTTGTTTGAAATTTAGGAATAAAGGAGAAAATTTACGAGTTTATGAAGATGTAGAGCAACATACTCTAGTGAAGGGAGGTTTGGAAATTATTTAAGGCTTTGTGAAGAGGAGGAGGAGGAAAGAGCTTACAATTTCGGTACGGAGTACAGATTGTATTCAGATCATTGAGATACAGAGCTGCACTAGGACAATTCGCGGCTATTAATTGTCACAGTGAGATCAAAGTCACTACCTTGATGACATTATTGCCTGTAGCCTACAAAAGAAGGCTGTGAGCCACTTTTTCACAATAATTAGATACAAAAAAACTAAACAATTCCGCCACCGAGCCACTTCAACTCTAGATGACTCTAGCTGACAATCTAAAGTCTAGCAAGATTTCTAGTTGACTTTTAAAGCAACAGCTCAGATAATTCCCTCCAAAAAAGCTAAATTCCGATGAAAATTTTCCATCAATCTAACAAAAACTGAAAATCACTTTATCATCATAATAGGCAGCTATACAACAACATGCCATTCTTTTTCGCTATGCTTATAAATTTTCTCTCAAAAAATTCCAAAATCAAATGAAGAAAAAACAGATTTTTTCCGAAAATATTTCTCTTTTGACAACAAAAAAAAAATTCCATCATTTTACATTTTCACTGCCTGTGATGAATATAAATTTGTTGTGGAATTTGCTGAAACAAATAGTCTTTATTTGTGACATCAGCCTTAAATTCAAACATGAACATAAATTCCTAATATGTTTTTTTTACACTTACAACAAATGAACGATATAATCTGTAGAAAATCTATGTCAAAAGAGGCTGTATATGTACGTAAGCCTTGAATGTGAATAGAAATAACTGTGGACAACGAGACATTAAACTCAATTATCCTTATCTTATGAAACATCCATTTTCATTATGCTTGACAAGAGATAGATAAAAGGGCTTTTTACATCCAACTATAGAGAATGAATAAAGGAAGAAAGGAACAGAAAAAGAAGAGAAAAAAACTGTCAATTAAAATGAAGATTATCTTTGTGCAGCATAAAAAACATAAGAATATCACTTGCCGTATAATAACACGAGTGTCATCATCATTATTATTGTCATGTCAATGCTATTTAATTTTATGAAAGGTTCATACCCTTTTGGCCTCTTTTTTCTCTTTTATTGAACTCACCCGCTGAGTATTTTACATTATGCAAAATATTCATTTTGATGACTAAAAAAATAATTTATTTATTTTTTTCATACAATCACAAAATATCCTTTTGGCAATAGCACAAAAACTTTTTCGATAAATATGCAAATAAATTACAATAAAAAATATTTTTGAGGATGAAGAAATTGATTGAAAATTAATTAATGTGATATTAACTCTAATTGACATTGATGAGGAAAGGATTGATGTTGAATTTTATGTAAATCACATTTTACTCTATTAAATCAATACATGATACTTTACTGACGGCAAGTTAATAATATCTGAGTTATTTTTAATTAATTTAATGGTTCTGACCTTTTCTACTCAATCAGTGCTATTGAAAATGTTCAGTGTTGTAATTTGACTGGATTGAGAATTTGTATAAAATAGGAATCAAAGTCTAAACTAGAAACATTTTTGGTAGCTTCACATTCGCAACGGAGCATGATTTAATCAGTAATTCGCAGTTATTCTCTACAGTCACACAGACACTATTTTTTGACTTTTCAATGCCTAGTGGCTTTCGTGTGAAACTGATCTCAAATTACATACTGTGACCATCCAAACCTTTTACCTTATATTGAATTCTTTGTATAAGCTGATTAAAGAAATCGGTTGTAGTCTGTTGAAGTCGATCGTAAACATGAATCATCTATAGTCTAATTTTAGGGCTTCCACCCTTTAGACCAGTTGCTTTAGGTAGTCTTTTACTCTATCATTTAACGTGCTTATCCCGGCCAATAGCTCAGACACTAACGTTGTATTTAGCATTATCAGATAATTCCATCATAAGGCATACATTTGACATATCAACAGCATTAAAGTCAGTCTCGCCCTCTTTAATCCACCAATATTCTATGATCATGTCTGCCCTTAACAACTGGCTTAACATCTCTGACACTCATTCTAAATTTTCATTTAAAAACAAACTCAACATGAAGCTTTCAATCTGATTAATATATAGGAATTTGATGAAACAACACGATGAAAAAATCACAAATCATTTTTGACATTTTTGTTCTTCTTTCAAACCATTTTTTTTTTCGTCTCCTACTCTCCATGGCTCATTCATTGTCAGCATTTCGGTACTATAAGCTGAAAAAAAAAAATACTTTTTGAGTCTAAATAAAAGGAATGAAAAAAAAAATAAAAAAAATGCAAATGAAAAGTTTTTATTACGTTTTGTGTTTTTTTGTCCCTAGAGGGTGACATCCAGAACAGAATGGGAGAGAGCAAAAAAGCGTAAATTAAAGAAGAAAATAATTTATTTAACAAAAGAAATAGAGACTTTTTCAACTGGAAAATTGCAATATGTTCCTTGAGAGCCATCAAATAAATTTCTATTTTATTTATAGCTCATTTTGGTTAGATGCGAAATAAAACAAAAAGGGAACACAAAGTGAAAAAAAACTTTTTTTTTTTAAATGTCTGTTCCAGATGTGACTTTTATGTGAAAAAAAGCTGATTGATATAAAACTGTTGTTGCCTGAAAAAATCATTTTTTACAAAATTATTCATGAAAAATAATTTAAATTTCATAGAAGTGAGAAATAAAATCGGATGTAAGTGGCACTATTGTGTACATACTTAAAAATATGCTACAATTGTCTATAGACACAAATACCATAAATCACGATGTGTATGCTTTGGTTTTTGCGGTTCCTGCTTAAAATTCTGAAAACAAATAAAGATTGACTGAATAAAAAGTTTAAATGAATCTATTTTTGTTATAAATTTAATGTTTTGGTGCGGTGCTTTATGCCGTTGGGGGTGATTACAGGAGCAAACAAAATTAAATAGGCTCCGTTACGGCAATTTAAGGTCTTCCGCACGAATACATTTGTTACCACCAAAATAGAAGCCGTCTTCGTTTGGAAGGCAAATGGCAACCAAATAGATGCAGCATGTGTCGATCGGGTTGATTTTTATGAGTCATTCATTAGCATTTTGATATGGATTGAAGCGTAGCTAGCAGAATTTTTTTTAATGAGGATGAAATTTTGAATTTTTTTTATGAAACTTAAACAATTTTAAGTGGAATAGAGAAAATTTTTCATTAAAAACCCTAGAAAATTGAAGATTTTTCCTACAGGGGAAAGAAAATTGACGTTTAAAGCCTCTCGCTGGATACACCCCTGATTGATAGTTCACACCAAATATTTCAATTAATATTTTACATTTATTTGATGTTTAATGATGATTAAATTCCTCGTTCAATTGATGCGTTTAAAATTCAAATGAATGAATCCAATTACGATTTGCTTTGTGCAGTTTTATGTTTTTCATAAATTTATACAATGTAAAATTTGAATATTTTGTGGGCACTAGTTGAAATGTTTACCATTGTGGTATTATCATTGGATAATATAATTACAAAGAAGATATTTGTGTAGTGATAAAATGAAGAGGTAATGTTACCCTAAAGCTTTGTGACACTCAAATTAGAAGATATTTTTGTAAAAACACTAAGTTACAGTTCACTAGAAATGAGAAAATTGAGACATTGCCTTGGGCATAGCCAGAAACTTTTGAATATATTGCATAAATTTAGGGAAATTTTTTGGATTTTTTTAATGAAAAACCAAGCAAATTGACGAATTTTATCTAAAAGGCAATGACAAAGGTCTTGAAATCCCTTCTCTGAACACCCTCCTGCCAATTGCACCCCCTGGACTAAAATTAAAATTCACTGAATCAATTATTTAATTAAAAAAAATTTCAATATTTTAAAATGCCTAAAATAAATTTAAATTCAATGAATTTGAATAAAAACTTTTTGTGCAAAATGAGAGAAAAAGGCCATTAAATCTCATATTTTATGGATGTCATAAGTCATGACCCCACAGGCTTTTAACAAAAAAATGCCAAAAATTCCAATTAAAACATATTTTTCATAGTATTATTTTCCCACAAAAATTCCATACTAAAATTATTCTATCGAAAAATAGCAATAACAATTTTATTAAAAAATTTTCAGAAGGACCCGAAGTTGTGCTTTGTTGGATATAACACCACATTATTCTTGAGAATTTTATAAAGTCTAGATCAGTGGTGGGCAACCTGTGTGCTGCCTAAAATGTTTTGCAATGTCATGAACCGTATGTCGAGTGCGATTTTGTTCAAGGTATACCAACAATGTGTGCCTCAAAAAATAAAAGGTTGCCCAGCACTACCTCAGATTGACTTGAAAATTGTTGAAATTTCAAAAAATTTCCAAATTATCAAATCATACCAATTGAAATTTAAATCACTTAATTTCATTATTTTTGACTTAATAAGTTGCGTATTTCATACAAAATAATCAAATTACCTCATTTACCATAGCACAAAATGCATTTTGTGTTCATTACGTATAATTTGATATGGTTAGCGAGCTGCTAATTAATTCAATTTTAATTTATATAATGTCATATTGATGCCACAAGCAGATTATAATAATGTGTACATTATACCAATATGTTGTGAGCTCTTGGCATCAGTAGTTGTTCTTTATAGCATACATACATATATGTAGTAAATTGCGAGCAATAAGATGAAGAAAGCCTTTTCATCTCAATAGTGGCTTATTTTTCATCCATAAACAGACATTTTTCCGCATCCTCAAGATTATAAATTATATGAAGTAGAAAAGTTTTTGAAGGATATACAAAGAGGAAATATGATTTATATATGATATTCATTAAAAACCAACGGAGAAAATTCTTGAAATAATTCTCATTGTTTTCGAGTCTTTCACAAATGGTCCCGAGGGACATAAATGAAGAAGGATACTGCAGGGAGCTTTTAAGGCTCCGGTAAACCTCTTTATTGATACAAAATGGAAGTTGTCTCTGTTAGGCATTGGTTTATGGGACATTATTGCTACAAAATGGAAGACGCCCCCCTGTGGAAGCCAAATGACGTTCATTTGGCTGCCAATCAGAGGTGACTTCCATTTTGTATCAATAAAAGAGGTTTAGCTGAGCCTTAAATGCTCCGTGGTGCCTTCTGGGGTCGACTTCCACTTTATATCACTAAGAGAGGTTTATAGGAGTCTTAAATGCTCCATGGCAGAGCTTTCTAGAGGCAGCTTCAATTTAATATCAATAAAACAGGTTTTCCGCAGCCTTCTCCATTTATATCACTCGGGAATATCACGAGTGAGCTTAATTACCTCACTCGTCATTCAGAAGCCCCTCATATTTGATGTTGAGATTCACATTCTCCATCCAACGCTTATTAGCATAAGAATTTATTACATTTCCTTA
This sequence comes from Chironomus tepperi, assembly GCF_022539635.2. NCBI lineage: Eukaryota > Metazoa > Arthropoda > Insecta > Diptera > Chironomidae > Chironomus > Chironomus tepperi. The sequence continues at coordinate 616,646 of NW_027226383.1, forward strand.
GTCGTAAACGTTTCATACGTTCCATTGTCAATCCTTTTAGCATACATCTGCTGCTACACACATATATATATATGGAAATTATCATTATTATCTCATCAAATGTTTTCGAGATTTTCATTCGTGCATGACTGTAAGGACGAGAAACATCAAAAACAGAAAAGTAAAATAAATTCAAGACGTTTATCTTAATCCTAAAAATTTTATTATTGTATTCCTTTTTTTATTCCTTTTACTTTCTTATTTTATTTGACGGGGTAAAAGTTTAAAATCATTTTTCCTTCATTTTCCTTTTCCCATTTAACATTAACAGAATTTTCTCAACTTTTCGTTCGTTTCTTAATATCATTTTTTCTACGTTTATTTATGTTATTTCTGGGGTAAAAAGGGACTTTTTTTTTATTTTATTTTCTCATTTACGTTATTTTCTTCTTTTCTTAAACAAAAGGGATATTTATAACGGTAATGACTCCGTCATGTATCTTTACTTTTTTTTTTCTTGTTTACCTTCGTTCTTTGTACGCAATGCTCAAAAAAAAAAAAGAAATTATATGCTCATTAATTGTAATTAAAATTTTCCACAAGGCATGGCATGACTTCACAACGCCTTTCTTCCAATCGTTCCGTACATAAGTGCGGTTGTGGATGATTAAGGACTGCTCGCGTTCTTATCTGAACAGCTGAATCGCCACAAGTTTTTGAGCATGGTGACCATGCTGACCATTTTGAATAGGTACATGAATTTGGATTATTGTTTGAGCTTTCCATTGATGTTGATTCAATTTTGTGCAATTCACAATTAACTTGACAACTTTCCAATCGTAACATTCGTTTGGGACACGGTTTGCCGCCGTTTCGGGGATGTTTCTGTTGGTTGAATGACAAACAAATCCTTAAAAAATAATGACAAAAAAGGTTTTTATGAATGCTTACCAGAATTATTCTCGATTTCCATCGATATCCATCACCACATGTAGCATTGCAGTCTTCTCGTTTCCAATGTGAAACCTCACAATCGATTTTCTCATTGAGTGCGTTCTGTCCAACATTTGATGATGATGAAGATTTGACAAGTGTCTGTGAATATGACTGCAATTTGTTACCGACATTTCTTCCTGTCATGAGATGATTAAAAGCGAAAGAAAAATATATATCAGCATTAATACAAACATTATTATGTGATATATACATGAACACATACTTGGCGAACAAATCTGCTGACATTGCTCCTTCGACTCAAAGTTATTTTTATTGCCATGACAACCACTATATGGAAATGCTGCACAATCTTGTAAATTTTTATCATAATACCATCTGTTCTCAACATGACTTCGACAAGCTCCAGGTTTCGGATCAAGAAGACAAAAAGCTACATTTAGATTTTTTTTTTTTTTTGCGGATGAAAATGAAGAGAAGTATGATGAAAGAGAGAATAAGTTAGAATAATTTTGGTGGTGTGTGGTATAAGGCGCATTTTTTGATGTGAATTGTTTTAGGGAATGAGCAGTCAAGTACAGCTTATTCGGTAGGTTTAAATTTGAGAGCAAAAGACTTAATTTTGTAGTTAAACATCATTAAAAGCATCATTTTAGTCAGTTTTCAGTGAAATCTTGGTATAAGTAAACCTTAGAGCCTACTTGAGGTACCAGCAACTGGTAAATTTGCTCTAGAAACACAACAGAGTAGAACTAGGCTGCTAAATCCCTAATTATTGATTTGACATTTCATGAGAAGTTACACAAGTGTCCAGTTTACAGCCAGACACATTGTCGAGTAATCGAACCCTGCCTCACTTTGGACACAACATCACAAACAGACAAACCAACCACAACATCTCAATTCACCCCCAAAAAATGCGCTAAAGAAGAAAATGATAAAGTTTTTATTTTTTTTTCTCCAATAAAGTTTTTCTTCATCTTACGAGGCATTCCATAATATTCATGTTCGCATGGTTTATTCCGCATTCCGCAAGCTTGTTTTTGTACAAGCTCTTCATTTATGCACGGATGCTTCGGCGATGAGACACCCAATATCTCTTGATCACTCAATTCCTCATCATCTCGCTCATTTGAATTGTCTGCGTCACTTTCCTCCACATCTCTATCACCATTCTCAATTTCATTGCGGTATTTATTGTTTTTTGAATTAAACTTTTTAAAAAGTTTCATTATTTTATGTACGTGATCATTAGCACTGGAATTTTTATCAATCGGTACACGTACACGCATTCTTTCCCCTAATCCGCATGTTGAAGAGCACGGAGACCATTTACTCCATTCGCTGAGTCTACATCTATAGTCGAGCTTCTGAATAAAAAAAAGTAAAAAGTAATAAAAAGTTATTTATGACGGTAGCAATTAGAGCAACGTAGAGCAGAGACAGGGCTTGAATGAATTTGTGAACAAAAGATTTACTTGAAATTGAGTTAAAAAAACAAACGTTCAATCCCTGCTTCATGAGCGCAACAAAAGTGAATGCTGAAAAACTTTATCAATTAACTGTAATTACCTTTCTCACTTGTGGCTTTTGTTCAACACTGATTTCATCGCCTGAACAGCTTTTTCCCTTACAATCAATGAACTGTTCTAATTCAACGGGATACATTTTCTGGCATTTCTTGTGATTCTTTCTTATTTTATATCGTCTCGTACGACTTCGATGTCCTTTTCCACATGTTGTTGAGCATTCGGTGAATGGTGTCCAATCGGACAGTACACATTCGGGATTTGGATTTTGTTCACCATAATCGTCATCAATGAAATCATCATCGCAATTACCCTTTGTTCCGTAACACTCTTCATGATCTGTGAGCTTCTTCTTGCAATTCTTTTGATAAGCGAGTTGTGGATTAAGGTAATAACGTTGACGAGATCTCCGTCCTTTTCCACACGGGTTATCGCACTTTGACCATTCAGTCCATTTTCCTATTGCACAATCATTTAATGAATCCTGTGATGAAATACTGTCACAATTCTTCTCATATAATCGCTGTCGTGATAGATATAGTCTGGCTAATGGCTTCATCTCTTTATTTTCCTGGTCATAAAATGGTGAACGTGGATCATTTGGATAATTTGGCTTTATTCTTCTTATTGGTTCTTTTGGTATTGTCGGTTGATCAGGTGATATATAAGTTGGTCCGGAATCTGTTCCGGCATCAACAGGATATAAATTTAAAATTTTTTGCTCAATCCACGAGCCATTTGCTAAACAAAGCTCTAATCCGCTTACGCCTACAAACCAGTCGGGTGATGGATATATCATTGACACAAGTGATACGAGATGATGAGAAGCATCGACTCGAAAAACGGCAAATGTTTTTCCTGTTACATTTGGATATGATATTCCACGTGCCTTGATTATCGTTCTGATATGTTCGCTCTGTCAATTTTAAATGGATGTAAAAAAAAGGAAAAATTTCGTTTAAAGTTTCTCTTTTTTTGTGGTTTAGTGAGCAAGAAATATCTGAAAGATAAATAACCTCTTCTTTTAGTTCCCTTTCCAACTGTCTCGTTGAACCATGCTCAGCAACTTCCTTTAATCCCTCGCTATGCAGAGGAAGAAAGAAGCAAAAATGAGATAGATTTAATATCATAAAGCTTAGCACAAAATCCTCAATGTAAATATTTTTTATGAACGAACGTAACGTTCGCCTTTTTTTTTTGTTACCTTGCTGGCTCGCTATAAGTCCAAAATCGATATTCTGTCGTATGTGATGCTCCAATTACATCGCTAAATTTTGTTAGCCAACCATTTGATGGAAAGTCCTTTGGGTGTGTATTACGAGACCAAAGACCTTCAAATGTCAATTCATATTTTGCCTCATCACATGCTCGACATTCTTCGAGTATTAATGGCTGTGAATCACCTGAATCTGTATTATCTTCACACAATGTTTTACTTAATGTTCCTTCATCCATATACCATACGTCACGATGCTCTATCACAGTTGCTTTAAATACAACACATCCGCTATTTTTAGACGGTGCAGTCCATGTAATCTATATTCATCATGTAATAATAAGTTATTGTTATGGAGAGGATTAACATGCACTCATGTGAATAAATTGACTTTAGTCGGATGTGCAGCTAGGATGATAGATGAACTCATCCCAAGCTACACAACTGTCTACAGTCCAAGGAAATAGGAACTGGTTGTGATAGGAAAAAAATACCAGAATTTAATTAAAAATAAATCATTACCGGAACATCACTCTTTGCCAATGAGTTGGTGTGCGTGACGATATTGGGACATAAATCTGAAAATTTTGATATGGCATGCGAAATGATATGAAATGTTCCTACACTGTCATCATTTGACTTTGATACTGTTGCTGTTGTCGTTGATAATGTCTTTCCATCAGACGAATCATGCTCGACAGTTATGAAGAAGCCAGTAAATTTATGTGTAAGACCGTGAGATGCACGCAAAATTCCTTCTAAACTTACTGGAATAAGAATTGGAATTTTGAGTTATAAATGAGACATAAAGAACTTCCACAAATTGCCACATTAAAATTAATCTTGTAAAACTTTTGTGGTTTTCTCAACATTTCTGTAGATTAATATTAAGGAACAAGTTTTCTTTTAAAAATGATGTGGCTATGCAATTAAGAACTTACTCGTATAGTTTTCACCCGGTATATATCGTTCCGGATCACCAAGAATTCTCAATTTATAACGACCATCAGCAGGTGATTTATTGACGGTTGAATTTTCCGGTATTCTATCACATTTTGATAAACTGGCATTACATCTCAATAGTTGATAATTTACGATGATAATTAATCCATAGAATATGTTGAACAGAGATATCCGCATGACTCTCGTTTTTTTTTTGGCACGAAATTACATGTTCACAGTTTATTAATTATTCTCCAGAAGTTTATACTTGTAAAGAACTGTCCCGACACCAAATTATGTTCATTTTAAATTCATTTAATCTACTTGAGATTAAAATTGTTGTTGTTGTTCGTGAAAAAGAAAAGTGAAAAAAAAAAGTTTTTTAATAAAATTTATTTTCACATCCAATACCGAAGCCACAATGGATACAATAACAAAACAATGATAATAGTATGGCTGATGATGATGAAAATAGTTCTTAAGCAGACTTTTCTTTAAGAATACGGAAAAAGGATTTAAAAGTTGATAAACTTTTCATGCTTCAATCTGCTTCGTTCACACAGACAACAGTGTAGATAGAGAAATAAAGTTCATCACACACAAAAATATTTTATTCTTGGAACAGATTTTTTTTTTTATTTCTTAAACTTTCTAGCTCTTCATTTTTCACAATATGAATAAGAAGACATACTATAAATTGAATTTTTGTTGGAGAAAAAATTGGCTTTAAAATTTTTTTACCCTTCTTTTTAGCTTTCTGCTTTTATTAAATCGATTTTTAAACAGTTGAATGGTGAGCAAGTGGGAAAATTTGAAAAGGAATGAAGGAGAATTGGAAAGCATTTTTATGTATTTTGAAAAATTTAATGTAATTCACAAAATTCGAATAATTTCCTGGGATATTAACTTAGAGGAATTCAAAGGACAAAAATTCGTTATGGCTAGTTAATGATCAGTCGATGTCTATTTCTAATGTATTTTTGACCAATCTGGATCAATAGTAACTAATTTATTATTAATTTTTCCTCTTAAATCCTCTAAATCAAAAATTGACAAGCTATAATCGGCAATAGAGCTAATATCAGGCGCCATCTGAGGGAGGTTATGGTCAATTGATCTGAACGGCCAGCGAAGTAAGTAAGTAAGTAGTAAATCCTCCGAATAACATCCAAAATTGCCTTAATCAGACAAAATGCCTTTCAAATCACCCTTCATAACTCAAAAACTCAAAAATTTCACGCTTAAACGAATACAATAAAATAGAAAGCAAAGGAAAAAAACCAAGCATCTTTAAAAGCCTTTTATAAAACACAGTAGCAGCTAACGAGTACATGGGAAAAATACATCGGAAGGAATTTTTAATAAAGCTGTTATTCTCTTAAAATATTAGCATTTCAAATTCTTTTCATTTTTTTCCATCCTCTCACTTCCTTCTCCCTTTTTTTCCTCTATTTTTCAAGTGTCTTCAAGGAAACATGTAACGAAGCTAGCGATGAATGAAGTGAGTTTTGATTATAGTCATCGTTTGATGGTTTTAAACGCATTTCTGTTTTTTGTGATTGTTTTGTTTGTAGAATGTACTAAGGAGTCGTCCAATTGTTATGTGATACTCTTGTGGTAGGGGATCAAGATTTTTTTCCAATTTTCCTACGCCTCAAACGATTAACATTTGGTTATAAGGACGATAGGGGATATTTTGCATGACGTAGCTAGTGAACGAGTTCTAATGTCTGTTTGGATTTGTTTAATTATTACGTTCAGGTGCGTTTGGGTATTTTTTGACATGGAGTCAAGTTGGCTCGAGTTGGTTTTTTTTATACAAAATTAGAGTCGAATTCGAGCTCTAAATTGCGTGATTTCTCAGTTTAAAAATCCAGGATTCTGCAATCTTCATTCAGATAGCGAGAATACATAATAATGAACAGTCCCTAAGCGCATCTCCTTGGGTTCATTGGCTTCTAATGTATATTGACTAAGGGGGTATTGTAGGTGTCAAATTGAAGTAGAAAATCACAAAATTGTAATCTTTGAAAGAAATCATTTTTTAAACGATTTATATTGCTGAAAAACAACAAAACACTTTTGAATGGAAGTAGGTGTTGTAATATTCGTAAATATCGAATAAAATGTCAAAAACTCTTGAATTTTTCTCATTTAAAATTTGAATCATTGTTACCATAACCTTTAAACCGAGTGGTTTAATAAAGACTCACAAAAAAAACAAACTATAAATATATATCATGCATTTAAATTAGAAAATTTAAGAAGAACTAGTAACAATAATTTTAGCAAAGCCTATTAAAATTTTATGCATCATTAAGACAAAACATCCAAGACTTTTAGTTAAGCACCATATGTTGTAACTAGGGGTCCGAATGACGGATATCCGTACCGTCCGTTACCGGTAATTACCGGTAATATCCATTACCGTTACCGTTCATTTCTATGGATTATCCAGCGGTAACAGATTTTTAACGAATTTTTTAAAAATTCATAATATTAAGACCGCAGTTTATTTTTTTGTTAAGGGTAAAAAAGTTATTTTTAGACATTTTTAATTTTTTAAAATTTTTAATGCTTATTACTCTTCGCAGTTTTGTTTAAATTTGTTGGAAAGTGTTTTAAAATAACATATTCAGGATATTTCCAAAAGAATTTCGTAAACTTGTCAATTCCAAGATATATAATTTTCAAAGTCAAATGTAATATTTGGTCACATTTTTTCGCAGTGAGCATTGGATATGGAAGTTGGATATATTTTAACTTTTATGCTTACGAAAAAAATTACCAAAATATCATATAAAATGTAAAACGAAATTGAATTTCGGTTAATTTTCAAATTTTTTCTTTTGGAAATTTTTGCATGAAGTCCAATAGTCAAAAGTTATTTGAATCATTTCTATACAAGTAACCTCTAAAATCGTTTACGAGTGGTTTAATAAAGACTCAAAAAATACACAAAACTATAAATAAAAATCATGCATTTAAATTAGAAAATTTAAGAAGAACTAGTACAATAATTTTAGTAATCAGCCTATTAAAATTTTATGCATCATTACCGTCAAAACATTCCAAGACTTTTAGTTAACACCATAAGTTGTAACCATTTGTTTAAGTCTGTTTTGTCAGATGACAAAACATTTATGGTATTTCTATATTATTTTAACATTTTCGTAAACAATAGACAGAGACAAAATGTAAAGCTTAAAAGCTTTGTTATTAAAAATTTTAAAGTGCTGTTCTCCTTTTGAATTAGGGATGAAAAAATTCACTTAATGGCGGAAGTTTTTATGGCATGATGGAAAATTATTTTAAAGCTTTTTTTAGTAGACACAATGAGTAGACTATGTACATGAATATGTATAGATAGGGAGAGCTTAAGGAATGAATAAAGAAGTCGATTGTATTTTTAATTTTTATGGACAAAGTAGAACAAGGAGGACGAAAAAAATTCTCATGTTTTTAGGGAGATAATAAGGAGATTAGAGCGAAAAAAATAGACACATTCGAGTGGAGTTCAAATGAAATCAGCACACAAAAAAAAAAGGCGATAGAAAGAATGAAAAGCAAATTGAGGAAGAAAATAAAAAACTGAAAAGAAGAAAATCTTTACAGGAAATTTGATATTTTCTCTCTTGTGCTGTACTTTTTGTCGTTTTTTTTCTCCTTTCAACTTTGTATTTGCAATTCGAATATCTTTGAAGCACGTTGGGCGATAGAGGAATTTGTGATATTTGAAACATTTTAGCTGTAATTTTGTAGTTTTAAGGAGTTAAAAGTATGATTTTTGACGATCTGATCCAACTGCCACATGGTAGTTCTGACTAATATAGTCAATTGGTTTTCTAGATGACTCTTGAGGTAGACCAGATAGTTCCTGGATTGGATGTGTAGAAAAGGATGTTAAAGTCCTAAACATTTCGAACTGACAGACTTTCTCGAGGATAGAGTCGGCTTTAGGTGTTCTCTCTGCACTGCAATGAACCCACGTATGGTCTGCCAAGGAAGTAAGTAAGTAAAGTCTGGCTCATAATCAATTTTTTCTATAGAAAACCCAAATTGACCTTCAGCTTCTCTAACAAATTAATCACCCAAAAAACAAGATTTAAAAATTGCAGAAAATCTAGCAACAATCCGACTGGACTCTGACCTGAGAGCTAAAGATTGAATTTAATCGCTCACCTTCCAAGCTTAAAATATTTTTTTTAAAAATAAATTTCAAATTTCAAATCCAACAAACTTTCAAATCAATATATACGTTCAGAGTATAGATTTGATTCCCATATACCCCAATCGACTTCAAAAATGCTGTCTAAATTAAGTCTGCAGTTTATCTTAAAATAAACTCCTTTGCAGAGCCTTAATTCAATTTCCCGAAAATTAAACCGGATTTACCAAACAAAATCCGAGTTGATACAACTTAGAAGCCTTCATACAGCCTATGTGGGCATTTATCGAGATTCTAGAGATATGAATCATTACAATAAGCGCTTCTGTTCCTGACTACCACCTACATTCATACTTCTTCAAAACGCTGGCATTCCCAGAACGAACATTCATTGTGCTTTTCTACAGATTAACTTTTTTGTTCGCTCCTCTATCTCGAATATGTCCATTTCAGATTTCATATTTTTTCTCAGTTTTGTTGCTTCATTTTTTTTGTTCTTTTCTGTTCCTTTCACTTTTTTTTCATTATGAAGATATATTGAATTTTTTTTTATCATCATCATTCATTCATAATAAAAATTCCTCTTTTGGTTTTCATAAAATGTCGCAGTGGGAAAATTTAAAATGTTATTTATTATCATTATAGGATATTACGTCTATATATCTATAACTTTTAGCTATATATAGAGCAATTGACATTCACAGGGAACAAAATAAAAATGAAAAACTTTATCGTGAACTCTCAAATTTCAATGATATCAATTTAAGCTTAAATGCAAATTTTTTATTTGCTTTTTCATACTCAACGAAATGAAGAAAAAATGAAAAAGTCGAGAAATTCGAAACAAAAATTTTTATCCGATTTTTTTTTTTCTTTTTTGTTAAAAATTAAAAAGCCTTACTTTTATGTGTGATATCTGAAAATATTTTTGTTTCACAGTTGAACAGTTTTATGAACTTTTTCATTTATTTAACTCTGTGTGCAATTTTGATGTGAAATAAAACTTTAAGTATGCATTCACAAAACACTTATATTATGGGAATATTCGGAAATTACGTAACGCTAAGAATATTACTTTAGGACCCTCACCTGCCCCATCATAATACTTTCTAATTAAATTTTGAACTAAAATTTGCTGTCCTTATCTAAATTCCATACCCTATCTAACCCCCCCACCAATCTCTCCCTCCACCTTCACTCATAATCGCTACGTACTTTACTAACATTCCCTTGTTGTAGTGAAAAATTAAACTTAAATTAGAAGTGATGGTTTTACAAATTTAATTTATTTTACGGAAGTGTATTCTGTGGTGTTTTCAGGAAATTTCTTTAATTGAATTTTGAAATGGAAATTGTTTAAATTATATAAATTATTTAAATTTTTTTAAAATGTTTGTTTTGTGAGTATTAAGGGTCTCTTAAGTGAGTGAAGTAGAAAGGCTCTCTTTTGAGCGACACCAAGCGACATAAATGAAGAAGGCTCCATCGTACTATTAATATGGCTGTCAAATAGAGGCGGCCTTCTATTTGATGTCCATAAACAAACTTTGATGGATCCTTGTAGGAATTGAGACGGAAACTTTGTAGGAAACGGTGTCGAGCTTTGAAAGATTCGCGGTGGATCCTTTTTCATTTGTGTTGCTCGGACTTCAACGACTAAACATTAGAAGCGTAATCAGAAACATTTCTAGATATAGTTTTCCCTTAAGAAATGTCATGAGCATTATGCGAATCCGTGTCATATCGACCACATTCTATATAATGATTGAGAAACTCTAATGAGAATCGAACCCAAAACAGTGATTTAGATATGCGGCCTAATCACCCAGGTCCACATGGCACAGAACAGTGATGAAAGAATGTCAGCTCAACATGCGAACAGACCATTTTATTACAATTAGTAAGTAAATAAGTTACCCGAGAAACACAAGTAAGCTAAAAGTCACACTTCAAGTAAAGTTTAAAAGACAAGAAGTAAGTGATAACAGGCAGTCTGATGTACTGACTCAAGTCATACTTTGTCCGCGCGCAAGCTAGTCTTCAATACATTATCCTATAGTATGTCATAGGAATTACTTGTGATGTAACCTTGAGTTAACTTCAAGGTAACACTAAGTCAACTTCAAGCGTATTTAAAATGATTACTTCAACCTGACCTGCAAGTTAACTTGAAGGCATGACCCACTGCTTTCTTATTCCTGCATGTTCCCATAAAAATGATAAATTAAAAAAAAACACTTAATCTATTAATATACTGTACAATTTGCAATTTCAACTTTATTATCTGTAAATTCATATATAATCTCATTATTAAATACACGTAAATTTGAAAAACATATGTAAAATTAATCCTGTATCACTAAAAAAAAATTATTAAATTACTTAAACAAACTTCTGAAAAATTAAATATTAATTAGAATTTAAAAACTGTAAAAGACTAAATAAAAAACCTAAAGAAACGAAAAACAAAATAGAAATACCTATAGAAATGAAAAAATTATAAAATATTTGATCATTTTAGAAATTCTAAAGGTTAAGTACTTGAAATCAATTTTACTTACCCAATTTATTAATTTTATTTCACTTTGACCTATCAAAACCTATTCACTTCACTTTAAAACTATTAAAACACTTAAACCACTAATTTTTAATTATATAACAACACTTTCACTAAGCACATTTTTACTGTAAACAAATAACTAAAAAAAATTAAAAATTGCAAAAATGTCCTTAAGTGTCTTTTTGTCGAGATTTACTTGAAATGCAAATTGTTACTCCAACTTTACCCAAAAGTATTGTCAGAAGTCAACCCTGAAAGTATTTTTTGTGATGCATAAGAAGAAATCATAAACAGTCATATTTTGTGTCACATATTAGATGTTGTATTAAAGGTAATTTTCATACGCTAGTACTTGAGACATTACTTAAACATAGACTTTCCTCTACTGGTTTCTCGGGTTAGTAAGTAGAATACTTTGCAACAACTCTGAGCATTCTCAATGGTACTAAAATAGTTCTTCATTGTATGTTAGGGATTAAAGTCAATTTCCTACACCAACTTTGACGTTTAATAAATCTTGCAAAAGTTAAGAAAAAATGTTCAAGTTTTGTGAAATTCATACATAATAAAAATGCTCGCTTCGTTGAGCAAAGCTTGATGTTGAAATAAATAGAAGTGCTAATTTAATCTCCACCATGAATAAAGCAGCATTGTTTATGAGAAAATGCTCAATCAACAATTTTTATTTTCAATTCTTCCTCTTCACTTAATTTCAATATTTTCCTCCACTTTTTATTGACTTTTACTTCCTGTTTTTCTTTTATTTATTTATTTTTATTTTTCGCTTAAATTTCACATTTCTCATGATAATACCACAAAGTTATTGTGGTACAAAGAGTCCTTAAACGATGATTGAAATAAATAATGAGATGAATGTGAATAAGTAGGAAATGTGATGGAAATCGAAGGTGGAAATGTATATTTTTTTATATATCACATTAACATCATTCGACTGCACTGAGCAATAAATGGTTTCGTTAGTATTTTCCATTTTTCCATTCTCATATTGCTTCATATGTGATTCCTTTAAGAGTACTTATACCAAGGCAATTTATTTAATGCTTTTGTGATGAGGATGAGATGAGGAAGTTTGAATTTACTTCTCATTGTTGAGGAATATTTGTGCTTTAATAGGCAATATGATGTTTTCAATTAAGGTTCAATGGTACTTTACAAAGCACTTCAAAAAGTAAACTTTTCTCTCATATTTTCCGGCTGTATCGCACTTGAAAAAAAGGAAAGCTTATTTAATAACGATAATAATAATGTAAATTGTAGACATTCATTGTTGATTCTTTTTAACAATTTCAGTACATAAAAGATCGAAAGTATATGAATATTTACTTTTAAAATAAACATATTCATGTTCGGTAAATGGCCTAAAGAATCTATACAATTCAATATCCTTTTTATGCTCAATTCAAGTCTACATAAGTACTTTTTGTTGTTCACACAATACACAAACGAGCCTTGAATTTATTACTTTTTGCAGGTATATATATTTTTTTGTATCGGTAATCTTTAACCCAAGATATATAGATGTGTTCATATAAAAATTCGGTCGTTTTTAACGGTCAAAAATTTGAATTTTTTGTAAACACTAACACTACGAAAGAAAATTGCTAAAATTTATAAAAATTTGATTTGCAAAATTTTCTACTTTTAGATGAGTTTAGTTAGTACAGAAGCATTGTAAATGCTTTATTATTTTTAACTGACTAAATTCAAAAATAATGTATCTTTTGATATTTATTTAAAAATTTTTGTATTCAAATTTACAAAATTTTACAAATATCATTGTTTACATTAGCATACTAAATTCCGTATGGTCGAGTATGGTCGAGTATACTTTGTATGTACACATCTATATATCTTGCTTTAACCCTTGGAATGAATTTGAGTAGTAAGTGGTAAGGATTAAATTAAGGATATTCTTAATAATTCAATAAAAGTAATAATATCAATATAAGTGATTGATATAGACTTAATTGTTTGATTAATCAGTTCAGTAATCACCCACTTGATTAATCCAGCACTATTGCATTATCACTTGATCATATGATTGAAACACTTTCGGTAAGTCCCACTGGACACGTTTGAACTAGTCATCAAATAGACATTAACATGATATAACGTTTTTTTGTCCATTCTGCAAGTTAATCCTTAGTAAGTAATTGTGAGTGAATTTTAAGTGGGATATACAATTATGAACCCTTTACTTATTACATTACAGATTAACGAGCTTTGGATAAACAGTGGAATTCTCGGAATTTACTCATTAACCTTCCCACTGAACGCAATCCTTTATAGCTTTATCTTTATTACAAAATCTTTAATTTCCTTTTTTATAAAATTTTAAATCGTTCCAAAATTTGAATACCAAATCACAAATTCTAAATAAAAGTTTCTCATAATCCAAACATAAAAATGAAATTCTTGATCAATATGCTTCATCGAAATTCAATTAATATTTCAATAAAAAATTTCCAAAAAAATATATTCTAATTTTATTAAAATTTATTAATGAAATTCTATTTTTGGAATTCGGAAAAATTCGAAAGTTTTTGCTTTAAAGCAGTGGTGGGCAACCTTTTTAACATTAAAATGTTCTTTAAATCACTTCGCTGTCCAAACAGAACAGCTGTGATTCATGGTCTCTCTAAGTTGGCGTCTAAAACTGACTCAATCACTGGCTGGTCTTTGCCAATTGCTACACTTTCTCTCAAAAGCCTAAGATGTGCCGTGAAAAATAAAAGATTATCAACCACTGCTCTAACAGCGAACTAGCTAGAGGTCTATAAATAATCTTGAAATCCCATAACTTTCTCATAAGGCATCATGACGACACGAACGATAAGATGATTAACTCATTTGCAGATTTTCTTCATTCATAAAAGCAAAGAAAAAAACATTATGGTAAAGATATTAAAGTTTCTTTTGACGTATATAGAAAGCATATTTATGATAAAGCATAGGAGGCAATAAGCAACAGAAAGATAAGAAGGAAAAAATACATGCTGATTCATGAAAATTCTATGATGAATGAAAATTAAGGTGTTAAGGTACGTAAAATTAAATTTATGAACTTTTTTGCTCATGAATATGAGCTTTTATGTGGAAACATTAATATGTATATATAGAATTATGATAAATTATGTATCAAGGCCTATGCCTTAGTTATTATTATTTTTGATTCTATTATTCCACATGATGGAACTTAATTGCCATGATCTAAGAGAATGAGCAAAAAAATTTTATTGAAAAAGTTTTTTTTTTCACATATTTTATTCTAGTCTACACATTCTACATCATAATAGAATTGCCCAATTGACATCTTTTTTTTATATATTTCCACATTGTGTTATCTCTTCTTAATGGAATTCATTCCTAAATTGAATTTTTTTTTCATCATAAATTCTTTGCGACACACTTCGGAAATCTTTTTTGATTGCAAAACTTTTTAACCTCCTCAACATTTTCTTTATTTTTTTCGGTAGATTGAAAATTTTTATTTTCTTCATTATTTTATTTGTTGAAGCATTCCGACGAATGTGTTTATATGAACTGATAACAGCCAAAGGCTTAAGAAAAGTTAAAAGAAAATTTCATCAATTGTTATTGTTGTTTTATTGCCGAGTTGTATATGATGATTCATAATTTTTATGTTTTTATGGCTTTATGCTTTTTTGTAGAAGCTCGAAGTTGACTTGAATTTTGTATGGCATTTAGACGACTCTGGTCGTCTTTTCTATACGAAATCCAGGCCAAATTCGAAATTTTCTGAGTGTCTTGACGATCCTTTGGGTAAAATTAAACCCAAAGCTCATCCTAACTGGTAAAGAGCATGGTTTCATGGAATAGCAAGATCAGGACGATACCTAAAATCGGTCTCTTTGCCTGTTAGGATTAAAGTCGATTCGGATATTGTATGGACATGAAATTGGATGAAATTCAGCAAATTAAATAGAAATTTTGCATTCAGGAACCAATTTCCCCAAGAACAAACACGAATTACTCGAAAATAAGGCTTAGAATAAGTTGGAATCATGTACAGCTCGGGCTGTATCAACATGTTTACCCAAAATCATGAACCAAACAAACCTACACTTTACAGTTGCTTTTGTTAGCTTAAAGTGTAATCCATCTCTTCCTTGTTTTTTTCTTTTCTTTGAATATTTGATTTTGACAACAAAAAAAGACAACAAAATAAAGGAAAAATAAACTTTTATTCAATTTTCCTCGAGGAAATAAAATACCAAAGATGATGCGTGTGTTTAAAAAAATACATACATATTTCATGAAGACATGTGATCATGTAAATTTTAGGATCTAAGAAAAACAGAAATCATTTTTCATTCTATTTTTTGTGTAAACACCGCAATTCAACTGACATTGATTCAATGGGCTTACGATAGGCTTACAATATTTCCTTGCTATTTTCCATATATTTTCTTTTCCACACATTACATTTCGAGCATAGAACATTATATGGGAAAATAAATGATTTTTCTTTTATTTCAAAAGTCATCAAGGCATAATCATCATTCCTGTTGATGTCGCATGTTTATATCCGCTCTAACTTGTTACATTTATATGATGATAGTCTATGCTCATGAACATATTATTATTATTATTATTATTGTTAGAAAATAATTGGGTCGTAATAAAAATAAATGCACGAATGGAAGAAAATTTTCTGAAGTGGGTTTTTATGGATGAATAAATTTTGCTGTTTGTGCGGAGAATGTTGTGAAGTTGAGTGATTTTTTATATGCATTTTACTTTCGGTTTATGATTTAATTATAATAAGTAAAGTTGTAAAAAAAATTGTGACCCAGCTGATGATTGTCATGGATATTTTTAGATATGGTTTGGAAGGGTTTTCAAATTCCCGGTGATGAAAGATTCTTGCCTAATTCTTGACAGGAGTGAATTATGAGCAAGTAAGTTTATTTGATGACTAATGGCACAGAAAGAATGTCTGTTAGAACCAAAAATGTATGATTTGCACAAACTTTGAGATAAGGACAGCAAGAGAGTCAGATTGAAAGCCTTTTGTAGCATCCTAGGCTCCACGTCAGAGCATGATTCCATTAAGCAAGTAAGGAATAGCACAAAGAGTTATTCCTGAAAGGAAACTTCTGCCAAATTTTTGAGATTTTCCTCGCAGCAATTTGAAATCAATTTTGAAGGAATTTGAAAGACAAAAAATCAAAAACTGCTCTTAAATTCACAGCATTAACAGGATTTCAAATATTTTTCAGCAAATTTCGATTAAAATTAAAGATTTATGATGATAATTTTCAGCCCGAACTCTAAAATTCGACCATTATCATGCAGTTTACCCAAGCTACACATATGGCACCATTTGTGGTTAATAAGAGAGGATGTGGATTCAGTTTGCCGTCTTAAATTGACATCATTAACAAGTGACCCAAATATCAAAATTCTCCAAATTTTCTGCATATTAAAATAATCACAAATCTGTGGTAATCAATGAGTTTGATTCACAAATGTTTTTAATTTTAAAATAAATTAAATATTCAACAATGTATCATTAATCATGTCGATACCATAAATATCAATATTAATTTATGGTTGTTTCAACATATTTAACCAAATATTCAAATATCAATTTACAAATAATGTTGATTAATTTTTAGAATATATCAAAGAATTTTGAGAATCAACATTAAATATTGCAATAAATGTAGTACCTCATTACAATCATAAATGAAGCACTCAGAATATTTTGATAAATTGATTTCTAATATCGATTCAATCATGCATATCCTATCTATCATCAAATATCAAAAATATAAATCATGAGAAATGCAAATGTGAATGCGGAACGAGCAAAAAAAAATATTTTTTTTATGTGATGATAGCAATAAATTTTTTTGCAGTTCAATGGCACATTTTTTTCGTATATATTTTATAGCAGCACAAAAAATATTGGGGATATTTGCAGATTGGGGCAATTTTTTATTTTGTTAGTATTTCCTGCTGATTCGAATGTCCGAATTGACTTTATTTCGTGAGTATTTCAATTTATGAGCACATAATATTGTATATAAATCCTATTAGTTTATTGATTTTACTTTTTTTTTTACAAATGAACAATTTTAATCTTGTTGTCAACAACTGACTCGCTCGCTATTTGCATGAAGCACAAAAATTCAATTTACATGACGGAATTCTATATGAAAAAATGTTAAAAAATTTGTATCAAATATTTTCACTATATGTGCAGTAATTCCCATCTCAGCACTGTACATGAATACTTAATTACAAAAATTTTCAATCTCCTCTACTCATTCCACAACGTTCATATCATATCACAATTTTTTATCACAAGCAATGCTGCATAATTCATTTATTTTAATGCATTTCTATCATTTTGCAGTTTTTTTTTTCATCCACTTTCTCATTTCATTTTATTTCCGGCGTAATATAATTTTTTTTTATATGCATCACTCTAATTTATTGCACGATGTATTCTTTTAAACGCTTTGAAGGATTTATTGCACGATAAGTATCATTGCATCTCTCACTGTAATGCAACGACAACAGAAGAAGCACATAAAAATTATTTTTCATCATCATCTCAGTATCACAAGCAGTTGATAGTATTAATATTAAATTTTTCAAGAGCTTTTCACATTTTTTTTTTAATATTATTTCATTTTATATCAGCATCACCTTCTTTTATAGAACAAGGAAATAACTTCACATGCACTAAAAATGACAACAGAGAGCTTATTTTACACGTCTAACCGTTACAAAAGCAACATTAACAATGAGTTGAAACATTTTTTTTAAGCAGACAGCAAGGATATACTGAATGAGTACGGATTTTCATTTACTCTCAGTTTTCTCTCTGAGAGAGGACGATTTTTCACGTGACTTTTGCTTATATACTTTCATTTCCAGACATAAACATTCATTCATTGTACATAAGCCTCTTCTTTTTTTATTATTTTTGTTCTCTCTTTCTCACTCCTCTCATTCAGTCGTTGTCTCCTGTAGCTTTTTCAGTTCTTCTTCTTCCGTTCTAGCTTCTCTGTTTATAAATAAATATAATCATTCAATGATTTTTGTTTCGCTTGTCATTCAACACATCCAAAAAAAATAAAATAGAATATCTCAAAATTGAAAATGAAATTAGATACAAAATGTCATCCAATTCAACTCCAATAAACTGTCTGTTGTTATTCATTCTATATCAAAGCCAATTTGTATGTTTGAAAGGATGCAGTTTGTTATATCATTATCATTTTGTAGCAGTGCAGTTGCATTAAATTTCAATTTTAAAACAATTTTCGATCTTGTTTCCAGTACTCATAGGAGTTTGTCAAGAGGATAAAAGTTAATTTTAGTTGGAAATTGATATTGAGGGATGTGACGCAGTTTTATTAATGCAGTTCATGATTTTTAGGGGTAAGGGATGGAAAAAAGTGTTAAAATGGCTTCAGAATAGGTTTGATGATTTCATATGGGTCAGTTTTGAAAGGAAACCATGTAATATACTAGTTAACAGGCAATGAGCCACTTTAGCAGACAATGAGCCTTTCTACCATACAATGAGGTACACTAGCAGACAATGTGCCATCCTAGCAGACAATAAGCTTACTCAGAGAGTACAAGTCTTCGTATCATCACACCATGTGAGCTTGTTACCCGATTGGACAACTTGGCATAATTTTTTGTTAATGACAAAGCCTACTCTCGACCAAAGAACTCTAGGAAGATAATTGTTGATAGATACAGTATTGCACTAGGTGGTGGAAATTGGAATCCAGTGATAGAGCCAGTATTTGGCTGGTTTTTCAGTTTTAGCCACCAATTGGAAAGAACATGGATACAATTGATCTGTACGACTAGCAAAGTAAGTTTGTAACCAAGTAAATCAAGTAAGTACAACCATCGAACATGCTTAATTATTCAAAATACCTGATCCTTGCTCCAGATATCAATTTTACCTCTAACCAGAAATTATCCCAAGTAATTTAACAAGGAAGTGAATTTATCAGCAGAACAAATTGTGAGCAACAGCTGCCATCATTTCGATTATTTCGTAGAAAATGACGTCGAATAAAAAAAAAATGTCAGTTGTATCTGAAAATGTGGTAATTGTGATACCATTTAAAGCATCATGTGCTTGGCAGAATACAATTATGGCCAAACAACATCAGATAGATACCTAAAAAATCAGATGTATTTAATGACTGTTTGAACAATTATGTACGGGTTGTTGAAACAATATTGGATTTTAAATGATCTCATAATGGGGCATCTCTCGTGAAAATATATATGTATATATATATCTATAGAAAATTGTATAATGACAGCAATTGTGTTGTTATGTTGTTAAGTCACAGCCCATAGACATTTATTCATTGTATTGTGCAATATCGCAACATAGACATGTGTTCTTTGGGGAAATTCCCATAAAAGTTGAGTGTCATTAAAAGTATCATCATTTTTGTTAACATTTAGTAATATTTTCAATGCCTTTTTATTCTATTGCTAGCTTGAAGGCAGCAATGCTAGACATACGACGGGCACTATTGAACAAAAAGTCAACGTCGTTGCTCCTTTTCGTCTTCTTTTTTTTTTGATGATATAAAAAAATAATGTATTGTGTATTCATGGCAATGACGGGAGAAAAATTCTCACGAGTATAATAATATTTTTCGGTATATTTAAACTCTTAAAGTGATAGAACACACAGCATAACATTGGGGATGTGCCACATTGCGAGTGTGTATTGTTATCGATAAGCGTTCTATGTGAGAATAGAGCATAGAAGCAAATTTAGTTATGAGAAGCATATTGATCCCTATCACGTACGTATATTACGAGCAAATTTAAATGATTAACGATGCCAACAAGCAACAGAGTGTAAAAGTTAAATTATGCAAATTCTCTAAAATACGAGTTACAGAGTGTGAGAAAAAAACAGTATACAGTATAAAGTAGAATGTATGGGAAACAGTTTAGGAATATACATGTACGTGGCAGGAGGAACATCGCGATTCATATCATCATATCATTTATGACATTCTTGTAATAAAATACATTTCAGTTAAACACGTTTATTCCATCAAAATGTTACATTTGGTGCCGTGCTTCCTTGCGGCCTTTGCTACTTCTCTCGTATAAGTATAACAAAAAAAAAGTTTATTTATATTCACACTGAGTGGGATTTGAGTGAACTTTTTTTGTTGAAAATATGTCTGAACAGCCTACATGTGTAGCAGGTTGTAAAGCATATGATGTTTAAAATTCAAGTGAATTCTGTCTGGATTTTATGAAGCTGTCATTGCTTATTTTAAGGCTAAATACTCAATTAGAATAGCATAAATCTATTGATCGATCAAGACACTGACTTCAAGCCGAAGCGACTCTGATTTGGAATCGGATTTTATTTAAAGATGACGTGACTCTGATTGGGTTCCAAATTCAGTTTAGGACTGACGTGGCTCTGAGTAGATGCCAAATATGATTTGATACCAGAGTCACGCTTGCCAGATACCGGATTTTGGATCAATTAACCGACTTGTGTCATTCTCGCAAGTACTAGAACGTGGACTCTTATTAAGTGAATTAATCACTTCTTAAGGAACCGACAAATGGTGTGAATATCCTCAAAGCTCCACAAACCCTTCTCCATACTCAAGTTCGATACTTCTATGTGATATTCACGAGAAACAGCTGAACAAACTTTTATCATAAAGTCGCAATCTTAAAAATTTGTCGTTTTTATATTTTTTTGTCTCACGCCACATACTCCTCTCTACATTTTCACGACGTAATGAATGAATGAATACATGAATGAATAAATGAATGTGAGAGAAATGAGCTTTTTCCGTGATGGTAGTTTATGTGAATGCTCAGCCACCGTAACTGGCTAATAATTTTCTCTTCCTTTTTTTCCTTTTCATTTTGCTTTTTTTTTTTTGAAATGCTCTCAAAGATTATTTCCCATAAGCATTTACTATCTGACCTCAGCTTCTTCTTACATTTCCCCCTTTTTTCACATTATAAAGCTACAGTTTCATTTGCCATTATTGTTGTTGTTGTTATTTTTTTGGTGCACAGCAACATCAATTTACGTGCATTGATGTTGAAACACCATATGTCGCACATTTAACTCTAGTCGAGTAGAAAATAGAGAAAGAAGTTATTTGAAAGAATAAATCTTACGGGAAGTAAGAGCAAGGAACAATGAGACGGAAAAAAAGGCAAAATGACCTTTTCCATGTATTACATATGAAAGTAATTCCCCAAAGTGGTTTGAGGCCATAAATATGATAAACGTTTTTGGCCATTCTTTAATGATATTAACCATATAAAGCAATAAGGCAATAAAAAAAAATCAAATAATTGAAATTCAAACAAGAAGAAAAATTATGAAAAATGTTCAGCATTCATCTATGACAAATGACTACAAATTGCCAGAATAGAGAATATGAGAAAATTAAATTATTGAACTGAAATGCATGTAAAAACTTTCTCATCGACATTGTACAGCATATAAAATATTCATGTTCGGATGAATGAAAAACAGGAATGAGAACATTTGTAGAATTTTTTTTCCTTTTTTTTTCAATTCATGCCATAGGCAAAAGTGTAATAAAATTAATTACGTATTGTACAATTGAAGCCATAATTTAATAGAAAAACAATTAATTGTCCAATATTTGAATTGGAGTTATGCATTTATCATACAAAAACAAAATATGGAATTCATTCAGGGATGACAAGTATGAAATCGAGTGATAATTGAGTGTTGGCGCATATTTTGGGTATACTTTGTAGATGTTACAAATGAGAATTCTTGGTAAGTCTAGATTATGGTCTCGAGGAGCTTTTAGGATCAAGACTTCGTGAGGAAACGGCAAACCACTGTACTCAATAGAACAACAATTTAATAGTGAGATAAAGTGATGGTCTTTGATAGTAAAGTGATGCTAACTGCAAACCGTGACATTGATTTAATAACAGAATCGACAAAAAAAAAAAACAATTTGACACGTTTTCAATTTGAATGTCTAAAAAATCAGCTCAATTTTTGCTTTTTTTAAACAATAGATGTCGAATTTTGACATTGAAATCCTGTGGAAAATTGTAGCTCTATGAAAGATGGAGTGATTTGATGTGGAGTGTCCTTATTCGTTGAAATACTATTCATATAGCTTGAAAAACTCTTATAAATATATTTGTGCTCATCCAAAACTGCAGGTAAGGATTCAAATATGCAGCCCTACAGCCTTGAACGAACTATAAGATGCATCCGAAAATTACAGAACCTAACAGTTAAAGAGCAAGCTTTCGTGATACAAAAAAACCACTATGGTACCTAAAAGCGGCTTGCATGTTGAGGAGACTTTCGCATTTAATATGCAGAATAATTTAGCTCATTTTTGAAATTTTTTCAGCAAATCTCTGCCAATAACTCAAAATTACCTTAATATAAATCACATTTTCTTAACAAAAACTGCTCTAGACAGGGCACAAGAAAGTTCTTCCTAATGAAACTGTCATAGACCACAATAAGGTAGAATATGAATAGATTAAAGCACCCACATATGTACAATTTGGTAAAATTAATTTCTTATTTAAACAAAAGGATGATGTAAATCTAGAGATAAATTCATTGAAATAAATTAAAAAGGATCCTTGAGCTCTTTAGTATACTTCTGGTGCTGTACACACTCTTTTATTCTAAAGTTTTTTATTGTTCAGGATCTTAAGCCTGCAGGGAAATAATGTGAAAGTGCGAAATAATTACAGCCGCAGGAGATTTAGACACACTCTACATAATGCATTGCTTGTCTGCTTGTTATGACAACTTCATGCGCTTCTTTGTATTCAACTTCCCTCCCTCATACCTCCACCTAAAGCCAACACATTCATTCCTATGTACACTGAGATTATAAACTTTATTTTTCCTCTTTATTCACTGAATGCAAAACAAAATGTTGTTTTTTTGTCACACAACAAGAGTCTTGTGTTTGTTTGTATATGTACATTCCAGAAAAAATGTATCTAAGTTGTGCTATTTTGAGCATTTTTCACCTATGCATAGCTTTATAGATTTTAGGGTATTATAATCAAATTTAAAGGTATTTTTATATGAGTTTAATGAAAATATTTTCAATTTGATGAAAAATGCAATATTCATCAAAGTCGACAGGACTGTGAGGCACTTTTTTGGAGTCTGGACTCTAATCCCGAGCGATACAAATGAAGATGGCCTTCACGGAGGTTTAAAGGCTCCGCTAAAGCTCTTTTATTAGCACTAAATGTAAGCCGACTCCTTTTGGCGTCCGTATGATTGCAAAAGTGCTCTAGCGGAGCTTTAAAAGCTCTGTAAACAAACCTTCACCATTTGTGTCGCTCGGGAATGGAGGCAGCTCTACTATGGAGTCCTGCCAACTCTAATATTCATTAGATATCCGTGAATGATTGAATATTTAAAGCAGTGGTAGGCAATAAGTGTGCCGCGACACACCTTACTGGTGAACCTGGATCAAAATCGCACAGTTCATAGCATTTTCAAACATTTTTATCAGCAAACTAGTGTGTCGCAGCGCAAATGTTGCTCATCACTGATGTAGTGTCTAAAAATAACCCCAAAAGTTACCTGGCTACACTCTGAACCACTTCATCATAATAACACACATCAATAAACCCGCATACAAGAATTTCATTTCAAAATCGTACGAAATAGTTCAAAGGAAAAAAAAAACTTTAACCCCACAAATGTAGGAAGACTTTTGATACTTGTTTTATTATTTTGTAATGGTGCAATAATTTTTCCGCAACTGAAACATTCTCTCGTTTCACTTTATAGCGGTTTGTGCATAGTCAGGATTGCAATAATAGCAATGTTACATTCATTTGTGTGCAGTGGATGCCTTTCTGCTGTTTCATTTATGTATGTCTGTATTCCCATATTACAGACAGTTGACATGTTTGAGTAAGTAAGTAAATACAACGATGAAAAATTGTTTGAATATTCAACTCATATGTACGTCATTAATGTGCCCGCAGAGATTTTTTTATTTTTTTTCATTAAAAAAGTTAAAATCGCTGTTTTAAACTTTTTCTTTTTATCGCTGACTGTTAAAAAGTCATCCGCGTTGTCATGATACCACTTAATGCCTTTACAATTGATAAATGTTTGTTGAAATGAGTGCGATGGGAAGAGGAGGAAAAATTCTAATTTCAGGCTTGTGTCGTGGAAAGGAAAAGGAGCAAAGAAAAGAAATAAAAGGCATACAAAAAGTGGACATCAAGTGGGAGGGTCGTATTTTGATCTTAAAAATGAAACTCAAAAAGTGTCAACTCAATAAGATTCATTTCAAAAGATTGTTACTAATTGAATTAAAATTTAATTTAGCAACATTCAGGACGTTGTAAAAAAATAGACGTGGAATAGGATAGCTAGTATAGACGTGGGTACTTGTGACCGACGGAAGCGGATTTCCCCCGAAAAGAGTCATACTTAGCTTCAATACACTTTACACGGATGGACATATGGACAGATAGACGGGCGGAGGGACACACGGTCAAACAGACAGACGGACGAACAGACGAACGAACAGACGGGCGAACAGACGGACGAACAGACGGACGAACAGACGGACGAACAGACGGACGAATAGACGGACGAACAGACCAATAGTCGGACAGACGCACAAAGTACGGACCACAGCACCCTTCCCTTTCAGGATAATGCACTATAAAAAGGAACAGAATGAGTGAAAAAGGGAAGTAAAACATCAATTGAGTTTGTTAAGTTTCTCTCAGTGCCCTTTTCATTCATCTCTTCCCTTTATTACATATTTTTTTGCCTATGTTGTGCCTGTGCCTTCGTAAATGCTGTTGATATATATTTTTTTTTTGTTGGCAATTCTTGTGCCATTTGAAGATAAAGTTTCATTAATTTGATTATATGGCAGCAAACCAGCAACAGTGGTATGAGAGATGAAGAAAAATAAAAGGTCATAAACAAGTTTAACTTATGATGTCATTAAACATCATTATCTCAAATATCCTCCTGAATTCTGAGTGAAATAGAAGCCATGGTTAGAGAACGTCATAAAAGGAAATGTATAGGATATAAAATTATACATCCTGATGGTTATTATCTCATAGAATTATTTTTGCTCTAAAAAATGTGATTTTTTTTCTGTTACTTTCTTATTTTACTTGAGTATACGACATAGAGAGATGTATAAAAAGAGATAAATGAGGAAAAAGCTTCCGTTCCTGCAAAAGCTAGGCTTTCATTATCCTCATCTTTTAAGGATTTACTTCAGCAAAAATAAATGAATTCATTTTGTGTTTTCCTCAATTTACTTTCACACAATATTAAGCAGAGAAAACTGCTTCAATTTATTTTGAGTGCATTTTGGTTTTAATGATAAATCAAATTAAAATTTATCTTACCTTCTTATCCAACTGTATTACATCAGTCTCGATTGAAGAACACAACAAATTGAAGATATTGTAAAATAAATTGGATGGTGGAAAATTTTGCAATGTAAACATTTCAAATGAATATTGTAATCAATGCTTACTGTTGTTTTGAGATTTTAGGATGATTAAAATTACATTTCAATCTATACCGAGTGAGGCAAATGAAGACGGATCAGTCAATGAGCTTTTAAGGCTCAGGTAAACCTAAAGGTTACCTTGGTGGTCAAATGTCAGCCATTTGGATGCCAAACGAAGGTGGCTTCCATCTTATATCAATAAAAGAGGTTTAGCAGAGCCTTCCTCATTTGTGTCGCTCGGGTTTAGCAATTAAAATGCTTTGAAATCTCTCATTTGATTGTCTTTGTTGTAAGAAGACCGAATCTTATGAGATACTGTATAAAATATTGAATATTTGTGAATATTTAAAGCAACTTTAATAAACATCTGTAATTATTACAGTTCAGCTATTCCTTCCAAGAAACATCAACTCCAACAAATCTTTCAATCCTCTTTGGCCTCCCCTAAAATGTTTAACTTTGGTCGATCTGGATAGCAATCCAATAAAAAGACAACGCAATGTCAATTAGATTCATTTGATATTTGGAATCGTATTTACAGCTTTACATTTCCAATTTTAATTAATTTGAAATTCAATCCTCAGCTCTTGTTTCGACATTAAATTTCTCAAATTAGTTATTGGGTATACAATGGAATAATGTTCCAATTCATCTGTAAATGCATCTTTCATGTGGCATTTAATACCAAAAATCAAAATTCATCAAGCTTTATGCTTTAATGAATTTGAACATTCATTCAATTCATGAATTATTATTGTACATACATTTCCCAAAAAATTTCTATTGACTCAATTTTGATTGAACATCGATTTTCATTCAATTCATCGACTAAGTAACATCAAATATGGAATCAAAATTTATTCGAACAATGTGACGGAAATAAAGGAATTGAGAGAAAATTTCTCTACTGGTATCAAATTACAATGAGTATGTAGGATTTCATTCTTTTAAATTACCCAGGTAGTTTATGCATCTGTACTGAAAACTGATGATGTGATAGTTTTCAATATTGGCACATGTGTTTTTGGGGTTGTTCATCTGAACTGTGGGATAATCGATATTGATAAGGAATTAAATGTCAGGACTAGATGTTGATGATATTCATGGTGATATTCTGGATAGCAGAAGTCGGTCTAAAATATGACTTCAGGTTGACGTTATCCTGTTTTCTCGATCGGCACACCTCGTCGCCGTGGTGGCAACATTTCAATATGTGTCGATCGGGTCTAGATCATGTCAGAGTCACGACGGCCTGATGCTGGATTTAAGATCGATTAACCGACGTGTGCTTTTCAGGAATGAGTAATGAAATGAATGATTTTGGCTCAAACACTCATCATAAATCCAAAAATCCAGCTTTGCTAAGTCCCTCATGATGATGTATATCTCCTTAAGCCAAATAAAGATGGACATCCTACACATTTATGTTCAAAGTTATAAAAAAGTCTATAAATGCCTTTATGATACGCACCACATGCATGTCTTATCTAATAAAATGTCCATTTTGATAGAAAATGATTCAAGAAATTCATTGAAACGTAAAAAAAGGAAGTAGCATCAATTTTGAAGTGTCGATAAAATAAGATTTTATTATATCTAACTTGATTTTGAAATATTTAAAAGGAAATGTCTTAAATGGAAATGAGGAACAATCATGACAATATTTGTTACCTCCTATTTGCCATATATTTGTACTTCACACTCAGACACTCCATCCTATCTCTATTTTTTCATCTTAAAATTGAAAATGGAAAATGTAGATGAAAAGTTTCACATATGGTACATTTATGTTATACGATGTATAATTTTCAAGTGTGTTTTGATATTACTTATTGAGCATATGGATGCAAAAAGCATTTTCAATTTCATATTAATAAAATACTCTGACATTTGCACAGGTAAAGTTTTCATTTTCAACACTTTTGTTGTTTTTGAAAGCAGAGTTGTTGTGTTGGATGAGAATTTTCATTCGGGTAGGGGACTTGAGATATGCTTAAGGGTTCCAGGAGGTGGATTCGTATTAGTTAAGGTGGATTTTGATAAAATCTGACTCAGTTCAATCAAATCCAACCTGGTCATTTTGAAATGTTGCTACCGCGGCGAGGAGGTTGTATTGTGCCTAGAATCAACTAAGGTATCCCGAAGTCTCGGTCTTGAAAAATTCTCTGACATTTCCCATGACCGGGGTCAAGACCAAAACCGAGACTTCCCAGGTAGTCTCAGTCTTGGTTTCAGTATCAGGACCCCTTAGAATCAAGTGGCAGCCACTTGGCAAAAACTACAAAATTTGACAAGTGGCCCCCGCTTGGTTCTAAGTTTAATCCCCCCTTGATGTGCTTTAATATGCTCCGATTTGATTAGAATACACTGAGTCAAACCGTCACAAGTCTTCAGACCACTCTTAGATGTAGATCATCACACATCTGTCAGTATTTATACATACAAATCCAAATTCCAAAACACCTAACACTGTACTGTATAATATTAATCAAAAAAAGACTTCCAATAAAGCAAATTCTAAAGAAAACATTCATATATGAAGGAACAATACAATGTAATACAAAATCAATATTAACAACACCTATTCAAACTACTCTTAGAACTTTATTTTGGTTCACTCCTTTTTTATTCTTTCCTTTACCTTTCACCTTCCATTTATATTCTTCATTCCTTTTCATTTCATTGTGATGGATATAAATTATATCGAATTAATATTAAGATAGACGAGAGGGTAAAAAGTGAGTGAAAGATAAAGAAAAACTTGTGAGTTATATAAATCGTCATGAATCCATTCCAAAAAATGCTTTTTGTTGGTCATTCAGGAGGTTGTTTAATTAATGGACAGATGATTGAATTTTCAGGCCTACAATTACATTCTCACTTAATTTTATTTATGTTGTATCATTTAAGATTTTCTTTTGTTCTTCAGTTTCATATCTAAGGAGTGAAGTAATAGGTTTATTCTGGAATATGCGTGAATAAAGGTGATAATGATGTTTATTTTGTTATTTGGGTGGCTAGATGTATGTTCTGGAATAGGGCAAATTGGTTAATTGATCAAAATTTTGATCTTAGACTGGCATGACTATACCTAACAGGCAAAGAGACCGCTTATAGGTATCATAATGGTTTTTCTATTACATAAAAGCATGCTCTTTACCTTTTCTGGTCTGACTTGATTCCAGACTCAATTTAAATCCAGGACCATGCCAGTGTCACGCCTGTCTGTTACCAAATTTTGGATTGATTGACTGACTTGCTATATTCAAGATTATGCAGTCAAGATGGTGAGATTTGAGCTATTAAAAATGTAAAAAGTCTTCAAAATTGACAAGAATTAATATTTGATCCAATTTGATGTTTACGAACTAAAAACGCGACTTTACCTCTTAGTTGACATTCATATAGTCACCCACTGCATTCCGTACACCTTAAATCATTATCTTAACCTGCGAAAAGTGGAACAACACCTAAATAATCCCCCCAAATGAGAGAAAAACTTTGATTACATGATGGAAAAAAAGGGTAACTGGATATCCAACAGTAAGAAATGAATTCTGGAAGAACAATGATAAAATATTTATAGTAAAAATAAACTTTTTCTTCATACTACTGCTTAATGGATTTTCTTCTGCATTTTTCCTCGCTTATATTTCACACAACAATTTGTTATTGTTGCTTGTGCATTATTTAAACGAAAAATTTTTATGGAAAATTTCACATTTGAAGCAGTAATTTGTAATACAAAAGGATGAAAAAACTGTTACTGTTGCTGCCTGTGTTGATGTTTGAGAAACTATTACAAAAAAAAATCTTCCTCTGTTGTGCAATAAGCAATAAAAAATAAAAAGTTTCCTCCTTTACTTATTGCATTGCACATTTTAGAATTCAATGACGATAAATTTCCGTTTTTTGCCTCGAAGATAAATTGTAAATGATGTTGATGTTTAATGCTAAATATTTATTCAGTTTACTTTATCTTTTCGAGATATTGATTCATTGAGTAAATGGTAAAACAGGATGAAGAAGTCTTTACTTTTTTATTATTTTTTCAATTTATATTTCGCTGACATAAATCCACTTCAAAGGACTTGCTTAAGGATGAATTTTTTGGTAAATCCTTTGAGTATCTCAGTACCTAAATATGCTTAGAACTGTGGTTTTTTAGATAAAACCTCTTACAGCTGTTTAAACAGAGACATTTGTCGTTGACTACGACAGCATCTTTACAATTCATTAATAATTTGTTTTAATTTCTTATATTGTGTAACGTAAATTTATCATTTGAAATATACACATCAAGATTTACACATCATTATGTAAAATTGTTTTCGATTTATTTTTGGAACATTAAATTTTATGAATTGTTATTAAGAATTACAATAAATTGCAGGAAATTTATTTACAATTAAGTCTTTAATTAAGCTAAACATTTAGCAATGATTTTTAGACAATTTGCTACGTCTGTACTCGTCGACGTCTCGGAATAAAAAGAACGAATGATTTTCAATTCGCGCCCTTTATGCTGAACGAGCGAATTGAAAACCGAAAGGCGAATTCGAATTTGAATTCAAATAAAAACATTTTTAGACAATTGTAAAATTGTCAACGTGCTTTCAAGTGGAAATTAAATCATCGAGGTCTTCAACATCTATCATCAACATCATCATCAGCCATAATAATAAATCATCGTCAGCTACCAAAATCAGCATCTGAAGAAAATTTCTGTAAAGATCAGAAATTTATCATCGTCAAAACATCCAGTGAAGCAAAACACGTGGATAATAGAATTGGACGCGTAAAGACAGAGATAAGCTGACGTGAGTAGTAGTGAATTAGTGGTGATTTAATTAACAAGACCAATACTAACAAATTAAAAAGGAAGTTAGAGTGGAGTGAGGTAGTCAGGAATATACCTCCACTTCCGAACAACATCCAATAGCTGTGCAAGGCAGTTAGCGGGTGGAGTGGATTTTCCACGCTAAGCACTTTTAACCTAATTTCTCAATTTATTCACTGGATCTTATGGTCAAAGATCCAGTGCACTAAACTAACAAAGCACACAGTGCGTAGTTCATAAAGTCCTCTATAGGAGGCATCTATCATACGAAGTCCTGCAAAAGGCATTTAATTAAATTATTTGCACACGTGTCACAAGTAATAGTGCCGTGTGAGTCATAAGGCATAAAGCGCAGTCGTATCAACCGTCACAGTTAGAACGTTCTCAAAGTCGTCGAACCTAAGACGCATTTCAAGTCGTTTATAATAACGCATTAATTCCGTTTAATTGTTAGTTGATAGCAACTGAGATATTGTAAGTAAATTCGCGAATTCTATCGTAGATATTTCTTCAATTAAAAAGTCCTTAAGACATTTAATAATTAATAATTTTAAATCCACATCCATTACTGTAATACAATGGAAGGCGTTAAATCGTGTGGTACACTTGCCGAATTCTTTCTTAAGAAAAAGAATGCTAAGCAAATTTACAGGAAATTTAATCCTGATTGTAGTAGCATAGCTAGCTACATGCTCAAAGCCGCGAAGGTTAAAGAGAACATTAAATGCGGGTCAGATAATGATTGTCATTGGTTCAGCGCACAGGGCGATGAACGTGATAAGTCAGACCTACAGACATATGCCTTATGTGTCTCATGCAATCGTATTTATCATGTACGTTGTACTGGTTTTAACTTCTCAGACATTACTGAAGAAGCTCTTCCGTGGATGTGTAATGTATGTTCGTCTAATCCCATGAACACAGCTGCACAAGCTGTAGTTGATAATGATATCCATCTAGTTCCATTGAAGCAAAGGCTCATGGAATTTTGTAAAACAAAACTAGTAACTACTGGTGCCATTCCAAAAAAGAGCACAGAAGTAGAACATTCAAAAAACGTTCATAATCCAGAATCAGAAAAAATTACTGTTTATGAAATTGTAGATGATACTCAATACGATATTGAGCTAGTCTCACGTGAAGAACTGTTAAGAAAATATAAAGAGCTAAAAGCTCGATATGCTGCCGTTGCCAATGAAAATGAAAGCATGCAACGAACTATATATGAGAACCCTCCTATGAATATACCTCATCCTATATTCACTTCTACTGGCATTGCATCTAATGCTAGAGAAAATCTTCCAGCACCTGTCAATCAGCCTATACCTAGCTTGAATGATAATAGACAGTGTGCAAATCCAATCAAGTCATCGACTTATTCTGATGCAATAATGCAAGCAAATCATCGAGCGATAAGAATCGATGATGAACTTAATCGAAGTAGAGAAATGGGGCAAACATTTTTCTCTAATGTAGGAAATAATATTCAGTCTGTTGCTGGCAACAACAATGCCATACCAACAGTTAGTAGAACTAGTATTATTAATGAATCCAATGCTGTGAGCGGTTCAAATAACGCTTCAAGCATAAATGATTGTTTAGCTGGAATCTCCAATCAAGTAACATTACTTTCTTTAGGAGAAATTCGTAAGAGTTTACCAAAAATAGAAATATTTGATGGTAGACCTGAAAAGTGGCTCGCTTTTCAAAGAGCTGTTGAGCGTACTAGACAAGAAGGGCAATATGATGAGGCAATGATGAGACGAATCATTCGCAAGTCATTGTCTGGTCAAGCCCTAGAACGCGTCGATAATATTTTGGATTTAATTAATCCAGACCAAACTATGCAGTATCTTAAAGACAGCTATGGCAATGCTAACGTAGTAGTTGAGGCCGCGAAACTCAAACTACTAAACGCGAAATTGTCTAAGCCTCTTACACATGCATCTTGTGTAGAGGTGACGACATATATTGCCAGTTATATGGCTGCTTGCTCATATGCTGGTTTAGTAATTACAGACAGTACGTTAGCAGCTAAAATTCATAATCAACTTGAATCTTATCACCAAGAAGCTTACTATAAATTTTTCTATGAAAAACATCCAAACGCGGCCACGCGAATGGAACGTTTGGATGTGCAATTTGATTTCCTTAATCAAATTGCTAAAACCTTACCACTAGGTACCTTCATTAAATCTGAAAATAAAATGAATAAAGCGAAAGGCTTTCAAGTCATGTCGATGAGTTCAGGGCCATCGACATACACGAACACCTCGCAATCATTTAATAATTCGGATTACAAATATGAAATTCGTGATAAGGAAGTAGCTAGATATTTAGGCTATGATATGGCTAAAGTCAATCAATTGCCAAAGAAATGTGAGCTATGTGGGGCAAGAAACCACTTCACATTGGAATGTAAACAATATCGTAGCATGAAAATGGATGAAAAATTTAATGTGGTACGAACTAAAAATTTATGCCATAATTGTTTATTAACAACTTCTCATTCAGCAAGAGATTGTGATATTAAGTCCGGTTGTGGGTATAAGTTTGATCAGAACGCTAGATGTACAGGAAAACATCACGTGACTTTGCATAGAAATGTCAATTATAGATCATATTCTAATAATTCAAATAGAAAACCACAACGAAGAGCTAGTACTAATAATAATGCAGCAAGAGCACATGATAGAATAGCTCAGCAGCAAAACAACAATCAAAATGTTGCTGGGGTAGCAACTGCTGGTATTCAAGCCCAAGTTCAGCAGGCGCAGATACCTGCTGTTCCTGGAGCTCATGCAGCAAACCCAGTAGCATTCAGCATTAATTATCCTCATTTATCTGATGAGCATGTTCAACGACCTTATGTCATTAGTACTATTGCATCTCAAACAACCTCTGCATTTGAAGGTTCACAACGGACAGTCAAATTATTTCGCACAATATTCTATGGCCAAAGCAATAAAGCTTTTGGTTTTGCAATCGGTGATTCAGCTGCAGAAATAACTCTCGTAAAAAGAGAATTAATTGACGACTTAGGTATCTCAGGCGTACCTTGTATCATTAATCTGCAATGGACTGATTCTATTATTAAAAGCACTGAAGCTATTAAAGTAAAATTAGAAATTTCGGGCATTCTCGAAAATAGTGAACGTTTAATTTTAGATGAATGTTACGCTATCAGTAATCTTCTGTTGCCACCTCGTTCATTAAACGTGGATATTCTGAAAAAGAAATTCACTCATCTTAAGAATATTCCATTCGCATCATATAAGGATGCAATTCCAACAATGCTTATTGGCTCACGTCATGCATATGTTTTTGAAGCCATAGAATCGGCAATTCAAGATGGCAATAATAAACCAGTTGCTTTAAAAAGTAAACTGGGATACACGATTTATGGAGGCGCGCCAGAATGCTTCCAAGAATCTTACTCGGTTAACAATCATCAGATAATAGAGGAAGATATCCTCAATTCTCAACGAATATCTAATGAAATGTTAGATAAAGTTTATACACATTCATGCTCAATCGATAGTTTAGGCATTACACCTAAAAAAGTGCATTATACCAAAGATGAGCTAGAAGCCATTAAGTATTTAGATAAAAATATGAAAGTTTTACCAAATGGATCGATTGAAGTACCATTAATTTGGAATTTAATCCAGGATGAAATTCCTAGATTACCAGATAATTATCCTATGGTTTATCAGCGTCAAATAGCGACTGAAAATAAGCTTAAGAAAAATCCCGATCTATTAAAGGAATTTAATAATAATTTCCTACAATTAGTCAATGAGAATTATGTCCGTCCTGCATCTGAACGTGACTTAAAAGCTCATTGGCCTAATGTTAATTATTTACCTATGACTTTAGTTGTAAATCACAACAAAGTGCCAGTCAAAACTCGAAATGTTTATGACGCTTCAGCCAAATATCGTGGTACGTCACTTAATGATAATTTACTAATGGGTCCAAACCTTTTAGTGGATATGCTTAAGCCTCTAATGAGAATGCGTATGCATAAATACGCATTCACAGCCGATGTGAAAAGCATGTTTCATAGAATTATGATAAGTGAACGTGACCAGCAATGCCAAAGAATTCTCTTTAGACAAAATTTGACAGAACCTATGCAAACATACATAATGACTGTTATGTTGTTTGGACCCAAATGTAGTCCATTTGCTTCTCAAATGGTCAAAAATAGGACTGCTCAGAAATGGTTAGAAAAATGCCCTAATGCTGCAGAAGCATTAG
The DNA here is from genome assembly GCF_022539635.2 of Chironomus tepperi. Lineage (NCBI taxonomy): Eukaryota > Metazoa > Arthropoda > Insecta > Diptera > Chironomidae > Chironomus > Chironomus tepperi. Next base: position 651,667 of record NW_027226383.1, read on the forward strand.
AACATTACACGTATATGGACGACATCCTTACAAGTGAACCAACTGTTGAGCAAGCCATAGAAACGGCTAATCAATGCATAGAAATTTTAAATTCAATAAATTGGCATTTAGGGAGCTTTCAAAGCAATAGTATGAAAGTTCTACAAGCATTAAATAAGGATCATGTTAAAGAGGAATTAATTGAAATTATGTCAGAAGAAGAATCGACATATACTACTAAAGTATTAGGAGTTGCATGGAACCCTAAACAAGACGTTTTTGTTTTTAATTTGAACAAAAACGCATTCATTAAACTAGCAACAGATTGTGGATTGAAACCAACCAAACGGGATCAATGTTCAACAATCGCGCGTATCTTTGATGTAATGGGTCTTATTGCACATTGCATTATTAGAGGTAAAATCTTATTACAAAATTCTTGGCGTAATAAGCTGGGTTGGGATGACGAAATCTCAGACTCAGACCATGTCAAATGGCTGCAATGGTTAAAAGACTTAGAAAAAGTCTCTTGTCTTAAAATTCCCAGACTTAGATTTCCTTCTAAAAACTTGTCCGAAGCTGACTTGTTAGAGTTGCACTGTTTCTGTGATGCAGGCAAAGAAGCAATTGCAGCATCAACATATATGGTAGCAACTATTAAGAATTATCGGTATGTTAGCTTCGTAATGGCTAAAGCCAAAGTAGCACCACTGAAAATAAAAACAAAGACAGAAATTTCTGAAATGCCTAGATTGGAGCTTCTTTCGTGTCTTATTGGTACTAGACTTACCCAAACAATTGTAGATCTGCATAAAGACTACAAATTGCTGGTGTATATGTGGTCCGATAGCGAAATAACTCTTAACTGGCTTAAGAATGAAAATATTAAATTGCCTAAATTTGCTATTTCACCTGTCGAAGAAATTCTTGAGCTTACAAATCAAGAACAGTGGAATTATGTTGATAGTAAAAACAATGTTGCAGATTTAGCAACAAAATTTCAAAAGTTTGATTTTGGAGACATTAATTCATCGTGGTTTCAGGGTCCACAATTTTTGAAATTACCTCCTATACATTGGCCAAAGCAAAAGCTTAGAAAGGCAAATAATAATGACATTCTGGTTGGTAATATTAATTTCGAGGCAGTATTAATAAACACCCCAATTAAGTTACCTCCTGTTAATTGTCCTATAGCTAATGATTTTATTATTGACTTGTTAAGCCCTAGCATTTTGGGTAGTTGGTCAAAATTGAAACGAGCTATAGCTCGCGCATTAAAGTTATATTATGATGCTATGATTCCATTATTAAAGTCAAAGAAATGGAATGATCCTGCTATACGTAAACAAATTATGAATTGTGTAAATTTTAATAATTTGTCACCTTTAGATTTAGAAAGAGCAGAACTCTTTATTATTCGACGTATGCAACGTGAAGTTTATCCTAATGAATATGAGAAATTATCTAAAGGTTTACGCATAACCAATACTGAATTGTTACAATTGAATGTCTTCATGGACAACAATGGGGTTATTAGAATTAGTTCGCGTGTGAACGAACCTTTGAGTACTTATGCTCAGAAATTCGCACCGCTTGCCCCCAGGGAAAGTGCCTTAAGTACACTTTTACTTTTCGATTACCATTATAACCATAATCATTTTGGGCTAGAAGCTCAAGTGGCAGACTTGAGATCTAGAGTATGGATGCCTCAAGCTCGTGCAGCTTTGAAAAAAGTGCAGAGATTATGTAACTATTGTGCATATCGCAATCCTAATCCTACCGAGTATAAAATGTCACCATTGCCTAACGTACGAACTGATGCAAATCTTAAGCCATTTGAAGTAACAGGCTTAGATTGCGCCGGTCCTTTCACTGTATTCGCAAAGAATGGCCATGCAAAGAAAACGTGGATATTAATTTTCATTTGTACTACATCTAGATTTGTACAATTACATGTTCTCGATGATTTATCATCTCTTTCGGTCTTTGAAGCAATTATGACTTTGTGGACTAATCATGGTCCTATTAAACAATTCATTTCCGATAATGGTACAAACTTTATCGGTACAGCTAACATCATTCATGCTGATAGTCGTAAAATTGTTGACTTCTTGAGAAAAACTAAGAACGAAATTGAATCGGAATTAGCAATGAAGACCCATGCAGGGTGGGCCTTCATTCCGGTTCAATCGCCATGGTTTGGCGGGTTTTATGAAAGATTAATTCAATCAGTTAAGAAGTCAATTGCATCATCTATTGAAGACAAAAAAGTATCACGTACTGAATTTAATATCGCACTTCAAGAGGCGGCCCATAGAATAAATTGTAGGCCTCTCACGCATAATCCAATTAGTGCGGAAGATGAGGAAGTTCTTACTCCTCATCACTTGGCTAAATATCGGAGTGGTTGGCCAATTTTACAGTCCATCCACGGAATGAAAAACATTCCAGATCCTCTGTCTGATAAGAATCATTACAGACGAGGAAGAATACTAGCGGAAGAAATATCCAAGAAATTTACCTTACAATATCTCCCTATTTTAACTAAAAGAACGAAGTGGTTCAAGGATTCAGAGCCTTTAAAGAAAGGTGATTTAGTACTTGTTATTGATCCTAATACGACTAGAAAAGCTTGGGAACGAGCAAGAATAACGAAAGTTTATTACGCTAAAGATGGCAATGGTAGAGTTGCAGACATACTTATGCCAAACGGTACTGAACGCAAAAAACGCAGTACCAAGCGTCTTGCTAAAATTGAAATTAAGACCTTATGACTAATATTAATGAAATACCTTAATAAGCTTGCAAAAAGTTTATTAAGTCACCGCTCAAAGAGAAAATTCTTTCTATATGACTTGTGCATGACAAGTCATAATCTTAACATTCTCTTTTACTCTTTTTTCACAGACATAATGGGTGTGAAACCAAGCAATATTCCTCCCAAGTCTGTGCATATTCAGCGCTTTCCAACTGCGCCTAGTGACCTGTCCAATTCGTCTCAAATGACTCCTGTAGCATCTTCAGGCGATAGTCTAGCAGCAACGCAATCTGATTATGGATGTCCATATACTATCATGCGCCTCAGCAATATCTCTAGCAGAGTTCCATTAAGAGCAATCCTGCATAAGGTTGCTCCTTTTGCTCCCAATATCATTGGTATTGCTAGATGTGCTGATTACATCAACAAGCGATTAGGACTCTCCGTGTACCTAATCTCAGTCACCAATATAGACTGTGTATTCTTGGAGCATACCTTTATTGACTATCGAGAAGACGGACGTGATCCACAAGCCATGCAGATCGTCGACTACAAGTTTGGACGTGCTCGTATTATGAATACGTCTTATTTATCACGTTTTGAGAATATACCGGCATCAATCGTCATCAAGGGTCTAAAACGACTTAGAACATCGGATAATCAGACATATTATCTAGCTGATGTAATCGGATTTTTTGAATCACATGGTACTATCACGGCAGCTCGTTTGAATTTTGAGGCAAGACATAAGCGCACTCAAAACACAGGATTCGTCACATTCTTGTCACAAGCCAGCGCCAGAATGATTGCAAAGGAGAACGTATTGACCCACATGGACATGTACAACCAGCCTATCACCACTATTATTTCTGACGGAGTACCAGTACTCGTTCGTCAACATAATGCGTTTTTATTACACGCTGGTCTTACTGCATGGTCGAGAGACATTGAAGAAGCCAATGTCCTCATGTATCATCATGCTGCTCCAATGCGACATCCACATTCTGGTGATCCAGATACTCACGCCAAAGACACAGTTGGCAATTGTGGACTTACAGTCATTGTTAATTGTGCTAATCCATCAGGACTTGAGACAGAAGCCCCTTCAAGCGCTGACTCAACTACATGCGTTCTTGAGCTCAAAGGCGCAACAGTTCCATTTGACTTTACTCTGGAAAATAAGTCAGAAGTATTCACGCAGGGTGAAGGTACTTCTGACAATAGTCCAAGTACTTCTGAGACTTCAACTGTTGCAACAATGGCCAGTGATTTGCTTCAACAGCAACCAACAAGGGTAGCTCATAATGGCTCAAAGCGCCGTAAGATTGAAGTGGGAGACCTTATCAACAAACCTCCGCAACCGGTTCCTGCAGACACATCATCCGATGGACAAGTGTTAGTCTTATCGGAGTTCGTCAAGCTGGACAGCGAGTAATCATCATCTTCGTGGGCTCCCGAGAATGTCGTTGACTACGACAGCATCTTTACAATTCATTAATAATTTGTTTTAATTTCTTATATTGTGTAACGTAAATTTATCATTTGAAATATACACATCAAGATTTACACATCATTATGTAAAATTGTTTTCGATTTATTTTTGGAACATTAAATTTTATGAATTGTTATTAAGAATTACAATAAATTGCAGGAAATTTATTTACAATTAAGTCTTTAATTAAGCTAAACATTTAGCAATGATTTATGTACAATTCTTGGCAATTAACTTTCACTTACACATTTAACGGACAATTTTTATTTGAATTCAAATTCGAATTCGCCTTTCGGTTTTCAATTCGCTCGTTCAGCATAAAGGGCGCGAATTGAAAATCATTCGTTCTTTTTATTCCGAGACGTCGACGAGTACAGACGTAGCAAATTGTCTAAAAATCACAAACCTTAATTTCACCGAATAAAATGTACAATTAAGAGATAAATTAACAACATTTTTTGTACTCATCGACAGACATTTTACTTCGTTTTGTTTTGTTGAACTTTTTGGTAATTTTATATACTTTCTGTTTAGATGTTCAATACAGGTACTAACATATATGAAGTTGCTGTGTGGTTTTAGATATAAAATGCATAGATGTAAACGAATATACGGAGAAAAATCTTATTGTGGTTGCTTTGCTGCTGAAGGAACTTTGACAAATAAGTGATGTAGGATCATAAAAAGTAAAGTGTTTTAATTGATTAAGGAAAGTAAAATAATTTAGTTATCTAATCAACATTTTGCTTTGGTTGGCTTTAAGCAAACAGTTTTGAACAGCCTTGAGGACTTGTCCTAAATACTTGACATACTTTCAAATTTCAATTAAATTAAGTGTCAAGTTATCATAAGATGTCATATGATATGAACAATCTATGTTGTATCTATGAAGAAAAATTTTCGAGGCTCAGGTGTGTCCTTTCTCCAGCACACAAGTATGTCGCGGCACACAGTTTGGACAGCAATGATTCTATACCTCGAAAAGTTTGAGAATCCAATATACACAAATTTAAATGTTTTGTTAAGATTATACTAGATCAGACATAAGTATCTAAATCAGAATTTGTCAATTGAACAATTATTCTCGAAATGAGTATGCTCCTCCCGAGTGACTCAATGAGTCAAATCACTTTTTCGCTGTTAAATGAGTCCAAACGCTCATTCATGGTGTCGTCAGGGCTATTTAGTATCTTACCGTTGACAAAACGAAGTAGCAGTGCCCTAGCGAACTCGATGTTCTATTCGGGCATGAAGTTTATAATCCATAACTTCAAGTTCAATGCTTAAATGACTCCTATTTCAAAAGCGGATTTCAATTTAAGTTAATATATTCAATTTATTGGTATTCAGTCTTATTTCTTATGCTTTATTCGCAAAATTTGTTTGAAAGAGATCTCATCTAAAGCATTACAAGAGCCATCGTCATTTTTTAATAAAATTGACTTCTAGGAACTTTTTGGATCAAAAGCTTCCTTCGAACCAAGAGAGGAAGAAAAAAACAATAAATGCTGAGTTTATCAACAGTTTACGCTTTAAGGCATAACGAATATATTTATGATATCATAAGGATCAAATGGATTTTAATACCGCTTCCAATCAGATCCTTTCCGTTCTCTCTTTTTTTACTTCTTCTTCGCTGTATTTTATCATAAAATATCTTAAATTGTATTTTTATTCACTGTATGTATCCACAATTTTTATATCGCTTACGGTATGAGATGGCTGAAGAAATTAATATTTCATGAGCTTGTGTTTATAAATACTGACTGGCATCGGAATGATAGGCTCGATTTCGATTACAAATTCTTATTTTCTGTTCCATTCTTTTGTATAAATCTGTTACTTCCCAAAAATGAGAAAACAAAGGAAAAGAACACGAGGATGTATTTTTTTCCATTTCGATAAAAGAAAAAAGGAAAAAGAACGGAAATTTTTTACATTATTACTTGCCTGTTATTGACTTTGAGGTTTTTATCATTTCTTCTACTTCATACATAATTTATTGTTTACAACAGTTGTATTGAACATGGAAATAAATTTACTTTATTTTTTAAGCACAATAAGACCGAAAAACGAGAAGAAAATTGAGTTTAAAATTAAATAATTTTTCCAGCAATTTCAGTTGTGGTACGTTCAGAGTTGGTGTTTGAGGTGTTTTAGATTTATTTACCATGATCCAAAGCTAGGGCGGCCATCTGCTGTATTTTTGCCGAGATGCTGTTGTACTTTTTTCCCCGTCAAAGCTTAAAAAGGTGTGATTTTCAAGAAATCGAGAATTTAATACAATATTTGGAAGTAAACGGTGTACAGGAGCTCCAAAAGCTATTTGGCCTAAAACAGTGTTGTAATTATGTCAACTTGATGAACAGGCATTTAATTTGTAAATTACGTGTAATCTAACCCGAGAGGACAAAAAAACGTAAAAACCAATCAATTGCAAGTTCAGTTGATTTTTAGTTATGGTGTACAGATCAGTTGTGATCTATGACCTCCCACAGGAGTCGCCTGAAGCTGGCTCTATCGCTGGCTACCACTTGAAAATTTCTGATACCAAGTGCATTGCTATCTCTATCGACAGCTTCCTTCCAAGAGTTCTTTGGGCGTCCACGGGCTCTTTTACCGTCCAGAAAATCAGCTTTTAGACATCAACTAGACATTAATTGACCATTGGCTAGTTCTCACGTGTATTTGTCCAAACGGGTAAGCTCGGTATAGAAACACAGTTGCAGTAAATGGAGACATCCAGTGAAACGATTAACTCAATCTTCCAAAATCTTTATTAAATCAATTTCTTCGAAAGTGGTCCATTTTGACATCAATTATATGTCTATAAAAAAGGATATTCACTCATAAATTCCCTGTAAACACTTGCATCACAAAATATATTCAAAATCCTCATATTTCTCAGTAAAACAACACTGATTGAAATATATGATAAAAAACACAGAATATTTTAAAAGGAAAACAACATCCGAGTTTTTTTGATACATATTTTATTTATTCATTGTTAGTCAAATTGAGCTTACCACAGTGTATCATGGAGAAATGAAAATGAAAATATTTATTTCATGAACTCAAAAAAAATCAAGAAAAAAATTTTGAGTGAGGAAAATAAAAAAATTTCATGCGGTGCTTGCGGTTTATCACTATCAAAATGATATAGCACTGACTTAGTTTGTGAGTGTTGGAGGCAGCATTAGTGAATGAAAACAAGGCTTAACATATTTTCTCCATATTCATCCATAATGATTTTATGCTCATCAATCATAAAAACTGTCAAGGGTCGAATATTCATTACTTTTTCACACGTTTTTAAGGCTTTCTCTCTGTCATCATCATCATAGCAACAGCAATGAATGTGTAACGACACAAGCTAGGGAAGTTTTAATATAACGACAGGAAATTTACTCATCGTAGCATTAACAAAAATTATTTGTAATTAACAGTAATGAAAGCTCTTACGAAAGATTAATACGACGTTGTTATAAATCCCAAGCCATTTGTATATCTTTTTTCTACCTTCCTGTGATACAGCTTGTTGTGCATTTTATGTTGTAGACATTCTTTTTTGTCTAATTAAAAATGGCTTCCAGCATAAAATCCTCGAAATCCGTATATACAGTTTTAAAATTCAACGCTGTTGGCAATGCTGAGATGTGAAAACCATCACAATATATTATGTGACTAGAAATATCACAAAACTAGATACTAAAAATAAATGAGGACGAATTTTTAATTGACCAAAGTAAATCCATCTGAGGTTGCTTGAAAATTAAATTCTTGTCTCATGTTTTTCAATTTAATTTAGATTATCTAATTTATCTTTTCTCGTCCCGAGTGGACAGGCATCTAGTTAAAGACTTGCCATTTACTTGCCTATTAATGGCTGGTTACTTTCCAATAAACTAGCCTATGTAACTAACCGTATCTGAGACTAATGACATTTTTGGAACGTTCCATTTAACTAGACATATGTACAGTACTTATGTATAGTTAATGTCTAGTTAACCATAACCATTTTACGTACATGAAAAAATCAAAATTTGCTTAATAATTTTATATGTGGATATGAAGACATTTGTTAATTTAATTATTTAGGAAAAATCAGAATTACACGCTCGTAGCTGCCATAAAAACATTTTAGCAAGTCACATAGTAACTAACTATTGCACTTTGACAATAGTCGTTAAGTGCACACCATTCATTGTATATAAATGTATTAAATAAATTTCCAGAAAAAAAAATTGCTCTTATAAAAGTGATTTCTGATTGCACTTGTGAAGTATATGGTTTCACACAAATTTCTATTTGTAATTTCTGCTTGCACTTGTGAAGTATATGGTATCACACAAATTTCTCTAGAAATCAACTTTCCATGTGTCAAGTTAAAGTCTCGTTAATGTCTTGTTACGTTGTCGTGTATATTTTTGGCAAAATATATGGCTAGTTGAATGGTGTCTAATAGTAGACATTAACTAGCTGTGTCCACTCGGGCGTTGTTTCTTATTTTTTTCGCTTCTTGTTCTTGTCTTGTTAAAATTGTTTATCTGCTTTAACGTTGTATCATGCTTACTTCAAATTAGCAAGAGGTTAATGAAAAGCAAGAAAAAAATGATGAATTTATCATTTCTTAATACATTAATTAATTTGGTTTTAAATTATCATTTAAGAAGGTAAACAAATCTTTGTGTAATTTTTTTAAGTAGTCATCATGATTTAAGCACTTTTTGTATTGTTTGTACCGAATGACACAAATTGAAGACACCTTTATTTGGCGTCCATATGTTTTTTTTATATCTACAGGCGCTTATGATTTCCATTTGGTGTTTATAAGCGAAGCCAAGAAAACTTCGTTGTGGAGCTTTGTACATTTGTGTCGCTCGGGTATCGTGGAACATATTTTAAGTGAGATGTGAATAAGTTGATTGTCTGAATCGGCTAAAAGATTTTAGAAATTTTTTAACTGAGTTATTTCAATTAAATCTATTTCTTGACTAAATATGCTTGTCAGCAGTCAAATTTTAGGAAACAAAAGTGACTTAAGAGTTCACTTAGCAAGGTGCGGGTCTCGAAAGTTGATATGGAATTTAATCTCCCGGGTTCAAACCTCATAAAATCTATTGATTTTTCGAAGGTCTTTGACTTCTTAAATGAAGCAGTTTAATGACAATAACTAGGAATCAGGCAACGTGAGATTTTAGAGCAGGCTAGATTCGGAAGACATTGGACGATAAAATGAATGAAAATTTGACTCAAAGCTCTTTCTATGCTGTATGCTTTCCATTAGAATGATAAAGACACAAGAGCCTTAAATTCACCTTGAAAGGCTTTTACTGGAACGGACATAAATGCATTATACCGGATATATAGCCTTTGAGTAATTGGAACTAGGCCTAACATGAAAGCTGTTTTTTAAATTCACAAGAATGTTCACTTAGCTTGTGACCTGAAAACGTTGTCACTCTAAATAATCAAATTTTTCTTTATCCATTTACTAAGCACAAATCCCTCTAATCCAGTGCCGCAAAGTAAAAAGCACTACAAAAGCCTTCAGTTCAATTAGATTTTCCTTCGCATTCTGCAAATGAGTTCAATTAAAGTGATGCATTTGATAAAGCTTTTTCTCCGATATAAAATTGAATCATCTACATAGTCTAAATATCAGATTTAATTAAGGAAGATAAAATCCTTTTTCTCCTTTCATTTGCACATTCTATAAAACTATATTTACGGAGTAATGAAGCAGACTGCCAGGTATAATAATGTTTTTTTTTTCCCTCCTCTCATGTTGATTGCTGATGCACATCGTAATTGAGTTGTGCATCAGACATGCTTAAAGCACTTTGATGAACACTGTTGAACGCTTTAATTTGCATGGCTTGTTGCTATAATTTACTCTATAATTGATTTTTAATCCGCTTTCGATTTATGTGACATGAATTTAATTTTAAATCAGAAATTCTATGGAATTAAAAATTTTTATTGACCTTTTAAGCTGTTTGTGTTCAATTCAATATACTTTGGTTATAAATAGAATCATAATCTTCATAAATTACTCTGCGAAAAATCTAATTTGTCTTAAAATTTAATTGAATTTTTCATTTAATTAACTGGCTCGGAAACTGCTGGTGTAATTTAATTAATGAAATCTTTATTGTACTTTGCTTGATGAATGAGATTTGGTGGATTTTGGGGTACTTTTCTTGGTCCACAGTTTAGAAATGTTTCCATTTTCCACACAATTCTTATTCGTACTTAATTTCAATTCACTGGATTACAAAAAAGAAGCTTTAAATTAAACCATAATCATACAATTGTGAGCTTTTTTCCTTCATATTCATTGCTGATGAATGTTCATTTAAACAATTTTCTTGCTTCTTTTTTCCAAGATAACCAAGAAAAAGGGATAAAGTAAAAGGGCAAACGAAGTATGATAAGACATATTTTAATATCTTTTTTAGGTACTTTATTTCTTTTGAAATAAAAATTCACTTCATGTACTTTTAAGTTGAGTTGTAAAGAAATAAACAGAATAAAAAGTATGAAATGTTCTTATGAAATTTCTGTCTTAATATTTAAAATATTTCTGTATGGATTGAGGAATCAGAGCGATTTTTGGAATTCCTTGGTTGACCTTATGTCCGATGTACCTTAGATTAGAGTTTGAAGTCGATTAGATTTTTCCATAAAAATCCGAGTCAACTTCAACCTATAACTTAACAATTGAACCAAAATACATTATAACTTGTTAATGGCAAGGTAATGTTCAATTGATGTATGCCAACTGGCACCGAAAAGACCAAAATGTGGCATGGTTGCAGCATCTTGTCTGTTTGGTGTCAAATTCATGTTGAATCCGAATTTACACCGGCTTGATTCTGGCCTGATGTCGTATTTTAGTCCACTCGGGTCAACAGGACTCCAATAATAAGCCAAAGGATATTTTAAGACTTTTGAAGTTCAGAAATCCGACTCTCAAATTTCTGCTAATTCAGTGTCAGTGTCACATGGACAAAATACACCCAACATCTCCTCTTACTTTAAATAAACATTCAAAAAAGGAATTGAAATAATTCAAAAGTTGGGTTGTTGATAAAACACTGAACAGAAGCAAGTAAACAAGAAAGTTTTTGGAAAGCAGCATAAAAAAGGCAGCAACAAGCACCAGCTGTGGTTTTTTTATATCCAAAAGTTTATTTTTCTGCACGTTTCGGTCAATGCAACTCTATAGAACCGTAATATATTTAAAACAATTTCTTTTGATATCTGCATGAAAACTATATTAGATGGAACGTGCATGCTTGTATACTTACAAAATTTATGCAGTTCTTTTATTTTTATAGTGCTAATTTTTCATATGTGGTTTAGTTTAAAATAATATGAACATTTTACACAGAATTGCACTTTTATTTTCATTTTACTTGAATAATTGAGTTGTTTTATGCTTCATGTTTTCATTGGAATGTTGCTGAATGTTGTTTTTATAATAAATTATGGTATGCACTTGCATAGGTGGTGGAATTTCAAACGTTTAGGAATTGAGTTGAACATGAAATGAATTTCATCCCTAGGAAAGGTGAGAACGAGTCAGCTTGATTCTGAGAATTTCATTTTACTCTTCGAGAGTAACAGTCAGCGATCTTAGTTGCCTACTTCGCAGGTCTTACATGGCTCTTTAGATGTTATCTGAAACTGACTCTATCGATGACTACCGATTGCCAATTTCCAATATCATGAGCAGTTCTGTCACTTTCAGCAGCGTTCTGGATTCTTGAATTGGGAAACATCCTTTTATGATCTTTCTCTCGCACAGATCAGCTGTAATCCATCGCCTCTCTCAGTTACCGTCTAAAACTGTCTTTATCGTTGGCTTCCTTTAGTCGATTGACTCTTTTGCCATCCAAAAAAGACTCAAAGACTGAATTGATGCTCCTTAAAGCTCCTTTTACTACAACACACAAATACCAGAATGCTCTGCATAGATTCCCGTAGATGGTTACTCCAAGCCATTCTTGGAATGCCATACAAGCCAAATGTTACACATAGGAACCGAAACTCCTTCATATAATACAAAATTTCATTGAATTTTCTCAAGTTTTTAAAGAAAAATCTCATAAAACATGAAAATAGGCTTCCAAAAAATTCTGTCACTACCTCCACACACAGCATCAAACAATTTAAGCTAGCAACTTGATATAATCATAATTCAATTTAATAAAACCGAAACCATAAACACGAGATTGAATAATTTGATGAAAAAACAGGAAAAAACTTTGCAATTAATTTAAAAGAATCCATAGCAATGCACACATGAAGGAAGAACTTCCAACTCTTAAAAAGAATCTCATTCATTTCAGTTCCATGATTTCTACATATATTCTTAAAATTTAATCACGTTTTTTGCTTTCTTTTTGCATTTTCAATTTTACCACTTTAAAAATAATGCTTTTTTTTCATCTCCTCCACACATCTTCATGTATATGTTTCTTTTCATCCAACATTCATTTCATTTTACACTTTTTATATGCTGTGCACACAAATTAATTATAACCAAGGGGCGCGTTGATTCAAAGCAATTACTTTCTGGATCAAGAAGTTTCTTTTTACATTTTGTGAGTGCAAAATGTATACATGCAATGCATATTATGTACGACAATCATGAGACATTCATGACAAAAAAAAATATGTACATTATGAGAATGAAAACGTTTCGTTTGAAGTTGGAAACAAACAAAGTTCTTTATCAACTTGAGAGCTTGGTAACGAAGCCACTTAAAAAAGTACCTTCATACGTGTTTCTGTTTTTTCTGAAAAAAAAAAAATCACTTCAGTTCGTTTATAATATGATGCATAATGTAAAACAGGATCAAATCCAATGGGTATGTGAAATGTGAGCTCTGTGTGAATACTTGTTTTACTGAGAAAACATTTTAAAATGATAAAATTTTCAGCTTTTTTTAGACCACGAAACACTAAATTCATTTATTTAATGTAAACTTAGAATCATGGACATTTTGGAATGTAGAAAGTTAGGAAATTATCTTTGGGAAAATCATAGAAAATTGAAGAATTTTGTCGAAAACATGTAGAGTTGACCCTTCAGATTCGCTCCTATATATTTACTAATTTCGCTGGTCGTACAATATCTTCCTTAGATTTCAGCTGAAGCTGGCTCTATCGCTGACTTCCACTTTTCAATTTCCAATACCAAAAGCAGCACTTTCTCTATCAACAGCTTTCTACCAAGAGTTCTTAAATCGCTCTTGACTCTACTTGATATTCCAGAATCCATTCTGTTTTGAGAATGATGCAAAATGGTCTAAATCGATCTTTTTGGTTTCTGATTATTAGAATAAAATATAATATTGGATATTCTTATAGACAGATCGGCACTGCGGCCGACTGTTGCACCATCCCAACTTCAACTTGCCAAAGTCAGTATTGATATGGATTTGCCTTTGGTAATGCTTTGTTTATGCTGAGAAATCTTCAAAACCTTATAAATCTATTCATCCATAAGTCTGGATGTGCCTCTAATTTGCTATGTTTTAAAAATTGAAAAAGATACAAAAAATTAAAGCACAATCTCAATTTTCCTTGAAACCCTTTTTAATTGAGGTTTCCATTTGTGTGCACACATTAAATGTAATTTATGACGTTGTTTATTAAATATAAATAGACTCGGTTACCAATTCTTTGTCCTATTTTTCTCACAACTCTATTCCTGTTGCTACAATGACAGTTTCTTACATTATTATAAATTGTCTCTTTTGTGACGAGGAGGAAATGGAATGAGGAAGTGAAATAAACATGTAAAGTCAAAGTAAGTTTGTATCAGAAAAAAAGTTCATTAATTCCTTCTTTTTTCATCTTTTCCATAAATTTTCATTAAAAAATGTAAGGAAGAAGCTGACATTTTAATTTAAAATTCCTCAAATAGAAGAAAAGAAAGAAAAGTTTTCACTTCCATTTCCCTTTCGATAAATGAGAAAGAATAAAGGTGATGAAAAAATAATATTGTTGCTTCTTTCAACTTTTATTCATCGCAGAAAAAAAAAGATTAGAAAAGGCACTTTCCATCTTCAATTTTAGCTGTCATGACAATTTAATGAACCTTATCAAACATATTAGATTTTTTTTCTATTCTTTAGTGTTTTTACAAGCTTAAGCTTCCATAAAGCGTATTGCTTTGATCGTTCAACATGAATGGCATGCTTTTCATCATCGCTGTTTTCTTTTTCACTTTTTCATTTCCATTTCAGAGGTGGATTAAGGTTAATTGATTGTAATTTGACTTAAATATGTTATTTCTATCAAATTTGCAATTCGAATAGATTGCAAACTGAAATATAAGGTGTCAGTGAGCTTGTAAGTAACTGGTAATACGAGGATTATGACTTCTGTGATCAAAAGTTCTGGATTTTGATTTCAAGGGGCTGGATTTTGTTTTTGATGTTGATAAGCCTCTATTGATCAACTGAGAATTATAAATCATTAAACTTTTGAAAGTTACTCTTGATTTTCTCGTCAGTTCAGCAACAATTAAGATTCAGAACTCGCCATGCTCTTTCTGTGTATTTTTTCAATTCTTTAAATTTTATTTCTGTATTTCATGAATAACAATTCAATTTTTTAGAGACCTTCACAAGACTTACCTTAAATAATCAATTCTACCAAAAGCTTCCAACTCTGACTCTTCAATATTCGCAATCATCTTCATTCATTCTCACACAATCACGCCGATTAATCAAAAGCGACATATTAACAGCAGTAAAGTGTATTAATATCGATGCAACATGAGAAATCGTTCAGTAATTCACAATACACGATTTATTATGAAAATCAATACATCCAAAGTACTTGAATTGATGATGTCAACGTGAAAAAATAAATTTTCAATCATTAAATATCTAGTGCAAGAAATTGACGTAGACAAATTACATTTAGCGTACACAAAAAAAAGGAGTAAAGCATAAAAAATTGATTTCTGAGGATTTCAATTCAATAAATTGATCATGAAAAATCACCGAAAAAAGGTTTCCAAATATTTATTGTTGGCTATATCCACTAACTCTGATGCTGTATTTTGAAATATGCGATAATGCCTGCTTTTAGAAAAATATGTTTACCAACCATCATTACTCACATTCACCGACCTTTCAAGATTACTGATAAGAAAGATTAACAAAAAAAAAAAACTGTTTTTCTGTCGACTTTAATTTTAAGTGTTTTATTTATTCCTTAATGCAAGTGGTGGAAATTTTAATGCCAACAAGTCAATATTCAATATCGAATTGATGTCTTTTAACTTATTTACTGCTTAGCATTAACGATTTGAACGAATTCTGGCTTCAATGAGGCACCGCCGACCAAGAATCCATCAATGTCTGGTTGTGATGCTAATTCACGGCAGTTGGCAGCTGTGACTGAACCACCATATTGAATTCTGACGGCATCAGAGACTTCGGGTGAGACGTTTTCAGTGAACCATTTGCGGAGAGCGGCATGAACTTCTTGGGCTTGTGCTGGTGTTGCTGTCTTTCCTGTGCCAATGGCCCATACTAGAATAAAAGATAATAATTGAATTAACAAGTTGTGATTAATTAATTATAAACAATTAATTTACCTGGTTCATAAGCAACGACGACGTTTGTCCAGTCCTTAACAGCAGCTGCAATAGCCTTTGTTTGACGGAAGCATACAGCTTCAGTTTGACCAGCTTCACGTTCTTGGAGAGTTTCACCAATACAGGCAATGACTTTCAAGCCTTCTGAAAGGGCAAATGCGACTTTTTCGGCAATAAGTTCATCAGATTCGCCGAAAATTTGTCTTCTTTCTGAATGTCCAATGATAACCCAGTCAGCACCAGCATCCTTCAACATTGATGGTGCCAATTCACCGGTGAATGCTCCTGATTTGACCTTGTATGCGTTCTAAATTTGACAATTAGGAGTTGGCATTAATACAAAATGTCTATTTATAGATTCTAGTATTTCATAATTATTACCTGGCCGGCAACTCCGATTGATGCTGGGAGTAAGTCACGAGCAAATGAAATGTAAACAGCTGGACATCCAACAACAACCTAAAGATCCATTAAAGGATACAGAAAAAAACAAAATGTCGATTAATTTTTTTAGTTTGTAGAAAAAATCAATAGATTACATAAAATGAAAAGTAGGACAGTTAATTATATACTTACTTCAACGTTTGGATCTAATGGGCCAGCAGAGAGAACTTTGCATAAATCTGTAATTGAGGCTTTTGTGCCATTCATTTTCCAGTTTCCTCCAACACAAAATTTACGACCCATTTTTACTGCTTTTTTTCAACTGCTAAATAGATAAATTCACGATAAGTTGCTTTGTTGATGTTTTATTAAAGCTTCTCAAGTATATAATTTGAGAATTAGACAGAAATAAGTAGATAAATTAAAATTTTTAACTTACCGGACACTCAAAGAAGAATAAATTTGACCTTTTGAAATTTTCAATGACAGGGGCACGGTTTTACAAAATTGATAATCTTAGTATGTATTTTGAATGAATTCTGACGAATTCTATAGGAACTGTAGATTATAACGCATTAAATTCATTAAATCATTAAATTAAGTTGTTATTTTAATTTTTTTGAATTGTTTACGAATTTAATCCGCGTCACTGAATCAAGTCCACCAAAAAATTGCATAAAATTAGTAAAATTCAAATTTTTTAAACACGTTATCCGAGTTATTTTCTATTTTCATTATTTTAACATGTTGAATAGCTTTATTAAACTATATTAAACCATGATAAGACATTTAAAGTGCTAACATACAAGCTTTTATTAATTAAATAAGACAAAATGCTGTCTAAAAGCCCCAATTTATGAAAAATAATGGTAACAAAATTACATCATCTCGGTTTGTTTACAAAACATTGCACAAAAATATTTTCTATCAATAATTCATAATTATGGATTTTATCTGTGATTATTGCAGTTTAGGATTTAAAGGACGAGGATATTTGATGCGGCACATAGAAGCGAAGCACCAGACGTTTTCCTGCAAAGCTTGCAATGCTCAATTTAGGCAGAAAAGAAATTTATTTAATCATCTTCGTGACCATTTCGAGAAGTACATTTGTGAATATTGTTCGCTTCAGTTTAACTATGACAAGTTACAGCAACACATTGTAACTGTTCATGAGCCACATAAGAGAGAGTATACATATGAATGTAGATTCTGTGAGAGGAAATTCCCCAGTGCAATATTCCGGAATTGTCACGAAAAGGATGTTCATAAAGGAAGAGAAGACAGTGCATTTAAATGTCCTACATGTTCCATCACATTTCTAAAGAAAGATCAATTAAGAGTTCACAATCTCGAGAATCACCACAAAGGATCAATTTTCTTCTGTCCACACAAAGAATGCGACCGATACTTCAAAAATGCTAAATTGCTTAAAATTCACGAACAAGTTCATGGACCAGCTTTACATCAATGTTTGGTAAGCATCATCTTATTAGCTTTTAGGTATATGATAATAAATCATTTTGTATTTCTAGAAATGCGGAAAAAAATTCAAGCAATCATCAAATTACTCGAAGCACAAGAAAAGATGCAAAGGAATGGTTGAATCTAAAGAATTCACTGAAGAAGAATTGGAACAAATGACATTAGTAGCGAAGAATCAATTTGATGCATTAGGTGGTAAAATTAATGCAGATTTAAACTTACATAAAAAGGAAATGTTATTTAATGATGACGATATCGATGAGCAGGAAGTATTGTCTTTAAAGAAGATAGAAAAGGAATTCAGTAAGAACATTCATGACACTAAAGAGAATACGCAAAATGAGAACGTTGATCGTCCTTTAGAAACAATTCTAATCTGTGAAATATGCGCTGTACAATTCGAAAGTAAAAGAGAATTTCGAAAGCATGAAAGGATATGCAAAATCGAAGCAACGGAAAAAATAAAATTATCAAATGAAATTGTCGTTCCCAAATCTATTGAAGTCATCAAATGTCCAGAATTAAATTGCCAACTAACATTCAAAAATCAGATTAATCTAAAGAAGCACATTGCTCACGTTCATCTTAATGAAAGACTCTTTCAGTGTGATAAATGTGCGAAATTCTTCAAAACCAAATACCATTTAAAGCATCACTTAAAAACTCATGGAATTCCACAAAAATGTCCAATTTGTTCGGTGTTCTTACCAAATATTGAAGATCACATTAAAAGGCACGAAAGACCAAAACAAGATCCATTTAAATGTTCACAATGCAGCAGACTGTGCGCTACAAAGCAGGCACTTCAGGAGCATATTCAAAGGATTCACGAAAAAAAGCTTTTAGACAAGATTTATACTTGCACAGTTTGTAATGAAAATTTTATTAGAAATTCAGACCTTCGAAGACATTCATTTTTGCATTATCAAGGGAAAATTTATTCATGTGTTCATCCTGGATGCTCAGAAATGTTTAAAACGAGCTACAAATTACAACTTCATCAAATTGTCCATAGCGAAAATATTGAAAAGTCATTTAAATGTGATATATGTGATAAAAAATATTTACGTCAGACTACTTTGTATAAACATAGGAAGCTGCATCTGAAATGCTAATAAAATTCAAAAACATACAAATCAAGTATAAATAAATTAAGTTTCACTAGGATTCGTTAAAAAATTCAGGTCTGCAACCCTGGAAGAGCTATAAAGTACAGCCGACAACCGCAAGTCTGCGAATCTTAAACGCAGGAATGAGGTATTTTATCGATCAACTTTACTAATAAAACAGATCTGCAAATCATTCCTTTAGAAAATGCGCTTTCTCTTGTTCTGAATGTCCTTTTTAAAAGTTTTCTTTAGAGCTGTTCAATCCGTGATCAGTGATGAAAGACTTCAGAAATTTAGCAAATCTAAAAAATATTAAATTGAATTGATTTTGTAGGTTTGTCACAAATATTAACTATTGTTAGTTAAGTTGAAAGATTTTTCACGTAATTATGTTTAATTTGTTAGAAATTGAGCTTCAACATTAAAAATTCCATACAAAAATTAACGAACATTTTGAAAAGTTCTTCGTGGTGAGTAAAAAAGAGCTTTTTAGCACTAAATTCAAAAAATATTCGTTAACGTAGAAAACATTCTAGACACAAAGTAGAAAATTATTTTGAGTTATTTACTCCAAGATTTAGCAAAGCTTAAAGTTTAATCTGATTCCTTAATTTTAAATATTCTCTGTAGCTTCTTTAATAAATCTTCAAAGATCAAGACGACCTTCAATAAACTTTATGAAATCTATTTAATCACAAACTAACCCGGAAAGCAACCAATTTCAAGAAATAGTAAACAAATAACTCTTAATACCAACTACTAACTAAATATTCTTCCAAAAATTTATCGATAAAAGATCAAAAGATAAACAAAAGACCTTGAAACAACCAAAAAAAAGCCCAAAACAACAAGAAGGAATCTCATAAACACTTTTTCAAAGAAATAACAAAAAAACTTGTCATGAACATAAAAGAAAGCTAAAAAGCAAAGAATATCTCTTTAAGATAAGCGTTATTGCTACATCGTACAGATTTAATAGATTTTGAATAATAATAACATCCAATATCATCATTATTATCTAACTTTAAGTTAAAGCTCATAAGTATTCATTCATTCATATAAAAATATTTCTTATTTGTTCGGCTTTTAGCTTAGAATTAATGAGCAGATGGTGGAGTGATTTTGGATTGTCGGAGCGGGTCCAGAAGACTAATCTTGGTAAATCAGATTAGCTATTTTAGTATGGTCCAAACTGCGGATTGCGTCAATTTTTGGAAATATCATGAACCGCATGCATTGTGCGGATTTGGTCAAGGCTTACCTCCAAGGTGTACTGTGGGAAAGGTATGTTTGGACAATATTGATTTTTTGGACAAACCAAGACGCAAATTCTGGGTTCAATCAAGAATTAGATCTGCAGTTTTGAGTTGTACCTTATAGTTCGTCCAAAGATGCAGACCAGCAATTATGGACTAATCTACATAAACTCACTTGAACAGGGAAGTTACTTACGACATTAGGTCACTAATTGGCAAGCGGTAGCCAGCGATAGAGCCAGTTCAGGAACCGACTGGATAGGCCATAGATCACACTTGATCTGTACCTCCAGCGAAGTAAGTAAGTATATCTACACTACTGTATAGTTCAAAAACCGTTAAAATTCGCTCCAAACCACAACCTTCTAAATGACTCATCTCGAACTAATTCTACTGAATTTTTCTCATTGTGAAAGGAAATTTCAAGACACATCAAACACACAAAAGAGAAAAGGAAAATGTTTTTTTGAAAGGAATATTCTTCTTTTTTTTTCTAGGGCATAAAAAGAGCTCAGACGGAAAAAATGAGCGATGATAAAAGAATTCAACGAACGACATAAACTTTTTTTTTATCTTTTTTCTCTTTTTGCTTCTTCTTTTCTGCCTCTGTCTCATCATATACGTACATAATATTTGCTATGATGAAAAAAAAAAGCAAAAAAATCTTTATCACAGATAATTTTACGTTGTCATAATGGGACACATAAAAATTCCCAAATTCCATTGACAAGATGCTATGTGCTGTTCGAATTACGAGAAAATGAGATGGCAGAAAAAAAAATTTGCATTTAATTAAGAGAAAATTATGTCAATAATAACAAACCATGTGATGGCAGGTAAAAAATATTCGCACGTTTCAGTGGAGAGAAAAAATGGAAATTTTTTTGCAAGTTTGAAAGTTTTTTGGGGAAGCTTGAGGAAAATGGGTTGGCACAATATCGTCATCATGCATACAATATATTCTTGGAACCCTTATTTTGGAGCAATTATGGAAATCTTCATTCAAAGTTTGTTGGAATTGGTAATTGGCAAGGAAAAGCCAGCGATAGAACCAGTTTTAATGTGGTAATTAAGAGAATCCATGGATTACAGATGATCTGTACGGCCAGCGAAGTAAGAAAGTATGGTTAGTTACTGATTTGACGAAAAATAATCCCGAGTGTCACTCGAACCCGCTTCCGACAATTTCCGGTTGCACTGAACTAACTAACGGAACCTTATCACAGAATTAACTAAGATTTCTCGACTACATGGCATAGTACAACATAAGAATCATAGATATTCTGTATTCCTCTTACTACTGCATTCCCAATGTTATGCCATTGAAAGGCCATTACAGGAATCCAATTCCAACATTAGTTCTAGAATTGTACATTACAGCTAAATTCGTTTTGACGTCAACATGAGCTTAGAACAGCTATCATCGGGCCATTAGAGAGTTTTCATGATATTTATACGTTTTGTCATCAAGATGACGACGTACCGGTGCAAAATTGACTAAATTTTACTGCTTGAAGTTAAGATTCACTTAACTGTCATTCTAAGTGCACCAAAAAACAACAAAAACCTATCCTGTCACATGACACATCGACAAAACATCATCATCAACTCAACCGACTCAAAAATTCCATCGAAACATCGGAGCAATTTGACATGAAGGAATTAAAATGAAGTCATTGAAATTTTTTTTACCATCCCTCTCGTGTGTTTGCATGGCGTGGAGAAAGTTCATCGATGCTGAAAAATAATTATTTTTTGAATGCAAATTATGTCATTCTGTTTTTTTTTGGTTGCCTCTCCATCTCGTCCTCCACATGGCAGCAACAAATATTCATGAAAAATAAAAAAAATTTCGTTCAACGATGGTAAATTTTCCCACACACAACGTGGAAACACTTTGTTGCCACCAATTTTGCACATATCTTTTCAGGAATTAACGTCTATTTGCGGTTGAAAATCATAAATGTCGTCGTATCGTCGTATATGTGGTATAAAATTTATGAATATAAAAAAAATTTCTGCCTACGATTTTTTTACACTTTTTTTTTTTTGATATTCCGACACACTACCGCACCATCATACACCGTGGTGTGCTGTATATAGTGTTGATATGTGAAAAAAATCAGAGTTGAAAGGCACAAGAGCAAATATCATTAATTTTGACATTAAAACCAAACATGCAAATTTATATTATGATGCCCGGGATGTGCATGTGGATGAATTGAAGTAGATTGAATTTTTTGAGCTTTGTCCTGTTCTGTCATGAGACTTTCATGCGTCATAGAACGAATCAATCCATAAATTGACCAAATATCCCAAACAGGCAAAGAGCAAACAGCAAACTGGCGCCAGAAGCTGGTTCTATCACTTGCAACAGATATATCATTACGGTACCTTAAGCAGTCTTTTTACTTACTTACTAACTGCAACCATCTTCCTTCTTGGAGCTTAGGTTACAACAGAAGGCTTTCCATCTGACTCTACTGCTGGCTCTGTCACCAAATCTCACCAAGTCCTAGCAGTCTCTTTGTCTGCATGATATTAAGTTCTAAAATCACAAATCCTTATCATATCCATCTCGGGCAAATGATTTCGCACATTTTAAAATATTTTTTAGTATGTAAATGTTCAGTTGTTCATTTTTAGCACAGTGTCATGACATGTGACATGAGTGAGCAAATAAAAAATTATTACAAAACCTCTGAAAATAATAACATTCATATTCAAAAATTTGTCCTTTAATTTGGATGCCGTAAATTGTACACAAATGAATTAATAACTTGATGATGAGTGCATTTACTCCCGGATTTTATTTTTTATTGTCAGCAATCGTCTACAACAAGCACCAAAATAATTTCTTTTATTTACATTAAAAACACACGCTGAGCTTTTTTTTTCGGTGCTCCCTTATTCGCATAGGGAGAGTATTAAATTTATATAAGCATGAGAGAGGCATATCTCATACACAATATCATTATTACATCAACAGCAACAACAATAACAGTTTTCAACAGTTTTAATGAAAAAAGTGCCGCGTCATACTCACTTTTATTCGCTCTATATGTATTTATATGTTTATGTTTTCCCGAAGGTTTGGCTCATGCAAATTAAATAATTAAATTTTATGCTTATACATGAGCTGGTTTATAGTGACTAGACCTCGAGCTCTTTCACAATATGCATACTTTCCTCTAATTTTTCGTCCTTTCTCCCACGCACAGCTGTTCATGTATTGTGCAGCAGTATTTGAGTGTTTCTTAGTTCGGCGGATGGTGATATCCTTTAGCAATTGGGATTTTATTGAATAAGTGTGTATCCTAACAGGCAAAAAGACCATCAAAGTATGCTCTTTGTCTGCTATTGGTATACGTGACTTTTTGACTTTGGTGAGAAAATAAAGGAAAGATGACGTCAATTTTGTGCTTTAAATAGCGTTAATATGAGAATATCAGGCAAGGAGCTTGTACTTCTTAAGAATACCAGCTGAACATGTTCTGGAGCATTGCTCTCAGCTTGCTCTGCTCCTGAAATCAAGCTCTTTGGCTTCTATGAAATGCTTTAGTTTAAAAGTTTTTGAGCATTTTTATTACTAATTTTCATTTTTCATAGCCTAAAGGTAAATTCAGAGCAGGATTTTGACTTTTTAACTTGAAAACAGGTTGCTTGTTCTAAGAAATAACATTTTATAGATTTTAGCATTTAATAAAAAATCGTTTAGTGAAAACTCTGGTTATTAACCCTAATAAATAACACATTCGTATCCATCAATTTATTGGGAGTTTTGATAAATAAAAATCAATCTTCCATAAACCTTCAATCAGCACAGAAGTCCTTTAAAACCCACACAATCTCAGCAAAGTTCAAACTACACTCCTACACGATTCACAACTCGATACACATTGGAATTTCCAACAATCACCACTGTAAATAAACCAGAAAATGCCTTCATACCTAACAACTCGTAAATTACTAATACTAAACATATTATTTGGCATATGATTGCATTATTGCGGGCTTCCGCGTGGTGTTTATGTAGTTTTCAAATTTCAGTCAAATTTCCTGTGTACTGTAAATGAAACGGTAACAAAGCAGTAACAAAGTAAAGTGAAAAAACGTTAGAATTTTCGTCATGCAACATTTTTTTACCCCATCCGTGCCAAAAAATCTCAAAGTGAATTTTGTATGCAATGTAAATAAATGCCAGAAACATCCACAAAATATATGTGATTTGTTGAAAACAAACAATTTAGTATGAGATGAAGAAAAAAAAATGTTTCAGCTTCACTCACTCTAGGACGGGAATAGTTTGGCAACTATTTTGCTTGTTTCCTGCATATTTTCATCTACAACATCCATCGCGTTTGCAACATTTTTCCAAAAAACCGCGTTAAACAATTATTAGAGACATTTGCAAATGTTGAAAAAGAGTCGAAAAATCAGAAAGCCACATTAAACGCAAACAACTGGGAATGTAGGCTTTGCTGCTTTATACACACAAATATGTACGTAAAACGTGTATGTTTAAAACTCACGACCAAAGAGACATATATTTGTTAATGGCTAAATGACAAATATAGAATAAAGAAGAATGAAAAACCTCTGCAAGGATAATTTTTATTTTGTGGCTGGGAAAATTTTATTTCTTCATGAAAAGTTGGTTAAAGAAAAATAGGTTTAAATTTGTTGAATTCTTGTGAATTATTGTATGGTTTAAGATTTAAGATGATTCTGACCTGTTGCCGGTTTTCAATTGAATCCAGAGTCACATCGACATAGGGTTGGATTTTTGATCAATTAACCGATCTGTCCTACTCTGGTTTATTTGAGGATTACATTACTGAGAATCACATAGTCAAATGAATGTAAAATTATGCACACTGAAATAACCAATAAATCAGTGAAATTTTAAAAGCATCAATCATTTAGGAGTAGTTAGTAGAGATGTCAATACAAATACCCAAATACCCAAATATTTGGGGTATTTCGCACTATTTGGGGTACCCCAAATTTTTTGGGTGTAAACCCAAATTTATTTGGGTCTGCTTAAAATCTTCATTTTTAGGAAATTTTTCATAAAATTTCTGATTTTCATAGAAATTTTTAGTGTCAATTTTTTGACAATTTGAATTTAATCTCACATTTATGTTGAATATAAGTTATATTCTGGTTATATAATTGAACTTAGAAGAAAGTATAGTGAAGTTGCATAAATTTAGAATTATCATTACCAAAATCCTAACCAAAAATCATACTGATTACATCAGATCTACTGCAAATTTGTGGAAAAATTGCAGACATAATATGCGACCTTCAGAGAGATAATTATATTCCTGTATGCAGAGATGCTGGGTTTTAATCCCAGAAATAATAGAAAATTAAATCTGCGAAAAGGTAGTTTTGTTGATCTGCTCAAGAAAAAATGTTCCTGAAGAATTAAAACTTCATTTAAATCAATTTTAAATCTTTAAAGAAAAAAAATTATTCAAGAATCTGGTGTCATTGGGTTTAGGAAAAAAATATTTACCAGATTGACTTTTTTAGTTCGTTATTTTAATTAAACTAAGCGGTAAACGACTTACGCAATGTAGTAAAAAATGCTCAGCAGATATTTGAGACAACTTTTAAAAGAATTATTTCGCAAAATGGTCCTTAGGCCTACTTTTAAGACCAAAATTTTTTTAAAAATATTTGTACAAATATTTGGGGTTTAATATTTGGGTATTTGGGTATTTGTACAAATATTAAAAACCCAAATAATTGACATCTCTACTAGTTAGCTCGAATGTAAAATTCAGCGTAGATCGATAATATTGTTTGAAAACCATTTCTCAACTAGACAATCCTGCGGTCAGACATTATCTGGTCTAGACAAAAGATCATTTGTTTGAAGGTCAGGCAATATCTAGACAAGTAAAGACTTAGGCTGAATCTAAACTATACTAAATACTATAAATGAAGAATCTAATAAATAAATAAAATCTAACCGGGCAGACAGGTAGCATGCTTAATTACATTTATTGAGTCTACTCATGAGAAGGCTTATTTAGGTGAGCATGTCCATTTTTTCTTGAAGCTAGTCAGGAGATTATCTTGGTTCTGAATCTGATTGAGAAGCAAAAGTCAATAAATTCGACACAAAAGCAGTTTAAAGCTAGATTTGGCGTGAATTTGACTACAAATTGGCCATATTCTATCCCAATGGGTCATTTTTGAGATATTTAGCATTGTGTGCCAATCTGAATATTAATTTCTGTAATGTTTAAGCCATAACCATAGCTTTTTGTCAATTTGACCCTCAGACAGCTTTGATTCAGACTTTACTTTAGCTTAACAACACTGGCCGCATCCATTTATCCAAAAAAAAACCTTCAACAATAAATCTATTAATATTCATCCAGATGGTTTATGTAAATCTGAAATTTATTCTAGATTTTTTTTGCATGTTTGTTTTTATTTTCCGAATATCACTGTCAGTTCCGTTTTTGTTCTTATGAAATCAGGAATAAAATAAAAATTTGAATAATTTTTTGTGTTATAGTTTTTTAAATCTACAATCCACGCTTTCATATATAGTTTAAATCACGATGCATATATTGCACTTTTTCCCACATGATATAAAATTTATTCCACTTTTTATTTCATACTGTTTCATTGAAAGTTCTTCGCTCTCAGCTCAGCATCAACTTTCAATAATTTTATTTCAGATTAAAATTCTTTTCGAATTTTTTTTTTACCCCGCAGTCGATTGAATGAAAATTGCTGTGCAAGTTGTAAATGTGAAATGCAATTTTCATGTAAAAAGCAGATGGATTCCGCCACATGACTCTCATACAATTTCCATTCACTTGACTGTGTTGTTTTCCGTCCCCCCCTCCATTTTTATTCGACTCGTCTTGCTTGCTGTCATTTTAGGAGAAGACTAATGACACTAAAAGTATAAAAAAAGATGCAAAACTAATGACACCGAGTATGGTACACAAAAAAACTATACTGAATAGAAACAAATGGTGCAAGCTCTCATCCTCAATCTCATGAGACGCACAAACCATGTACATGATTGCTGCTGTTGTTACCACGACGATTGTACAACTTAAATGTATATGAGTGTAGGTGCAACAGTAGTATAGTTAGATATTTTTGTTGTTGTTCGTAATAATGGCAACAAAGCACTTGCATTAGTACATTTTGATTCAATTGTTAACCGCTATCAAATGCAATGCCTTTTTATGTGGTGGGATAGGGGGATGTTGGAGGGGGTTGTCAAGCTGCAAGGGCATAAGAGGTCATTTCGGAATTAAGTTGCTATTTCAGAGCTTAGGTCCGAAAGACACACGATGCAGAAAAGCTAAAAATGAGAGCCTAGTCCAGTGTGATTCTAGCCAACCTTGGGTCACATTGTTCGTCTTTCCAAAGATCCGTCGCTTTTGGATATCCTTCAAAGCTTCATTTAGCCATTCAACTCACAATTCCCTCAAGTTATCAACCCCAAATACTTTGATGTTCATCTTCATGTGTATCGGTGTTGCCAGGTTTCGTGAAACTCACGTGCAATGAAAATTACTCGACAAATTTTTCCTCTTCTTTTTCATTATTTTGTGTTGCGCTTCCATTTACGCGAACTATCAGTTCTGACTTCAATGAAAATGCATTTTGTGAAATTGGAATGAAAATGAGTTTATATGTGTGTATGCACACATGATGACGATAATGTGAGAGAAATGTGCATTAAACCTATCGTATTATGAGCAACACAGTAGCTGTGTTCAGGAACACAAAAAAAAAAAAGTTTCTCGTTTCCTTCACTCGACAGTCACATCACATCTAGCAATTCAAGCAAAAGCATTAGAATGGCATTGGCGGTGATGTTATTTTAGTCTACAACGTTTACATGAATGCATGCATTATCATTGAAAATTATTGACATAAATTTTAAGCAAAGGTTTATCATCAGTAAAAGGAATTTTTTGGGAAATAAACTTTTTTGTCATGTTTTGTCGACGCAAACAAAACTTTTGTGATGGCTTGAAAGTTTGCGTGTCATGAGAAGTTTATGACTTTTTTTGAGGGGGGAAGGATGTGTAGGTTGACAATTTAATTGATTGGAAGAAGAAGTTTGGATTTTGGTTAACTTTGTGTAGGAATTTTTGATGTTGAATCAGTGATGGCTTAATATGTTGAATTTGGAAGGTTTTGAGAGTGGATTGACATTAGTTAATGTGAAAATATCAATTTTAATGTTTTAAATTCTCAATATAAGCAGTCTTGCTGATGCCAAAGCTGATTTTACGTAGAACAATAAATTTTAATGCAAAAAATAAAACAAATCTCAAAAAATAACATGATTGCAAGCAAAATATTTGATTTAACATTCAAAATATTCAGCATAAAAGTATTTCAAAGTTCTCTGCTTAGTTGAGATTTTTTTTTCATTGGTTTTGTAACTATTTGTAAAATTGTTGAGTTATGTAGCAACAAAAAAACAGAACAATTGTGAATTTTTCATTTATTCTAATTTTTACAGTTCTCAACTCAAATGAAATAATCCAGCACATGAAGCGTACAGGCAATGCATCATTCGTAAAGTGAAAAATAAACACGATTTTAGAATATTTATGTTATGTATATACATATAAAAACAATGCAAAAGCTTTTAGTGACTGTAGGGGTAAAAAAACGAGATTTTTTTTTCAATTTTTTTCATTTATTTTTCCTAGATTGATGTGCAACAACGAGCGCCGCTCACTACTTTCTACCATTTTGATTTATAACAGCTAAAATGCAATTTACTGTCGTTTCAATCACTAAACAACAGAAAAAAAAAATATTCTGGTGAATTGTCATTGCTTTTTCAGTCTTCATGTCTCCTCTCTTTTACTACATACAATTCAATTAGAGTGAATGAGATGATTTTTTTTTGTTAGAACAACATAGTGAGGAAAACGAGGCAAGTTAAGTACTTAAGCTTCTGTTGCTGCAAAAACACAAAACAATTTCAAGTAATTCAATTTTTTCTCCCTCTCTCTATTCTTTTTTTTTGCTGTCGTTTACTATACTCATCGCATCTTCTAGCGTAGTTTGAAGAGCTTTTTTTCAAGTTTGATGTATGTGACTTTGTCTGCTGACCTTCTGTGTCAGCAAATTCTACAGTGGATGATATTATTATCATGAATTAAGAGTCGTAATTTGGATGTTTTGAGAGTGGATTGAAGCTTTTATGAGTTTGGCTAATAAAGAGTTTAACACGAAGAAAATAATGCTGGGAATTGCATTTTTCCACGTAAAAATTGATCGAAATCAGGATTCTCGATGTCTACTTTGCTGTGCCGATCACAACTGGTCATTAAACTGATAATACGTAGATTTAGTGGCGCACTAGACACAATGGTGAGCTGTTCGGGTAATAAGCTCATTTGAACTGCAATAATTATTGCATTTAATTGATTTGAGTTTAGCAACCTTGTTTTCACGAAAGCTCACTACAGTGTTGTATGACAGAGCGTATGCAGAACCAGCGACCGTTAATGAAGGAGTCGTTGTTTCAAATTTAGTCCTGGATCCAGCAATCTTGCCTTCTCTTCAAAGCAAAATGACTTATCTCACATAGAATGCGCCCAAAACACTCAAATCTCAATTTTTTTAGCTTATTTCGCTGTTTTTTTTTTCTAGTCCGCATAAAAAAGCTCTAAAGCTCAATTTTGCAATTGCCGACGCTTCACTTCAAAATACTTTATATTGTACTTTCTAAGCTCTTCGATTGAAGGATTAACTTTCAAACTATTGCACTTCCTATAATGGATTTCTGCTACTATGTACACAGAAACACAAAAGATTCTTTTTTTCAGCTAACTCTGCAAAATTTTTCTTCCTCTTTATTTTTTGTTCTTCAATTTACACAGTAAACTTTTTAGAACTTTGATGCTTTAGTCTCTTCTTTTACCCTTTTTGACTCTTCGTACTTTGTTTTAAGTATTTGCTTTCGCTTCTACCTAATTCAATAGCAAATCCTTATTCATTGATGAGAAACTTTATAGTCCTCTCTCTTTAGTCTTGAAATAAAGTTTATTTTTTCGAAAAAAATCTTTCGAAAGTTCACAAAAGAGGATTTTATCCTTAAGCTATAATTTATTTCTGTTCAATTGAAAGTATTGTAAAAATTATTTATTGAAGGATAAAATTGGATGAGTTTGAAGTTCAGTTGCAAAGTGAAAGTTGAAAATTCTTGAATTGGGTTGGAGTTGAGGACAAAAATGCTGTTTAGCATGCCCGAGAAGCACAATGCGGCGAATTGCATTTTTCGCCGTAAATCAACCGTCATGGCACCGCTTCGCGTCTTAACCGTTAATACGACAATTTACCGGAACCCTAGTGAACACGTTCTGCTGTTCGGAAGTCAGATTTAATGAACATTCACATTAATTACACCAAATCTACTCTCGTTATTCAAGTCCTACCTTAATATGAATATTACTGCTTATTTTAATGCATTATGCAATTTATTCATACTTCAATTACTTTTTATTCTCATACATTTCCACAATTTCATACTCATGTAGGTGTTCTGAACATTTTATGACAATCATTAAAAACGAATAAGAAAAGCAAAAAAAAAATTCTATTAAAATTCATATTCTAGGCTCTGTAATTAATTGCAAGAAACGTGTGCAGCCATAAAAAGAATCACCGTTTATTTCACAACCTTATTTACATGCTTTGCGTGTTGTCAAGTACTTCATATTCACATAAATCTACATATATTTTTTCGTTCCATAGAAAAAAAAAATCACAAATGAGCAATGGCTATATTACGGCTGTTTGCTAAAGATATACCTCGGTGTCATGATTACGAACATGTAAAAGTACACAAATAAATAAAATAAACTAGTGTATCGGGTAGAAACCCAATGCGGATATATTCACACCGTTCCATAAAGTCTCGCGGGTAGGCCAAGCTTCGCTTGGCAAATGTTTGAGGGATCAAGCTCCAGCGGATAGGCCAAGCTTCGCTTGGCAAATGTTTGAGGGATCAAGCTCCAGCGGGCAGGCCAAGCTTCGCTTGGCAAGAGTTTGAGGCATCAAGCTCCAGCGGGTAGGCCAAGCTTCGCTTGGCAAATATTTGAGGGATCAGGCTCCAGCGGGCAGGCCAAGCTTCGCTTGGCAAATGTTTGAGGGATCAGACTCCAACGGGTAGGCCAAGCTTCGCTTGGCAAATGTCTGAGGAATCAAGCTCCAGCGGGTAGGCCAAGCTTCGCTTGGCAAATGTTTGAGGGATCAGGCTCCAGCGGGTAGGCCAAGCTTCGCTTGGCAAATATTTGAGGGATCAAGCTCCAGCGGGCAGGCCAAGCTTCGCTTGGCATATCTTTGAGGAATCAAGCTCCAGCGGGTAGGCCAAGCTTCGCTTGGCAAATATTTGAGGGATCAAGCTCCAGCGGGCAATAAGCTTCGCTTGGCAAATGTTTGAGGGATCAGGCTCCAGCGGGTAGGCCAAGCTTCGCTTGGCATATCTTTGAGGGATCAAGCTCCAGCGGGTAGGCCAAGCTTCGCTTGGCAAATATTTGAGGGATCAAGCTCCAGCGGGCAGGCCAAGCTTCGCTTGGCAAATGTTTGAGGGATCAGACTCCAACGGGTAGGCCAAGCTTCGCTTGGCAAATGTCTGAGGAATCAAGCTCCAGCGGGTAGGCCAAGCTTCGCTTGGCAAATATTTGAGGGATCAAGCTCCAGCGGGCAGGCCAAGCTTCGCTTGGCAAATATTTGAGGGATCAAGCTCCAGCGGGCAGGCCAAGCTTCGCTTGGCATATCTTTGAGGAATCAAGCTCCAGCGGGTAGGCCAAGCTTCGCTTGGCAAATATTTGAGGGATCAAGCTCCAGCGGGCAGGCCAAGCTTCGCTTGGCAAATGTTTGAGGGATCAGGCTCCAGCGGGTAGGCCAGCTTCGCTTGGCAAATGTCTGAGGAATCAAGCTCCAGCGGGTAGGCCAAGCTTCGCTTGGCAAATGTTTGAGGGATCAGGCTCCAGCGGGTAGGCCAAGCTTCGCTTGGCATATCTTTGAGGGATCAAGCTCCAGCGGGTAGGCCAAGCTTCGCTTGGCAAATATTTGAGGGATCAAGCTCCAGCGGGCAGGCCAAGCTTCGCTTGGCAAATGTTTGAGGGATCAGGCTCCAGCGGGTAGGCCAAGCTTCGCTTGGCAAATATTTGAGGGATCAGGCTCCAGCGGGCAGGCCAAGCTTCGCTTGGCAAATATTTGAGGGATCAGACTCCAACGGGTAGGCCAAGCTTCGCTTGGCAAATGTCTGAGGAATCAAGCTCCAGCGGGTAGGCCAAGCTTCGCTTGGCAAATGTTTGAGGGATCAGGCTCCAGCGGGTAGGCCAAGCTTCGCTTGGCAAATATTTGAGGATCAAGCTCCAGTGGGCAGGCTAAGCTTCGCTTGGCATATCTTTGAGGAATCAAGCTCCAGCGGGTAGGCCAAGCTTCGCTTGGCAAATATTTGAGGATCAAGCTTGGGCAGGCCAAGCTTCGCTTGGCAAATGTTTGAGGGATCAGGCTCCAGCGGGTAGGCCAAGCTTCGCTTGGCAAATATTTGAGGGATCAAGCTCCAGCGGGTAGGCCAAGCTTCGCTTGGCAAATATTTGAGGAATCAAGCTCCAGCGGGTAGGCCAAGCTTCGCTTGGCAAATGTCTGAGGAATCAAGCTCCAGCGGGTAGGCCAAGCTTCGCTTGGCAAATGTTTGAGGGATCAGGCTCCAGCGGGTAGGCCAAGCTTCGCTTGGCATATCTTTGAGGGATCAAGCTCCAGCGGGTAGGCCAAGCTCCAGCGGGTAGGCCAAGCTCCAGCGGGTAGGCCAAGCTTCGCTTGGCATATCTTTGAGGGATCAAGCTCCAGCGGGTAGGCCAAGCTTCGCTTGGCAAATGTTTGAGGGATCAAGCTCCAGCGGGTAGGCCAAGCTTCGCTTGGCATATCTTTGAGGGATCAAGCTCCAGCGGGTTGGCCAAGCTTCGCTTGGCAAATGTTTGAGGGATCAGGCTCCAGTGGGTAGTCCAAGCTTCGCTTGGTACTTGTTCAGAGTTACAATGTTCAAAGTTACAAAAATCATAATAACCATTGATTTTGAAATTTTGTATGAAAAAACTTTTTTGCTTTTTTGGAAGCAACGGCTCTTCCTACCATGCCCAAAATCTAATCAGTTCTTCCTTGGAATGACACCGATCGAATGCAAAAAACTAGAAGTCTCTACGATGTCTCGTTTTTGAGTTATCGTGTACATTAACTTGCTTGTTTACAGAAAACGAATTTTTCGATTTTCTCGGCAGTGCCTCAACAAATTTCAAATCTGTTTTTTGATTATGATGAGGAATTCCAGGCACAAACTTTTTGCCATAGATCTTAACTTGCCATTGTGCTTAGTTTTGCTGGAAAATCCAAAAAACTGGTTTTTCAATCTGAACAAATTCAATACATTCACACGTGAAAACGGTGTGAATATAATTAAAAAAAATGTATATAAAAGAGAATAAATTATGATTTTCCTTTTTGTAGAACTAGTACTTAAGCATGGAAGGCTTTGATGGAGATTCATTCCGTTACTTTATGACAGATCATACTGGCAGAAAAGAAAATTTATCGTACATCGTGTCATAGTTTATATTTTTTACATTGAATGGCATTTGCACGTACTCATTTCTTATTCCTGTGGGTTGATTTTTTGAAATTATTCTTTGGAATTTTATCGTGCATTTGAAGATATTATTGGATCTGCGAAGCTTTTCTGGTTTTAAAGGTGATTCCAGGAAACACAATTGATTAGCTTATGCTTTACGCTTTCTCGAAGTATCAGGATGGGACCAGGTTGAGCTTTTCCTGGAGTTTCTTGGTCCCGGTCCGGATATCGATTGAGTATAGCTTAACTTTCCAATTAAAACGAATTTTAAACACTTGTTATGACTATCAACACCCAAAACCTTTAATATTCGTAAGTCTACGTTCCATAAATACAAAATATACATATAACTCACTACAGAACCTCCTCTCTAGCACAATCACGTGTATTTGTTTAACTGTCACATAGCAAAAACCGAAGAGTTCATATAAAAAAGTATCAAAATACGTGATGGGCACGAAATGAAAAGAAGGCAGCAGTGGCATATGAATGTGTATACATAAAAAAGTCTACGAAACCAATCTGTTTTTATAAGAATCATCTCACATTATTTTCGTTAGTATTTGAATGAAGTACACTGACATTTGGTGAATGTTCATTTCATACCTCCATATTCTCGCATTTGTTTCACACAGAATTTATGTGTTATATTTTAAGATGAGAAAGCTCCTCATGAGACATGCAAGGTTTTCATTTCAAGTTTATTATCATTCCATGTAAAGCCTTACCCTATCATGGAAAAATGCTTAGATTATTATTAATGGGAAAATAAGCGATAATTCTTTACATCCTTCTTCTGTCATTTTCTATGTTTATTTGTCTAAGTAGGATCTTATAGAACAAGAAAAAAAAGGTAGAAGAAGACTTAAGTAACATGGAAGGAAAGACACCTGACAGCGATACTGTGTAGAAGTAACAGTAAAGATTCTTTTTTTTCTTGGGTTTTACGTCCTTAGGATATTTCTTGTGTTTTTTAAATCCCTTTAAAAAATGTCTAATGCCAAGTGTCTGTATCATACCATTTAAAATCCCTCGAATTTTTTCTCACATTCCACTTTACTTTATTCTTTTCTATCCATTTGGATTTTTTTTATTTTTATTTTTTTTGGGCAAATTTTTTCATGAAATTTCTTTCAGCTATCGTGTAGATATGTACAAATGAACCTAACGGGCACATATCAAAAATGAGATATTTTTTCTTATTTTTTAACAGAAAAATAAGATTTTTAGGAGAAAATTTTATGGGAATGTGAACCTTTTGTTTTAACTTCCATGCTGCTTATGGTTTAAAGGAATGTTTTGATGGCTCAAATAGATAAAATGCTTTCTTGTGGATTTAATTTGGTCCGAATGCCATAAAGCTCTTGTCAATTTAAACCATTTTTTGCTAGTTAAGCCTCAACCTCGTCATTGTTTTTTAAAGCACTGTCAATATGACAAATAATCGCAATATTATCAAAAAATTCCACATGGAAGTTGCTAAACTATAAAAAACTTATAACATGGAACTAAAAATGAAAGAAATGCCAATGAATGAAGCTTGAGGGTGAATAGTTTGTGAGAAAATACGACAAGATGAAAAAGAAGGAATAGCAACAAAATCAAATGACATTGACTGTAGCCCAATGTGAAGATCAATGAGAACTTTTTGGGAAATTTTGATGATTATTTGCGACTTTTCCATCCAAAATTAGAGTTGACTTCGAGCTCTGATGATTTATAGCTGGAAATTCCTAATCGTAATCAATAAATGAATAGCCTCGCTTTCATCATCTCCAACTGGGCAACAAAATGTTTTCATTTTCTTCAAAAAAAGAATACGAAGACGAGGGATGAAAGACAATAAGGAATAAAAAAGAAATTCTCTCTTTTCTTCGCTTCTTCATATTACTTATGGCACTTTCGTGAATATTAAAGCTAAGATGAGAAAAGAAAAACGTGTGAAAGACATAAAAAATTTAATATGAAATGATTTTCTCAACTTTTTATTCGATTTGTTATCGGATCAGATAAAAAAAATATTACTCTTGGTGCTTGGACTGTTGTATAGGCATGAACAGATACATGGTTTATTGTGTGTAATAAAATTTCGTCTATGAATATGAGGAGCATTTGATTTTCTTATCTGATGATGATTTGGCATTCTTTACTGCAATTATATTGGTGGAGGTTTTTGGGGAAAATTGGAATTATTTTGTTGATTTTTGAGGTTTATTTAAGTAAAATGAAGCAAATTTGTGCTAAGAAATTCAAAAATTAACACGATTGTCATTAAAGCTTTAGAATTTATGTGGAAGGTTAAAGTTTAACTATTGCAAAATTCCCTTAAATTCGAATTACTTTAATCAGAGCTCGAAGTTGATTCGGACTTTGTATGAAAAAGTCGACTCAATTTGACTCAATTCCACACAAAATTCATGTCGATTTCAAGCTCTGACCCAAAGACACCACACAATAGCTCACTTTAAAACTTACAATTCAAGAGATTTCATTCAAAAAAATCTTTAAAAACATGAAAGAATACTCTTTTTTTTGTTAATCCTCAACATATCTCATTTAACATCAACAGAAATGGTAGAAAGTTAAATATAAAAGGCTATTTAGAGTGAACGAAGCAGAAAATTAAACAGCCTTACTTATATACATCTCTATAGATTGAGTCATCAACGAGAGAAGAAAAGAGAAAAAAAAATTTCTGATAACAGGCAATAAAGACCCTTTTTTCTCTCTCATGACCATGCAAACAAAACAACAACAATTGGAACATTCAGCTCATATCCTATTAGGAAATTTGTGAGAATGAAAAAACAATAAAGAAAAAAAAGTAATAGATGTGGAGAGAGATCCCCTTCATCTTTGGTCAAACAATGGGGCAATAGAATTTTTTTTTTGGTACCATTTTTGGATGATGTGTGTACTTTATTGTTATTTTGACAGGTTGTTGTGAATTAGAGGATTGTAAGTGTAGCTTTTTGGACTGTTAGTTTGGTGAAATGGTCAAATTAGGATCATACAATCGAACACAAGTCTGTGAATTAGTCTTGTATACACATATGGTATACAGGGGGATTGGGAATGCTGAAATCTGACTCTTAAACTGACCAAATGTCAAAAGCATACCTTCTAGTGGTATTCTTTGCTTCCATTAAATGGACTGTTCACGATCGAGTCCTGTATCGGGATATGTACTCAATAGGATAGATTAGAAGTCTATCAAAACCCTGCCTGAAAGGTGGCAGCCTCACAATCGGAATAGGAATGCAAAGTTTGCAACCTCCCTTCTCCGAATTCTACACATATTAAGAAAAAAACAGAATCCAAACATGAAAGAACTACTAATGACAACACAATGCAAACGATAATGGTGTCAAAGAGAATGTCAACGCTGGGACAGAACCCCAAGTTTGTCACACCGCCCTTATTTGAAATCCGCAAGGCTAACGAATAAGGGAAAAAATGCGTCTCAAATTCCTCATTTACAGCAATGACTTTTCCTCATCTTCACTAATAAAGCAAAGAAGAAGAAGAAGGATCCAAAGTAAAACCATACAAATACAAAGAACATCTTAAATTCATGCATGCACACATAAAGCCTTCTCAATTTTCCTTCCATTTAATTTTGAAAAAGATCTCCTTTTTCCTTAGCTATTGTTCTTAATACGATTGCCTTTTATTTCATCCCAATGCCTTTTTAATTTCGCATAATATATTTTCTTTTCCACTTTTGGTCCCAGACCAACAATCATTTTCTCATACATAAAATGTGTATAGATGTAGACATAAAAAATTATATTTTTTTTTTTCATTCTTGTGTGTATAGAATCCGGAAAAAGTTTTCTATACCATTTAGTCTGTCCATTTCCGCCACAAATAGTCTATGTAGACGTACACACATATATGAAACATATTTTCATTTACTAAAACGCCTCAACTTCCCTTCCATTGTGTTTCCTCTTTAGAAAAAAACTCAATGTGCCAGGATATCGAGACTTACATAAAAGTAATAAATTGATAATTGATTTTTGTATTCTAGTAGTATTATTGGGTGATATATTGAACAGTAATATATGTGTGTGGTGCATGTAAGCTTCATTGGCTTCTATAGTCTTCCTTCCTTTCTATCCTTAATACCACACCACAGCCATCTCTACTGTATGTTCCAATAATATTTTTAACTTTTTTTTTTTCTATGTTGTTACAGTAGAAGCAACAACATTTTTGTGCTTCTTTTGCGTCAAACGTCTAACCAACCATAAAAAAAGATTCTGCAAGGCAATAAAGAACTTTCTCCATCATCAGGATGGAAAATTAAAAAAAAATAATTTTGTATGTGAAGAAATATTTTCTAAAAGAAAAGTATGTGTCGTGATGTGCGTTCGATAAAGGCATGAAAGAAAAACGCTGTAATAAAATTCACGAAAAATGCCTCTAATATGACTTCTCGTAAATTTATTCCAATGCTGTATAAATGCTGACGTTTTCTAATAAACGTGTATAAAAAAAGAATTAGTTAAATAGGCCTTAAACATAATTAAAATCCATACTTATTAATTGGTGCCTTTCGCACTACCACTACTTCACTATGATTGTACGTGTCGATATAGAAAAGACAGGGGGGTTTCTATGCCCAATATTGAAAGCGCTTCTAGCGTGTTAGTAATTATTCAAATATTTACCGTTACAAGTAAGAATGTAATGTGAGTGTGTATGAATAAATGTGTGTGTTTAAATAATTCAAGTAGGTAATTCTAATAATTAAATTCATAAATTGACTGTCACTTTCAAATAGTGACATCCTTCCCACAGGAAGAAGTCATTTACGTTGCTTCTTTGCGGGAATTAATTCTCCTTCATCGTCTATGTCATAATCTTCACCTAATGACAATTCAGGTGACGCAGGTGGAGTATTGTGTCTAATCACAACACTGTTACTAGTGCCTGGTCTCGAAGGTGGTCTAACGATAACGGATCGTAGCGATTTCGGTGGAGGACTACTAGCTGTCTCTTGTGGAACGCGGATTGGTGAATGAGAACGAACTTGATTGACATTGCTTGATGAACTCGGTTGATTAACACGAACAATTGGATGTATACGCAATGTCGGGTCGGCCAAATTGGCATGCAACCAGTTTGCCTCGCGAACTTCGTCCGTTAAATCGCAACGGTTGTGATGAATAAGATGTGAGTTGCTCTGGTGAATCAATACAGGCGTTGCATTGGGCAACTTAGCTAGTATACGATCGGTAAGAACATAAAACTGTTGATCGTTCAATTGTAATGCTACTTGTCTTGATATGAACGTGGCGAAGCCGAAATTGCGCGTGACTTTCGCACGTTCACAATAAGCTAGTCGAAAACCTGTTGTGTTGTATTGTTGTTCCAATTCACGTAGAACTGCTATAACATAAAATGTTGACGTTGTAGCCAGCTGTCTAAACCCAAACAATGACATTGGCATCGGCGAATGACGTATATCATTCTCAGCGCCTACAGCAAACGGGATCAAATAACGTGCACATCCTGAAATCAGCTCAGGGTCTGTGATGTTGACTTTCCGACCTTCCAACATCATTTCTCGTAATGATATTAATTGATGATATTCCTTGGCGCTTGTGAGATAAATAAAAATCACA
Source organism: Chironomus tepperi (assembly GCF_022539635.2). Taxonomy (NCBI): domain Eukaryota; kingdom Metazoa; phylum Arthropoda; class Insecta; order Diptera; family Chironomidae; genus Chironomus; species Chironomus tepperi. The sequence continues at coordinate 691,040 of NW_027226383.1, forward strand.
TTGTCAGTGATTCTTGCAGTATAGTCTGCAACGCGATGTATGCCAATTATGCTGCTATAATCTATAATTAGGTTGTGCAAAAAATCAGACAGCAAAATGTTGTTCATGACTGGCTCTATCTGAATGACTCTGACTTTGTCTCTATCGACGCCATCATTATTAATTGTGACTTGTAAACGTTCAGTTGACGCTCTATTGCGTTTGCGACTTTCCTTCTTGCTCGACATCATAATTCTAAAATGCATAATATAAGAAGGAAAGTTAGAATCTGAAATTATAATAATAAAATTCGTTAAATAGAACTTTATGACTTCTATTAGTCTTAAAATATGTGGCTGTAATTTGATGTCAATTTTAGCGAGTTTCCTAATCGGTCTACGCTTAATTTTTCCGTTCGCTTTGCGAACATCAGCAACTCTGGCTTGGCCATCTTTCCCGAAGAATAATTTCACCACCTTTCCACGGGGCCATTCTTTTCGGGTTTTATTTGGCTCGATCATTAACACAAGATCATCTACTTTTAATGGATCTATTTCCTTTAGCCACTTGATCTTTCTTGTCAAAATCGGTAGGTAATATGCAGTAAATTGCCGCATAATCTCATCAGCCAACACACGACCTTTCCTATAAACAGTCCACACATAACAAATTACGCTTAGCGGTCCCATTAAATCAACTTCTGTGACTTCGAATGGCTGCAATGCTGTATTGACACGATCTTCCGATAAATGTGCCATAATTGGGTCATATAGTTGCGCGCTGATCAGTTTACAGTAATTGCAATGACTCTTCACTGTCCTCATTGAATGTCTGACTTGTGGAATCCAGCATCTTGTTCGTACTTCAGCTATCTGTGCTTCGATAGCAATGTGTTTATACTTCTCATGATAAAACATCAACAAAACGTGTGTAAGTACGTTTTTCCTCGGCAAAACAGGAACAAACTGCTGCGGGAAGCTAATTGAATTCAAATTAGCGCGAGAATTGATTCTCAACAGTCCTTGTTGATCACTAAAGACACTCAATTGTGAGAATTCTTTATGCTTTATCGGCTTTCCTTGCGTGATTTGTGTATATTCCTCAACATATGTTTCACGCTGCATCTTACGAAATATAAATTGTTCGGCTCTTTCCAGATCAGCACTGTTCAAATGAATAAATCCCTTATATTGTTCTTTCAATTTCATTCGCACGGCAATGTTATTGAATTGTTTGGATTTTATAAGTGGAATGAATACGTCCAAGTATAATTTAAGTGCTCTAGCCACTGCATTCTTTAATTTTCGCCATCTTGCACGAATTGCTGGTCTCAGTCTATCAATAAAATTGTCATTTGCTATTGGACAATTTACAGGTGGCAGTTCATGTGATGAAAAATTCAATTTTTGCAAATAAATATTGCTAGCGATGTATGTTTCATCAACTGTCAACTTGTCTGGTGTTTGTGGCCAACTCTCTAATGAGTTTTTCAAAAATGCCGGTCCAACAAACCATTCTGAACATGAATCAGAAAAATCAATTTTCTTGAACTTTGTCACCATATCTGCCGGATTCAAATTTGTTGGTACGTAACGCCAATTTTGTCTCTTGGTCGTTTCCAATATTTCCTCTATTGGAGATATTGCATATTTCAACAATCGTTGGTGTGGATTTATTATCCATCTCAATACGACTTCTGAGTCGCTCCAATAAAACTGCTCAAATTGAATGTCCTCCATGACACTCACAATTGTATGTCCAATACGTGCTGCTAAAACTGCTGCGAGCAATTCCAATCTCGGAATCTCTTTAATCTCCGTTTTAGTCTGAAGTCTCAATGGCGTGACTTTTGCTTTCGCCATCACGATATTACTCTCAACTCTATTGTCGAAATGAGTAACAATGTAAGCTACACATCCATACGCTTCCACTCCAGCATCACAAAATATGTGTAGTTGAACTATGTCCGCTTTTTTGAGGGACTCTAAGCTGCAGTATCTACGACGAATTTTTAATTTGGCTACGTTCTCAATTTCAGCTAGCCATGTTTTCCATTCTTGCTGCATTTCTTCAGGTATTGGGTCATCCCAATTAATTTTTAACTTCCAGCTACGTTGCAATAGAATTTTTCCTCTAATTAGGAACGGTGAAATCAGACCCAGTACATCAAAAATTCTTGCAATTGTACTAGCCTGATCCCTTTTTGTAGGATGATGATTAAACTCAGTAACCAGCTTGATAAAAGTATTGCGTTCCAACTGAAACACAAATGAGTCGCTTACAGTATCCCAGTTGCATCCTAGGACTTTGGTTGTGAATCCTTCAGCTTCGTTGGCCAATATCGGCATCAACTCTTGTTTAACATGTGTCCCTGGAAGTCCTTTGAGAAACTCCAGTGAATTACTTTGGAACGAAATCAAGTTCCAATTGATGTGACTGCAAATCTCTATCAACTCTAATGCTCTAGAAATTGCTTCAGTAACAGTTGGCTCAGACGTGATGACATCATCCATGTACATCTGATTTATAATTGTATGCGCTGCTTCAGGATACTTTAATGACCAATTTGTCGCATTCCAATTTTTCACAAATTGCGACACGAAAGGACTGCAATTTGGTCCAAAGGCCATGACATCAAGTATCAATGTTTTGACCTTTTGTTGCGTATTCTCGCGAAATAATATCCTCTGGCACTGCTGATCTCTCGTACAAACTCTCATTCGATGAAACATCTGCTGCACATCAGCAGTGAAGGCTATTTGATTCATTCGCATCCTTAATAGCGGTTTGATCAAGTCTATTAGCAGGTCTGGTCCTTTCAAAAGCTTATCATTAAGCGATACACCTTCATACTTGGAACTAGCGTCATAAACGATCCTAAATTTGGGTGGATCTTTATTTGCATTCACAACTAAACTTAGTGGTAAATACCAAATGTTGTTCCAGCTTCCATTCAAATCCTCTTCATTGGCGTATCTCAAATAACCTAAGTCAATTAACTCCTTGACTTTGCTGACATAGGCTTCATAATATCCAGGATTTTTTGATAATCTGGATTCTTGAGATAATAAACGACGATAAGCAACGGGAAAATTGTTTGGCAAAGATGGAATTACATTATTCTGTCTATTCCATATTAATGGGACTTCAATAGTACCATTCGGAAGTACTTTCATCTCCTCACGTAAAATAGCAATTGCATTGCGTTCAGCTTCTGTCATACTTGAATCTTTGGCTCTAATGCCTAACGATTCAATTGAATTGAAGTAGGTAAGTAAATCATGCAGCTCCTCGTTGGAGACTTTACCATCTTCACTTGTCTCATCACAAACTCGATATTTGTTGCCATTTGCTATGGCTGTTACATGCATGTTGATGGATGATGGCAAATCCTCTAATGGATTTCCACAGTATACTGTAACTCCCAGCTTAGCTTCCAACGCTACTGGATATCCAACACCGCCTTCCAACAGTCCACTAATGCTCTCAATTGCAAATGCATGAGGGCTGCCAATTAGAACCACTGGTTGCTCGTTCATGTAGCTATCGAAGTTTACATTGCGCAAATACGGAAATTTCTGTTTCATAATTTCCATGTCCAACGACCTTTCTGGCAGATCTAAATCAGCTATTGAGTAGCAATCCTTCAATACTAATTTTTCAGAGTGCTCTAATACACCTTGAACTTCCATATCGAATTTAATCGCCATACATTCCTTTATCATTCCATCTGTCCATTGCAAACTTAGTTGATGAGGTTTGCCAGCAATTCCAAGCTCGACTCTCAAGTCATCTCTCACCAAAGTTACTTCAGCAGCACTATCGCCAATACTGTATGCGATAATGTGTCCTTTAGGACCAATGAATTTGTTCTTAAACATTTTGATAGTCTTTGGCATTTTCTCATTAGACAGCTGGTTCATTTGTATAACTCCAGCTAAGTTGGTACTGGAATTTGGAATTAGACTGTAATGTCTAGGTGCCTGTGCATGAAATGCCCCAGGTGCGCTTGTGTTCGCTTGAACCACATGTGCTTGTTGTACTTGATTTGCAATTGCATTGACTGATTGTTGATTTCCAATAATTTGTACAGGTTGTTGTGCGTTATTAGCACTATTTCCCAAATTATGCTGAGCATTATTGGAATTTCTTCTTGTATTTGGACGTCTATTGTTCCGATAATCATTTCCATTTTGAGCTTTCTTGCATGCGTAATGAATTGAAGCATGATGCTTGTGACTGCATCTTGCAACATTGCCAAATTTCAGCCCACAGCTAATTTTTAAATTGCATTCAACTGCTCTATGCCCAGTTGAAATCACACAATTTCGACACAACTTCTTTTCATCAATGGCTCTCAACCGTTGATATTCATTCATCGCTTGATACTGACTGCATTGCACTGTGAAATGTGTTGCTCTGTTGCAAATTTCACATTTCTTATCGATGGCATTTACTCGACTCAAATCATATCCCATATAGGGTGCAGTTGATCTATCTCTTATGTCAAACTTAAAATCCTGCTTCGAAACGCTATTGTTTGACGAAACTGTTGATCCTGTTGACATGACTTGTGCTGGACGACTTTTATCTTCCTTTTTGAAACCTTTATCTCGTTTCTGCTCTGGCTTTTCATCCAATATAGGCAGTCTTTCACTCAAATAATCATAAATCGTTTTAAGGCACACGACCACTTGTTTGTTTGGATTGCTTCTTATGAAAAGCTCCTTGCATCGCGCCTTATCCTCATTGTTAAACTGCTCATAAATCGATTCCGCTAATTCATTCGAATTTAAATGTCCAGTTTTGGCATATGAACACGCAGCGAAATAGCTCTGCAGCACAACTCTGATTTTGACAGCATCTTCACGGTACAAATAATTGGGAATTTTAAGGGCTCTAATGTCCTTATTTTTATGACGCACTAAAATCATTGGATCACCAAATGATTCTCTTAATATCTGCATTATATCCTCTAATGGATATAAATTGATGAAGTCCTTCACTGCTTCATATGCTTCTCCTTTCAATGATCCACGCATGTATAATTTAATCTCCTGATCATCATACTTGCATTCCGTCTTGTATCTATAAACGTCCTGCTCGAAATCAAGCCACTTCAATGAATCACCGTTGAACTCTGCTATTTTTGGCATCGCCTTGCGAATACTTGTCAATCGCTTGTCAATTCTACTTTCCTCTTGTACCGATGTAAATCTTGACAAAACATCAACTAACGTTGTATCGTTAGCACTTTCTGTATCAATCATGCTATTGTTGACTTGCAATCCTGGATTTTGATTCGCACTATTTGATGGTGGATTTAAATTCCTTCTTGTTGACTCATGTGGAATTTCTGATCCTTGAGAATAAAATTGACTCATATTAATTGACACGTTTGATGACTGCACTGGAGGAACATTTGTGGACTCTATTGTCCTGGATGTTAATAATGCAGCTATTTGCTGTTGCATTTGATCCATTTGACGCTGCCTGTCAGCTTCTCTGACTCTTAATTCTGAAAGCTGACGCTCTAATGCGATAGCTCTTTCAGTTGCTCTTCGTTCATCACCTTTTGCTTTGATGATTTCATGTTGAAGACGAGTTTTATCAAAATCAATACTTGGCTCTATTGCCGATTGATCACTACTTTTGACTCGCTTGAATGACTCCTTATCACTTGAATCATACTCTTCATCAGTGTCAAATTCTGCATTCATTGATTCTATTGTTGTGTCTCTCAGGAAATATTTTCTCCTGGATCTTAATGACTCGCTGTACTTTGATAACTTGTAAAAAGATGTGGCATGTGTATTCAACACATTTTCTCTGCATGTAGTACATAGCCAAGGCACAGCTTCTTCACTCAAATTTTCCAAATTTAATCCAATGCAATGTATGTGAAAAACTCTATTGCACGTATAGCAAAATATCATGGGGTTGTATTGGAAATTTGCAGTGGTCGGATGTAAATACTCGGCTGTCCTGACAGGAAATTTACACTTTGTTACTGCACATTTGAATTCAGGCTTTACTTTGGTGCCTGACAGGAAATAAGCTCGAACTTTAGATGCAAGTGGATCCTTCTGATCTAACTGCTTTATAAACTCTGCGTTTAATTGTCCATCCTTAAACACCTCCATTATGGATCACAATTTAATTTCTTGTATTTTGTTGTTGTTGGAATTAAATTGTAAAAATTGAAGATCGTGTGTTGGAGGTTAGATGACTGCCAAATATTCGTTAATTGCTTGCTCTAATGCAAATACAATCAACACATGCGATTGAACTGACCTCTAATGGACAGTAATAACTCAATCGACTTGATTAAACTTTTAACCCTGAAAATACGAAAAATAATTTTCTATTAAATTATTTTTCTCACCAAAATTTTCCTCAATTGGAATTTTCTTTGAATTTTCTTCTACAGCTTCTCTGCAATAGTTAATCACTCCTCGGAGTATCTTCTACCAGGACTCGCTCTCTCTCAAATGCAATTAATAAAAAATAATGTCGTGATGTGCGTTCGATAAAGGCATGAAAGAAAAACGCTGTAATAAAATTCACGAAAAATGCCTCTAATATGACTTCTCGTAAATTTATTCCAATGCTGTATAAATGCTGACGTTTTCTAATAAACGTGTATAAAAAAAGAATTAGTTAAATAGGCCTTAAACATAATTAAAATCCATACTTATTAATTGGTGCCTTTCGCACTACCACTACTTCACTATGATTGTACGTGTCGATATAGAAAAGACAGGGGGGTTTCTATGCCCAATATTGAAAGCGCTTCTAGCGTGTTAGTAATTATTCAAATATTTACCGTTACAAGTAAGAATGTAATGTGAGTGTGTATGAATAAATGTGTGTGTTTAAATAATTCAAGTAGGTAATTCTAATAATTAAATTCATAAATTGACTGTCACTTTCAAATAGTGACAGTATGAATGAAAAGACTTTATGGATCATAAAGAAATTTTCAATTCCTCCTTTTTTTTTTATTCTCTTCTTGCTCCTTAACTTTACACAATGAATCAATTTTCTTGTGATGTAATATAACAATACATAATGAAAAATCTTATGAGATTGAATGTTGCAGTAAAAGTTTTTGTCATGAGTGATTAGACACAAGCTTAATTGCACTAAAAGATACATCGTATGGATGGAGCAAAATTCATTTAACCAAGTTAAATTAGAAATTAATTGAAATTTTTTTTTTATTTCCAATTAAAAAGAAATATTGTCTTATCATTGAGACGATTCTTTAAAAGAATTAAGCTTGATTGAATGCTATTCTTTCATTATAGATCACAAAGTGAATGGGAATTCGAATGTGAACAGTAAACTTGAATTGTATCAGGAATTATGTGAGACAGAAGAGGTTTTTGACTAGAAAAATCATTAAATGTTCAAGCTACAACTTATGTTGGGATTTTAATTGAATTTTGGGATCCACTCAAGTTGTAATTTGGGCAGCACATGTCCAACAGAATGAGTATTACTTTAAAAATTGGAAACTATCACAGCAGCTGCAAACATACCAAATCCAACGACCTTTTATAGTCTACAAAACAATATATTTTAATCTTAAAATGCATTATCATCCATTAGCCCCCACATTAAATATCAAAACTACAATTCATCATTGCAAAATGAATCATTAATGTATTGCGCCACATGTGTGCACTTTCCATTCCGCCCACACATCCCCTCCACCTTCATCTTAACACATTTTCCCATTGAATTGATTCTTTTTTATCGTAATTTACTTTTAATTTTCTGTCTCTTTGCAAAAATAAAACGTTCATCTCAGCTGTGCTCAGTACGTGCCGAGAAAAAAATAAAGTTTTTTTTCTATTATTTCTACGAAACACTATCCTGATATTTTTTTAAAAAAACAATATGATCAACAATAGCAACAGCAGTAGCATAAAAATGTGACACTTTTACATTCGCCAAACATACCAGATTGGTATGAAAATAAAGACAGAGATACTGAATAAGATTCCCAGTTGAATGCATTGTTTGGGATATTTTTGGCTGGATGCAACATGAACATTTTTGTGTGTACATTATTTGTGTAAGGAAGACAGTCATTTTAGGTAATTTGTGTAAAAAGGGATATCTTTTGGGAAATGTGGAAAAATTTGATTTGAGGCCACAGAAGATCCAAAATAAACTTTTATTATGTCAAAGTATTCACAATCCAATCAAAAATTCATTGTCATTTATTTGTTTCTTTGCCATTTTGACAAGAAAATACTTTTATTCTTTTGTCATTGACATGTCTTTATTCCCTTTTTTTTTTGGATAAAGAGTGAGACACATTATTGTAAGGTGAAATAACATTATGTAGACACAGAAAAAAAAGTACATTAAGTCACCCACATCAACTAAACTTTTCTTTTCTCTTATACCTTAACAAGAGTTTTTTTGAGAAGAAAATTTTCCTAAGAGATAAAGGGATTTGCGGGTGGTCCCCAAGACGAGTTCATATGGTGGAAAGATGGTGGTGGAATTTGAAGATGCATTCACACCATGAGTGAAACTTCATAGAATTCCTGGAAGGAAGCTGTAGATAGAGACAGTATTGGATTTGGTATTGGTAATTGACAGACGGAAGCCAGCGATAGAGTCAGCTTTAAGCGTCATCTGAGGGAGGCCATAGGTCACAGCTGATCTGTATGGCCAGTGAATCGGTGAGTGGAACTTAGGATTCTTCAAATTACTCTAAAGGCAATTGCCATATTCACCTAAATGAACATATTAAAGGCTATACTCAATCAATATAGCTGAGCTTGCACCTTGTTTGTTCTTAAATTCGAATCTCCAGCCAAGATTGCTGAAAATTACCCAAAAATGGTGAGTTTGGTGAGAATCCCTATGTGAATATAACTCTCAAATTCCTTAAACAAAACTAGCAGGTAGTTGAGTTTTTTGGCATCGTACTTCAAAGATAAAACAGAATAAAACTGAAATATTTGGACAGTCACACTGTTTGTGTTTATATGCATGAAGACGAGCAACAGCAGTTGGCAATGAAAGGAGTAAAAATATTCTTTTAAGAGGAAAAACAGGAGATAATTCTTGATGGACGAGATTTCTAGATTTGTATGCATATACGTGCTTGTATTGTGTATTCATATAGACTTAAGGCAACATTAGAACTTTATAGCTTTTTGAATTTTTACGATAAAATGAATAAACTTTTATTGTATTTTTTTTGTTTTTTTACCTTTTCTGTAACAGAAGTGGCAGTAACACCAGTAAGCAGCAAAAAGGCAGCACATTCACACACATATCAAATAATATTGACTTATGATAATGGCATTTTTTTCAGAATATTCGAATATGCTTCTCTCTCAGTTTCCTTCCTTCTTCATCGATTGCTAACAGCAGGTGTATTTTAATGTGATTTGGAAAATTTGAAAGTTTATATTTTATCGAACATGAGCATTAGCATGTATGCATACATATAAGAATCTACATATGTTAGAGGCGATATGTGAAGTGAATGAAAATGAAAATTTCTATGGAATAAAAAAAAAAGTGAAAATTTTATTGCTTGCTCTTTTGTTTCCATCTCATGAAAAAGATTAGACGATTTTTATAGCCTTATTATTTTTCTTTTTTTTTTTGGTAATATAAACTTTGAAAAATTTAATGTTTGCCATAAATATTGAAGTTAGTTAGCCTTTTCTTCATAATGGATAACTATAAATCTTAAAAACTTTAAGTTTTTCCCTTTTTATAGCCATCATAATTCTCCGTAATGATCATAAATCTATGAGGACTATCAATGTAAAGTTTAATTGAAATGTAATGAAAAAAAATTCTTAATCCATTATTCATATTAATACGATGTATATGAATACCTAGAGCTCTTTTTTTAAAACTCATCGGAACATAATAGGATATGGTATAAAAAATGAATTTATTTACAGAAGATTTAAGTAGGGAATTAATTACTATTATGTTGTAATGGCGCAATGTTTTGAAGCTTGATGTTGTATTACTAGACGATGATCTAAGGTTCGTGTATCCTTTCCAAGTTGGAAGTTTGCTTTCCAAGCAGAAATTATTCCGAGTGGCACAAATCGACAAACTGCAATTATAGCCGTTAAATAGGTCGAAATGCAATTATCGCCCCGTCAGCACAACTTCACATCTTTCTGTATATACGGCAAATCTACAAAGTCGTTGTGCTTCTCATCATGTTCGCAAGCATGATGTGTTGTTCGGGTATTTGATTGCTTACTGCTTTATAAGTAGGTAGAGAGTTCAAGTTCATCGCGATAGCTTTAAAGCAAAGCATAGGGTTCAGCCAAGTACAGCAGGTCTGCATTTTCTACATTTTTCCTGCAGTTAGAAGCTGTTTGTTATAGTTTGTACAAGACTGCAGATCTGTTTCTTTATGTGTAGGTCAGGAATTTCGGACGAACCCATCGTAAAGCAATTTACAGTTATTCACAAGTTTCTACAGCCAATATGCATCCCCATTTCCTCATCAACATGATAACACAACGTAAAACAATTTTATTACATTTTCGATTATAAAAAAATAAATAAATTTTAATCAATATTTCATTGGCTTTATCCCCAGAATAACCACAATTCAATAATCATCTCGTTTATGAATGCATATATACATAAATTGTCATTTACACAAAACATCATCAAATCATTGTTCAATAAATTCATTTATGGAGTTTTACTTGCCTTTTTTTATTATGACTCCATCCCTCATCGTCAATTGTGTTTACTTTTTCGAGATTGATTTTTTCTGTTGCAACAACAATTTTTCAATTATTTGTTTATGTTTGTTGATGGACTGTCTGTATATTGTCATAGCCCAGTTTTTTGCCTTTCTCTCCTTTTTGTCACTGTTTACTGATTTTATTTATGTATTTTGTGCCCATCAATTTTTTAAAGCATTGCAAAAAATTTTTTAGTCATCATCATCATCATTGTGTACATAAAGTAAACTGCACATCGATGCTCATCACTTTTATGACAAAAAAAAGTCTTTAAATTTTTAATAAACAACATTGGAAGTCTCTTTTTTTATGAGCATTAAATATTTTTCAGGTGTTATTTCTTCTCCCTCAGCTGGATCTTTACTACTTATCGTCTTCAAAGTCACTCACCTTTTTTTTATTCATGAAGATGTGGTGTAAAAATCATTATTGTATGTAAATTATATTATCAAGCCAAAAAAAAAAAAATAAAATTTTTTATTGTCAGGTTTTTATTTGTTATTCTATATATATATTGGCTGTTAAAGCTGATGCATTTGCTAAATTTATGACTAATGGGAATAAAATTAATGCAATTTTAATGAACGGTGGGGTTTTGTGGAGTTTTTTTTGTGGGAAAAATTAAATTTAAGAGAGTTTAGTTAAAGAGTTGATCACTAAAGCTAGCAAATGCTGAATTTAATTATTATGAGTTTGAATGAGTCGATAAAGTCATGATTTACCCGAACAGCAGCTAGCTACGTCGCTGTATTAACGGTATTTTGAGTGATTACACTGATGACACCACGACAGTTGATTTTGACTCATTTTTATGGCGAAAATGCAGTTTCCTGATATGTTGCTGATGATTAAGTGGTCTTAAGAGTAGGTAAACACCAATAGTCGAGGATTCCAAGTTCTTTCATTTGTTCTATTCGAAGATTAATGCGTTAGACAAATTAATCTAATAGACTTTTGTCGATGCTTCGTATTTAGGTATATGATCAGCGATCTGATGTTGTAAATGGCAAAAGCACGCGAAGGCAATCGAAGAACATATGGAGGCTATTGATAGAGCCACTAATAGAGAATGAGAGAGGTTATCTGTTATCTGCAACCAGCAAATTAAAGTGTATATGGGCAGCAAACTTTAATGAATCACTAGCCGCGAATCGCCCTTGCGAAGCTCTGGATCTCAAAGATCCGAATAGCTAAATGTGTTTTTTATGGGCAGCAGAGTATGTAAACTAATAGAAAGATTCTTTATTATCCATTAAGTAAGTCATAACATTTTGAATTCATCGATGTAAAATTCAAGTAAATTTCAGCTTCACAACCGCAGCATCTCAAAATAAAGATATTCTACAACATGCACACCTTCACTATAAATTCAACATCATCAAATTATTTAATGTATAGTCAACTATCATTCATATATATGAAGTGACATTGCTCGAAATAAAATATAGGGTAGGCATGCATGTATCATATGAACATAACGATATGAATGAAAATGTACATGCACCAGCAATTTACAAAAAAATAAAAAAATCTATATTTCATAGTAATAATCATAACATTCAATACTCATTCTTTTTTTCATTTCTTTTACAATAATTGTGAAAGCTTTAGGAATGAGTTGAGTATAATGTGAGGCTTACAATTCAATAAAAATGAATTCAATGTGAAGGAATGAAAGAATAATAGCGAGAAAAGCGACTAGAAAAATGGTTTTTACAACAGTTAAGGATGAAGAAGAGAAATAAAAAGTTTTTCATCATCCATAAATTTAGTTGGCAATCGTTCAAAAAAAAAAAATTATATTACAGTCATTCATACACAAAAAAAAAAGTTAGTTATGTGTGAGTATATGGAAAAATAATACAGAAATCTACGTAAGTATTATATTATTATATATATGATGAATAAAAATGTACTTGAATTGCACGATAAATTCAGGATTAAATTCCCCGCTTCGCTTTCTTTCCACATCCGTTTATTCATTTTTATTCTTTCACATTATAAGGCACCAATAATAACAGCATACAGTAAAATATATGAATGGAGGGAAATATGAGAGGAGAAACCTCCGCATTTATGCACGGCTCAGCGAGTTGCATTAAAAAAAATTACAAAAGTACTCGTTCTTATCGAGTTACTTCAGCGCATTTTTGTCCCAGCGATCAGTAATTGATTTTTAATTCAGTTCCCTGTCTATAAACAAGATCCAGTAGGATCCATATAACTCCCAGATCCACAAAAACAAGATCCAGTAGGATCCAGGTCACTTCCATATCCACTAAACAACATCCAGTACGATCCAGGTCACTTCCAGATCCACAAAACAAGATCCAGTAGGATCCAGGTTACTTCCAGACCAACAAAACAAGATCCAGTAGGATCCAGGTTACTTCCAGATGCACAAAACAACATCCAGTAGGATCCAGGTCACTTCCAGACCCACAAAACAAGATCCAGTAGGATCCAGGTTACTTCCAGACCAACAAAACAAGATCCAGTAGGATCCAGGTCACTTCCAGATCCACAAAACAAGATCCAGTAGGATCCAGGTCACTTCCATATCCACTAAACAACATCCAGTACGATCCAGGTCACTTCCAGACCCACAAAACAAGATCCAGTAGGATCCAGGTTACTTCCAGACCAACAAAACAAGATCCAGTAGGATCCAGGTTACTTCCAGATGCACAAAACAACATCCAGTAGGATCCAGGTCACTTCCAGACCCACAAAAACAACATCCAGTAGGATCCAGGTCACTTCCAGATCCGAAAAACAAGATCCAGTAGGATCCATATAACTTCCAGACCAACAAAAACAAGATCCAGTTAATTCTAAGTCACCATACTAGGAATTTAAGAACTTAATCATTTAACGGATTTTCATAATTCAAACCTCATAGCGGTCAAAAAAAATTCAAACTTTGTTCAGCAAACACTGATAAAACATCGAAAAACATTGAAGAACACTGTAAAACAATGAAAAAACGTGTTGTTGTTTTTGTTGTTGTTGTAAATGAAAATGAAAAATTGTTAATTATAGTATTTATGCTTTGATTTGAAACTTTTAAATGACCGAGGCGCCAATAACTTTATGGAACTGATCTTTTAAAACCATTCCGAGCTCTCTACGATGTCTAGTTTTCGAGATCTCGCGTTCCAGCCGACCGACCGACCGACCGACCGACCGACCGACCGACCGACCGACCGACCGACCGACCGACCGACCGAACAAAGTGTCTTATTAAGCTACCTTTTTGAAAAAAATTTCAAAAATGCGCTAAAAATTGTAAGGCAGAAAAGTCTTAAAAGCTTGACTAGCAGGATGATAAGTACAGGAGCTTGTTGGATATATGATAAGTAATATTTTGTGCTTATTCATATGGATAAAATATTTTTGATGAAAATACGTAATCGTACCAACAATTATTAGAGTCTACTTTAGTGAAGGGCAGTCCGACACACAAATTGTGGCAGCTAGGTCCTTTGCATTGATATACCCCGGGTCATGCAGCGTGCAAAGTTGGGGAAAGCAAAAACGTACATTGGACAAAAACCGACGGTGGACAGCCTTTTATTTTTCACGGGACACTTTGCTGGTAAACCTCAACTGGAACATGCACACGACATGCATTCCATGACTTCCTCAGTGCCACAGCACCCAAGTTGCCCACCACCACTGATTTACTTTCTAGTTCGTAATTTTAAATCGGCAAAATTATTTACCTTATTCCTTACAGCTATAAAACGTTTACTTTGTACTACATATAACTTGTCACAGATATTTACATGACGATTATCTTCTCAAGTACTCCTCATTTCAACTTAAATGCGGAATGAAAAAAAAAAATTTTTTTTATACGTTTTTATATTAAAACATTCATGCATGCATAAGACAGGACAAGTGAAGTGAGACGAGACAGAGAATGAAATGATTTGATGATGATGATATACGTCAACGTCCTTTAATCGTTCTCCATTTCATTCTCTTACACATTTCATTTTCTATTATCATTCAAGTGAAAATGATGTCAGTTGCCATTTTTCTCAATTTTTCTATGCCTTTTTTTGTCGTAATTCCTAAACGGCATCAACCTAAAAAATTCTTATTGTTTCTATATTGTTTTTTTTTGTTACTGACAAAATGTCAAGATAAATTTTCCTTTTTCTTCTTGGAAGCATTTTTTGCATAAGTGTTCAGGGGATTGGAACTTTATGACAATTCTGAGGAAGTGGAATTGGCTGAGTTTTTAAGGTTTAGTCACTTACTTAGCTGAAGTACAGATCAATTATGATCTCTGGCCTCCCTCAGATTGGCGCCTGAAACTTGCTCTATCACTGACTTACGTCTGCCAATTACCAATACTAAGTGTAATCCTGTCTATATGGACAGCTTCGTTTCAAGAGTTCTTTGGGTCTTTTGAGAGAGTCAAGAAGTACAAAAGTTGATAATTCAACATTTTCCCAACTTAGTGCATTCGATAGCAAGTTCAATTCCAACAAGAACAGATTCAGAGGAAGAAGTGTGGTTTTGGAGTCAAATTCTTCATTTTGTTAGGTTTTTTCGTTAGAAATTTTAGATATCCCTTTAAATTCCTAGTCACGAGCCTGATCTAGAATAACTCACTTCTGTGCGATCTGAGTTGCGTCTCTAAAATCCCAATTTGCACCACCCCAGACCCGTCATAAAAATTTTAATTTTTTTTGGCCTGTTCCTCATAACAAGAAGGAAATCGGAAGTAGTTTATAAATTTGTATATGTGCAAGAAGATATTTATTCAGATACCCCAACAGCAGCAAGACATAACATAAAAAAATCAAATGCTCTAGTCAACTACCATGTAATATCAATTTCGTAAAATTGCATGAAGCAAATTTTCTTATTTTACCATCAAGAACGCTACTGCCGCTCTTTTTTTTGATGATTTTTCTTATTCATTCTATTTCTTTTCTTTATAGATATTCAAGCGAGAGTGAACTCGTGTAATCAAATAATCTGTTCTCAACGAATTCTTTTTTTTTTCCTTCCACTTGCTTCCTCATTGTGACGAAAAGAAAATTGAGAAGCAGCAAGAAAAAATGAAAATTGAATGTAAAGTGCCTTTGCAATCGTTTCTTTTTTCTGTTCAAGAGAGGAAAATAATATAAAAAATTGTGTCTTCAGCATATCATAAAATGAATGGGATACAAAAAGCTAAAAAAAAAGAAATGAAAGTAAAATTGTATGTATAGTGTAACTGAATTGTATACAACAGAATGGATAAAAAGAAAAATAATTTTAGATTAAACCTACTAGAAAATAAGACTAGACTTAAAATTGGAATTGTTTGATCTGTTTAGACGCATTTTTAGTTGATTTGTAGGGATTATTGGAAGCTGTTTAGGCAAGAAGTTCAAAATTTCTGATTTTCACTTGGTATTGGTACTTGACTGAGCGAAGCCCGTGAAAGATCCAGCTTTAAAAGTCATCTGAGAGTGACTATGAATTACACTTGATCTGCAAGGCCAGCAAAGTAAGTAACTTAGCAAAACTTCAGGAAAAAGGTGGCTTGGTACCCAATAAGTCATTATTTCTGACTAATCACTATCTATATTAGCCGAGAATGATCGAAAAGATTTGAGTATCGTTTAGTGAAACTAATAAAGACTTAAGATTGATTCAAATAGATCTTGAAATTGACTCGAATTTTGTGTGGAGTCAAGTGGACTCGAATCGACTTTTTCACACAAGATTCGAGTCGACTTCGAGCTCCAGATTCAACTATTAAGCCTTAAAAATCTCATTTTGGCAAACTCCAAAATCTATTAAATTTCCCAACAAAAAATCATCAAAAAGACATTCAGACAGCATCTAGTCAGCAAACACCAATCTCTAAATGAATCTCCTCCCAAATAAAACAAAAAATTTGTTAAACCTAAAACAACTGGCATGTGAAAATTGTATAGTAAAATAACACAAAAATTCAATGAGGAGGAGTTTTTGGCAGTCGAAGAAAAATTGCATTTCCAAGTGAGAAGAGCACAAAAAAAAAATAGTTTTTTTTCTTCTGTATCATATAAAAAAAAAGAGAAAACATAAATTTCATGTTTATAACATGCACATAGATATGTATATATATGGAGGGCTTGTTATTTTTTGGCAGTGTGTCTGAACATATCATGTGAATGTAGCAAAATAATAGTTAGAGTTACAAAGCAAAAGAGTTTGTTGCTCGGAATAAACTTTTTTTTCCACCGCCCCAAAACAACCGTTACATTTCCTCTGGACTAATAAATTTGGACTTGTATGTGCCAAGTAAACAAGTTGTATGCAACACATTAAAAAAAAAGTTTTTTTTTCCAAAAAATAAGTAGATATAAAATATGAAAAATTGCATAACAACATTGTTTCATCATCTCACTTGCTGCTTTCGTTCTTTCCTTTCTGTACTCAGTTATAACAACAATACTGACATAAAAATGAAATATTTTAATTTTAATAATTTTTTTTTTGTTCATCTTTCGAGTTGTTTTTCCTTAATAAATATAATTTCCATGAGAATTGAGTCGAGATGTAGTGACGAAATATTTTAAATTGATGTAAAGGGGATGTGGTGTTATGAATTTTGGAATAGATGGAAACACAATACTGTAATTTGAACAGTGTCTAGCAGAGTTAGAAGTTGACTGGGACATAGTATTGAAAAGTCGATTTGAGACGTCTCGACTGGTGTCTAGCGAAGAGGTTTGAAAACTAAGCAATAGGGAGTGTTGCAATTTATTTAACTTGATTGAGAATCGATGGTTCCAGTGTGGTCAACTAGGTTGTTTGGTAAGTCACAAGGACGACTAAAGACCGGACATATCTGACTGGTCAAATCATCTTGTTGTCCTCCCAGAGATGAGATCCATGACATCTTTCAGTTGCCGTCTAAAAATGGATCTATCGCTGGCTGCTATTTGCCAATTACCAATACAAACATACCTTACATGAATTTAATTCACCACCAGGAAGATGTTAATGACAAAAGTCATTATGCTGTCCATAACAATATCATGAATCTGTATTTATCACTAATGAATGATATGCAATAATTACCAACAAACTCTAACTCTAATGATCTTCACACTTGATACTCTTCGAATAATCCTTTCATATCAACATTAACATAAGTGAAAATCCCCACCAGGAAGTCCCACTTCAATAGCTCATTGTAATAAAAACATTAAAAGTCATAATTTTTGAATTTATGTCTTGATTCCCGAAAAAAAATATTTTCCCACTCCTGTGTCGATTATAATTTCCATATTTTTTCTGGTTGGCATATGTATACACCAAGAATCCATTAATTTAAAACTCAAAAATGCTTTGCAAATATATATATTTTACAGATGAGCACAGCATATGAACAACAGCGCATTCAATTTGAACAAACATGAATATTAACGTTATTATTATTGTTGTTTTTATACAATTCATTTTTTTTTTCAACTCGCTGATGTTATTCCTCATTCCAAATTCTCCTTCAGCTCTTATTGTTATAACCTTTCGTTATGAATATGGATAAAAACGTAGTGTGGAATGAGCAGAAAGAAAGATGATAAATTACATTGAATTTTCTTTCCGAAAAAAATAAAGAATTACTGAGTTGAAAGAGGGATCATTGCCTAGTGGAAATATTAATTACAAAGCACGATCGCGTTTTTTTTTTGGAATTAAATGAACGAATATAAATTATTAAGGTGTGAGAATCCGAAATGTCATGTCAAGATAAAGTGAATAGTATGAAGGATAGAAGATTAAAAGCAGGTGAAAAGGAGACACGAAAAGGTAGACAGTTGAATGGCAAACAGCATCAGTTTGAAGAGGAGCAGCAACAAAAAAAATTAAAAATTAAAGTGCACTTAGCTGCTTTTGGAATGAAAGGTCGTGAAGAGGAACACGAAACAATTTGGAAAATTATTTTTAATTCATAGCTTTAAGGGATAGATTGTGGTGGGATGTTTAGGGAATTAAAGTTAAAATTGACATCATTTATTCCCATTAATCTCTCATCTCACATCTTGCAGTAAATATTTATGTACACAAATTAAAAATTACTCATAAAACAAGGACTCATTTACAATGAAAAAAAATGCGTAATATTTATCATTCTGTCGTGTCATTTGTGCCAGACAACAATAGCAATGCATTATCATATGGTAGAAAAAATTGAAAAATTAAAAAAAAAAAAAAACTGCATCTACATATAAATTTTAATCATGTCATCGAGCACAAAGCCTGCTGGTAGAAATTTGCCATTTCGTATGCCATATAAAACACATGACAATGTCTCGAATGCTTTTTAATGTTAACGTACATGTGTTTTAATTATATCGCCATTTAATTTAATGATTTTATTACATAGTTGACATTGTTCAGTACATGTGCGTTGCTTCTGCATTTATGTATACACAAAAATATAATGAAAAACGATGACAGTCTTCTACATCTACTGTACATTCGATATAGTTTTTTTTTTTTTTTTTTATTTTTTACTCCTCATTCATTCTCGGTGAATTCATTGTTAAAATGTAGTGGTTTGTTAATTAATTTATGAGCTTTATAAATTACTAATTGCAATTTGGTAATGATAATGGATTTTCAAAATATTTGCATAAAATATATATCCATGGAAATTAATTTTAAGGCAAAAGCCTGCTTTTCGGATATTGTTTCAATTTTATATATACATAATATGTGAGCAAACCATAGTTTTTTTTTGTAATATAAAATCACGTGTCTATAATTATCAAAAGGTATGCGAATGTATTGACTGGAAATGGTGTCATTAAGGATGAATATTTTAAATATAGTTGCTGATTGAATTTCAATGTATTGTTAAATTGTATTTTGCTGTATCAATTATCTTATTTTAATTTGTAATGACGAACAGGTGTTCAATTTGATAGCAGTAGTAGAATGTATTGGGAAAATAGATCAGAAATGTTGCAGCTATTTGAATACAGCAGTTGATGTAATAGTTAGGAGTTCAATGTTTTAGACTTCAAATCGGCGTGACTATTGCATGATACAATTTAAATTCGGTACCATGTCAGAGTTAAGCCGAACTGGTGCTGGATTTAGAATTGATTAACCGACTTATGCTATTCGGGTAATTTTTATTGAATATTCTAATCTGTTATTCCATCTTTTAGCAGTTTAATCTTAAAATTCGAAAAATTTACAGATTTTTAAAGTGATTTTTGTCCAAAATAATGAATAGTTTAACGTGCAGCCAGAGTATTTGTACAAACTAAGTGACAGAACCAGCAACAGAGTCAGATGGAAAGCACATACCACGAAAAACATTCCAAAGTGAAGCATGGTTACAGTAATCAATTAAGTAAATGAGTTTTAATCGTTTTTTCACCACATGACATAAAATGATCACACAAATAATGATTTTCCATATAGTTCGATAAGCTTAAAGACTAGAACTTGAAGAAAACTTGAATTTCATGTGAACCTGAGTCGACTATTTCATCCAAAACTTGAAACTCATATTCTGAGTCAACCTCAAGCTAAATTTTGGTGATAATCTTTATGATAAATGAAACCTATCCAATTTTAACTCTAGCCCAACTAAAAAAATACAAGCAGTAATACCAGATCCTACGATACCAGCGAGAAATGTTATTTTAAATTGACATAATGCAAGAGAACAAATAAAAACAATTTTATTCATTATCCATTAAACTGCATCCTCCCTCAATTATATGGCATGTCATATGAACAATACAACCACACCACACATAATGTTCACGAGACATACAACAAAAAAAGGGCAAAAAAAATCTGTAATCAGATAAATATATATTCTGTTAATTTGATTTTCATTTTAATTCTTTAATTTTAAAAATATAAATTCCTATAGAATACTCCATCCATGCATTACCACAAAACAACATACTCACAAAAAATTTTGTGAAAACAAGAAAAAAAAGACTCAGTTGGAAGCACATTCAATTTTTTCCCATTCATTCTTATTATTTTGTTCCTTCTTTATTTTTTATTACATTCATTCAAATCTACTCTGTGAAATAATAATTATGGAGTGCACGTTATAATGCTATAACCCTCGTTAGGATAACTAAAAGAGCTTTTTTTTTTGTACCATTAAAAATGAAAAAACTAAATTGTACTCATTTGGTTGTGAATATTTTATGAAGCTTTTGAAGTTCTCGTTCGTACTTTTTTTTTATTTTATTTCCACCAATCTGCCTTTGCATTTGCTTTTGCCTTTCTATTCTCTTATTATTTCCACAATTCCTCTCTCTTATGTTATTTGCTACTGCTTGCATATCTACATTTATTCGGTTTATGGAGAAAATATTTTTACGGTGGCTTGGGTGAAAAAAAAGAATAGAAAATAAACGAAATAAGGATGGGGGGATAAATATTCAAAGCGCAAAGGTACAAATTTTCTTTTTAATTTAATTAATGCTTGCTTTTTTCTGCTTTGCATTTTTTTCAAAAGGGTTTTTTTTTAAACTTTTTTTTGCTTCTTCATTTCTTTGTAATTTAAAATGAAAATTGCATAGAAGGATTTTTTGAAATATGGCTTATATACCCTGTAAATATAGTGAAGGGATGCTTATTCATTTTTTGTTCATATTAATTTTCATTTTCCACTTAAAGTGCATGCATTTTTAATGTTATATTCATTGTATTAGGTTAAATTATAGTCGATGGAAAAATTATGAATGAGATTTTTTGCTAATAAGCTAACATTTTGTACTGTATTGGGGTTGTAGGAGTTTAATTTCTCTATTATTCATAGAATTTTGAGTCATCAAGGCTTTATGGCTTTTAAAATGGACAGTAACATTAAATTTTGAATGCAACGTTGGGTATATATGCAGTTTTGTTGACTTAAATGTTCATGTTACTTCAGATGATATAATAAGTTAATAACCGTGTAATTTAGTAACCAGAAGTCCGTTTTCATAGACAAATACAAAATATTATTATTAACAAGCTATCTATCCATTCAGAGTCTTAGTTAGTCAAGCAAAACTGAAATATCTGGACTTTGCAGTGATTCAAGATTTTGGACTTATCACAGATTCAAACTAGAGTTTGTTACTTGATCTACTAAGTGCTGCCTTTCTATGTGGACGCTACAAATTTCATGTGACCTTAGTTGTTCATAGTCTGCTTTACAGCTTTTATTTTCCCAGGATTGATGTTTGAATTGCATACAATTCACTCATTAGATTGAAAACCCAACTTATTGACTCAAGCTAGGCAACATTTGGATACAGAAATAGGTCAAATTTAGATTTTGCCTATAACAGTCAGCCCCAATTTGACTCTATAAAAAATTATCATCAAAAGTTCAAGATCAATTTCAAATTGATCTATCCGACAAAGTCTCATATTCTCATTTTTCAATAGTCTCGTCCTTTTTTTTGCATTTTTTCATCGTTGTGACATTTGAGAAATCATCTCAAATTCCCAAACAAATTATACTCCATAAAATGAGCATATCAGAACTTCAATCATGCATTCATCACATTTTAATTAAATGAAATTTCAACATTTGTCGTCCGCTCTTCAAAACTCAAGTGTCTTCTAAATTATGCTATTCTAACGACGTCAACGACGACAAGAAAAAAAAAGTGAAATACCCAAAGTGTTAATAATAAATTTTGATGTTGGTTATTTTTTTCAATTCACCAAGTTTGACTAGACAACAATAAAAAAGCAATTTTTGACATAAATGAATGCTCCGTCAGCTTCATTATTGTCACATAATTTTTTTTTATCTTCATGTTTATAAAATGAAGGAGTGAGTGATAAAAAAAAATTGTATAATATGAAGCAATTTTCAAGCATCACACTACAAATTAACAAAAAAATAAAAAAATAATTCTGATGAAAGTGACAAGAGAAAAAAAAGTTTCTTGTTATCTCATTTTATGAAAATTTTCCATCATCGCAGAAATATATTCAGTTTTTTTATAGTCAGTCGTCACGGTTGTGGACAGCAGAAAATAATTTCAAATGACATTATGAGGTCTTTTCTGACACAAATTTTTTTTTTTGCCTTTTTCTCGAAAATGCATTTTTTTATTATTATAATTATTATTATAGTGGTTTGGCATGAAATGCTCATAATGAGAAATAAATGTACAAAAATTTGTATGAAATGTCAAAAAATTGTCATCAGAGAAAAACCACTTAATTGAGATTAAAATCATATAAACGAACATTTGCAATAACAAACAGAGAGAAAGCTCAATGACACTCATCTTATCAATTTTCAATGTTGAAAGCTTACCATCATAAAAATGAAAGCAGCAAAAATGAAATTTAATGCACATTTCTTCATCAATTCAATTTGGCTTTTTCCATTTTTATCTCCATTTCCTTTACTTTTTTTTTCTTCTCTTACTAATGGTACTTGCTTTAGTCGAACGGATGACGAGCTTTAGTTTCCACCCACTCCATTTATATATATTTCTTATCCTCCTCATATATCCTTTTCTTATCAAATTTCATGTCTACATCTTTTGTGGGGAGCATTTGAATGTTTAAACGGAGATATCAAGTGAATTTATATGGAATAAAGGCGGTGTAGAGTAAGTAAGTGATTTTTTCTTAGAGAAGATAGATGAAGGTCAGCGATTGGATGCTTTATTTAAGTATCTCGGATGCGAGTCTTTCGTATTCATATGAATTATAACTAAAAACCTCATACCCGAGCGATATGAATGAGAAGACTCCGTTAAGTAGCTTTTAAGGCTCTGATTGACCTTTTTTATTAACATCAACTGGAGTCGCCTATTTTTGCAGCCCTATAAATGCCATAATTTGAAATTGACCTCTTTTGAAATTGAAGTCTAAGTTTATATTTTAACTCGAAAAATCAATAAAAAATTGCAATTTTTTTGAATATGAGCTTAATTCACTAAGCAATCAACTCAATCTGAGCACAAACTAAGCAATATTCTGATTTAACAGTCTTTTTATAGCACAATCAGATAAAATGCAATAAAAAGTCACATAATCAGTCCAAACTTAACTCAAAACTCCATAAGTTACCAAAACATTCAACATCATTTTCTCAATATCCCAAAAAGGAATATGTAAGTGAAAAAAAATTTCATTTTTAAATAAAAAGAGAAAAATTTAAGTGGAGAAAATGAAAAAATGAAAAATGATATTTCTATGCATTTTTGTCTCTCTTCATCGTCATCTCCCATATCTCTTCAATAATACTTCAAGAGCTCTGAACCGAGAAGGCTAAGATGATATTTAATTTGAAACGAGATGAAAATGGATGGAAATGAAAATATAGTTTGAACATTTTCCACACTAAGTTGATATTTGAGCCTTTTTTTTTCTTCTCTCTCTTTGCCAAGCCATTCACAACATATTTTTGTGTCATATTTCTCTGTTTTTCCTTTCAAAATGGGGAAAGCAGAATAATAAGAAAAATAATTGATTCAATTAATGGCACGCTGGTTGAGGTTCATTATATTTCTAAATTAAATCGAGTGGGAAATACATAAATGTGTTGAGATCGTAAAAAGAGGCAAATTGATTTTTGTTGTGTAATCAGGGGTAGATGAGACTTTGAGATGGAGAATTGTAAGGAATTTGTCAGTCAAGTCTAAAAACTTAACAATTTTCAAATTCAATAATTTCTCAAAAATATCATCAATTAAATCGATAAAATCCCCCATGTGCACCCCTGCCATTAATCAGCATTAAAATGAAGCATTTCCAATATGTTCACATTAGAAAATCTATCCGACGAAAAGTTTCTAAGGAAATGTGTTCTACAGAATAAATTATTAACCTTTCACCATATTTATAATTAAATTTTTAGAAATTCCCATTCTTTATGGAGTGCAGAAAGCATGAAAGTAAAATTTGTTAAAATAATAGAATCAGCAATTAGAGAATAAAGCACAATATGTGTTCGATATGCGAGAGAATTTATTTTATTGCATGAACTGTATTGTTGAATTAATTATGTTATGTAAAATTGAAATGATATTACAGAATGATTTGAAATTTGTTAAATGAATGTAGATTTTGAAGTTTTGCAAAATTAAAAGATTCAACAGACTTGAGATGTGGATTTTATAGAAAATAAAGATGAAATTGAATTATTTTAAAGAAAATTAATAATTTAAGTATATCAAAAAAATTTAAAAATTTCACCATGCAGACACGAAACTCCTCTGTAATCAGCATGTGCAGCATAATCATAAGCAGCATTTCCATTACAAAATTTACAATTTAAAATCTCACAACACACTCAAAATGTACAACTAAAAATTCATGTCAACATCATGTAATATGAATTCCCAGAAGCATTCCCAACTCCATCCCTTGAATTAGTAATTTTTAAAGAAAAATTTACATTTTGTCGTGTAACATAAAACTGTTCTCAACTAGGTCACAATAAGTAGAGTCTCTGAATATCTTCAAAATAACATAAAATATGAATGTTGAAAGAGGTTCAATTGAAAAACTTTTTCATCGTATGTAATACCCCACTTATATCCCCTCATTTCAATAGCTTTGAAAAGGTTTAATTTTTTGAAGCATAATTAACAGGAAGTTACAAGACTTAAAGAGCAAAAAAAAAATGTTGAAGGGGATCAAACAAGAAGGAAAGTTGAAATTTGTCGAGTAATTTTTTACGTTTAGATGCCGTGTTCAGCACAATAATAATTGTTAGGATGATGATTATGCAGTTTATGATGAATTGTGGAACTTTTAAGGGTTAAAAAGTTTTTAAAGATTCAAGTGCATCCAAAAGGGTCAAATTGTTTGTGACTTTTTGATATTTTCGATAGAAATTTAAGATTTCAATTCAAATTTTCATTGCCAAACTTAATCATAATTTAAATTCAATAAGACATTAAACTTCCTCACTTAAAAAAAGTAAAACTGCAATTTGCGGACGAAAATTAATTTGAATTTTCTGGCTAGACAATGAGTCATTACGGATCTGATATCAATTTACATAATTACACAAGTTCATGCCAATTATTGCACAGTAAAAAAGGAAAATCAGTGAAATTAAATCATTTCCAATTTTTATTTGAGACAATTTCATTTTTGTAGATAAAAAATTCATACTTTTTTTCATGCCATTCTCAAATGCTTTCAATGCCAATGGTTACAGAATAAAAAAAAGGCAGCACAGAATATTTCTCCTTTTATTATTGTTGAAAGCTTTTATTATTTGGGTACTTTTTGTGTTTCAACCAAAATTGCCATATTTGAAGCATAAGGTAATGTAAGAACCGAGTCAAATTCTCGAAAGTGCACATAGCACTCAAAGAAGAAGTGAGAAATAAAAAAACTGTTCATTTCTTAGTTTGTTGCTTGCTTATTGTTGTTGAATATTTAACGTCAAAAACGATTTTTGGCTTATAATTTTTGGCTCGTTATATTCAATAACTTCCTTTATGCCCTGTCGGAATAGATTTGTATACAGGATTGTATTATTCATTTCTTTATACCAAAATATAATATCGAGAAAGGGCGATATTCAACTCCTTCTGGTTGTGTCTACTTCCTTCGAGGCAAGCTCACAAAAAATTTTTTTGTGTATTATTTTATTTTGGAGAGAAAATTTTCGTTCACATGAATAAGATGAGGCTTAGCAAAGAGGAGGAGATGAACATGTTGTTTTGGCTGGTTTCTGGCTGAAAATACTTCCGTCTTATGGGACAGGAAAAAAAGAGAAATATCAAAAGCAAGAATTTTCATTCTTGGCAAAAATAATATAAAAATAAAAATAAAATAATATAAAAAGGGGAGAGATTTCAAAAACAGCAGTCGTATATTTTATAATATATCCAGTTAACAATCATCAAGTATTTTGGATCTAAGCCCAAAGCAAAAGAAAAATTATTTTTTTTTTTTTCACTTGATTCATAAATTATTCCAAGCTGTTGCAATATAACATTTTTATCAACACTTTTTTCTGCCATTTCATTTACCACACAGCAAGTTGCTAATGCCAGTGCCAGAGAGAAAGCTGTTGTTTCTTATTTAAGGAAACAATTCCACACTAGGCATCTTTTGCCTTCAATTTTTTGCATCTTTAAATTATTTTTTAAATGCCATTTTCATTTATCTATCCATTAAGTGTGGATATGTGGTATAAATACAGACATTAAAATTAGACTAAAATGTTTATAAATACACAACAATAATAACAGCATTCAGAAAAGCAAGTGCAACGATACATATAAACAATTAAAACAATTTAAGAGATAATTTGAAAATAATTAGTTAGTTAAATACCTTGGAAAAATTATTCATACAATGCTTGTTAGGTATATATGTAGCTATACATGTGATGAAATTCATTATGATAATAATCATCCGCATGCATGTCTGTGTGTATAACCATAAATGAGATAGTTTTTAAAGGATATTAAGAGATTATGTTTACAAATAATATGAGATTTTTTATTCTTTTTTTTGCTAGCTTTTAGTGTTGAAATTCACCGGCTTTTCCTGCCAACACGAGAAGATTTAAAGTATTTAATTTGAACAATTACAATTATGCTACATATAATAAGATTGAGGTAGGATAATAAAGTATTAAGATAATGAGAATTTTATGGGGTTTTTAATTACAGTTTTTTTTTTTTTGCTTGTGAATAACATTTCTGTAAGTTTTTATGATTGAAGGATTTCATATTTGCATTAGCTGCCAAATGGAACCTAATCAAAACAAATAAGTTGGATTGAGAATTGCATCTGATTACTTCTTGGCTAATGATTGTACTGTGGGGTGTGATGATGTTTTGTATGGATTTTTAAATGAATTTTGTGTTTGAACAATTTAAGGATCAGCTTAGGTCACTTAATTCGCTGGTCGTACAGATCAATTGTGATACATAGTGTCTTTCAGATGGCGCCTAATGCTGGCAATTTCCGTGTGGCAATTCCAAGTGCAATACTTTCTTTGTGGACAGATTCCTTCCAAGAGTTCATTGGTGCAACTCAAATCATTATTCCAAAATATTCACAACATACAATAATCGCAACAACACTAACTCATGAAAATTAAATAAAAATTCTCCAAAACACCTACCCCCACCCTCCAATACAAAAATCAAAGTAAATTCATCTCAGACATATTTGGACAAATTTATTAACTAAACATTCAATCTATACCAAAACTTAAATCCCATTTAATTCATACACAAAATTATAATTCCCCATTCAATGAATATAAGAGTAAGTCCAAAAAGGCAATGAAATGGAAATAAGTCATGGAAATAATGTACATTATTCGTATGCCATAATCTGTTGGAGTGCAAAGAAAGAACAAAAAAACAAAAAAAAAATATTGCACCACAAAATGCAAATAATTAAATGCAATGGGCCTTAAATATCATTCAGACATAAAGAGTGAGAGCATAAATGTATGTAGGTATAGATAAGAAGGGTATGATGATGATGAGATGCTTGAGGGTGGAAATTTTCGACAATATCTGAAGAGTTGTCTATGATTCTCAATATAACTCACAGCATGAGTGCTCATATATATAAATGAAATAGCCAGAAATGCATTTTCGAGAGGTGAATTATGAAGTGATGCATGGTAAAAGGTATAAAATGCAATTTTCTAAATAGCATAAAAGGATAGAAGTGTTCTCGACTTCGCACCAATGTTAAGTTTTCCTTTATCTTCTATTCATACATTGGGATATTTTCTGACTATAACATTACTACTACCTAACTAAACAAAATGGTCAAATGGTCAACAAATAAATTGGAGAAAAAAAAATTATTTTTTTTTCCTTACTTTACAAAATACCAATTTATATTTGTTGAATTTTGTACTTTTTGCAATGTACAGCACATAAATTATACACCTTTCACATGCAATAGGGGAGCAGCAGATGTATGCAGTTGGTATTGCACATATTCACATATTGCTATTGCAATCATCATCATCGTCGTCATCATCAGTTTTGGAGTAGTGAACTGAACTCAGGCAGGAAATCTTTAATCTCATGAGATGTGTATGCTGCAACATTGCAATTTACCATCCATTTTTCCACATGTGCGATAAGATATTGATTCTACCTGTGGGTTCAATATTGTAATTGATGAATTTTATGTGCTGTGTATGGGGTTTTGAAGGATTTACGATTAGCTTTTTGGCTGATATTTTGGTGAGGATTTTATACTAGTACAACGAGTTAAGCCTCGTTATTTAACAATGGTGCTAGATTCCTCATAAATTTTAATTACAAAATACTCCAAAAATGTAGCAATTATTAAGAGATTCATCTGGTTATTTGCCCATTATGTCTGTTCTCAAATATCTTCAATTAAATCAGTAATAATTATAAATTCTACCTTTTAATAATCAAAAACTCTCCATCAAAAACAAATCTAATTTTCCATCAGAAACAATAGACAAAAAAAATTAATTAATACGAGTAAATAAATCAGTACTCAAAATGAAAGAGTCATTGAAATCTGGTGAGAGACCGACGAGTGAGTCGAGACAAAAAAGATTATCAAAATTCATATTTTGAACTGCAAACACATATTGAACATGATAATGAGATTTTTGGTATGCTTCTGTGCATAAAAAAAATCTCTTATGATTCTTGCTGCTTCTGATTCTATTGTACTCTGTATGTGCTATGTTATTCATTCATGAATTCTTTATAGTACTTTGAGATTTTTGGTGTTTTGAGTTTTGACACCATTAGATTGTGTCTTGTGCATCGTATTGAATTCATTCGCATGTATTTAGATTATGGAATATGAATTAAAGTCAATTTTCTTCACTCAACTACATCACATAATGTTCGTTTTTGTGCTATAAGCAGCATGATAGAGAATAAGCAAAATGGAATTTTCTTTTTGTATTGTATGTGAAAAATATTCATTTTCATTCATATAATGGAGAAAAGATATGGTCGAATATCTTTGTGAAGGAATGAATGAGAAAACTTTATGGAAAATATTTTGGAAAAGACTTTTCATAGGAAATGATTTTAATAAACCAAGTACAATGGGAAATATATATGTGAAATATCTCAATCTATATGCATCATAAATAATTATGAACTTCTTCATTCTTAACTACTGCATTTATTTCCCATTTCAAATGCGAAGCATTTACTCGTCTATCTATCTATCCTTTCAGACATTGCTTGCTTTTATCATCTTTCGAGGGATATTAATTACATGCAAAAATTTTCTCATTAAAATTTCTTTTTTTTTTTTTTACAAAAAGAATAAACTTGAAAATTTCTTCATTAACATCAGCATCTATATTACAATGACCAGTGGGGAATATTAATAATGAATTCTGTTTCTATGAACATTTTTTAATTAAGTGTCTGAAAATGTTTGTGGAATTGAAATTATTGACTGTATATGATGCTGGTGTTTTTGGGTAAATGACATCGAATGTTTGTTTGGGTAGTCGTACTGATAGCTCACAGGACACAAGGAGTGGAAAAAACAAAAAATTCTGTTCCAGGACGGCATGAGTCTTGCCTGAAGCCGGGTTTGATTGAATCTATAGTCTAGTTAGAGACAGATAGGTCTGGTACCGGATTTTTTTTGCCATTCCTATGCCTTGTGCTTTCCGAGTAACATGTAAAGGATTCAGCCAACTGAAGGCTAATCTTGAGTATAAACTATTGTCAAATCTGATCTAGTACAGATCAATTGTGATTTATGGTCTGCCTTAATTTGCGTCTGTTGCTGGCTCTATTGTTAGCAACCGCTATCGTCATGATCTTTCCATGAGTTCTTGGGGCGCCCTCGTGATCGGTTAAAAAAAAAAATCGTGATCGGTTGCCTTCCCAATTATTCGTTGACATGCATTGCTACGTAGCGCATTTGGTAGGAGTCGAGGATTGAGATTTAGCTATAATAAGTAAACGATCCTCAAGTGATTCCTTTGACCTTCCATGTGAACAACCTTACAAAACTCTTCATCGGATGCTCACTAATCCTCACCAGCATCTGCCACTATTATATCATAAAAGTTTTATTTCAATGCCAGTAATAAATGCAAGAACATAGAAAAGAAGTAAAGAATTATCATATAAATCGATTCTCGATAGCTTTCCCGCTATCATCTCTAATTCATTCACGATGATAATGATTATGCTACAAAAATGCCTTTCAATTCAATGTATGCATATTTTATTACTTCTTTCTCCTCCTGTTTTGAATCCATCTTAAATTGCCTTAGCATCCGACTATACAGAAAAAGTAAGTTGAATGTGTTTTTTTTTATAGAATGAAAAATATCGGATATAATATAACATAGATTCATATGGATAGAATATAATCATGATAATTGCAAAAACGTACGATCTTGTTGCAAACTTGTGGCGTATAGTATTGAATACAAAAGGCAGTAGTAAAAAAATGTCTATTTTCAATGTTATAGATTCAATATGAGGAAAAAAATTTTAAGAAACGACTTAAAAATGAAAATAAAAGAAATGAAAACTTTTATTCATGATTGGAATATGTAAGCAACTTTACTACGCTATCCCTTTTCTTCTCAATGAATATTTGTATCAGTTTGTATCTGTAATAATAAAAGAAGAAGAATAAAAATGAATTTCACATTCAAACCATAATATATGGATTGCTTTAAGGCGAACAATAGTTATTGAAAGATATGTACATAAAATGGGAGAAAACAGGGAATAGTGAATGAAAATTGTAACATACAACACAGATGTTATATTAGTTTGCAATTTGTTAAGATGAATATTGAAACCATATTGAAAAGTTTCGCTTACTATATTCATTTCAAAATGATGTAATTTTCTATAAGAATTTCTTATTAAACATAGAAATGCATTCATGATTACTCGAACTTCTTTTTCATCTGCAAATAAGTTTTTTCTTCTTTTTTTAGAAAACTATTGAAAAAAATCAACAAAAAACAGATTTTTATTCAAAATGTAGTTTAAATTGTGTAGCAGATTTTAAGATAATTTGAGAATCTATATAATTGGATAAATTTTGTTCATGAGGTTCGAAAGGTTTTGAGGAGTTTTGCAAATGATATGAAGATCCGAGTGACACAAACGAAAAAGGCTCCGCTATGAGACGGGATTTTAAACAACGTAAATGAAGAAATCTCCACCACAAGATTTTGAAGACTCTGCTAAAGCTCTTTTATTGACACTAAATATGGCGTTCATCTGGAGGTGGCTTGGTGTTCATAAAAGAGCTTTGGTAAGCCTTTAAAGCTCTGTGGCGAAGCCCTTTGTGTTGCTCGGTAAAGAACATTTAACAAGAATTTTGAAACAAGGAGAGAAACAGAGCTGAGATAAAGCCTTAAACCAAAAAGAACTTATGAAACTAAAGATCATGATCTATTTTTAGTAAAATTTTGTGTAAGTTTTTGGCTAAATTTAAATGCGTATCTAATTTTTCTATCCGAATAACTGATATGGGTCGCTTTAGTCGACAGTTTTGTCTCACAACACGCTATTAAGTCAGGATACTATAAGAAACACTACTATGGGAAAAAGGATTATTCTTCCAAAAGTTCCCAACAACTCACAAATGTCACCAAGCTTCCACTTTACCTCCACTTAAAATTTCCAAGCATGTACCTGCATTTCAGAGTCAGACAACATCAATTCGATTTTCTAATATTGAACAAAACATTTTTTTCGTACAGTACAACTCTCTCAATGCTCACATTACTACAACACAATGTTCCATTTATCTATCATGATGGACAATAAATTTCATTTCCAAAATTTTCCATTATATTCATTATAATAAATTACATAAAATATAAACATTGCATTACAGTAGAAAGAAAATGAAAATTTATATTGAAAAATTTTTCCGAATTTATAAATGATACTTGCTATTGTTGCTTCTCATTCTTTTCCCATTTCCAATTTCTAGACTTAGCCAATATTTGTGCAGTTTCTTTCATTGAATACATATAAAGAAGGAAAAGATCAAATATTCATTTTGCAATTATTTCGTTTTTTTTTTGTGTTCTGTACCTTCTTTATATGTATAAACATTCATCCTATGTACATTTTGCCTTTTTGGTTTTTTGGCGATTGTACAAATATCAAAAAAAAAAATTGGATGTTCTAGTACTCGATAATGGAAAAAAATGGTCAGGAGAGTGGGTTGTAATGGAGAATAGAGAAAAAAAATTGAATACATGCAGAGTTGTGTACGTGCAAAGGCTAGCAAAATTGCTATAGACATTGTTGTTTGAATGCTGAGTCTATTCAACAGCCTATACATTTGAACTTTCTATGTACTCGATAGTTAGAGGTGGAGAATGTTGTGGAAAAATAGAAATGATGACCCAGTGGGATGTTTTGATAGAAATTCAATTGAGGTTATTAAGGACATTGCTGTTGAGAGTAATAGCTTTTTCTCTGTTATAATTTAATTTGGTATCACAGTTAAGACTGTGCTTTAAGGAACATCATTTGGAGTGAAAGTCACTTGACGTACAGCGGTAGAGAATGAGGGAGAGCAACAACACAAGAAACTAGCAGTAATAGTCGCTTTGGTCAGGAACAGAAACTTATTCAGCAGCTTAATTAATGCCCTACAATTCCAGTGGATCAATAGGAACTAATTTTCATCATTTGATGTAAAATATTGATAGATCTGAAGTCTACACTGACTACTAATTACTACTGGAACCACTGCTAAACTTCCATGACTCTAACTGAATCACTAACTTGCTTACTTGCTACAGATCAATGATCCTTCCATCTGACTCTATTGCTGGCCGAATCACAAAGCTTTTACAAATTCTCAGTTTTAACATCTAACAGACTAAAAAGTCCCCACTACCTCAAGTCATATCTCATATCTCAATGCACCCTTTATCGACGTTAGCTTTCATCCATACTAGGAAGTTCTGTAATTGTTTTCCCAAAAAAAAAAAAAAATATTTACTCTCATTGTTTTTAATTGTAATGGAAAATACCATTTTCCTCACATTTAAATCTTTAGATATTTCATTTGTTTATGCCTACGTTCCATACATGAGCGTATGTCATTTGAATTAGGCAACAACATATTGAATGACTAAGTGTATATACATATCCATTTAGTAAAATTTGTTGAATATTTTGTTTTAATCAAATAGTCAAAATAATAGAAATGAACAATGATGATGATGAGAATTATTTTTCCTTGTTATTTTCTCATTTTCTCAACACACACAAAAGTTCATTTTATTTTTTGTTTATTAGTACAAAAGCATCCAAAGAATATTATTGCAGTAGACACCATAATTAGAGAATATAAATGGGTAAAAGAGGTTGAAATGAGTCAAAAAGGTATTAAAACTAGGCAAAAATTGTTGTTTCTTTTGTATGTTGAGGGTTCATACCCTCAGGATTGATTAGCACTGATAGAAATTGTTTTGGATTAGATGATATGGATTGAGGAAGTTGAAACTAACGTAGGATATTAGAAACTTAGAGTAATTTTTGTTTTTATGGAATATCAAGTTGTTATTTGCGATAGAATTCAACAGAACTCGAAGTCGATATAGTTGAAGTCGACTCGATTCGACTGGACTCAACTTTTTGAGTCAACTCAAATCGACTTGACTCGACTCAAGTCGACTTAACTCAACTTTGAGCTCAGGAATTGAGGCGTAGATGTGAATACCATTAAGCAACTAATTTAAAACCAAATTTTAAGCTTCATTTCCTTTCAACAAACCATCCAAGATACAACATAAATTCCCCTGGCATAGAAAATAGAAAGGTAAGCACATTTTATTAACCTTACTATCCAAATACCTTTCCTCAATACAATAAAATAAATTTTTTTTATCAGTGAAGATCAGCATGATGGAGAGATTTGCTGCTGTTCCTACTTTTGCCATTGAGCATAACAATGAAAGCTAGAAAATTTGCTTTATCAAGGAGTAAGAGGGTTTTTTTTTGTTTATGACTTGAAGCACATATACACACACATTTATAGACGTAGTTTTGTGGATGGAAATGAATGAAAAGGACTTTTTGATATTTTCAGTATAAATGTCTGTAGATCACAAAAATTTTTTACTCTATTGTGTATGCATAACCAAAGAATTATTTAGTCATTTAGTCAACAATATAATAATAAATGCTTTCTGCATACACAATAGATTTTATAAAGAGAATGAGTGGGATGTTGAATGGATAATTTTATAGGTCACTTTTCTCCTTTATTTTTAATATTATTATGCTATTAAAAATTAATTTAATCACTATGATTATTATTTCCATAACATTTCGTGCTACGAATGATTGTTGGTGTTTGTTTCTAGCTTTTCTACTTCAATTTGAATATAAAAATGCAAATATTTAATGAAAAATCTCATAAGCTTTTCCGGTCGGTAAAGAAAAGTACAATGATAAATATAATTAACTGTAAGCCTGACTTTTGTGCTTTTGTTTTGTTCTTTTCGTATTATTTTTGTTTGATATGGAATTTAAAAAGTAAACACTGAATTTTGTGGTAGCTAAAACATGGATTAAGACTTGAAAGAGTTGTCTGACGCGCATTGGTTAAGGCAGAATCATTACTTATTAGCAGAAACTTTATCAACAGCTTATGCTAACGTCGTTTTCTCCTAAATCTTTTCGTCCCTATTCTATTCTATTAGATCCAGAAATGCTAAAGGCAACAATTGCCATCAATATTCATAAACTACACAAAACATCCAGCACAAAGCCATTTACAATCACTATTTCTTTCAAAAGATCAGCATATCCGATGAAAAAGGAAGCTAAAATTAAATATTTATAATATTAGAAAGCAACGGTCAAAAACGAAAAAAGTGAAAGGAAGTGCTGTATATCCCAACAATGAATAGACGATGCTTTTTTTTTAGTTGAATGGAAAAAAGGGACACAAAATATTATACAATTAATAGGCTCATAATATTATGTATGTGATTGTATGAATAGAGAATAAGGAGATAGAGGAAGGAAGGAAGGATGAAAAAAAAGGGCAAAAAAAATATAAATCTTAATAATAATAATTTTACGATATCATTATTTGTGCGGGTGAGTGGATAGATAATCTATTGAATATTTTAAATGGATATTCATGGGAATTTACATGAGAATAAATAATATATTGTTGTAATAAGCATAGCAAGTTACTTACATGATTGGTCATAAAAATTCGTTGCCAACAAAATGCCTTGTTTTGAGGCCAAACTATGATTGGATTTACGTGAATTTTTACGTAATATTTTAATCTATCAGAATGTGTAATTGTGTCGCTAGAAAAAATGTTCCAATGCCAAAAGTTTTTACGGGATTTGGCGTTGAATTTCATGTTTTTTCGTGTTACAAAAAACAAATTTGGCAATTTGTACATTTACTTAATTACAGGTTACAGTATTGTGAACGACATGAAACTAGCAGTTGCAGCCAGATGTGTGGTATGAATGCAGAACGTGTTGGCATTGAGCTGTTTAGTTGAATGCTTTAGCGAAATGTTTGAATTTATCAATTTAGTGAATCTTAAATTTCACAACTTGTGTGTTTTTAAATTCTTTTAAGATTTATGAATAATTTAAAAGATTACTCACCTGGGTTCTGCTTGTTTTGATACTTAAAATTGATTTTTCCTCGAATTTTCACTTTCACAACAAATAAATTACAATAAACTGTCAAATTTAAAAAATTCAAATATCATGAAGTAGGCCACGAAACAAAAATCCTATAAATTCAAAAGTAAATCAAACGTTAAAATGCAAATATATTTTTCACACAAAAATATCGATCTGTATTTGGCACAAAAGTGCAATTTAGATGATATCAAAAGTAGGTTAACACTAAAAGATTATATCAACATGACTAGATCTAAAATGTACACCAATTTCATGAAGCACATCAATTTTGTTTTTGTTTATTTTTATTCATGATATTCTGCCTGTATTCTGTGTTCGTGTTGCATGCTCTTTCCCAACTTCTTTTTCCTGATTCGTCTTGTTGTTTCTTTTTCGGCCATATATGAAGGCCAAAAAAAAAAAAGAATTTATTTGCTCAATAAAACGGTTGATCGGAATACAAATTATGCTTTCGTAGCACATTATACAACCCCACACCCCAACCCCATCTCCAAGAGGGGTAAGAGAAAGAAACAAAAAATATGAATGTATTTTTATTTTTTGCCGTATGTTTGCATTGCCTGTTATTGAGCTGCTTGCTTTATATTTTTTTTTTTTTGTACATACACAGTGTGAGGAGAGTAAGCAACAAACAAACCAGAATAAAAAAATATTTCGCTCGTTTTGTTGGCTTG
The DNA here is from genome assembly GCF_022539635.2 of Chironomus tepperi. Lineage (NCBI taxonomy): Eukaryota > Metazoa > Arthropoda > Insecta > Diptera > Chironomidae > Chironomus > Chironomus tepperi. The sequence goes on from NW_027226383.1 coordinate 728,095, forward strand.
CATATGAATAATCGAATTTTTTTTCTCTTCTCTGTTGCTCTACACTGACTGCAAAAATATAAAAATTCTCCCTTGAAGTATTTTTGCTGCTTGTTACTTGTTGATACATCAAAACGTACGATGATGAAGTTGAAATGGCAAAAAAAAAATAATATTCAACTTTTAACTCATTCGTGTACGTACAGAATTTAATCATAATTTTTGCTCTTTGATCTAGCGCTTCCTAATGATTCCAATTTTATCATTTAGTCTGAAAAAGTACAATTTTCCGTTAAAATTTGACATTTGAAAAATAACGGTCAATTGAAATTTAAATTTTTTGTTCAAATTTTTCCATTCCAACACAAATTTCACACTTTAAAAATAACGGTCATTTGAAATTAAAATATTTGGTTCACTTTTTCTCATTTTGCCTGCAAACAACCCAGATTTTTCGTTGAAAATTGACATTTGAAAAATAACGGTCATTTCCAATTCAAATTGTTAGAAAACGAAATTTCAAATATTTTTTGACAGTTATTTCATATCCCATGAAGTTTCAAAATTTACTAAGATCCCCTAAACATCACTCTTGCCATTTAACTAATAGCAGCATGAAACTCACGTATGGGTAAGTACTCATAACTCGCTGTAAGTGTAATCTTTGGGAATGTTCATTTTCGGATCAAAGGATGCCTTTTTTCGAGTGTGGTAAATTAAGAATTCAATCTTCGATGTACAAAAATTAATATCTGATTTATGTGCTTGCAGCGTTAATGATGGGATATAAAATATTTTGGGTTTGAAAAGAGCTTTTTCGTGTTCAACATGGGGTAATATTTCATATAAAACTTTTGATTGAATATTGAAAGGATTGGAAAGGATTTTTAATGGATTTTTTGCTCTAAAATTTTTAAAGCAGTTTTCAACGTATTTTTAAAATTTGAATATTGATTGAATCTATACTGCTATAAATTTAGAAAAAATTAATTTCTGTGGATTTAAAAACAAATTAACCTATTTAAAACAAATTTAACAATTTTAACAGATAATATTATTGGCCATTAAGGTAATAAAACATAAGAACTGCTTAATAAATCATCAAAAAGTCTTTTCCTAAGAAATTTTTTTAAATTATAGCAAAAATGGCGCAAAACATTAAGACTAGCATTTATGATACATTTAATGACGACGCAATTGACGACTTCTTTAATTTTCGAGAGATTGTAAGACCTGGAAATCCAGTTGCAAGCTCACTGTCTTCAAAAACATACAAAACAGGTCCAAAAATTAAGAAACCCGAAGCTAAAACTCCAAGAAATGTCTCAGGAACTGACTACGCTAAAAAATTCCATAATATTGTCGTAGATGACTTGACTAAGGTAAGATTTAACAAATGAGATGAATATTCCTGATTATCATGCATTGATTTATTATTATTTCAGTCATTTAATGGAATAAACTTAACTGGATTATCGAGTGGACTTGCAATTGATGATAGTGCGTTATTTGACACATTAAGTCATGTTGAAGTAGAATTACCGCATAGCGAGCACAGAAGTGACTTGCCAATATATAAATATCGAGATGAGATAGTTAGAAACATCAGAAGCCATCCAAGTAAGGAAAATTTATTAACTGGATCTTTTTTCTCTAATTTATCTTATGAATATTCACAGTCGTGATGATATCAGGTCCAACAGGCTGTGGAAAGTCAACACAAGTTCCTCAATATATCTTCGATGACTGCAAATCACGTCATGAAAGTGTCAACATTTTGATCAGTCAACCGAGAAAAATTGCAGCAATAACTTTAGCACAACGAGTTGCATACGAGAGAGATATACCAGTTGGAACTGTTGTTGGATATCAAGTTGGATTGAATAGGTGCATAAATTTGACAGAGGAATCGACAGAAATGACTTTTTGCACGACAGGAGTCATTTTGCAGAAATTAATTCGAATGAAAAGTTGTGCACAATATTCGCATATTATACTCGATGAAGTTCATGAGAGAGGTAAGGAATGAGTAGCTATTGAATAATTTAATCAAATTATAATTATTATTATAACGATTTTTTGAATTTCAAATGCTATCGGTTAACAAAAATTCAAATTTTAAATCTTACAAAACCGTTAATACTTTCACAAATCTTCACTTACAGATCTCGATATAGACTTTCTCATCACAATTCTTCGTCGATTAAATCCAGTAAAAACAAACACGAAGGTCATTCTCATGTCAGCAACTTTGGATGTTGATAAATTTCAAGATTTTTGGAAAATTCGAACATTGGAACTAGAGGAAGAATTTTTATATCCACCAATTATTGATTTGGATGCACAGGCTCGTAGATATGAAATCGTTGAGCGTTATTTGGATGATATAAGAAAACTCAAAGTTTTACCTGACATTATCACTCGTGAACCTGGAATTTCTGATGAAATGTATTGCTTTGCAGTACAACTGATCCTGCTGATTTTACGGTCAAGGGATACATCCAAAAAGAATATTTTAATTTTTCTTCCCGGACTTCCAGAAATTGAACGTTTGCAGGAAGAATTTAGATTAAACGAGAACTTGACAAATTTACGTAAATTTGAACCTGAAATTCATATCTTACATTCATCACTGTCTATGGAGGAACAGAAGTTAGTTTTTATCAATACAGATAAAACTAAAATCATATTGGCTACAAATATCGCAGAATCATCAATTACAATTCCGAATGTTGCATTTGTTATCGACTTCTGCCTCACAAAATTCTTAAAAACTCACAAAGGATCTCAAATGTCAAGTTTTGTACTTGGATGGGCATCAAAAAACAACTGCAAGCAACGAGCTGGACGAACCGGTAAGAAAAGATCATAAAAACTTTTCAACGAACTTTCAAAATTCAAATTATAACGGTTTTGTAAAATTTGAATTTTTCAAAAACCGATTGAGTTTGAAATTTTGTAAATCGTTAAATTAACTCTTATTTTCTCATTCCTATCCTAGGACGTGTTGGTCGAGGAACTGTCTTTCGTTTAGTCTTTAGAGACTTTTATGAACGAAACTTATTGGAACATTCACCTCCAGAAATCTTAATGGCATCGCTTGAATCAGTTGTTGTAAAAATCAAAGAATTCAATATGGGCAGTCCATTAGAAATTTTGGCTACAACTATTGACCCTCCTGATCAGTCAGCCATAATCAATGCTGTCTTGGCTTTAAAGGAACATGGCGGAATGTTAATTCATGATGAAAATGGAAATTTTGATTATCAGGATGGCGAATTGACGTTTCTTGGTGAAATCATGGCTGCATTGCCATGTGATATACGCATTTCTAAGCTTATTGTTCTTGGTTATCTGTTTAGCGTTCTGGATGAAGCTATAGTCATTGCTGCTGGCTTGAATTTTAAGGCAATTTTTATTAATTCGTTGACTGACAAAATGGGATCTTATTGCAAGAAAATGAAATGGTCTGATGGAACTGGATCTGACTGCTTGGCAACGTTTAATGCTTACAACTTCTGGTAAGTTGAATTTTATTAAAAAAATTGTAAAAGTCGTTAAAATTTGAAACAAGGCTTTCGAATTTTAAATTCTAATAAACCGTTAATTTTTAAATTCTACATTACCGTTAATATTCTTTTTATTTTCATACAGGTTTGAACACCATCGACTAAAATATTTTAAAACAATCGCAGAAGAACGTGCTTGGTGTGTCGAAAAAGGTCTTGACGTTAAAAATCTCAATGAAATGCGAATATGGATAGCGGAAGTTAAGAAACGTTTGCGATATTTCAAGCTTGATAACTTGCCATTCCCAAATCAACCACGATGGACGCCAAAGGAAAGAATTCTTGTATTGAAAGTAATTATGGCTGGAGCTTTCGGTGTCTCAAATTTCTTTGTTACTGACACAACAATTGACATGGAACGTGATGCATTCCAAATTCTCACTGATATGGACATCTTTCGAACTGTCTATTTCCGCAATATGGATAGATCGATTGTTGGTGAAATTTATAAGAAGCAGCTTAAGGACACATTAGTGGAAAAAGGAGTTTGTGATAAAGACTCGAAAGTTGATATTCATTTTGATCGTGTTGGATCTGAACGAGTTTATGTGACATTCGAGCATAGCCGTCTTGTATCAGATAAAGATGAAGTTGACCTGGATATTGGCTTTGGATCAGGTCAAATAGTACCAGAAGTTTATAAGGCAGTAAAGCTATGCAAATTACAAGGAAATGTCGAACTTTCAGTTATGTCAGCACAAGAAACAATGTTGTATGCAATTAGTCATGGCTATGGTGAATGTGATCATTCTCACTTCAGAATTGTCTATCCGACAATTCAATATCCAGAATATTGGCCATATCCAACACGCTCAACAAGCAAAATGCGTGGATTTATAACTCATGTCGAACATTGCAATAAATTCTATTTCTGTCCACGTGTTGCTTATAATACAAGAAAATACTTGACTGATCATCAATATGGGAAGGTTCTTGACAATATTAAGTCATTAATGGAGTCAGTCACTTTAATTCCAATAGATGCCGATCAAAAGATCCAGCCTGGTCAGATAGTTATTTACAAGGAACAAAAAGACTTTCAACGTGCTGAATTGATTCGATATGTGGATGAAAAATATGTCGAAATATATTTTATTGATCTTGGCTCAAAAATAGAGGTTCGATTGGACAACATTTACACATTCCCGAAAAATGCTGACACAAATAAAATAAAGTCATATCCACCGAGAATTTTTGAATGTAAATTAAAGGAAATTGAGCCATCGTGTATGCAAACTTTTGGAAATAAGTGGTCAGGCGAAGCAATTACATATTTTGAAAATCATGTGCTGCACAAGGATGCAATGATTGAAATATTCTCAATCGTTAATGATGTCGTGATTGTTGATTTGATGACATTTGATGGTGATGCATCTACACATTGGAACTCGAAATTAGTCAACGGTAATTATGCACAGGAATGTGAGGAATCGTATGGAAGTAAAGTTAATCACGAGAAGAGAAGTTATGACTTTAATACTTTTGATAAGCCACAAGATCCGAAGATTGAATTCGCATCAATTATTGACAAACATTATATCCGACAACATGAACTTGATGGACCAGACAAGTCAAAATGTCGTCAGACTATAAAGCTTATTGGACCTTATTCGCCATTAGAGACAAATTTGCGGTCCATTTCTACTGACATTACAGGATATGTACGAGTTGATTCATCATCTATTAATCATGTATTATTGCATGACGAGATTCTCAGTCTTCATAGTAAATTTTATGTCGCTGCTGATATCACTTTGGGTGCAACGAATCAAAATGTTAAGGTACGGGAGACAACTGTTATGCCAAATATTCCTGGATTGTCTGTGATTTTGGCTTTGATATTTAGTCCTGTAGCACAGCTACGTCGTGATAAGGAAAAGACTCGATATGTATCAGTGATAACTGGACTTGGACTGGACGAAAACTGCCAAAAACCATTTTTTCATGAACGTGATGGTTTGCAGTGCATTGACATTAATTTAATTGAGGAAGACATTTCGGACATAAATCGATTACGATTTGCTATGTCGTCGATGCTGTATCGTGATCCGTTTCATGACCTGCCTAATTTGAATGATCGACATCGTGAACAGCTGCTTAAAAATATTAAAGAAGCATTTTTGACTATAATTAATAAGAAACATTCAGTCCGTGACATTCAAATGGGAAATGATCATTTTAAATGGAATGTTGATCAGGCTGATGCAATTCGTCTTACAAGCAGGATTGGACATGGCGCAATATGGGATTATATACCGATTCCGCCACTAAATGAGATGCCGTACATAATGAAGGATCGATTAATTAAACATGCTCAGGATTTGGAGAATCCATCTATGAATACTTATGCTAAAGAGTGTAAGTTATGTGGAAAACCATTTAATAATCCTAATGAACTTAAATTACACTTGATATCGACAATGCACAAGATTCGTAAGCAACAATTAGGAATTTAAGGACATTTTTTTGATTTAAAACTTATTTTTATTTTAATTTAATGGAACACAATTAATTAACAAGAAAATTATGTTAAACATGAAATATGAAGGAAATAAAAACATAAGCAGAAGACTAAATATGCTTTAATTACTAATTTAATGCACAATTAACTGTTTTTTCAGGATTAAAAATTACAAAGAAATTGCAACGGTTTTGTAAAATTTAAATTTTACAACTTTGGAAGAAAAATGTAAAAAATTTCAGTTGGCCGCGAATTTTCGTCGAGATCGGATCGGTGCTATTGCTTCGCGATTTTTAATTAAATTAATAGTGAAAATGTACAAAATAAGTAGTAGAAGTGCAAGTAATGTGACTGTGAATCTTTGTTGTGCTGAAAAATATACAATTCAAGTATATATCTGTAAAAAAAGAATTTAAATTATTAAAATAGAATAAAATGTGATTGTCTTTGTGTTTGATATTAAAATTAAGTAATTAAGCTCCAAATAGTGATATTAGTGTAAAATAATGAAAAAGAAAGGACAATAAGAAGACATGAAGAAACAGTTTAATTTTGATGTCAAAAATCCAGAACAGTGAGTAAAATTTAAATTTTTATGATCTATGTTGTTAATTTATGGATGAATGTATGATATATATTGAGTAGACATGGAAAATGAAAGAATTAAAGCATTGAATGAATGCATGAGACACAAAAACGTTTAATTCAAGATTTAAATTTCGAATTTTGATTAGAAAAATTTTCAAATTATTTTCGTAACGGAAATTTTAATTCAAACATGATTCACTCAAATTCTCTTGTAAAACCCAGTAAAACCATAAAACTTCCTCATAGCTGTAAATTTCCATTCTTCAATAACATCATTCTTCATTTTTAAAATGCAATGCATCATATGATGCTATGAATGAGAAAAGATTTAATGTTTCGGGTCAAATGAGAACAAGATGGGAGTATTCTCTAAGAAAATTGCAAAAGTGCCATAAAAATATTTCATAAAGAATGAAAAATTTCCAACTAATTCACATAAATTCTCATTTTTTTGTGTAAAAAGAAATAATAATAATCCATGGAGTGCATTTAGAGTGTCGGGCTTTATTTGAGACAAAGTTTAACATTTTTTTCTTTATCTATTCTTTTTTTTTATCCTTGTATCTCTTCCGTTGAACAATATCCACAAATTTTTATATTCGTTCAAGCGTTCTTACCAAGGCCATCGAGACTCCTTCATTTTAATTTCAATGAACATAAAAACAATTTCGTCTCAGAGGTGTTATTTCAAAATAGCTTTTATGAAACTTTAATGAGCATAGAAAGGAATTTATCAATTAAAAAAAAAAAACGAAAAAGTTTTTAATTTAAAAGAAACAATAAAATAATGCAAGAAGCTTAAAATTTATTTTTCCCCTCAGCTGAGTCAAAGTTCTTTTGCTTCTTATATCTGAGCTCATTTGAGGGCAGAAAATCATGCAATAAAAAATAAAATTCTTTCTTTTGGCTAATTTCATTGCTTTCAAGATAATCACGAACAATATTTTTCTTTCTTGCTTGAGTTTGCTTGACTTTCAAGTTTCATTATATCAAAAAGGATTTTTGACTCTTTTTCGTTCATTCAGTTTTGTAGAAATCGAATTAGGGATTAGGAATGCATTTTGCTTTTTTAAGAGCTCTTAAAATGGGGTGATGAGGTTTTAAAGGATGTTCTTATTAGGCGCATTTACTGGTTGTGATCAATAAATTGGGGATAGAGATATATGTAAGGAATGAAGTGTCTATGATGACATTTTAGATTTTTTGAAGGGGGTTTACAGACAGATTTAGGCTGTAATTTAATATTAGGATCTAGATTTAAAACCACACAATTTACAGAAGTTGCTTCATCTCACTTTGAGCATCTAAATATGCAGAATTAAGCGACTTGCAATATTCTACGCATCTATTTCATCTCCAAACTATTAAGACCCGTAACAGACAATGATCAGGATTAAATGAACGTGCTCATGGTTGTATACTCAATTTTGTAAGCATATTCATGAACATGCCCTACTTAGGCGACACTTTCAAATAACCCAAAATGACAACTCATCCAAATCATCAATTTTTCCAACTCTTCATAAACTACAACTCAGTTTGAGTCTTAGAACTAAATGAAGAAAATTTCACTCGTTGTATTTCATTAAATTTCTTAACTGAGATTAGAAAGTTTTGTGGCTTTATTAATTCTTTATCCTATCCATTCAATAAAAAAGGCTAAACTGAGTGAAGCAATAACCAGACTACGACAATACATTATTTCATTGAGTCATTCATCTATCTATCTATCATGATACCGATAACATCGTCTGTATAAGAACTAAAATAATAAGAAAGAAAAAAAAATTATTCTCTGTTCGTTCATTATTCTATGTTCGTGCGAGATATTCTTTATATTAATTTTAGTGCCATGCGACACGTTTCTGAGACAGCGTTGAGTCATTAAAACTTTTGGCTATTTTTTTTTTTGTTCTTGTTATATTCGTGATTGTGTATAGAGCTCCAAAAAAAAAAGAAGATATACGAATGGAAAATTTTTACTGGTGTAGAATGAGGGAAAATTGAAATAACGGAAAAATGAGAGAAAAAGTATGAACTGCCTATAAGGCACACAAAGTACAATGAAGAAAATTTTCCAAAAAGCACTTAAAATTCAATTTTGCTGTGTGATGAAACTTTTTTTTTTTTCATTTCCCGCTCTTGTTTTAAATTTTTTTGTTTTCTTATTTCTCACTGTACGGAAATGGGAAATAAAAAAATTGTACTTCTTATAAGCAATAAGTGGAAATGGAAAATTAAAGAACACAAAAATAAATTGAAAGTTGAAAAATAATGGTGATTTGAATAAATATAGAACGCAATTGGGTGAGGGAAATTTATTGTTTAACTTTAAATTTAAACGTTAGGTGAAATTGTTTTGAATTTGCATATATTATTGTGAATTTGGAGCATATTCGTAAATTTTGAGGGAGAGATTTTGGAATATTTATGATTTTGACAATATTAATAGATGAAATTAACTATTTTATTAACTAAGGACTTAAATGTGAGTTTTTACTTACTTAATGATGTCCGGGTAACGAAAATTGGTGTTGAATTCGAATTATGTGGTTCGTATCTTCTTAAAGTTAGTAGTTTAATGATGAGATCCAAGAATTAGACAACGTAAAATTTTAGAACGGATCATGAGTGATGTAGTTGAAATAAGAATAGAAATGGATGTAATATGGATGGTTTTTTTTAAACTTACTATATAATTGGAACGAGAGCTTACATTAATACCGAACCTAAGAATTAAGAGTTTTCAATTGGCTGCTGATTTGAACAAAAATGTTTAAAATTAGCCATTCAACTTCAAATAATATATAGGTGATTTCAAATTGCTTCAATTCGTTATGACTTAATCGTCAAAACTTAAAAATGCATTTCATGAACCGACAAAATGTCAAGAACCCATACACATTCCCTAAAGTATTGCACCCAAAATAAGAAAAAGTTGAGCGATGAAAAAAAATTCTCGTAGCGATAGGATAGAAAACAATTAAACTATTTGCAGATTCAGCCATTAAAAAGGGAATTTCAGAAATCACTGAAACAAATTTTATATACATTATTTCCATTTTCGTTGTTCTTTCTTGTTTATGTTGCGGTTCGGAGAGGCAGGCAAAAAAAAAAGGCAAATTTTTATTGTGAAATAAAGAAAAGTTTGACTTTTTATGTGCATACTTTCATAAGCAACTGATATCAACAAGAGGGAGGCGAAGTGTACGAGTAAAAAAAAATATTCACAGAATGTGATGCAGGTGTTGCTTTCTCTGGTTTGATTCTTTTTTAGACATTGATGTTGAAAAACTTTCTCAATTTTTAATGCTTTTATCATAATTTTTTTTTCCTGACTAGAGGCTTTGCAACTCTAGTGTAGCTCATTTATGAGGTAATTTATGGCAGACACATGAACATTATCATACTCATATTTATTTTCATTAATTATAGTCATAACTTCTTTTAGATCACATCTCGGCTTCCGGTGCTTAATTACGACAATTTTGTTGTTTTATTTTTGATGTATGTTCGGGTTGTTTTTTGTGTTTATTTAAATATTTAAAACAGTTACAGTTTTTTGAATTGGAAAACTTGCATTTTTTTGTGAAAATTTTAACATTTTGACTGAAAAAGATTCTGCAAGTGCTTGCTCATCCTAAAAATTCGATTCTTAAACCTGTTTAAAGTAACTTCCTTAGCTAAACTTCTTAAACAACTTCTCAATAGACATAACAAATTGAATAAATTTTTATCGGCTCCTTTTCTCCATGTCAATAAATCAAGCATTATGTAAAGTTTGTTATATTTTCTGCTAAATCAACTGACATTGTTGTTCGAGTGACACCTGTGTCTTTTTTTTTTATACACATTTGAGTCTACAAGTCGAATATATTATCATACCTTTTAACGCTCAATTTGAGGATCTTTTTCTGAATAAATTTCTTTTTTTGTTCTTTTTTATTATGGTCATGCATGCATGTATGATGTGAATATGCTAAATATGAAATTTAAATATTTTGACATTTTATGCTCCATTTTATGTTTTTTTTCGTCGGATGGAAAAAAGGATATTTGTGCTCGATTGCCTTTTTTTGCTCGGTCAAATAAGTTTTTGTTTAAAAAGAAGTAAGTTTTAAACAAAATGAAATTCTAACTATTTTGAAGGTTACAAGATAGGGAAGATGAATGGCTATGAAGAAAATTGAGTAATGATTTCACGTAGCCTTTACATTGTCGCTGTATTTTAATATTTAGACCTTGATTAAAGTTCTAGTCGCGTTTGATATTAACAATTTATTTGGAAATTGTAATGAGCTAGAATTGGATGAAATATTTCACTAGAGATTAAAAATGAAACGAATAATTTTTTGGCATTTGGTAACTTTTTATTATTTTGACTCAAACAATCAAAAGTTCACAATGTTCTTAAATTAATGCACTCAAATCCAATCCCATGACCATGTTATAAAATCCACATTTTATTTTAATTACACAAAATAGAATTTAATCTCAAATTTATGACATTTTTGTCATTAAAGCTAATGAAATTGCATTTTTTGGTATTTTTTAAACTCAAACTAAAAATATTTTTAAATACCTAACCACATAAAGCATTGCCAATCATAAATTTCTTTATAATTTATCCTTATGAAAAATTTAAACATTTTTATTTCTTCTCTTTAAGCTCACAATATACTTTTGAGCGATTTCAAGTGTTGGTGTCATTATTGGAGTCAACTCTTCGAACTTGAGTGGTGATGTTAATTCATAATTATTGAAAAAATGAACCAAGAATGTTTTTGCGAACATCATTGCATATTTATGTCCTAAAATTAAATAATTAAAGCCATATAATTAAAAATTTTAATGAACCGTGGCCGTAAATTGTTCACGACATTAGATCTTCAGTCACGCAAAGCATTTAAAAACTTACCAATGCACATTCGTTTACCAGCTTTACATAAATGTAAGAAAATATAATTATTAATTGAACTAAAAGAAGATTTCTTCGAAGATCTGACTTACCAGCAAAAGGAATGAAGGCGTGCGTATGTACGTTTTTCATATTTTCCGGTTCAAATCTTTCCGGTCTAAATTTAAGAGCATCCTCACCCCAATAATTTTTATTTCTGTGAATCTCGTAAATTAAATCAACCAAAATTGCATCTTTGGGTATTCTGTGTTCATTCATTTGAAATTCCTTTGTGACTTTTCTTGGAACAATTGGAATTGTAGGATAAATTCTTAAAGACTCTTTAATGACCATCTCGACATATTTGTATTTGTGAAGATCTTCAACACTGACATCGGTTCCATCAAAGAATTCATCAACTTCATTAATTAACTTTTGTTGAACGTCTGTGTGTATGGCTAGAAGTAGGATTATTGCTGATAAACTGACTGACGATGTTTCATAGCCCTGAATAATTTTGAATTAGTTAAAATACTCAAATTTATTTCATAAAACTAAATTCTAACTCACAGCCAAGATAAAAATGAAAATTTCATCGCTAATTTCCTTATGACTTAAGTTATATTTCTTGTTCAAAAGCTGGTCAATGACATAATTTGTTAATGGCTCTCCTCCATTAATTTTGTTCCTAATCTCGTTATCTTCAATAATTTCGTCAATTTTCTGATGTAATTCTGTAATTTTTGCCCACATGTCTCTGTATAGTTGTGATCTTTTAAATAAAAACTCAAAATTCATCCACGGTTGAGCTAATCGCTTCATCATTAGTAGTTTCGCACTATTTATAAAAGCACTTCTTTCAGTTCACAAATTACCACAAAAACTATTTTCTCACCTGTCAATATCATCAATAATTTTATGTCCATAAAAGTCCTCATCATAGTTAAAATTCCCCTTCATAGTTGTTTCAATTGTGAGTGCGGCAATGAATTTAGATATATTAAAATTACCACAATCGACTTTTGATTGTAATTTATCAATACACTTTTTAATTTTTTCATTAAAAAGTGGCTGCAATGAATTTAACACATTTAATTTAAATGAATAGCTCAAAATTTTTCGATGCTTTTGCCAAATATCTCCATTAGAAGTGACGAGACTGTATCGATGGAGAAACGGTCGAGCGAACATAAATGGAATTTTCAAGCAATCGGATGAATTGAGGAGTGTTTGTGAATATTCTGCTGAATTGACAATGATAAATAATGAAGATCCAGCCCAAATTTTTGATACTGGCAAATTACTCTTGATTAGTCTCATTCCATCATTCAAATTATTTTCTAAATCTAGTCCTAAAAAGCTGAACATGTGTCCGACGATAGGCCATCCATTTGTTCCTGGAATCTTATCTGCCAATTCATACATTCTCCTTCGTTTCCATCGGAAATTTATGTAAAATAGAGTTAAAGCTATGAACGATAGAATAAGCAGCATTTTTAACTATTCTAAATTGCCAACAAATTTAAGAAAAAAAAAATCTTTAAACTTCTCAACTTGATAATTGGTTACTGACTAATGAACCATGCGTGAAGTATTGAAGCTTTTATAGTTAATAATTTAGTTTTTCACTTACATTTTCATCTTATACAAAGCACATACAGCACTACGCAATCAATTCATGTACTGTTCTAGTATTTGAATATGCTAATAGCTAGAAAAATACTTTACTCACATTCTTTGGTGCAAGAAGTGTATTAGTACAAAGATTCTTGTGTAGCTTTGTAATTGATATTGGTGTCAAAAATATTGTTTATATTCTGTTTGAAAGAAATATCAAATGACTCTTTCAATGACGGCAATAGACTGAAAAATCATGTACACTCTGGGGAAAAATGGCTTAAAATTTTCAGACATGTTACTCATAATTTCGAACTTTTATTTTATTATACTCTTCTATGCCATTTGTTCGATTGAGATTCTGCAAAATACTGGATTAATTTGAACCAAAATCATTATTTCAAGGATTACTCATACAATTTTCTAATACTCAATACACTGAAAGCAATACATAAATATGTAGAAATATTTCATGAAGTATATCTCGCTAATAGAAAGTTTCAATCCCATTCAATCTAACGAAAATCCCCTAAAAAAACTAGATTTTTCCAACATGATTATATACATCTCACAATATGATAATGAAATCGCATTACGCACGGTAGAGGTAATCGAATGCAATTCATTATTAATGAATTTTATTACATTTTATTATGTTGGCATTTAATATCAATCCATATATCTACATATATTACGATGGGAAAAATCATTAAATGCACACACGAATCCGAAAATTGTAGAATGAGATTACGAGGCAAATCAAGTATAAATTTCATTCATTTGTTTTCGTTAATTATTTATTGGATATATGTTTTGTATCGATATTTCTGTACATATATGCATCGATATTCATCTCATTGAGTGATTTATTTTTCCGTATAATTCACGTTAATTTTTTTTTTTTGTTCCCTTCTGTTCATCATTTTCATTCATATGCAGCAAGTGTGAGGAAAATGAAAAAAAAAAGTGAGCAAGAGCTTTGTACGAATCAATTTCATATTTAATCGTTTTTCTACTTCATTAAACTACAACATCATCAATTTTCATTTTTCATCTCGCCCGACAAAATTTATGAATTTTTATCGATGAAATAAAACAAATCATTCAAATGTTTGATGAGGCGAAATTTTATTGAATAATTGAAATTTTTTTTTGTAACGTGAATTTTCACATGAAATTCGATAATAAGCATTTTTTTCGCTGTGTTTTAATATTTAGACCTTGATTAAAGTTCTAGTCGCGTTTGATACTAACCATTTATTTGAAAATAATAATCTGAAATGATTGCCTTGAGTTTTTGTATAATGAATCAGAATTGGATGAAATATTTCACTAAAGATTAAAAAAGAAACGAATAATTTTTTGGCATTTTATAATTTTTACTGTTTTGAATCAAACAATCAAAAGTTTACAATGTTCTTAAATTAATGCACTCAAATCCAATCACATGGCCATGTTATAATGGCCAATTTTTATTTCAACTGCACAAAATAAAATTTAATCTCAAATTTATGACATTTTTGTCATCAAAGCTAATAGAATTGCATTTTTTGGTATTTTTAAAAATCAAACTTAGTTCTTAAATAACTAAAAGTAATTTTAAATACCCAATCAACTTTTCAATTCACATAAAGCATTGCCAATCATAAAATTTCTAAAAATTTATCCTTGTGGAAAATTTAAACATTTTTATTTCTTCTCTTTAAGCTCACAATATACTTTTGAGCGATGTCAAGTGTTGGTGTCATTTTTGGAGTCAACTCTTCAAACTTGAGTGGTGATGTTAATTCATAATTATTGAAAAAATGAACCAAGAATGTTTTTGCGAACATCATTGCATATTTATGTCCTAAAATTAAATAATTAAAGCCATATAATTAAAAATTTTAATGAACCGTGGCCGTAAATTGTTTACGACATTAGATCTTCAGTCACGCAAAGCATTTAAAAACTTACCAATGCACATTCGTCTACCAGCTTTACATAAATGTAAGAAAATATAATTATTAATTGAACTAAAAGAAGATTTCTTCAAAGATCTGACTTACCAGCAAAAGGAATGAAGGCGTGCGTATGCACGTTTTTCATATTTTCCGGTTCAAATCTTTCCGGTCTAAATTTAAGAGCATCCTCACCCCAATAATCTTTATTTCTGTGAATCTCGTAAATTAATTCAACCAAAATTGCATCTTTGGGTATTCTGTGTTCATTCATTTGAAATTCCTTCGTGACTTCTCTTGGAACAAGTGGAATTGTTGGATAAATTCTTAAAGACTCTTTAATGACCATCTCGACATATTTGTATTTGTGAAGATCTTCAACACTGACATCGGTTCCATCAAAGAATTCATCAACTTCATTAATTAACTTTTGTTGAACGTCTGTGTGTATGGCTAGAAGTAGGATTATTGTTGATAAACTGAGTGACGATGTTTCATAGCCCTGAATAATTTTGAATTAGGTAAAATACTTGAATTTACTTCATGATACTAAATTCTAACTCACAGCCATGATGAAAATGTAAATTTCATCTCTAATTTCCCTATGACTTAAGTTATATTTCTTGTTCAAAAGCTGGTCAATGACATAATTTGTTAATGGCTCTCCTCCATTACTTTTGTTCCTAATCTCGTTATCTTCAATAATTTCGTCAATTTTCTGATGGTATTCTGTAAATTGTGCCAACATGTCTCTGTACAGTTGTGATCTTTTAAATAAAAACTCAAAATTCATCCACGGTTGAGATAATCGCTTCATCAATAGTAGTTTCGCACTGAGAATTATTTTAAAAGCAATTTAAATTTTTTTAGTTCACAAATCACCACAAAAACTATTTTCTCACTTGTCAATATCATCAATAAGTTTATGTCCATAAAAGTCCTCATCATAGTTGAAATTCCCCTTCATAGTTGTTTCAAGTGTGAGTGCGGCAATGAATTCAGATATATTAAAATTACCACTATCGACTTTTGATTGCAATTTATCAATACACTTTTTAATTTTTTCATTAAAAAGTGGCTGCAATGAATTTAACACATTTAATTTAAATGAATAGCTTAAAATTTTTCGATGCTTTTGCCAAATATCTCCATTAGCAGTGACGAGACTGTATCGATGGAGAAACGGTCGACCGAACATAAATGGAATATCTAAGCAGTCGGATGAATTGAGGAGTGTTTGTGAATGTTCTGCTGAATTGACAATGATAAATAATGAAGATCCAGCCCAAATTTTTGATACTGGCAAATTACTCTTGATTAGCCTCATTCCATCATTCAAATTATTTTCTAAATCTAGTCCTAAATAGCTGAACATGTGTCCGACGATAGGCCATCCATTTGTTCCTGGAATCTTATCTGCCAATTCATACATTCTCCTTCGTTTCCATCGGAAATTTATGTAAAATAGAGTTAAAGCTATGAACGATAGAATAAGCAGCATTTTTAACTATTCTAAATTGCCAACAAATTTAAGAAAAAAAAAAACTTTAAACTTCTCAACTTGATAATTGGTTACTGACTAATGAACCATGCGTGAAGTATAGAAGCTTTTATAGTTAATATTTTAGTTTTTCACTTACATTTTCATCTTATACAATGCACATACAGCACTACACAATCAATTCATGTACTGTTCTAGTATTTGAATATGCTAATAGCTAGAAAAATACTTTACTCACATTCTTTGGTGCAAGAATTTTGTGATGTCATTTATTTTTCCGTATAATTTACGTTAATTTTTTTTTTGTTCCCTTCTGCTCATCATTTTCATTCATATGCAGCAAGTGTGAGGAAAATGAAAAAAAAAAGTGAGCAAGAGCTTTGTACGAATCAATTTCATATTTAATCGTTTTTCTACTTCATTAAACTCCAACATCATCAATTTTCATTTTTCATCTCGCCCGACAAAATTTATGAATTTTTATCGATGAAATAAAACAAATCATTCAAATGTTTGATGAGGCGAAATTTTATTGAATAATTGAAATTTTTTTTGTAACGTGAATTTTCACATGAAATTCGATAATAAGCATTTCTTTCTCTTTCATACGATTTTAATGAATTAATTGAAATTTGAAATGATAATCCAATGAAATGAAGAGAATCTCATTTTATTCATTACGAGATGGTCCTTTGAATTTTTAATAATGCTTTGTAGGTTGATATGAGAAATGGTGGAAAATTTATATTATTTTGAAACGTTTGCTCTGTTGTTGATTAAATTTTGATTTGTGTCTTATTTCACGAATAACTGGAATTAAGGATAATACTATTGATCCATGAAATTGAAAAGCAAATGTCAGCGATATGGCAAGGTTCAGGTGACATCTGACGGAGGTCATGGATCACAGTTGATCTGTACGACCAGTAAAGTAACTCGACTTATTAATCGATAAAGAATGCAGTTCTGGGCCGGCTTTGTTTTGGTGTTGGATACGATTTGAATCCGGCACCATGCCAGAGCCACGCCAGCTTATTGCCAAATTTTGGATCAACTAACCAACTTATGCTATTCAAGTAATTGAGCTAATAAATTTTTAATAATTCCATTCCAAACTTGCTAGTCAAAATTCTAACAATACTTTATCTCTACGCAAAAATATATTTTTTCTTTGCAAATTCACAAAAACAGATATGAAATGTTTCAGTTGATTGAGATCAACAAAAGAACCAGTGTTGCGTGGAAATTGAAAATGTTTTGAAAAATGTTCTAATTTTTTTTTTATTTTCTATCAGCATGATAAACAATAAAATTTATCTCGTTCCAACTACAACTGTTGTTGTTTGTGAATGTAGCGTGATCATCACTGAAAACTGCCTACATATTCATAATTTGTAAAATAATTACGCTAATTTATTATATTAAATCATCAAAATGAATAAATTTAATGAAATTGCATGCATTTATTCACAAAATAAAATGTTCTCACTCTCCACCGCAATTATTTCTTCCCCAGTTTTTTTTGTTGTTCCTTTTATTCTCTACATGCACGGCATGCTTTATTTTTTAATTTTTGATATCAAATGATTATCATAAAAATTGTGCGGTATGTGCAATTCATTTGTTAGCATGAAAAAGTATTTAAAAAATTATGACGATTAATTTTTATGCCACACATGTTTAAATAATTTACGATTTTTTTGCTTTCTGTGCTTGTTGTAGGATGTTTTCATTTACAACAGCATTATTTTGTGCAACCTAAACACAATAATGAGAATAAAAGCTCTGTTATTATTAATATTATTGAGAACATATGTAGGAATAAGCTCATTTGGATTTTGCTAATTAAGTGGATATAAAACAGTCGTTAGATTAAGCTTAAAGGAAATTAATGAAAATCTTATGATTGTTTGATTTTTGTAGTAATGGTAAATTTTAATTATTAATGGAACTTACATGAAACTCCATTTGACACTGACTGTTGGAACCAAATTATTACGTAGCATAGTAGCATACAGAAGGACTTTGAGCTTTATGGCAACAATACTAATCGTTACAAAACACTGCAACACCAACTAATGTTTAAAGTTTCGATCGTTGAACTCAGCTTCAAACAACAACAAAAATTGCAAAGCGAAATGACATTGACAGAAACTGGAATAGAATCATCAGTCAAAATACAAGATAATAAACTTGTTTAGTTCGTTTACCTTGTTCTGCATCTCGCATGGCTTGAAGGTTTAGTAAGGAAAATTGCCACTTATCAACAATTATTTTTATTATAATTTATTTAAATAATGCAAAAAAAAAAAAATTATTATTAAACCAGTTTCTGGTGTCTTGTTGGCTTCATCGAACAAGAATGTTATGTGCATGTCAACGGTTTATTTCCAATTTTTTATCAATTATCTCTCATTATTTTTACTGTATTTTCTCACCTTTCCTCATATATTAATTGAAGAGCTCAGAAAATAAACTTGAACTTGAAACAATGTTGCAGTAGCATTTATAATGATTATACAATGTAGACTTGATAGAACAATGTAAAAAAAGATGAAAAAAATTAATTCAATTATGCAGTGTAAAATTAACAGATAAAGTTTTTAATTAATTTCCTTATGATGAGTTGCAATAGATAATAACTTTAACGATATGAAATCAGCATGGACGAGAATTTGATTTGTAATCTTATATTCGATTATCGAAAGCAAGTTGCAAATCGTTTTAGAATATTTTGATGGACTTAATTCAAGTTTCTAGTTATGTAAATTCTTGAAACACCTCAAAATGCGTAGGAAGGTTTTAAAAAAATGTCAGTTAGATGCAAATTGTTAAAAACTTTGTGATAAGGTCAGCAATCGAGTCAGATGGAAGGCGTTTGGTAGAAACCTAGCAACACACTTCAAACATAATATAAAATTATTTTATACAACCTATCCACAAGTATTCAATAATAATCTCATCATAATCACTGTAAAAATCACCTCCGAAACTATTTTTCATTAAAAATCCTTAATCACTTTCAATACGACAAAAACATAAATCAATCCATCAACATTTTTTTTTTCATGATTGGAAAATTAAATACTATGTTGCAGGAAAAAAGCTCTCAGTCATACAAGAATTTATGGTGTAGCTACAATTCTATAATGTGCAATACGGCATATACATATATAGGAAAGGGGGATATAATAGTGGACTACAGAGAGTCATCTGATGATTAATGTGGAAGGTTAATCGATGTCAAATATATCAATGTTTCTGATTTATGGGATTTAACAATTGTGAAAAATTTAATTTTAATTGCAACGTCTGCACCTGGTGTCGAGTGTCTATCGATTTACTGTAAAGTGTTCGTGTATCGTGTATGTTTGCAGCTATACATACATAAATGTATGTTTTATCTCTTTGTGAATGAATAAAAAGTGTAGAATATGGGGATGTTTGGGTGAAAATGAAGCAGGAAAGGTAAGAAGGTGGATACTTGTTGTGCATGACTGTCTATCCTATAACTGAACAGATAGTACAGTGTCATACACTAAAGTGAAATGGAAATAGTCATCAGACATGTTCATAATGGCCTAAGTTCAATGTTATACATAATTCTCGACAACTTTATTTCTCATCTCTTTTTTATTTGGTCATCATCGTTGTTAAATCCTTGCCTGCCTCGTCTACTCTTTGAGGTAGCGAAATAGAATAAAAAAACTTCATTAAGTGATCGTTTATTTAAATTTTCGATTAAGTCAATTTAATTTTCGTTGACTTTTGCAACTTTTTTTTTCTTGATTTTCTCCCCTTTTTCTTGTCTTGTTGCTAATGACAGAGCGAATAAAATTGTATAATTGCGTCAAAGTCATTTGCAATTCATCCTAAAAAAATTTTATTTTGCATTTTTTTATTTGAGTTTTTTTTCCCATCTCGCCTTCTTTCGCTAGATCTAAAATTGAAGGAAAGCAAGAAAGCGACACAAATTGAATTTAAAATTTTCATTTTCATCTTTTACTGTCGACAGCTAGCAATAAAATACAATAAAAATGTTACACATAGTACTGAAAAATGTAGACAGATATAAAAAAAAGTAATCTGCAATTTATTTATCCCTTTTATTATTTTTTCTTTAATTTAAACGATTACTTAAATGAATCTTGATGATGATGAGAAACATTTTGATGGCATTGATGTTTGCGAAAATCGATAACCTTTGATCCCAGACACTTGTTTCGAAGATACAATCTATTATGTTTTAATACTTTATCTGCATTGATTGAAGCTAATTGAATTTTACATTTATATGTTTATAAACTTAATCAATAAACAAAGTAATTGAATCTGTTTACTTTAAAACTTCGGAATTATTTTTGTTTGTAAATTGCATCAAAATTCAATACTTTTGTTACAATGTATTTTTTTACGTTCTTTGGTACGTAACTGGAAAGATAAAAATTCATTAATAAGTAAAATTATTCACTCTTTTCACTGCGCGAGTTAAACAATCGTGATTTTTTTTTTTTACCTTGCATTACTGAATAATAATTTAAATTCACTAACGATAATATCTTGCTTATTTTTTAACATTCCGCTAACAGCTACATTAGCAACTTTTTCTGGCGTGAGTCTTGGCAAGAAATGTTTCATTTGATCAAGCAATTCTGAAACTTCTTGTCTTGTATTTATAAAATCTGGATAAATTGATGTTAGTTTTATAAATTTATGATAATTATTGATATAAAGCTCATCTGAAAGGGCTTGCATAAATCCACTCAATCCCATTTTTGTGGCACAATAAACAGTCAATGCTGGTGAGGTAAAAAGGCTGGCCATTGAACAAATTGTTAAAATTCTTCCATTTTGTCTTTCAATCATTCCATTAAGGAATATTCGTGTCATCTACATACCAAAAATAAATTGATAAGATATCCACACAAAATTAAATTTATGGCAATCAAAATGTTCAAATTCAGCAATTTTCTTACCATAATGTGTGACGTTAAATTCACTTGAACTGTTTTCTGAATATCATCAATTTTAGATGTCATGAAATTTGTCACATACAATAGTCCCGCATTATTCACCAGAATGTCAACACTCCGCATTTCACTCTCAATGTCATCCTTCAATTTCAAAATTGCTAAATTATTTGAAATATCGCACTGATACGCCTTACACTTCACATTAAATTCCTCACTAATATCATTTGCTGTACGTTGTGCTGCATTATAATCAATATCAACAATTGCAAGATCACATTTCTCTCGTGCTAGTCGATAGCAAAGTGCTCTACCCAAACCATTTCCACCACCTGTCACTAATGCCAATTGGTTTGCAATGTTATCAGGTTGTTTTGTTTTTTTGAAGAAACTTGTGAAGAACTTGAGATAGTCAAGTATTATCAATTCAATCACTTTAAATATAATTTGCAACAATTTAAATTTATATTGACGATTTGATTCTGATGCTGTGTCAGCTGCTTTGTATTCATTTTGCATTACTTTTGTTATATCCATTTTTTGTTATTATTTATTTTTATTTTTTATTTTAACTGCACTCGACTGTCTG
Source organism: Chironomus tepperi (assembly GCF_022539635.2). NCBI lineage: Eukaryota > Metazoa > Arthropoda > Insecta > Diptera > Chironomidae > Chironomus > Chironomus tepperi. Next base: position 750,206 of record NW_027226383.1, read on the forward strand.
TTGTCCATACAGAAGTTTGAATGAAAATAAAACTTTTTAATAATTTTTTGCTCTAACTTTGCGTTGTATGTACGCAATTAACCATAAAATACAAATATGATGTAATTTCAATAGAGGTCTGTTGAAAAGCTCAGAAAAGTTATTTACATGAAAATTTATACATGTCTCGGTATTGTTGCGATGATGATATCGTTGATCCATACGGGTTAAAGATTTTTTGGTTAAATTGAAATAATCAAAGTAGCGACATTGCAAGAAATTCAAAAATGAGTTAAAATTCTTGTCAAAATAATTCTAAATTTAGTTTAAACCTTCCGAAATCTTATTATGTTGCTCGGGCATAACACCATTTAAAGTAAATAATTCAGTCCATTGATTCACCATGAAAGTATATAAGTCAGTAGTGTAGAAATGAAAATTATGCTTGCTATACTGATAATGAGCAAATAAGCATCAGTAAAGAAATTCAAAAGTAAACGTAATCAGTGCAACGTTCGCATAAAACGTAATTAAGAGTGGGCATGAACGTAAAACTGAATGGAAAAAGGCAAAGTTAAAAGTAAATGTAGTATAATACCTACATCATTGCTTTCTTTATAGTAGTCGCTTGTTATGCGTGCAATTATGAGAGAATACAATTGCAGAGAAATCTCTTAATTTCTTGCAAAGTCGAAAATTGACAAATTTCTTTTTTAACACTTCAGAATAAATAATTGAAAAATTAATTGATACTTAATAAATTAAAACATGTTTTATTACGATTAAGAATAACTTATAATTATATTTAAATGCTTCAATTTTACAATAGATATTCTTCGTGTAATGTATTAATCGCCACAAATTTTAATTATTTCATTCATCGATAAATTTTTAATAACTAGTAATTTTGTTAACTATTTAATTAGTAGCATATGTTTTACATTTCAATTAAAAACATTATTCACTAAGCTTCTGATCTACAACCATAAATTACTGCATATTTAACAACAAATCATATAATTAAAACTATTCATTAGTGTGTTTATACTACAAATTTAAATTGATTTCTGAAGCTTCACAATTTAAACTTTCAACAACATCGACGTGTGAATATTTTTAATTCACCTTCGTATAAAATTACTTCTTTAATTTTAAAAGACATCAAAAGTTAATGAAAACTACAATGACAATGATGATGATAAAGTTTTTTACTCTTTACCGTCTAACGCTAGAAAGTGTTATGTGCGAACGTTTTGTAATCGAATTAGACAAGTTTTATTGTCAGCTTCAACTCTGATGATGTCAAATCAAATAAAAAGGAAGTTAAACAGAGAAAGGTTATGAAGTTGTGCTAAGGTAGATAAATAGACAAAATAAATTAAAAATTGCTAAAAATAAATTAAAATTTGTTTTTACTGTTAGAAATTAAATTTTTCTTTATTTAAATGATTTCTTGAAATTTAAATAAATTTAATTTGTTCATAATGAAGAACTTGATAAAATCTTCAATGCTGACGTAGCCTCTTACCCTAACCTTTCATCTCAATTGCTTAATTCCATCCTTAAAATCGATTACATGACTAAATACTCAAATTTCAAGTGATACATAATACATCAATCCACACTTTCATTTCATTTTCGAGTATACAAATAATTCAGTTGAAATTATTGTCAAATTCTCGACAAATAAAAACAAACAGAGACATGTCATGTGTGCTTGTTTGTCTTAATATAAGTGCATTTAATATGGTCGACATCATATGTATATATACATGGAGAGTTTTACACACATATTTACTTAACTTAATTAAATATTCAATTACAATTTTTCGAATGAGATTGATTTAAATCCCTTTCAACATTACAAATCAATGACCTATCAAATATTTATGTTTATATCATCAACTTGTCTCTTCACTATCTATATTTATGTGAATGTGAATTCAATTAAAATTGATTTATGCAAAAATAGACATTTTGTGTTATTTATGCAATTGCTCATGTTGATGTTAAACTGCTTCTATGTCATATTACTCTGTAATTCCGTATTTGTCATGACTCATGAATTAAAATGATTTTTTTTTACTTGCTTCGTTACTTTCATTTATAAAATTCCTCTATGGTTTCTTTAACTAACGAACGAGATGAAGGATTTACTTTACTACATTCAATCCCATCCATTTTCCTTCATTCTTTAATTAGACGATTGCTTAAAGGTGATTTTAATTAATGCCACATTTTTTTGGTCTTTCTTTCCTCCCGTCTCATTCAGTCTTTTGATTTATTATATTATGATACTAGAAGAAGTTGTGCATTAAGTTTTTGGGTATTTTCTGTTCCTTAATTTGTGATCAGATTTTAAAAACACATACAAACGATTTATTTAGCTCTTAATGCTGTTTTATTGGATTAATTGTAACATATTTAAGAATTGCCGTTAAGTAGATACACATGAAATTTTAAAATCTGAAAGTTTTGATGTATCTGAATCTGCTAATTCATCGGCAGTTGCACAATATCCTGAAAAGTGCTTCTTTGTTTCCATTATGGTACCAGATACATTGCACAAAAATTTGCCTTTTGCATCACAATTTGAACTTGATGGTGTAACCAACTTCGTCCAAACATCTTCACATCTAACGCACAATGGTGAACGTGCTGTCTCTGATGATGGACCTCCGGCATTGACTTGATAAATTAAGAATACGACAGTGATTAGAATTGGAAATTTCATTTTATACTTTAAATATTTGACTAGCTAAAATTTTAATATTTTTCTATTGCAGAGCTAATGGTTCTATGAATTTGAATAGCCAATGCTAAAATTATAACTAAAGAAAAATATTTTAAATTTCACATTTTTATTTGCCGTAATATTATTTGTCTAAACTTATAGTGTACCATAACAAATCAATAATAAAAACATACTGTATAATTTATTCGTGACTAATGATAAAGAAGGTCAATGTATTTTTAGTAAAATTTTATTTTTCAAATAATATTATAAAATTTTTATGCAGAGCTCGACTTTTATAAATTCGAATTCAGCTTGATCGTCAACTTCGAGCTCTGTTTTGAAAAACAAAGAAAATTATACGATTAAAGTATCATAGAAAAAGTAACAAACGCAATATAAAAGGAAAGAAAAGAAAAACTTATTACGAAGCTGTTGAAATAAAACTATAATAAGTCATTACCATCATTAAAAAAAAATTGTAGTAAAAAGGAAAAGTTTTCTTCGTTCATTCTTCATCCTTAAGAAAATACAAGGAATATTGTAAAAGCTTACTGCTGGCTGTATAAGCAGCATTTCTTACCAGGAAAGTAATTAACCAAAAGAATCATTATTTAAGCATTGTTTCTATTATTTTTATGCTCTCTCTTATTCATCATATGGCACAACCGAAAAAATATTGGTTATATATGCATGTATATACATCACAAAACTAAATCTTAATGACACCACTCCGTCCTCACTAATTACACACCACCAAAAAAAAAAAATAAAGACTTTTTTTTCATCGACTAATTACTTCTCTAAGTAAGAAAAGAAAGGGAAAGAAAATTTGGATGGAGTATGGGAAAATGAAAAATTGCAAAGCATAAAAAGAAAATGAAAGAAATTTCTCTTTTATGGTGCTCATCAAAGAAATTAGTTTTCTGCAAGGGAACTGATCTTTACATTTTTAAGTACGCACATTTTGTGGCTACGGAAATGAATGATGCTAGGTAGAATCTTGTCTAGATGTATTCAAGGCCATCAACTAAGCATTTAGACCCGATTCCATCCAGATCTCAACTCTGGTCAGTAATTTAATCTTATTTGGATGAAAAACAGTCGCTTTGATGCTTTCCAAATAAATGAATTTAAAAAAATAATCATAATTTCTCGTGATTTGATGAAATTCAAAAGCCTGCTTACTTCTTATTCATTTTATTCAGTCAAGGTATAATAAAGGCAAAAAGCGAAAATCTCGTTTAGCTGTACTGATGTTTCACTTTTTTCCATTGACTGAATTTTCATAAAGACTTTTCATTCTTAAAAAAGAAAATTTTGTGCTGTGTCTTTTTAAGAAAATTATTCAACCTTTTCTTCCTCTTTTTCCTCTCTTTAATAATTTTTTCTCTTCTTTTTACCATTCTTTCAACTTATTTGACTTGATTTTTTGATGTGAAGGCATGTAATGTAAAATTTCTTCGCTTTTCATTTTCCACTTACATAACTTTCTTAGTTTTTAAAGCTATATGTTGCTGTATAGTGCAGAGTCATATGGAATATACTTGGGAATAAGATATAATATAAAGGCATAAAAATGGGGAGCTTCTCATACGTTTTAGTTCACATATAACGTTATCACATTTATAAAATACACATGTACATTTGTATTATATTTTGTACATGTACATATGTTAAGAACCATCAACAAAACAGCAAAAAAAAGTGAAGGAAAAATTGTTTTTGAAATAAAATTCGCATGAGTAAAGATGAAGGCAAAATGGGTGCTCCTGGAAAACTCTTGTTATACACATGCATATAAGTGGAATCTTAGTTACAGAGTTGGAGAGAATCTTAGCCTGTGATGTCTCATAATTCATAATTTCCATAAAGCATGCAGTTCTTAAATGTTCCAGATTCAAGACATTATTAACTCGTATTCTTCGTTCAGCAATTCATATAGTTGCAAATTTCATTGAAATCTTCAATATCAATTTATTTGTGGTGTTCGCTTCTATCACATGATTAATATCTTTCACCATCCCTGCATACTTATGCTTCTTACCATCCAAAAGTCACCCATCCATACAAATATATGTTAACGTGTAAACTGAAGTATAAAGAGACTAAGATTGTTGTTTGATGTTTATTTTTGGACTGGCAAAGCAGAACCATCAGTCGTTTACATAAATATATTGCCGTCGCCAAAATATGCGCAAACGTTTGATAGGGGTAGAATGGGGAATTTCTGTTTCATTGCCCTTTTTTTTGTGTGCCTTTTCAAATGAAGTGCCCACGTCGTGTTATGTAATCGCTTAACCTCTTTTTTTTTCTCTGGCTGATTTATGAGAGAGTTAATGTTATGTTGTGTCGTATTTTTTTTGCTGCTCTCGTCTTTATTGAGAGTTATTTCAAATAGGGCTGAATGGATGATGGCATAATTGATGGTCTAATAAGAAGAAAATTGCACGGTCATTTAGTGAAAATGCGTAAGAAGATAAATTCGTGATAATTTAGATTCAATTTGACATTCATTAGTTGAAGTCATTCAGTAATTGCGTAGACACGATGGTCAATTTATTTATAGACCGAACTTTTATGGTTTAATATTGGATTAACAATGGTAATGGGTTATCGAACTTTATTTTATATATTTGGTTAAATATCAATTCATTTGGCATTAATTCGACTGAATTCCGGTATTCGTCAATCTCCAAAACCCACTTAACATTAATTGATAATCTTAATATCCAAAAATGTCAAATATCATAAAAGAAAATTAGGTTCTTGCAAATATCTTAACATTCTATTTATTTGAATGAAATCATCTTATGTCCTGATTCAAATTATGAAATGTCTCAATATTTGTCATGCATATATTATTACAAGATGACATCAAAAAGGGAAAACATGGAATTTTAAGAGCAATCACAAAATGTTTGAAATGAGAGGTAAATGTAAATGAATAAATTGATAGAGGGAAAATTTAAGGAGAGACGAGTTGACTGAGATAAGAGTTTTGTCAAGATATCATTCGCTTATTCGTATGTGTGTGCAAATAGGTGTCGGATGTGATTGTCCAAACAATTATTTTCTCTAGATTCGGTCATGTTAATTAGTTACTAATAATAATTGTGACCAAAATTCGCTATCATTCAATCATGCCGTGCTCACTTTAGAAACTCTAATGCAGCCCTAGTGTCAAAATATTCATGTCGATAAACATCAAATCAAGCACAATCTCTAGGATAATATCCCATGTAGCCCCCCTTTCATTTTAATTCATTCATTTGTACAGACATTTTCAACCCATTCACTTTTACATTCATTCGTTTGCCTGCCTAATTTTGAAAATGTATAATGCAATAAAAGGTTTATTTAAGTTTTGTGATTTCATTATGATACTTTGTATATATACATATATATTTTAATATATTCCCCCTTCATACTCATCACACAGCTCCTTTCAATGTTTCTTTACCTTCATAACTTTATGTTGGAATTATTCATGAATATTTTTCTTTTTTCTTTCATTCCATTCCAACTCCACCTCCTTCAATACCTCCACCACCACACTGCAAACTGCTTTTAACTTTTTGAAATTTATTTTGATTGCTGCCTGCGCTCATTCAGCTTCCGACTGTGTGTGTACATTATAATACAAGTGGAAAGGAAGATGAGAATTTTTTTTAAAGAGCGATTGCGAAAATATCATAATTCTTTTCGAGTACAAATGAGATCTCTTATTATTTTACATAAGTAAGCATTGCTACTTGCTTGCTTTGCTGTTCACTTACTCATTCATTTTAGTCTCATTCTCTATCTGTAAAGTATCTCAGTCATGCCTCCATTCCTTCCATCTTCCTCTCGGCATCTCTCTCATTTGTTTTTCTATATTTCCTTGTTGTATGGTAGTCGTTTTCTCGCTCGACTTGGGAAAAATACATACTTTTTTATGCTGAATAATCATCTCATCAAGTTCAACAAGGATTCATAATTTTTTGGCTTGTAAGTCTTTTTGGAGGATGATTACAATGTATAAGTGGAATGAATAGAGGAAGGGAAATGCGAATTATGAAAAAAAAGAAGAGAAAATTTTTGTTCCCTCTTAAGTTTAAGTTTGAAAATAAAAAGATTTTATTTTTTTGTTATTCGTGTGGGTTTCAAAATAATGTGCCTTATGTCTTATTTTGTATATTTTAAAGTGCTTTCATAGAATCCTTTTTAGTTGTGATGGGGTTGTTGTGTTGATAGACTGTCTTGATGGCTGAAAGTGTGACTTTATATGTTTTTCTGTCTGTTCTTTATAGTCGTCTAAGTAAGCCGACCTGAAATTTTTGACGAATTCTATAAATATACTCAATTAAAACCCTAGATAAGATCTTCATTGTTCTATAAAGTAGTCATAATTCTTTATCACCAACTGCGTCACATATCAATCACAACTTGCAAAAATTCTTAAACACATTATCCTATTCATTTTACTCAGCAAAGCTTCACAACACAATTCTCTCGTCGGAAGCAATAGACAGGCATTTTATAAATAAAGCCTTACAACTTGCTAAATAGATAACAAAGACTGAATCTTTATGTAATTGTATCAAAACTGACATGAATGAACATTTGCTGTTCTTTTTTTCGAAAAAAATAAAGTTGTGGCATTTGAACAATAACGAGGAAATTCCCATGATTTTTGGCCTAGTTTTATGTCAGAAGAAGATTTTACCGGATTTAATTGCATTTGGTAACATATTTTGTGTTGTATACACGAACGAAGGAGTTAAGTGACTAATGTTACATCAAGCTATTAGTTTTGTGATTGTATGACATCTGTGACTTAGTCGTATTTCCGTCTTCAATTTTGTTTGTTTACTCAACAATATTGTTATCATGAATACAAGATTTATTTATATTCAATTGATGTCTGAGAGTTTTTCCGGATGATTTATTCTTAAATTTTTGATGGAATCCACCTACACGAGATGACTAAAATGTTTACTAAATGATTCAATGCTCTTAAAGTAACACAAAATATTTTTTCAATAATATTATGAGTGCTCTCCATTAACCTTACTCAATATTCTCAGTTGAAGGAACAAGTTAGGCCATTTATTTTTGTTTATATTAAATTATAAGCTATATACAAGTTCATTGTATTTTTTTATGCTTTTTATTTATGTGCGTGTGTATTGCTGGCTCATACATATGCTATGCCCTCAAGGAAATTTCATATAATTGAATCTTATTTCATTTCGAATTTGATTCAGTCCTTTTTTTTCCTGATGCAGCTTTGTGGAATGAATGAGTTTGTTTGGATCCTTTTGGCTTGTCGACTAGTAAGGCTTATTTGTAGAATTGAGAAACAATTGTCGCAGTCAATATGATAATATTGATTCCATCGGTTCTTAAGTTTTTAAGCATATTTGTTAGTCTAACTCAAAAAGGGCAGATTCTAGTCCTATATCCATCAAAAACCATACCAAAAGCGTTTTAACCAACTCCATCGTGATTTTTATCAAACATTCCTCTTTTTATTTCTCTCGAACATGATACAGCTCTTGCTACAGCGGCATAATTTTTTGTGTGTGTATGTGGTATATATGGATAAATATTTACTTAATGTGTTGAGAATAATTTTTAGCAGAACGGAGATTCATTCTGATGACGATGATGATAATGATGACTACAACGATGAAATTCAATTTAGAGAAGAAAAAAACATGAAAACGTGAGAGAGAAAGTGATAGAAACGCACAAAGTTTTATATGCTGGATATCAAAGAAGAAAAAAAAAGAAATATTTATGAATTGAAAGCGAATTTTTCGTTGCCAATTTACAACTGTAATATGTTTCTGTTATTTTCCATTTCAATTTCCACCTTTTTTGTTGCGAATAGGAATTTAAAATTCATAAAAGGGGAGCATAAGAATAAGGGGGAACTAAAAGCAAATTTATAAGATAAAAAAAAAGTGTAAGTAACACAAGCGATGATAGCAAAAGAATTTCTTTTCTCTCTCACTTCTTTATTCATTCAATGTGACACAATCTAAATTGAAAATAATTTTCATGCTGACGCAATGAAACTGTCATCTAATCACATTCAGAGATATAGAACAGATCATTGTAATACGTTAATATTGTGTGTATATGTGTGTTTAAATGGATGGATGAATATATCTGACATATGGCGATGAACATATCATCCTTCATCAGTTTGACTTTTTTTTTCTCGTCTCTATATAAATATATACATTGTAACATTACATACAATATGAATGTGTATTTATATAAGTGATGGATATAAGGAGAATCATGCTGCAGACGTCTAATGATATAGATTGATTAAATTTATAAGAGGAAAATGTTATTTTTAAAATTGAATTTCTTATTACTTAAACGGGTAACTTTAATAACTTTTAATACCAAAATTACAGTTCAGAAGAGTTCATGAACAAAAATTGTTGAAACTTTCTTGCTGTTTAATGAGGTAATAAATCCACAAGTTGTTCTGACAATCATCAGCTTGACTTTTATGGCTTTTAACGATCAATTTTCTAGGAATCCTATCGAGCTCCATCTGTTTTGTACTTTTGGGACAAGTATTATTAACCATGAACATCCTGGTAGAGAATTACTTAAAAATTATATTGTCTTATGAGTTCCAAAATAATTAAGAAATTTAGCATTTTATTGAAATTATTTTGTTGATAATTAAATTTGAATAGATGCTGTACAAAAAAGCCTACCTGAACTACAGATTTCAACCAGAAAGACATAGACTATTCTTGAATTCCTCCTTCATATCATATTATATTACCAACACTCATTTTTAAAAAATACTAATGATAAATTCACATTATTCACTGTCATCCTCAACATACAAAAAATTTTTCCGTACCAAGAAAAAAATCAATAAAATCAAATTATGGCCATTAAACTTTTACGACCGAAAAATTTATTGTTAAAGTTTTCTATACCATTGACCCCTACACTACACCATCACATAAATAATCATTAGACATTCAGAGTATTAAAGTCAACTTGACCTAGAAATTCTTCTGTATAAAAAAAAACTTCCTCTCACACTTTTCCGTTTTAACTTTCTATTTTTTTCCATTGAACGGAAAGAAAGAAAATCGCGCAATAATTTTACATAAAATATGTTCATTGAGAAATTGCGATAAGAAATAACACAAAAGAAAATGTAAACGATTTTCGATTTTTTTGTGCCTACACTTGAAAAAGAAAAACACTTTTCCTCTTTCCTATTCTTTATTTTCCTCTTCGTACTTTATTATTATTATTGTGCAGTAAGTTTCTCGCCTTACTTTTTGCTTCCCTTCAATGCCTTCCTTTACATATCATTTCTTTATTTTTTATTTACTGTATACCATTCTCAAATATCTTTCTAAATGGCATGAGGATTCACCAACAGCAGTAGAGTACATATATATGTACACACGTGTTAAAAATGAAAAGAAACGTGAATAACATGCACAAAAAAAAAGAGACAAGAAGAAGGAAGTAAAGAGATGAAAACAAAAAGAAGTAAACGTACGCAACTGATCATCATCATCATCACTTGCCATTCTTTATGAAGGCAAAATAAGTAAAAAACTGGAACAAATAAACAAAGACAGGCGGTTGCTGTTGTTGCATATATATATTTACGTACGCGTACATAGCTTATTCTCTCATCATGAACATTAAGATTTTAAAAAAGTATTTTTGAAGGAAAAAAAAGGAAAAGAATGTCACCGACTTTCCTTTCATGGAAATTTTTTCGCGTGTGTCTGCCTATAAAAGTTATTATTATTGTTATTATCTCCCTTCTCGTGATTTTCATCTTCCTTTTTTCTTCTTATCTTTAAAGAAAAAATTTTCTTTTCACGACGAAGGAGCAAAAAAAATGTTTTTATTGTTAAAGGCACAACTTGGGCAAAACATAAACGGTGAAGGTTGACTGACTAACACAACTATCTGTAGTAATTTTCAATGAACAATTTTGTGTCTGAATAATTGAAGCAGCATTTTGTTTGGTGCGATTGGTCTTTTGTTTTTGGATGATCTGACTCTTTTTATTGATAAAATTGGTTTAAAAATAGAATTAGATTTTATTGAACATTTAATGATATATTTTGAAGAATTTAAAGTCATTTCATTTTATTTGAACTTATTCAATATTTCAATATTTATAATTTATTAAAAATTTCACAAAAATGCGCCTAATCCCAGTTCAAGAAAACTCATCCTTTTATTAGTTCTTTCATCCATCCAGCATTTCAAGAATTTTTCCTTCTCTTTTGATTCTGTTCACATACACGTCATATTATTACTATATAGTGGCGCTCATTTACAAAGTAGTGTTAGTTTCCTTTACTTCTTCTTTTCATTAAAATATATACAGTTGGAGAGTGTATAACGTACGGAGAGATGTGCTTTGCCTCCTTGTTTTTACTCTGTTGCCTGCTTGCTGCCTTTTTTCTGGAAAAAATGTGCTTTGAGTTTTTCCTCTCATTCAGCTTACATATAGATGTTCTCTGTGTATATACAGTCAGTCATGCTGGTTTGGGATTTTCATAACTTATGAAAATATTGATTTTTCATTTCAGCCTGCCGCTTTACAATATTTTTTTTTTATTTTATTTTATACTTTTTTGAATGTAAAATGACTCACTTACGTGCATTTATTCGAATTTGTTCAAATATATGGAAATATTTTTTATTTCCACATTTCAACGTTGAAATGAGAAGAAATTTGAAATATAAAACAAAACGTTCAAAATTTATTGTCACAACTCACAAGCGTGGATTTTTTTATTTTATTCCGTGAAATAGATTTGAATAAATTTTTTACAAGCTAACATTTATTTTTAGTCACTCACGAAGCCTAGCGCGTGTATGGATGTGAAGCTTTCCATTTCCGCTGATTTACATCTCAAATTTTGTCGACTAAATGCGATTTAAACGCTTTTATCTCATTTCTCTATTGTGTGATATTCTTTTTTTCCCCATTTTGATAGCTTATTTTCAATATATATTGAAAAGCATGACAAAATTTGCTCGTGGGGAGATGACGAGAATTTCTTTTATATTTGTAAGGATTCTTCCTTATTTTAGTGATGAATAAGTATCGTTTTTTGAGATCTTTATATTATGAGACTGATAAGGAAGAGAGGTGTGAGGCATTTAAGTGTATATTTTACTCTTTTGGGATAAATTGAGTAATTTTGTAGATTTGGAATGGGAATATGGGTTTGCTTTTAGATCTTGGTCCTTAAAGATGCTTTTTCGAACTAATTGTAGATGTGTTTCATCTCTTTATTACTAAACTGCTCAAGATAAATCACTTAAATGACTATCATTAATTTAACTACAAATAGACAATCAACACCATATTTCCTAAGAAATTTTCCAAAAATTTGTTCGATAAATTCATAAAATGTAATAACTCAATTACCCACTGGCTGTTCAATCTATCGACTGAATGTAATATCCTCCATGTATTCTGTCGATACGTATCAATCATTTTTTCATACACTAAAGAAACAGAATATTTCTTATTTTAGTATTATTCGATAAAATTGCTTGAAACATTTTTTTCTTCTTTTCATCAATTTCCCACAAAAAAAATGGTTAAATGCCTTCAACTTATTCGAACTTACTCTTATTCTATTACTGAAAATAAATAAGAGAGTAAAGAAAATTGTATCGCTATATAAATTTTATTCACGATTTTTATTATTAATGCCGTTCATATTATTTTTCTTTCTCCTTCTTACATCATCCAATATATATACATGTAAGTAAGCAAGCAAGGAGAAAGACTAAACGAAACGACATTTTTTATATGTTATTGAAACGATCATAAATCGATTGATTTTATGGAGATGTAAAGTGTTCGAACTCTAATTTTATTCTTCTTACTTCTCACTCTGCTTGCTTCTTTTCCATCAACGGAAAAAAAAAATTGAAAATAAGAAATTGTATATGGCACCATATTGAAAATGTATTAAACCCGATGGTGCTCTTTATTCTTCATTTCTCACTCCCTCCCTAAACTACAAGCAGCAGAATGTCTTCAATAATTTTTTTTTTCTTTGCCTTCTTCATATTTTTTCCTTTCTTCACTAACATCACATCATTTAAGTTACATGCTGAGAGTCGTGGCATAAAAAAAAATATTTTTTTTTCCTTTTTTTTCACGTGATATAAACGACATTTTCGTGAGCAATTTGAAATCGAAATGAAAGGCATTTAAACTTTAAACCCCTCACATTTCACATTATTCACTCAGAGATGAAAATTGATAAAAAAAAAATATCATTTAATGTCAGTAAAGTATGATGAGGAGGAACGGTATAGAAGGAGAATAATTTGCACGAGGAAAAAAAATGATGAGAAGAATGCTAATTGCTCAGTAGGCAATAAAAAAATTCGTTAGTGTCATCATCAGCCATAAATTTTTGTCATCAAAGGAAAATAAGAAGAAAAACTGAAAGTTCAGGAGGAAAAAATGTTTTGTGTGTTGAGGCTTTATGAGCTTTTTGACTGGTTGTGAGTGAAAAATTTGAATTTTTCGTATGGTTTCTCAGGAAAAACGAATTTGTAGAATATTTCATTCATAATTATTAAGTTTGTTTAGGATCCTAATGATGTCCATTATTGAAAGAAGTGGACTATGTACCACTAGCTATGAAACTTCCTAAAAATCAATCTTAAAGTCCAAAGAGACATCTTGGCACAAATTAACCCATCTTTAAATGACTTAAATGAGTAAAACATGAAAGGAAGTCAGTTCCTAATTAAATAAATAAAGTTGAGAAAAAAATTACGTTATCATGACATAAAACAGAAGCAAAAGAACATCCATGAATGAATGGAACAGATAGGAAGTGGAAAAGTACACACGGAAGAGTTAAAAAGAAGAAAATATTCTACGCAATAAAACTTTAATTAATTAATTAAAACATTTATGGGACTATTAATACGTTGAAATATTATATTGCTATGCTGCACTAGACAGGCATGAACTAACGAGCGCGCGAAAAGGATATAACTTAATAAAATTAATGTCTGTGAATTTTTTGATTGCCGTGAAAACGGAAAATTTTTTTTTTCCACCATCAATTTAACTTTTCGGAAGTTTTCCATTAGCTTGGATCAAGTTTTAATAGCCATGCATTATATGAGCATCTCGAGAGTGCTTACTGTGTATTTAATTACCGTGCACCCCATATTTTTTTTGTGTGTCTTGAGACTTCTTCCTTTGATAATTAATTTCCTCGTTCCCCAACAACAGTTTTGGCCATTTTAATCCGATTAATTGCCCTCGAGGCATTGTTTATGCTGTTCTCTGTTGCTTTGTTTAATACACGAAGTGGTAAAAAGCACCGGACAAATTTTCAACTAATTTATCACTTGCATACATATACATAAAATTAATACTTATGCTATACTGCTTTGCTTTTAATGAGCACTATTCAATTTTACTCTCATTAAGCCACTTTAAGCCGTTGACCGAAGTAGTTTTGGGTGGATGGGCTTTACAGTTAATTGTAAGTGAATTTGTAATTTAAATCCACAAAGCTATAATATGCAACAGACCCAAGCCATTAATATTTCACTTTACAGCCATCGTAAAATGCTTTCATTATAGCAGGGCCTTATTTTTTGAAATATTATAATTATTAATTAAAACAATTTTGATTTTGGTTACGTCGTGTGGCATTAAAATTACTATATGTGTTACGTGCAATGTGGGAATTGTCACGAGACACTCATATACATACACGCATTTATTAATTTGTCTCCCTTTAAGCAATTTAAATTTTTTCGCCTCGCCTAGAATATGGATTTTTCATCATCATTTTAAATAACCATGTGTTGCGTTTCCTCTATTTATTATTTTTTTTTTCTCGCTCGTGCATATTATAATAGTCAGCGATGTCCCATCCCCCAAATCAAATGACGATGAAAAAAAATATTTTTTATATATATTTTTTGGGTCTATGGTGATAAAAAATATTTATTTTATCTTGTTTGGGTTAGAGTGTTATAGCGCATTTTCGAAAATATATGAAGAACTTGTGCACTTGAGCTTCTGAATTTAGTCTATGAAATTGTCTAGAAGTTTGATTCAATCAACTGCCGATACCTACGATAATTGAATTCGGGCAATGACTTAAAATTTACCTTAAAGCAGGATTAGATCTCAGACATAGTATGGACAATATTCAAATATCCTTTTTAATATACCATGATAAAAATAGAACAACTGATTTTTCCGCTATAAAATAGAAAAAATTTACACTCTATTTACTGCTATTTGTTATTTTCCACTAAACTGTGTGTGCGTGCGTGTTAACAAAGCTTTTATGATGCATATAATAGTTTTTAAGTCGATAGACGACGACTGCTCGTAAAAGCCATGAAATTGATGGCGGCTTATACACATTTTTATAAATATATATATTTTTATTCTTGTCGTATCCTCCTTCTTTATTTCACCATAAATGTTAGACGATAGTCTCTGTCTCTTTTTCTATTTCGCTTATTATTCTATATTGATACGATAGCTTTTTGAATGTTGTCTTATCAAATGTCGTCTAACCGATGATTTCATACGCATAATAAGTAAAGCTGAGCGGAAAGCCTTCTAATATTGTCGTCATCATCATCATCATCATATGATGGTAATGGGGATTTAAGTTAATTTTTATTTCGCAATTTTCGTTGCTCCATTTATTCTAATGGTTCTATAAGTATAGATATTTTCTCTTTTCTGTTCTCATTCCGATGGATAAATGTTCGTGGTGTGTATGCTTTGCGTATGAATTCTTCAAGAAATGAATGTCTTTGTTCATTTTAGATTTTTAATGTCAATTTATTTCTATTTCAATAATTTTGACTAATCCTTAGATTCACAATTCTCGCATAAAATTCTGATTCCTATTCTTCTAAATTGCTTATCTTGTTGAACTTCTGATTTTTTTACAAGTCATTTTAATTTTTCATTTCATATAAAAAATATTAAGCATCAATTTACATTTTCAATTTACGTTGATTACTTTGAATCTTTGACGTGTTAAAAAGCAATCAATTTTGAATTGAACGAAATTCAAAAAATCAATTCTAAGAAAAAAGTTCTGAATCAAGCACTTAATTTACGGCTCAATCAACGAGATTTACTCTTTGATACATCACTGAGTAGCATGAGGTATCAAGTATAGCTTTAAGCAATATTAAAGTCGAAAGATATGCTGAGTGTGAAGAAAAGAAAAAGTATTCATAACGATTGTATGCAGGATTTAATAAATAATCTTGCCATGAGACATATTTTATGACATTTGGGAAGGCTTAAATAACTAATAAAAGTAACAGTAACAGAATAGTGTCGCATGATCTAAATGCTCTTATCACTATGCCGACAGATATTATATAATACCAAGAATATATGTCTATTCTATATGTTAAAGGTACGGCTCAAGTAATAGCTCAAGATATTCTTATAAGGAAATTCCCCCAAAGGCCCATTTAGTCATCATTTTCCCCAAACACATTCACATCATATTCTACTCTACTTTTTTATAATTTTCCTTTTTTTTGTTGCTCTCAAGGATATTGATTATTTTTTCGTCTTCTTATTCCTTCTTCTTATTTCTTTCCTCTCCTTTACATCATTCTACTTTCTTTTATGACATGGTTTAATGTTTAATCATGACGAGAAGTGCTGCACAATAAAAACAACTATTCTTCATGACTGTTTACTTGCTGCTGGGTGCTATTTGGATAGATACAAAACTGCAACTATGTAGCATCGATGTCTTTGTTACTACCACGCAGAAATGTATGGTTTTGTCTTATCATGCTTAAAATGTGGGTTATAGCGCACAGACAATGGCGTAATATAAGATGTTCTGCTTATAAATCTGACAACAAAGTAAAATCCTTGCAAAAACTTCTTGTATTACAATTACTAATAAGCATGGAAGTTTATAAAAAAAATCCAGATTCTTATTTTTTTTTTTGCTTATATTTATGTGTGCATAGCACAAATGAAAGAAAAGCAAAAGCAATGAATGAATGAATGAAGTTGCTTAAGCAAGGCACAAAAAAAAAATTGTACAACTGAAATGAAATGAAAAAAAGAAGGAAATTGTGTTGTTTATCTTTACCCTTCTTCAATTCTACTTGCTATTACTTCTGACATCGTTTATTCTTCTCTATATACGGCTATGTGTGAAGAAATGAAAAACAGACATACAGCATCAGTAGCAGCAGCACACAAAAAAAAATGTCGAGAAGAAATTCTCTTTGTATATACGAATTTCATAAACATATGTTGTAACATGGACTAGCAACTAATGAAAATGTAATTTTTATGGTGGATGTATGGGTAATTTGTTTGTCTACCAAAAAAGAGGCTTAGGAATGTAAAAAAAAGACAGAAGCTACAAAAAAAATATTCAGGACATGCAAATGTAGGAAAAGTTGATGAACTCTGGCTTGTGAACTATTCAGAAGAATTTTAAGCTTAATGAATGTTGTACATAAAATATTCAATATCTTGATATTAAACATACTAGACAAGACACGTTACAAGCAGAAAACTTTGATAATAATTGTGATAATGTTTTAGAAATAATTGGAAGTATTTTATCATGAGTAAAAACATTCCATGTAGTTGAGACGGTATTTGGAAGATTTTAATAAATTTAATGGTGAATTCATGCGGAAAAGTTGTAGGTATTAATTATGGATGTTAGATTTTGTTACAATATTTTCTGAATCATGTGAAGGTCGATATTCTATAGAAAAACATCAACTTTGTTTATTTGTTCAAATATGACATGAAATAATAAATATGACCTTATCCAGATCATAACAAAAATCCAATAACCCATAAACACAAAAGTTTTTTAAACAATTTAATCCTTTACATCTTCTCAGAACAATTAAATTATTCAAACAGTAGAAACATTTCCCATAAAAAAGGTAGTAGCAATTTTTTCTAATTATCCACCTAAATGTTCTATTTCTTCATTTCTATTGCCCTGTAGTAAAAATTTCATTTACACACAAAATTACTCTAGCATTTATTCATACAGCATACCTCAAAGATACACAAGAAAAAGGCACAAAAAAGAGAGAGAAAAAAAGTATTATTTGAAAAGCTCTGTAAAAAACACAATGTAACATTGAAGCGCCCTCCATAATCATCAACATTAACATCAGTAGCTGTGCAAGCTAAAAAAAATTATTACAATTGAAATGAAATTAAACATAAAGCGATAAAGAGTATTTTAATACACGTCATGTTCTGCTGCTTCTGCTGTACCACTATGTGTAGAGTGTGTAGTAAAAGAGACAGAGAGAGAGAGAGAGAAAATGTGTATTTGTATATAGACACATTTTATATGCCGCTAAGAAGAGAAAAATAAAAAGAATCTAAAGAAATGTAATATTCTGACTCCCCGACGAACAGAACGACTCGTAAGAATAAAAATCACATTGATGATGATGAGAATGATGATAGTTGGGAGGATGAGATGAATGAAATAAGAAGAACAAGAAGAGTGACGAGAGAGAGAAAAGAGAAAATTTTTGTATGATTGGGGGGATGATTGGGGTGGTTGTAAACTTACTACATCGTTTTAAAAGCCTTGCGCAATGGAAAGTTACTGATGAGAGAGAAATGAGTGAAATGACTTCTCTCGCCGACAATGATACGAATATAAAAAATGAAAATCAACACAAAAATTGCATGCACATTGAAGCATGCTAATTTCCAGTTAAAAGTAATGTCACTTTCGGAGCATTAACCAAAGAGACGGCGTGGAAATGTATGAATGATGACGATGATGATGATGACTCTTTCGGTATAGAAGAGCATTTCGGGCAGTCATCAACATTTATGAATTAATTCCACATGAAAAAAAAAAAAAGAAATTGCAAAAAGAACTTTCTCTCTCGCTTGATGACTGATGATTCATAGGGAATGCGATTGGAAAAATGTTTTTTTTTTTTTTTTTGTTCCTTTCTGTTCTCAGTATTCTCCACCTTCTCCTCCTCCAGTCAGGGAAAAATATTTTTTTTTTTATTCTGTGCTCTGAAAATACATTGTGAATAGGGCGCCTCTATATACACACAGAGTTCCATGCTTTTGCTTCTCTTCTGCCGTGTATATGAAAAAAGGAAAAAGCAGAATGCGAGGTTTTAGTTTTTGTTTTGTGCTCTTAGTATTCAGTGTTAAGGCGATTGCCGCTGACAAAGTTTATCTCTAAAATTAACCGTTTTCATTGAAATATTAAAGAATAAAAAATAAATGGAAAAAAATTATTAAGCAACAAAAAGAATTTACACAAAATAAAGCAAAATTAAAAACTATAAAAATTTCTTTGTTTTTTCGGTTTCTTGTTTTTTATTCGTGTGAAAAATAAAGTAAGGCGAGATAAGAAAAACAAAAAAAAAAAAAACTCGAAAGACATAAAAAAAAATTTCAATGTTTCTTAATTTCTTCATTTTCAAGGAAGATAAAAAAAAATTATTCTCTCGGTTTCGCGTGTGTACGTCTTCAAATAAGAAGATTTTTACTTTTGGTTGTCTCATTTCGGTGTAATTATGTGTGTCTGTAAAAAATAATAACATTCTGTGTAATTGTTATCACAAAAAAAAGGAAAACAAAACGTTTCGCTCAAAAAATAATTTGTAAATTAAAGCCTGACTTTTGTCTGTATGAGAAATAAAATTTCGTGGCTACACACAGTGTGAGAAATGAGACATTTATAGCTTTGAGGAAAAAATAATTCCTACCAAAAACTTTTATTTCAATTTTTGGTGTTGTAAAGAAATAAAGTGAGAAAAAAATTTCCTTTTAATTTTTCTTTTCGGTGTC
Organism: Chironomus tepperi; assembly: GCF_022539635.2. Lineage (NCBI taxonomy): Eukaryota > Metazoa > Arthropoda > Insecta > Diptera > Chironomidae > Chironomus > Chironomus tepperi. Next base: position 769,798 of record NW_027226383.1, read on the forward strand.
CACACAATAAAAAAAAAGTAAAATTGTGACTGACTTTGTGTATGTATAATCATATTTCATCGTTGAATTTGATTTATTTGATTTTTGGGTAAAAAAAAGAGAACAATAAAGGAGCTGAATTTGATATTCTAAAAAAAAGAAACGGCACAAGGAAAATAAAGATATATCGATCCTGCACACGTCACTTTCTGTGTGTTACATTTTTAGTTTTTCTTTTTTCGGCAAAGAAGAATATAAAAAATTCTCTCTGTTGTCAGTAAAAAAGGACAAAGACCTCGAGAAAAGATAAGAAAGCATACACGACAGTGCGGCCAGTTAAACATTCTAAAAATTCTAAAACCCATTTTCAACCCAGGACTATACCTAAATATAAAATAAAAAAGTGAAAGCAAAAAACACGGAAAATAAATTACAGGGACATTTAAAAAAAAAAAATTCAAACAATTTTTGTGTGTATATGTGTAACAGAAGAAGAAAATATAAATACATAAAAATTGTATGTTGCAATCTAACGTTTCGTTCAGGCCGTTCTATTGTTTAATTAATCACTGTACACTGTGAAAAATAAATAAACATTTTTGAGACATAAAGAAGAAAGATTAAGGATTAAACAGAAGAAACTCTCGACTCGAAAGTGATTGTGCCGCGTGTGTAAAAATAAATAGGAAGGAGATTCCATTTGTGTGTATAAAACATAAATCTCTCGTATTTTTTTTTTTTTCTTGTTGTGACTGTGCATCAAGAGTGGTGGAATTTTTTTCTTTCTTTTTCCATTCCTTGTCCTCATACCCATAGCTTACTGCTGCTCTACATAACTCAAGAGTAGAGTAGTATTATTTGATGTGAAGGAACAAAAGTACATAACAGAAAAGAAGAGACGAAGAATATATGTATAAACATTTCATGCTCCTGTCAGGGTTGCATTAAAGTGCCACTACTTTAATATTTAAGCAAAAACAAAAAAAAAATAAACATACTCGGAGAAGAAGGAAGAATTCAAGGAGCTGTAGAGAACATTTTCCATACATTGCTGCTTACTGACAAGAAAAGTGCTTTCATTTTGTTCCTTTTTGTGTGTTCCTTCTCGCTACTCGCTGTGTATGCGGTTGCCGTGCTTTTCAAATCTCTTGAAATAAAAGGAATAAAAAAAAAGAAATAAGAGGAATTTTTTGCCTTGTCAGAGAGTTTAACAGTTAAATGTTACACATAGCAGGAAAAAGCAGATAATTGCTGTGGAATTAGAATTTTAAAGTGCCTAATTTCTCAAACACAAGAAAGGGGAAAAAAAATAAAAAAAAGAAATTTTTGCACACACAAACATAAACACATACGGAGAGATACATCCGGCATTCATATATAAAAGATAGACGAGTGTTTAATGTGAAATTACAATTTTTTTTTCCTTTATTTTCTTCTCATTCTCTTCCACATCATCATTGCTGTCATATGATTTTTCCAGCTGAAGAGTAAAAAAAAAATACTTGAAGAATAAAAACACATTTTTCAGCATAAAAAAAAGTCTGCAAAATCGATAAATTTTTCTCTCGTTTTCTATGAATGAATAGCGGTCGATTAAACATAGAGAGCACAAAACTTTTTTTTTATTTAATTTCAGATTCTGTGTAAAAGTGATAAATGATAAAAAGCGAACGAAATAATTGTTATTTAATGTGTATAACAATATTCTGTGAACAGTAAAACCGTGAGGGACTTGAGTGATAAATTGTCGGCTGAATAATTTTTGTCAGAATTTAATCTTTTTTTTTTGGGTAGCATATCGGGATTTTTGTCCAAAAAAAAAAAATTGTTAAAAATTGTTGAGAAGAAAGACAGTTGAAATTAGTACGTAAAAAAATTGTTTAAGCAAAAAAGCCGGTTAGCAAATAGAATTCGATTTAAAAAAATTTAGTGCTGATAGACCCAAAAAATTTTAAAATCCAGAATTTTTCCAGTGTCAAAAATAATCCTCAAAAATAAATCATCCGGAGTACAAAAAATTTTCCAAGCCGGTTGAACGTAAAAAATTTTTGCACAAAACCAAAATTAATCAAAAAAATTCAAATGCACATACTACGTAAATAAATCTTATACGAGTAAGTAAATAATTTAGGAACTTAACAAAAAAATAAAAAAATTCAAAGTCTGACGAAGAAATAAAATATTTGAGTTGATTTGAGTGTTCCTTTAATTTCGTACGTCAAATAAAGAAATTTTCCTTGTGATTGTGTTGAATAAGAAATTTTTAATAAACGGAACGATTGCTGTTAGTAAGAATAAACATTATAGCTCGAAACGTAACTGAATGAAATCTTAATAACACACAAAAAAAAAGTGACTTTTTAGTGGAGCTCAACCTCAAGAATAATTTTTAATAAAAGGTGAAATTCCTCTCATGTCATGTGTGCAGCTTAAAAGAAATACGTAAAAAAAAGGCACATAAAAGAATTTTCCTGCGTAACGACACAGAAAAGAAAATAAGAGGAAAACTTTCTTCTCGTAAAAGCAAATAAAAGCGATATAAAAATTGATATGTAATAATAAATTTATTTTGTGAAGGCAAAGAAATATTAAAGCTATCAAAAAAGGACCAAAACGAGGAGATAAAAAAAAAACGAGAAATAATAATCTCAATATAGTTGGAAAAAGAGCATCTGTGTGATATCGAAGTGATAAGATTTTGTATTATGTGATAAATATAACATATAACAAAAAAAATATATAAATCCATTTATTTGTGCAATAAAATCGTTCACTCAAATTGCTTTGAAGAGAAATCAAAATCAGAAGAAAAGAAAAATCAATGATTTTTTCATTCATTTCTTAAAGTTCACATCACAGAAAAAGAAAAGAAGAAAAGTCAAAAAAAAAGTGAGATATACATAAGAAGGCAGAGAAATAAAAGTTGAAAGGAAGAGAAAAAGAAAATATTGTTATCAGATGTGTTATAAAGTGAAAAAAGACAGAGTGCAAGGAGAAAAAAATTGATTAAAAACCATAAAAGAAAATAAAGCAAGAGTGAGAAAAGCAAAAGAAAAATATTTTTTTTTTTTCTCGTGCAAGTAAAATTTATGGCATCAAGTTTGATTTTTATCAATAAATAAAGCATCTATCGATAGATTCAACGGAACACAAAAAAGGAAAAATAAGAAAAAAGTAAGAAATATAGTTTTGTTTATGTGTACATAGTGGGCGAAATAGTCAGGGTTGAAATATGGACTTAAATTTTTGTGAACCTTTGGCTTATAAATTTACCAAATCTATCAAAATTTGTCCTGATTCTATAAATACCTAGCCTTGGATCTCTAAAAATTCTTATATATACCATAAAAAAAGACAAATTATCGAACGTAAAAAAGTCATGTATTTTTTTGATGAAAAAATTTACAACTGTTTTGTATGCTTCACGCTATAAAATTGAAACAAACTCATTACTCTCTTGTGCATATTCTATTTTACTCTTGAGAAATTTGTAGAATTTAAAAATTTATTGGATTTTTTTTTTAAGATTTTGCGGAAATTACTGAATTGTTTTGATTTTTTGGGGGGCTTTAATGGCCTTTGATTTTAGAGTTTTGTTGCTTATCTTGGAGTTTTTATAAGGGAAGCTCGAATTCGTCTTGAAAGTTGACTCGACTCCATGGATCGACTTTGAGATCTGGTTTATAACCTTAAGCTTGTTCTTCAAGCCTCTCCTGATTTTCAATTCTGGTGCATCTTTTCATAGGCATTGTCACTATTTTCCTAATTTTATCACTAAGCAATCTTCCAACCCTGGCACAAAAAATCATCTTCATTGTTAACGTTTACGATTCTTTCGACATTTGTTTTATTGTCCTATTGCTTCTACTGCCTTCCAGCAGCTTTCATTCTGGGTGGTATTTCTTTCTTCATTTTCTGTTTGTGCTTAAAAAAAATATCATCAAGACATTTGTCGAGTGGCGTCATAAATATAGTGGAGGACTAATTTTTCGTCCATCAAAAAATACCCAAAAGCAATTCTTTCTTTTTTTCTCTTGCCATCTCCTTTTGTGAGCTATATGCTCATAAACTGAAAATAAATAATACATAAGCAGGATGAGAAGAAAATATATTTAAGTGAGGAAGAATATCAGAAAAAAATAAGAAAAGAAAAAAAAAATTATCGGAGAGGAAATTTCATAAAATTATTCAGAACGTAGCATAAACTTCTAAAGTGCTGTCTTTTTACATTACCTAAATAAGTAAAAGGAGAAACTTTTATTTTCTCTTCCGTCTCACTTTATATGGATTTTGTATATGCTTTGGTTTTTTGTTATTGAGAATTCCTTAAGACACAAAAATCTCTCAGGTTTCGCTTAATTACACTCATGGAATTTTTGTTTTGTATGCATTTTGAATCGTTACAGGCTTCTCGTCTGTCAGAGTACGTCATATTCCCGAATGCAGATAAATTGACATAATGTCTAGTTAGTAACTAGACCTACAGACTTTTGTCATATTTTAAGGGAACATTCTCGAGAAAAAAATCATAAGTCGACCGTTGGTCTAGTTATTAACTAGACATTATGTCAAGTTGTCCACTCGGGAGCTCCAATTTGACAATTTTTGAATACAATAAATTCAATTTTTCATGAAAAATCCGAGTTGACTTAAAGCTTTACAAACCTTTTTCATACAAAAGTAACAACCCTAAATGTGACTTTACTGAAAATAATTCCTTTGAGTGTCCCATACCTTTCTCATCAAATTTAATCCTACTATCGAAAATATTCCTAACTTTCACATCTCGTATTCCTTTTTTCCATCTCATCCATTTGTATTTGCCTGTCTTTTATTTTTACTGCTAGTGTTTTCCATGAAATTCAATGATTATAGAAGTAACATCATCATGAGAATAGAAAAATATTTATATTTAACTAAGATTGCGTATATCGCATATGTATTTGTATACAAAAGTGGAATCTAGTTTTTCGAGAAGGATTTTTAATATAAAGACAAACTTTTGCTTTTAAAACGAATCAAAGATTAAGATCAAAGTGCTGAGATGACAACGACGACGTCTTTTTGTGAGATTCATGAAAATTGAGGAGGGAGTAAAAACAAAACACACACAAAAAAAGTATGGAAAAACAAAACATGAATGCAAAATTTATATATTATAATGCTTTTAACAGCTTTTCCTCGTCGTCTTTAGTCTCGATTAAAGTAGTTTTTAATCTCTTTTCATTCATGCTTATTTCTTTCTTATATCACAATAAAAGAGTTCGTTGAAAAAAAAGGATAGGAAATAAAAAGGGTTAAAGTGATGGAATTTACTCGAAAGACGTGATGAAATTAAGTTTTAGTATAGTGAACGAACAGAGAGAAAATTTCTGTTTAAAATTTTTATTTTTCCTATAAATTCGGCGAAAAATAAGCTTAAGAGATTTTTTTTCCAAAAAACTTTTCTTTTTTGCTTAAAATGAACCAACAAAAGCATTTTTGTATCATTTGACATCAAAATTCTTCTTTTTAATGGTGTTGTTTCTTATTTTGCCTTTGTGTGCAGTAAAACACTTCAGTTTAGTGGGAGTTAAAGCAAGTAGATGAATTTTTAAATCACTTTGGTTATTTTGAGTTAGATTAATTAGAAAATTGTCAAAACAAACATTTTCGACGATCACAATTTTGTGTTTCTAACTTGAAAATGCGCCTAATGTTCCTCAACCCACAAAAGCCTCCCAAACTTAATCCATTTTATATTATTGACTCATTCTCTTTCTTTTACTTTTATTCTGTTGTATTCCTTACATTTTTTTTTCTCTTCACAAAAATAAAATCTTAAATCCTTTCCATTCTTATTATTTGGTTTACTAAACAGTAAAACGAGAAGACAATAGAAGAAGAGATTCCTTTTTACGATTCAAAAAATTTAAGTTCATGATTTTCAAGGGATGAAAATCTTTTTATCTTACATTTCGCTTTACTTAACAATTTTCCTTGGCTGTTCAATTATTGATGTTTGTTTAGGTCTTTTTTAAGGAACATTTTATTTTATTTATTTAAAATCTCTTGTGAATGATATAAGATTCATTCTTTTAATTGTTTAATTCTCTCAATGTTTGACAATCATTAAGATTAGCTTACTCAGACTTGTTTGCACTGCAGTTTATTTATGTGATTATCTTAATTTTGACAGGATGTGATTGGTCCGAGAATGATAATTAGTTCATTTGGTTATGAGATTAAGATTTATAAATTTAATTTTTGACTTTTATGGGTAATTTAAGTTTTAAGATAATATCTAAGAAGTTATATAATGCTTTGTTTATTCAAAAGTCTAAAATGGCACCATTAACACAATTCTCACACATAAATATGATCTTAGCTAATAGAAAACTGTAGAAAAATTGCAGTCCATAATCAACAAGGATTAAAGTATGAATAAATGAGCGCTAAAAGTTGTAATCCTTGTAAATTCATTTTAAAAATAATTTTCTCCCTTTTTCTCCATAGAGTATTAATACAGACTCATTTTAATTTACACTAATGTGCACAAGCCATAAAATTCTGTGGAATATGTAAATTTAATTAAATCTTTTTACATAAAATATGTAAAGAATTAAAATTTATATAAAGCTATGAGAAAAATAGAAAATTTATGCTGTTACAGAAACTACATTTATGTATTTCCAACCCTTTGCTTAAAAGCAAACATTTTATATAAAAAAAATAAGCACATAAAGATGTCATAGCTGATTTAATAGATAACTATGTTTATTCACAACTATAAAACTTACAAAATCTACGAAAAAAATGTGCTGTAAAAGTTATAAAACTTTATTTTTTTTTTTTTCAATTTCATTCTCAGCAAAATCACACAATTTTCTTAATTTAAAATATTCCAATTTTTTTTTTATTAGCAATAGCTCAGCACAAAAGGTTAATGGAAAAACGAGATTTTTTGATAGCCAATTTGAAAATTGCACATATAAAAAAATTGTCTCGCTTACCAGAATGAAGGAATGAGACGAACAAAAAAATAATGAGAATGTCAGCCATAAATCGAACTTTTTTTTTTCCTTCATTCTATTCATTTTCACAATTCTTTCTCCTCAATTTTAAATGATTGTAATTTGTCTAAATCGAATTCTTGTGTGAGTGGGATGGAATATAAGAAAATTTTCTTCAAACCACCACCGACAGTGAGAAAGGAATTTTTTATTGAGGAAATTTGAGTGAAATGCATTTGTTGTGGTTTGGTCGGTTTGTCTGTTGAGTGAAGATTGAATGAAATGTCAAATTTTAGTTTTCTCAACTGTTAACTTGAATGGAACAGTTTCACAGTCAAGATAATTGAAATTTACAAATTTAGACCTTAAATTGACCCTAAATCATATCTTGTGCCTATTGTTTGACATGACCTGAACTCCATTTACATATCAACTTTCAAAAATGCGCTTAATACCATCCATAAGTCCAGAGCATTCTACATTCTATTTTCATTCATTCCTTCCAGATCAATAACCAAAAAAATGAAAATAAAATAAACTGGGTGAGAGAATGAGAAAGACGGGAATGAAATCAGATTTTAACCAGCAAAGAAAATTCCCATCATCAAATTCGTTATGCTGACGTTAAAAATTATAGTAAAATAGCATTAAATTTCAGTTTAGGGTTTGGGATTCTTGAGAAATCGAAAATTATTTCACGAACATAACATTTAGCATTTGAATATTTTCATTCTTTACCAGGAAAAAATTTCACATTGCTATTGGTGTTTTTTGGGGTAGAGAAAGACACAAAAATGCCACAAGAAGATTCCAAAAGGAGTGCTGGCAAATTCTCAGTTCAATCTAACTGTAAAACTGGTGCCATAATAAGAAATTATGCTCCTTTGCAAAATTTCACATTCTAAAGACATAAAATTTTTTAGTTTTCTTCTCTCCTCGATTTAAGTAAAAAGCTTTTGATTCTTTTTGTGTCTTCAAACTTTTTTTCTTTTCTGCTTTCTATTCAGTTTCCTTCTTTATCCCTTCGTGCATCAGGCACGGCTATTGTACGTGACGTACTCGCTAAAAACAAGCAGCCAGGCAAAAATACAAAATGAGCAGAGAATGTATAACTAGAAAATAAGAGAAAAATCGGGCACAGGTAGATTGAGTTAAAAAAAAGAAGGAATCAAGAAAAAGTAGGAAAAAGTCTTATATCTAAAAAAATGAGGAAAATTCATAGTCAAGATAGATTTAAGCCTCATAATAATAATAACAAACACCATCATCTAGACAAGCACATCATCGTCACTATAACGAGCGAAGCCCCTAGAACCAAATTATTTTATTAAACCGTATACGTGAATAATTTGTTTTCAGTCGTCGTCTCATGAACACCCCCCGTTCGTCGTCAACATGAAGCATTTTTCTATCTATTTCTATTTGATGATATTTTATTCTCACCTTCTTGTTAATAGTGTTTTTTATTTGGAAAGGTTTAGGTTGAAGAAGTGAGAACGTTGCTCAGTTTGTCTATTCATTTATTTGATTTTTTTATTGAAGTTTCATGAAAAATGACTTGTCGAATTAGTTGAATGGAAATTTGTGTATTGAACTCACACGTAGCATCTAATTTTCATGATCTAATGCACGAGTTGATAGATATTGATTTTTAGTAGTGTGTTGTTCGATTTCGAAATTTGTAATTTACAAAACTCTCTTAGTTTTTAAAAAAAAAAAGTGAAAATTGTCACAAATGCGATTTTCTATCCAATTGACTCAATAAATCTCAGTATCTTTTATTATCTCGCTTCCTACAACTAAGGTCTAGTGTCAGAAAATTCTTCCTTTTCATAAATCTGCATTAAATGTGCTTTTTCTATATTTAAACGTTAAAAAGACGAGATTTGAATGAGTAAGGTTAATGCAAGAATGAGAACATGACTGAAGTAGGGTTGTAAACAATAAGCAGATCGAGCATTTTTGCTGCTTGAAAGAATCTTCATAGAAAATTTTCCAACAATGAAAAAAATCATTTTATTTCTCTGATAGAAATTTTTTTTATATCTCATTCTAATGCGTAAATTCTGCGTACTTTGTTGTTGCTGTTAACACACGCTTAAGATTCCAAACGTGAGATATTGAAAAGGTTGAAAAATCTACGAAAGGCTAAATGATTATTATCATTATTATTTTCCGCTATTTTCTTTTCTCCTTTTTCTTTCTATTTTTGAGATTATGATTATAGAGGTGACGTTGTTTTCTGAAACTAAATTAACTTTTTTTTTTCTTCTTCGTTATTCTCGTCTCTAACAAGATTCTGCCAATATTTTTGATTTACTTCAAGGCGCTTATAAACTTTAGTGTTATAAGGGCATAAACTCTGAGTGAATGAGAATCGTGGAAGTAATTCGGTTATATAAGATTTTGCGATAGTTGTGATTACGCAATTCGGTTTATAAGCTATGAGAGGTATAAAATTTCTTATTGTTATTATCAACTTCCTCTCGTGAATTTTATTTTGATGATATTGAGACATGAAAAGTTATAATTTTTGGAAAACTATTTATTGCTTTGTGTTGTGGATTTTATAGGATTGGCAAAAATTTTATCACTAAAAATTGCTAGACCTTAACCTTTGTTTGAGTGAAAATTTCAATTATTTTCTAATAAATCAACTATTTTTTTAAACTTGTAATGCTTCAGCTTCAAATGCCTAGAGAATTTACAACCAGACTGTTTTATATTCCATATAAAATTTTAGAACATAAATTTATATTTATATCATTTTACAAATTTACATTTTTCACCCTATGTCGCATGTTCCGTATGAATATTCGCATTCAAACTTGGTCAACTGTTTCATTTGAATACAAATATTTTCTCTTTATCTACATGATGTATTTTGTCGTTTAAACCCTGCTTTTAAGGCGTTAAATTTGCTAGAGCATATCACTTTCCGTAGACATTCTCAACCTTATCCCATGTCACTTCCTTCAACTTTTTATTTTAGAATAATAAAAAATGATACTTTACTTCTTAAAGTCACATGTAGTAATTTACATAAGCGTGACAATTCACGAAGGAAATTTTATGCCTTAAATTTCCTAGAATAGAAAAAAAAGGAAAAAACAAACAACATTTTTCATTTTCCTTTACTTCTTTCCATATTCATTCATTCTTTTCCTTATCCATCCTCAATGTTTATACAAGCCACCTACACAATGACACAACGAATCACTTTAATGTCGAAATAATTCTCTTGAAATTTATTTTTGAATAGGCCCTAAAACGGAATGATTATAAGGCACGACTGTTCTACATATATAGTGTTATACTAAAGATGAAGTGTGTAATGTTGGATATGTGTGTCTACACTCACAGGTAGTAGCACATAAAAAAAATATATTCTCTCTGTTTTTCTTCTCCTCCTTTCGTTTTCCCGGCTGAATGAAAAATCACGTTGAATACAGAGAGAGGAAACAAAATAGTAGAAACGATGATTCTTCTCACCTTACATGAAATTATGTCGACATGTTTTGAATATAATTTAAAAACATTTCGTTCTCATCTCTTCTTCTTCATCCTCCACCCGTTAAGCTCAATTTTTCTTCTCCATATTTTCTATGTCTTTCTGCTTCATCATTTTTTTTTTTCAAGTGTATTGTGGGGATTTTTCTTCTTTTTTCACTCACTATGTGAGACGAGTTCTTTATTTGATTGCTATTTGAGGAACCGAGCAAAATAGAAGGATGAAAAGAGAAAAAAAAAGAAATCTACATGAAGCTCTTTATGCACGAATGAATTTTTATAGATTAAATTTCTTTTCCTGTGTGTGAATGCTTTCCTCCCACTATTTTTTTTTTTTGTTCAACATTCTTTTCTAGCCTAAAATTATATAATTTTCCGTTTCCTGGGCACATGTCATATTGAGAACATGTACTTATCTGTTGATCTAAAAAAATTCTATCTCTTTCTCCTGTTCTGCATGTTGTTCTGTGTCTTTTGAGATTGAACCGTTGTGAATTTTGAATATTAATAAATGAACATCTATACCTGCAGATGTTTTGGAAATGACGATGTAGGAAATTTGGTCTCTTATAAGAATATTAAGTTTGATGAGATTTTGCTCGTTTGTTTGGATCAGGTTTGATTGTTTTTGAATCTTAAATAAGATTTTGGTTCATTTTATAATTTTTTTAAATTTTTAATTGGATCACACTTATGTTCACTGACTTAGATTATTTAATAACATTTCCTATGAAATAATTGTTCAAAAATACTTTAAAAGCTTCAAATTTGCCAAATTACCAAATTACCAAAGGATTCTAGATTCTAAATCGATATTTGACATCAAAATATATTTTGGCTCTAATAACATTGCCCTCTTTACCAAAAAGAACAGAAAACTATTTTTTCTGGTTATTCATTAGAACACCAATCTTACAATTTCATCAAAAAAATATTATCAAGATAGTAAAAATTGCTACAATTTCTTTCATTCCTTCTTAAAATGAAAATTTCATAAGATTCATATAGTAAGCTCATGTAAATGAAATCTGTAATCTTGATTGTAGCAAACGTTGAACAACATTCGATAACAAGAATAACAGCAACATAGCAGGAACATAAAGAATAATATTATCATAATTGGCAAGTTAGAAAATGAGGCACAGACCTCAAAAAATGTTAGACATTATAGCCTGCTTACATTCACAACATATAATTATAATTGTCTTTCATGTTATTAGTTGACTTATGATTAGCATATATTTTACATAATTTTGATTAATTAAATTAAACATTTCATCGCGAGATTTAATTGTTAAATTGCTAAAAATCATGAACGACACACAGTAAATGCTTTAATTTTAAACACTAAAGCACATAAGAGCTTTAATATGAATATGGCATGAATGAACATGTTTTATAACCCTCCAAACCATTTTCTTTTGTTCTTTTTTTCAAAGCACGGATTTTTTTTTTCGCTGCTGCTCTCTAAACAAAAAAATAAAATTTTTCTGCCATTGAAAGTTCCCTTCCACCCATTTAATACACCCATAAATTATATTCACCCGCTAATCTATTTTATTATTTTATGCCATTTAAATTCTTTCTGTCATTTTCTTTGTTTTCATATTTTTTTTTCTCATTCGAGTGAAGATGAAATTCGTTGGAAAAAAAACTTCATTGTTTTTTGTGTTTCTAGCTTTCTGTGCTTCCATTAGAGACCTTCTTTTCAGATCATATACACGCTATTTCATTTATTCATTCATTTATTTATTAATATAAGCACATTCGGAAGCTCCAGCCCGAGATGCAAAGGATTAAAACAGAAATTGGATTGGATTTCTTTGGCAGACTAGTCCAGGGTTGATTAGTAATAAATACAGAGCTCGAAGATGACTCAAGTCGAATTTTCCATACAAAATCCTAGTCGAAGTCAACTCAACTCGAATTTTTCACTAAAAATCCTAGTCGACTTCGACCTCTAATCAATACAGACCAATCAAAACTGCTTCAAGCATACAGCTAAACTTATTAAGATCCAAACTCTATCTGCTGACCATAAAACCAAATTAATAAACAGCTCGGGCAGCACTTACACCAAACATGCCCATGAATGTAGGAAGCATTAATAGGAACACAAGAATTCAATGAGAGTAGCACAAAAAAAAAAAGATGAAAAGTTGAAGAGCGGCACAAAATAATTTGGGGTCAAATTCCATTTTCATGAGAAGCCGCAAGCAGACCAGAGATGTTCAAATATGTGTATGCTCTCATGTCCCTTCACTTTCAAGTCTCAATTTTCTTCTCTTTTTTTTTTTTTGTTTTTTTCCATTCCACATCTACTTCAACCACAAACACAGAACTTTTTTTTCTGTGAACTCTTCAAAATCCAAAAAAAAATTGAGGGTTTCCTTTTTTCCCCAGTACACACAGATAAAAAAAGTTATGATAGAACAAGAAGGCAAAAAATAAAAAGCAGCCCACTTTTTGAAATAGCAAGAACACACATTTAACACATAAAAGGCAAAATTGGCATAAAGGCGGAAAAAGACATTCTTTCGTATCTACATATCTATTTGGAACTACACACATTTCTATTCATGTATGAAAAAAATATGAGAAAAAAAATATTTTAATATGAACTTTAGTGGAAGGCCTTCCGGAGGCAGAATAAAGAAGCAAATGATGACGATGATTATGAAAAGTCCAAACATGAAAAAAAAAATCTTGGATGGAGAAAAAAATTGTCTTCCAAATTGAGGAAAATCTTTCTTCTGAATATGTTTTTAAAAAGAATATTCTCTTATTTCCTCTTGAAAGGCATAATGAGTTATCTAAATAGAAAGCATATGTGAATTGGAGGAGAAAAGGAGCTTACATATTCATCTCCATGGATTAGAGATGGGCAATTGGAATTTGTATTAATATTTTTAGCAAATAAGAGAAGAAAAAAAAATAATTCAATTTACTTAATATTGTTTGGGAATTTCTGATTTTGAGGACATATTAGATTATTGATTATTACAGAATATTTGTCCATAAACAAGATAATGAAGGGGAAGTTCATATTTTCTATGATTACAATTTTATTGGCATGTCGATGTAATTTTGCTGTGTAGGCAATTTTTGTCTTACTTCCTTTTCTCATTATAAAAAGAAAGTCAAGCAACAATAAAAGTATTCCTGCGCTTTTGTATGAGCAACGCCAATAAAATTGTTGTAGATAAATGAAAAAAAAAAATGCCAACAACCAATGAAACTCGTGAAGAAAAATGAAATCAGGATTGGCTGCAAGTTTCCGCATATGCATGTACTAAGTAGGTCAGATTCATTGCATATTATGCTGGACAATGTCGGTGGATCTATGTCATTAAAGAATTTTTATTATTAGGCTCTGAGATAGAAAATGAGTTGGGAATTTTACTTACTAGAATATCGATTTTTATTACATTTTCATGTTTTATAAGGAAATTCAAAAACAGCTGTTTTTTATTTACAGTATGTTGTGTTTATCGATTTTACAGTTGAAGGATGAAATGTTCTAAATATGTAGATAGTCTAGAATAGATAAAGCTGTTGACCGAGACTCGCTAGCGTAATGTTTTGAATTAATGAGGATTAAAGTCTAGAAAGATTCATAAAAATTTTGGAATGAAAAGCAAAATCGAATCAAAATGAATTTCCATTCATTGCCCATCCCATAAACCACATAGCCAAATTTTCCCATATTTGGCACTCAAATAATTTTTTTTTATCAAATATTTTCTGTAACTTTTTCAAGAAGAAAATTATAATTTTCCATATATCCAAAAATTTTCTTCATATTTTTTCTCTCCTCCTCTATTTTCTCTCTGTGTGGAAACCCCATTGACCAAAAAATATTTTCTTTTCTTTTTTTTCCATTCTCCTTTTGTATTCAAATTTATCTTCGTCTCCTTCTACAATCTTAAGAATGAAAAAAAAGAAAAGAAATAATTTTTTTGCATGTTCTACGAAGCGTGATTTCATAAATGACTGAATGAATGAATGAATTTAAGGTAGTACTATGAAGAAAAGACGAAATGACGAATGGAATGTTGTGGAAACACAACTGAGGTAGACAAATTTTTTTTCCTTTGAATCAAAACTATAGCTACAGCTTGCGAGAAAAAAAAAATTCTCTTCTTTCACAAATGGAAAAATATTATGGGGATTAAAATGAATAAAAAGAAACTTTGTCGTGAATGGAGAAGAAATCTCAGGTGCAACGATTCTGTTGGGAATTTCAAATCACTTGAATGTTCATTCTCCAAAAAGAATTTATCTTTAGCTAAGATTCTTGATCCTTTTTTATATTGTGGGGATAATATTGGAACATTTTGACTATATGAAAGTGGAAAGTTATTGTTGAGGTTATTGTTTATGAAGTTTTATTTATTCTGTAAATGGTTATGGTGGACAGTTGTAAATAACATATGACGTGGGACGTTTTTCTTATTGTAAATATGGTGGATTAGAAGTTAACGTTCTATGAAATTCACAAGTAGAATATTTCAGGAATTCAGGAGTAGAGAATCACAAAGATAGTCACAAATTGGCACTGCGATCAATGATCTGTTGTACTATCCCAAAGCTTCTTCAGATTGTCTATGTTCTTGATGAAACCAATAATGTCAGCGCTGTTTGAATATATCCTAGAGCACGAAGTCGACTCAGATTTTGTATGGAAACTTCAAATGAAATTTGAGTTGACTTCGAGCTCTGAATTATCCTCAACAACAATGAAGTCGTTTTCAAAGTGTTTAACCTGCTTCATAACATGACGACCTCCAAAGAATATGAAAAACCACAAAACTCAATTGTCAAATGCGCCACATCTCCCTCACATTCCAAATAACTCCTCATAATTTCTCAATCCTTTTATATTTTTATTTTTTCTTTTAGCGATGAAAAAAAAAAATTTCATCGTCAATGAACAACACTTTTTTCTTATTCAGATGGGGTTTAAGAAACATATATATCGTGCTTACTCATTCAACGAGTAAGTGAGAGAGAAAGTCGAAAAGGTGCATAAATGAAAATCATGTACAAATTTCTATGCTCAAAAAAGGAAACGATGAAGAAAAAAAAATAAAGAAAAAGAGAAAAGAAGTCTTCTCTATTCATTTTACTGATCCACACCTCACCTTTTGGGGTTTAACATATCTACATGTATACATGAACATGTGCTTTATTATTTTTCACTATTTCCATCTTTCTCACTCGAAAAACTGCTCAAATTATTACCGTGTGTTGATTTCTTTTCGTGCAATTTTCATACACAAAAAAAAAAGTGCAAAAACGACATGAGGGAGGATTTTTTCCGAAATAAACCTTGGTTTGAAATGAATAAAATGTATACATGAGCTTGTGTACCTGTGTGTTATTTGTTCCATTATAATTCTGTAAGAAGAGGATAAAAAACATGTTTTTATTTCAACATAAGGATTTGAACGTGAAAAAATAAGAAATTTTTTCAACAGATTATTATTATTGCTGTTGGCTTGAAGATTATTTCACAATTATACTCTCACTGCTACTGCTGCTGAAAGCTTTTCGGATTAATGACTTTTCTTATGATTAGAATTTCTTTTTCTTTTTATTCGACTTTCAACATACATGCAAAAGTTCATGTTGAAGTTCTGTTTCATGACTTTCTCGTGTGCTATGTGAGGAAAAAGCAGTTGAGAGGAATGGAATAATAGTTTTAAAGTTTTATGCAGCAATCTATGTTCTATACACCAAGTGTGATGAAAAGGATTAGTTAATTAGTAGATTTCATTAAAGTTTTCTTTTTTCTCTTATTCTTAAAAGTTTTTTTCTTCTTAATTCAGTTGTTCTTCTTTATAATTTCTTGAATTGCTTAGGGGCTTAAATGAGGAAAAAAATATATTTGAAATCTCATTTTCCACACAAATCATGATGCAATAAAGCAATTAAGTATGAGTAGATGAAAAGTTTCTTATCTTTTTTCATAATCTTAATAAAATGCAAAACTTTGTTTTTAAAGCTTTTATGACAAATCTGAAAATTTGTTTGTTGGTGATGGGATTTATAGACAGGATCTGGAGCTGTAGGGTGTTGATACCAGATTCTTGGTTGACGAACTAAAAAAAGCGCTTCCTCAACTACCAACTACTGAAACAGACATTTTTCTACGACTTTTATCTTGTGAATAATTTTCTGCTTAAGACAAGAGAAGAAAGGAAAGGATTCAGTCTTTTTTTTATATCGCCGAAAGGAATTTCGTTTAATTAACACTTTTCCTCGAATCCTCAACATCTTTTCTCAGTTGTCTTTTTTATTCCTCCTTCTCATCTCATCATTTTATCTACTTTAATGTACTTTTTAAATTCAATTCTGAAAACATGTCACACAAAACTAAAAACGTCATTCACAATGAATGTCAATAACCGATAAGAAGCTCGACAATAAATAAATTGTGACCTTTTTTGTGTCATCCCTTATAGATGGAATAAGAATGAGTGAGAGCGAGAATCTTCATGAAAATTTTATTGTCGTAATAAATTTTGAGTGCAAGTACAGAAAAGAAATGAGGAGCAAATATGAGAGAAGAAGGAGGACTGAGTAAAAAAAAAGAAAATAAAATAATTACATTAGAAAGTTGAACGCACCATTAGTTACGATCAATTTTATCATATTACAAGCGCCTCGAAAAATACACAGAACAACAAGAAATGGAAATAAAATGATGAAAGAAGAGAAAAAAATTTTTGTGAGTGAAAATCAATAAGAAAAGACTACGAGAGTATGAAACTAATGTTCAAGTCATTATTATTTTGCCGAATCACGTAACGATTTTTGATTGTCATATCGAGGCAACAACAAATGTATATACAACAGTTCACAATTCATAGAGCTATTTCAGATATGTATTTTATGTGTCTGTGAATATTTCTTCATCATAAATTGCAGATTATTCCCTAAACTTAAATTCCAATAACATTTTGGCAATTTTTTTTTGTGTTTTCTGTACATTGGTCTTTCTCGTTTCATTTCTGCTTTGACAGAATTGGAGGTTGGATGTGTGGTTGATTTGTTTTTTGATCTTGTTGAAGTTTTCTCTTGTTTTCCTCATTCTGACAAAAGGTATAGGACATAGGACAATAGTTTAGCTCGTGGAAAACAAATCAGCGGCTTTGTCCAATAGTTCATTAGCCATAAGACAGCAATAATCAAAATTCAAACTTATCCGAAAACCAAAACGAACAACTTTCCCAACTCTGAAAATTCTGATTCTGATATCTTCACTATATGCTCTTTTAATTCCTTTTACTATCCTGTCATTCAACCCTTTAATTTAATTCTCATTCGACACATTTTAATATCATTGTTGCACAATTCGATTAATATGCGATGACATTGAATTGGGAATACAGGAACTGAGAAGCAATAACGATAGTTGTCGTAGTCTTCCATCTGATTGACCTTTATTTCAATTTTCAAAATGCATGCAAAAAATCCTCTGTCTCTGACTACTTTTTCGGGTGGAGGGTTGAGGATTGAGTATTAAAAAAAAATCTTTCTACTCGTGCGGGAATTATGTTCAGTGAGATTATATTGAAAGTGAAAAATGCTCTTTCGAGCACAAGAGGAGGGATATATAAAAAGGAAGAGATTGAATGAGAGTGATGAAATTTTTTTTTGTATGATTGCACTTTAACGAATGAAGCACTCTGCACAAAAAATTCTTTTTTCATGCTATTGAAGAGGATAAGGAATGAATTGAAATCTGTGTGTTAAAGAATGAAAGAATTTTGTATCGAGAGAGCTTTTAAATTGTCATTTCATTCAACTTTTTCGTGTTTTTCTTTTGATCCTACACGTCTTCGTGCTGTATAGTGATTATGAGAATTACCTCAACTTTTAATGAATTTTATTCAATCAAAAATAATTCGATTCGATTTAATAGTTTCACCTTGAACTATTGATAAGTTATTTAATTTGATATAAAGTTGTGATCGTGTGACTTTTTCATATATTAGATAATATATTAGCAACTACATGTCTAGACATTAGCGTGATCACTAATTCTGTAAATAAAAATCATATAAAGGTTATTTGACACGAAAATGTGGATTGTAAAGTTCATGACTTTTATGTTTTGTAATCATTTTAATCGCTAATGGTCATTTCTATTTGAACTGATATTTAGTTTGATGTGAACTATAGTTAGCAGAAAATATATACTCGTTAAATAGTTCTATGTAATTAAATTAATACATAAAATACCTTGGTTATCTGGAATGGTGCATCTTTGAATTGATTTCGTTTGGAACGTGTTTATTTATGTATAGTTGTTTTATTTTTGTTAGTTTTGCATTTTACTATTAAAATTCAAAATTACTGTCAAAATCAAAGAATAAAATACTTTTAACCATCACTAATTCTTGGGCTTTCCAACTAAAAAGGATGGATTTAGGGACGGATCCTTTCATAGCTTATCATAAAAGTGTTCCTTAAAAAATAAAAGGTTGCCCACAACTGAATCAATTCATCATATTATAACCCAATCCTAAATTTCAAAATCACATTCACAGTTTTTTCAACATTTAAACTATTATTTATTCCCACTGTATGAATATATTTCACAATAAAGCATGCTCATGAGTCATGACATTCAAATGCTCGCTATAACTTTATCATCTCAATAGAATCTCATATACTCTATATAATTCATTCATGTATTGGTTGCTAAATGCTATGGAATGTTTTTAAATCCAACCAACATGATAACCTGAATCCTCGCCAAATTCTCAAATGCTTTCACATTAACTTATTCCTGTGAGTTTATTGAAGTACATGATTCTATGCATGATCCAGTTTAAAAAATATAAAAAAGGTATTTTGTTGTGTACATAAAATATTTTTTCTTTTTATACTTTTCTTAGTATAGATAGAATAGAAAAAAATTTTCATTTTGAGTAAAAATGTCATGTTATGCAAAGAGAATGAAGGAGAGGAAGAAGCAAAAAAAGAAATTTTTATTTATGAGCTTTCACGTGAAAACGAGCTTTCATTCTTGCCGTCATATCTTGTGTGTGTGCAATACACGACTTTATGCCTACGAATAATGATCTATATTGCCGAACACATTGTGCATTGCTAACTGACATTGCGTTGGATAAAAAAAAATAAAAATAAAGAAGGAAAAAAGTGAAAATTGAAAAATTATGCTCCATTAATAAATAAATCATTTAAACATGAAAAATGCTTTTGCCTGCTTTACGATCCGCCCACCTTTAAATTTTTATTTTTTCTTTCCTCACATTCCATTGATAACCCATTGGAGTGAGTTTAAACATTTACCGCCTCCCAACCACTTAACTACATTACGATAAACTCAATTAATATCATATAAAATGAATAATAATTTATTGACGCTTTTGTTCTGTTCTCGCTCGTCTGCCATAGCGTGAAATAAAAATTTATAAAATAAAACACGAAATGGAAATAAATTTTAATATATTATCAATAATTTTGTCACTGTTCAGTCACTTAATGTTGGAAGTTGCTGGAACTAAAATGAGTTGTGCTTTTAGTTGATGTTAAATGTGCCAGATATAAATCAATTCATTTTTTTCGGCATAAAATCAAATTAACCATAGATATTCAAAAGTTTTTTGTACATTCACACGTTAGTGCTAATGAAAATAAGTTTTTAAAATAATCTGGTTGATTAATAAAAATTTTCAAACTCTCCAGTGACTGATTAACAGTTAAATATTGAATTTTTATTAAGATTTCGAGTTTTTGTACTCTTTAAAAGCAACAAGTGAATTTAATAATTGACTTGAGCTGGAAGGTCTTCCAGCTTGAAGGGATAGACTTAAAAAAAGTGCGAGATCTTGATGATCTTTCAAACTCTGCATTAGAACATGCCTGAGTGACATTTGGAAAAAAAATTCCTCCAGCGAATCGTAAATTCGTATTTTATTCCAAGCTATTCTTCCCCCTGAGCCTATCACTCTTCATTCATTTCAAAAAATCATTATTAATTCAAAAGCACATAATTGAATTAGATTACGAAAAAAAAAAAAATTTATGAACACAAAAATTACAATCATTATCTTACAAATTAAGTAAATTGGGAAAAGATAATTTGTGTAAGTTGCGTGTGAATATGAAAAAATAACTATCAGAAATTATTCATCACGCTATTAATTTCTTTTTATCCTATTTGGTTGTCTTTTGTGTTGTCATTATTGTTGAAGTTGTTGCTGTGTTTGCGAACAATGAAGGGGATTTTTAAAAAGAGTTGGGAAGTAGTTTTAGTGGGTGTTATGTTGAATTTAATGGGGTGTTCTGTGTACTGTATTTAAATTCGAATTTATTTTTGAATTCTCAGTGAAATTTCACGATATTTCTAAAAAATTCTACACAAATTCACAATTTTTCCAAAAATTTCTTCCCAAATTTCACAATTTTACTAACTTTTTGTTAAAATTCTCACATAAAATCTTCTCCATTTCCAATTTCCATTGCTATACAAAATTTGTCGAATAATTTACGGTAACTCACCATCAAAACATTTCCTATCCCTTGCATACCTCACGTTTCACACAGCAACAGTGATAAAACCAAATTCAATATGAAAATTATTTTCTTTTGTCGATAAATGAACATTTTAGTTTCTGAATTTCCATTCATGATGCTTCATGCTACAGTGGATAATCGTTAATTCCCGAAAATTAGTATCGCGATGCATAATGAATAGATATGAGCACGAGAGAGATTTTCAACAAAAATTGAGAGAAAAAAAATTATTTTTTGTGCATTGATAAATCTACATATATTTTAGAATTGAATAATTTCGTCATGTGTATGTATAAGCATGCATGCTGATGCATTGATATAAAAAATAGTAGATATAGAAAGTATATAACTGCAGCAGTAGAAAAAAACTTAATACCAAAATACAACGATGAATAAATTCAATAAAAGATTTTCTAAAATAGTTTTTCACGAATATTTTATCCAATCAATTTAGTACTGTTTTATAATTTATGCAGCTTTTGCATTGGCGACTCGTTATTTTCTAGTATTGTATGGCAAACATCTATAACAGTATTTTAGAAAATTTTGCATGAATGATGAATGAACTTAAATTGTTGTGTTCTATTATATTATAGGAGAATTCACCAAAAACTATTGTTGCTTAATTCTATAAGACTTTTTGAATTGAATTTTCATTGTGCATTTTAAATTGATAGAAATTTAACATGAAGCATGATGTGATGAGCTATCAGCAATGATGCATTTTTGTTATTGTTAATATTATAGGGGAGAATATATATTTAACATTACAATGCTGTCGGGTATTAGACTGATGATTGAAGATAACTGTTGTTTTTAAATTTATAAAGCCATTTTTGAATAGTTTTTGCAAGGTTTTTGTCAATGTGAGACTGATTTTCAGTTTTAGACGTTTAAATCATGATAACAATGAATTTTGACATTTTTAAAGCATCGATTGAGCTCTGAATTTTCATCTCTTCCAATTAAACTTGCACTTTACAATCCGTCTCATAAAAATCAATCATCTTGAACTTATATCCATTTAGCTTTTAACACAAACTCATTTTCTCACTATTGAACACACCAAAAAAACTATAAATCAAATACTGAAATGCAATAAAAATTTATTTCAACAGCAACAACTTCTAGTAAAGTCAAATAAAAGGAATTAGTTCATAAACTTTTTCTTAGGAATTCGAAGGAGCTTAAAAGTGTAGGTTAAGCATTCCCTATTTACCACAATTTAATTAATCTCAATCAACTGCACTCATTTTTTACTTCTTTTTAATTTTCATTGTTTTCTATTAGATTTTTTTTCACATTCCGCCTCAAGATATGAAAAAGAATAATGGCAAAAAAATGGAATAAAAATGATTGTGAAAGTTAGGGAGTTAATTGAGATGGAATAGAGCGCATATTTTTTGAGTTATGAATTTTAAATGGTTGTGATTGGGTTTAGGGATTGTGGGAAAATGTTGAATTCAACTCGAACAATCCTATGATCGAGGAGGGTCTATCAGTTACCAGGCAAAATCTGGTATAACTGTCAGATGTAACCAGACTCCCTATCTAAACATTTCTACAATCAAAAATAGACAAAAAAATTCATTCTTCTCATAATTTCCTGCTAAATACAAAACATAAGCTTCACAAAGAAGTCTTGAACCAGAGGTCAAGCATCGCGTGCAGTGGTCATTTAATTAAAAATTGCAATTTCACAAAAAAAAAGTTCTTTTTAAATGAAGCAAGGCATTTCATGTTTTGCTAAATACGACTGCACATATGTACATAGATTTTTTTATATTTTTCTATTTTAAAAGAAGAAAATGTGGCAAAAATAAAAAAATGTGCTGAAACGCTGCTTTTCCCACATGAATATCGATTTATCGATTTTTCTCTTCAAATCTTTTTTTTCTCTCTGTTATGTATTGTATTCAAATGCCAGACTGTAGGTTTTTTTTTTTCAAAAGGAAAAAAAAGTGAACAAGAAGAGAAAGATGGAGATAGACACAGAGAGAATGAAAAGTTCATCAAAAAGCATTATTTTATATTTTCCATACACATTATGTCTGCATAACAATATGATGAGTTCGGAATAAATATTTTAGTCTATCTAACATTCCATGTCTGCTCATCTTCATATATGAATACATATATATTTAAAAAATATAAATTCAAATATAGTCCAAGATTTTTTATGGTGAATAAATTTATATTTCTTCGAGAAAAAATATAACATGAACCACAAAAGTTTTTCTTAGTCTTGTTCTCTCCTTTTTTTTGTTGTTCAAGTTTTTTAAGCATGATAGATTGAATATATTGCAGCATATTTATAAAAATTTAATATTTATTTCTTTTCTTATTCTCTTTTCAGATATAAAATAAGAAATATATCGATTTGCTGGAGCTTACAATAATATTAAATAATAATATTAACAATAATAGAATAGAAGAGACACTGAACGAATTAGTAGGAGTTTTACAGCATAAAAAGAAGTAGAAGAAGAAAAAGTCAAGTTTAAATATAAATTGCAATTTAGAGACGTTAAAGTTACCCAAATGTTAGCATATCACAACGAACAATTATCGAGTAAGTTTTGCTATTTACAATGTTTTGTTTTGTTGGAGAGTATTAAGTATGTTACAACAGCGGATGCTAAAAGGCGCTTTAAAATACCAAAATCTTTAATATTATTGTTAAGAGTGAAATGAAATGATGATTCGTTTAGTACAAATCTCCAAGTTCCCATATCGACTTGATTAAAATCCTCATTGCGAAATCAAAGTCTTTTTAGTCCCGAATGGACAAAAATACGATGTAACTAGTTGATAGCAAGTTAAAGTCCAGTTGATGACTAGTTCTAACGTATTTTTGTCCACTTGGGAGTGTTTTGAGTCCGGCTTCGAGGGTTTACCCTAATCATAGTAACGATATACTCTAGTATGGCCATACATAGTGTAGGACTGGGATTTTCCTCTGATATGATCATCCACACCAAGCAAAACCAAACCTTGGTTCACAACTCGCTTGATCATTATCTTCCAAAAATTCCTCAGACTCCGTCAAAATGCATTAAGAATCTTTTTGCAAAAAATTCCATTTTTCAAGAGAGTCTGAACAAGAGATGAAATTCTCTAATTACACAGAGCAAAAAAATGTGTAAAATAATACTTTAAAAACTTTTTTTTTCGTCTCCTCATGAAATGAAAATGAAATGAGATACATTGTGAATGAGTCACTGTGGGACGAACTATTTGTTTTATTTCATTATATAATTTTTTTGTGTAGTATTTTTTGTATGTTAAACTTATGATGATAGAAAATAATTTTACAATGAGTCATATACAAATATATATCTGTAATATGATAAAATATTAAGTTGATGTGCGCATATCATCATAAAATACATGTCATATGATATATGTATTGAGAATCTTATAACATCTTAATATTACATTTATGGATTTTTACACGCGCGCACTTACAAAAAAGTAAAACTCAAATTGTAAGGCAGGAATGGAAAGAAAGAAGGAAAATAATTCTCATTCACATCGCATTACCACAGAAAATGATGAATTTGCAGATCTATTACAAAAGACTTTTCCGAAATGAAATTAAATAAATAAATATCTTTATATATACGTATATAGATGTTCATGTGTAGAAGACATATTAAATGTGGTATTTGATGTAATATTCAATACATTGCCAATCATCATGCCTCAATATGTCGCGTCACTAATTTTATTTCCCATCCACTTATACAATATATTTATTTTATTTTATCTATCTATTAACAATTCTTCATTCTATCATCGTGTATCATCGTATACTTGCATATTGAGGTGGATGTACTATGTATAATGTACAGATATACAGTTCGAAGTAATCGATGAAAAAAATTATATTATGGGAAAATTTATTTCAACGCACCAGCCGTCATATATATTCCTGAATTGCATGCCTCCTTTTAGAAAAAATTAAATTGAGAAGGAGGAATTGATTCAATAAAATATAAGCGATTTTTTTCGAAGGTTTACAGTGAAAAATCCTTATTTGTGAGATTATATTCAACAGAATTGTAAACTAAAAATAAATTTATTAAAATTCACGTTTTTCTGCTTAAAAAGAGATTTGCTATTAAAAAATTCATACTCAGTCAGGCAAAATTAGCCTCTAAAACCCTCGATTCCGTATAAATTGGCTGAAAAAAAAAATGAAAAATTGAGGAACAGTGAAAAGTAGAGAAAAAAGGCCTGAATAAAATGAATGAATTGATTATACAGAATAAGGAATAAATTTTATAGGTGGAAATATCGATTCCTTCCGATTTTTATCAGCGAATAAGAAAGTTGATCAGTTAGAAGAGAAAAAAAAAATTATGTTACGTGTTGGTTATTGGAGCAATGTTTCTTACCCCGTAACGTGATTTCTCTTTATTGATTTAACATAATATGCCTCAAGTATTTTTATTTATATTAAAGTTATGGACTTGGCATATCCGTTATTTTTTTTTCTTGAGTTAGATTCAATTCTCATGAGATTTATGGATGCAATGAATGATAATTTAGTTATACTGTTATGTAAGGATGGGGTTATGTATTAGTGATGTGATTTTGCATCTGGAAGTTAAAGGACATTTGATTCCTTTTGAGGAAATGATTTAAATATTTTTATATTTTATTTCAATGCAATATTCCTGAAAATATTTAATCAAAATTTGACAGTTTCTTCTAAGGAAGCAACACTATTAAAATCATAATTATCATTCAAAAACCCAATTACAATAAATAAATCTCATATCATTACTAATTTTAAGAAAATCCAATAACAATTATTCATGACCATATCCTTACAGCTCATAATAATCATTTTATTAGTTAATTAATTCCTCTTTATTATGTATTACTTAATAACAACTTGTCCTGTAATTATGAAAATTACAGTAATAAATAAAAATATCGTACTAAATCGATTGCATTGTATGGGATAATATACTATGAGAAATGTTTCCTTTTCCATAACAATTGTTGAACAACAAAAGCTTGTCAACATGATGTGCATATTAAGTTATGACTAAATTGATGATGATTGCTGATTTAAATTGGGATGTATTCTGTTGAAATAAGGTTTATGTTCCATTAGGTGTTCCATAGTTTGATATAAGTTACTCTTGTACTCGTTTTATAAATTATTGACATTTTTGCTAGTAATTACTGGGTTGAGATCTGATTTCTAAGGATTTTGGCACTCTAGATCCCAAAATACCATGAAAGCACCTCTACCAACCCTGTTTGAGAAAACAAAACTCAAAATCAAGTCCCAACTCTTGCTATGCATGTGAATTCCTCATAACAAAAGTTATTCAAACAAATTAGCTGTTGAAATTAGATTCAAAAAACTCACACCTTATGCAAATTACTTCTCTTAATGAAACTTGATTTAACTTTTATAAAATAAAAACTACACCCAATCAAATAAATTTTCCTTCATCAAAAATGAGAACAAAAGAGAAATTCATCATAAATTAAACACAAACAGTCATTATCCGACAAGTAATTTATTGAAGTAGCTTAATATCATAAATCACGACTTTTCACTTGAATACGGCACGAATAATTAGAATTTTTTTTGAAATGAAATAATATTTATTGTAAATATAATTTTTTGTATTTTATAAGTCAATTATTTTTAACAATCAAATGAGAAAAATATTAATGAAATTTTTTATCTCAAAAAATCTCCACCACAAAAAGAAAAATTGCGTTTATTTTGATGGAAAAGCAATTTCAAAAAAGGTAAAAGGAAGCAAAAAAAGTTTTATGAATCTTTTAATTTGTGGAAAAGAAAAAAAAAGGAATTTTTTTTTATCAAAGTTTTCTTTTCCCATTCAATTGATTCGTGAAAAAAAAAGTTTTATTCGTTTGTACTTACAATTAAAAAGTTTTATTTGATTGTTTTTCATGCAATCGACCACGATTTGAAAAGAAATATTTCTCATGCTATAATATAATTTCCATATTAACTGGTAAACACAGTTTTCCTTTTGATCGGTTTGTTCGGAATTGCTCGAATTGAATTTTATATGCCCTAACATGCAAAGAGAAAAGGAAGCTGAGTATAACGATTGCGAGCATACTCAATTGGTATATTTAAATAGAGCAAGCTCTCGAAAGCATGTTCCTTGTCTGTTAGGGGTCGAGTCGACTTGAATCAACTATTTCGTACAAAATCCGATCCTACTTCGGGCTCTAGTATTCAAGGCTTTGAGTTAACCCAGTGAATTCATTTGATAATAACATAAAGTCGACCGTTTACAGTCACAAGACTCCTGGTATAACACCAGACGTCATAAACGAATGACTCCCATGTCATTTTTTAAATAAATCAGTTATTCTACCCTCTGTATAATTACTGAACCCCCTATTGATTTCCCGATCAAAAAAATAACATTGAAAATTGCGCATGAGAAAAAATTAATATTGACACGGTCTCATCATGTTGATTTTGCATTACATAATTAATTAATTAATTATTCTGATGAGATGCATGATTTTTAAAACAGTAAAAATAATTTTTAAATTGAATAAAAATTTTTTTTCCCATTCATTCCCCTTTCCTGATTGCAAATTGTTAATTGACTTTTTTTTAAATTGCAAATATCACTACTCTGGTGAATAAATGAATCGAATTGGATGAATCATGCAATAAGTCATCGATAATTAATAACATGAAATATCATTTTTCAGCTTTTTTTTTAAATTCCGATGTTATTCATGCATTTATTGTTTATAATAATAATATCTATAATGAGATAACATGCAATGAACTTTCGTAGTATAATTGTGATGTATTTTCCTTGTTTTCGAGTTTTTATTGTCATTTTCGAAGTGATCAAGTTACTTAGTCAGGTTTTGTGCAATATTAATGATGTAATTACTTTTAAATTTGAAGTGAGAATCTCATACATATTTAATTTAATTTATTGAAAAGTCAACATAATTGTCAACAACAATTTCCCAATTAAACTTACTAAGCAGCATTCAGAACTGCAATCTATTAAATTGAACTAAATAATGCAATTATATTAAAACCTTTTCACAAAATAATTGCCTTACAGCAAAAGCCAATACAAACAGCCATCAATCAATCACACTTCACATCATTATAGCCAATAATAAAAAAATTATGAAATCATTCATTTCTGTCACCTTATTCCCTTACGTCCGTCCACTGATTTATCATTGAAATGATAAATAAAAAAATATAAAGAAATATTATTCATCCACAATTAATTTGTCCCATTTTCATGTGCCCCTCCCTATAAACAATTATTTTATATTTCATTTCATTTCTCACTCTCAATTTTGGTAATTTAAATTCAGCAGCATCCGCTGTTTTTAATATCGGAAAAATGCCAATTAATTGTTTTTAATTTTCATTTGCTCTGCTTTTTTTAATTTATTCAATTTAATTGCAGGTTGCGCTTTCTTTTTTCATCCAGATTCGGTCCAAAACGGACTTTATGATAAACAGTTATTGTCTGGGGTGAGTAACAATTTTTCAATAATTTTTTATTACAATTTAAAGTGATGTCGTTTCATTGAACGTGAATTATTAATCAATATTAGATTTATTTATGGTGTTTCATATGTTCAATGTTAATAGACATAAATTTAGCTGATTATACATGTGTCTATGTTTGTGTACCGGACTAAAACGTTTTTTTTTTTTTTAAGTTGTTAAAAAATTGTGTTTTTTATGGAACTATAAAATTTTTTTTAACTCTTCCTGTGTATATTCGAGAATTATTCATTTTGAATGTTAGGTCACCATAATTATTAAATTATATGAAACGTGCTGCATTTATTAATAAATTTTCGAGTGCATATATTTTCTAAATCGGCAATAAATCATACTCGAATGATAGATAATTGACATTTTAAGTAATTTGTATCCCCACTGAGAGGAAAATGTTGTTGGGGGTTAGAATTTAAATGAGTTTCAAATTTTTATAAATTTTGATATTTTTGGTTGAATTTCTTTCTAATTTGGAATATGTCTGTGTTTAGGCTCCTCATTTTGATTCAAAAAATTGATAATTTTTGACCATAAAATCCTAATTTCTTCTCTAATCAAGGCAAAGTCTGATCTGTCTCATTGCCAAGCCTCTTGGTCCCTAAACTTTCAACAACCCCCAATTACTCCAATCAACAAAATTAATTTCCTGCGTTTAAATTCCATCAATTACGCCACACTTCAAATTAAACAAATCGAAGTTAAAAAACCGGTCCAGCTTCACATCTAAAACAATTTTATAGCTTCCATTTATTCGAAATGAAGAAAAAAAAATTCTTAACTAATTCCAAAGATGAAAATTAATTTTGTTTATACAAAAGTGAGCAGTTACACTAATAAAAATTTTCTTTGAAACAATAAGCAAAGATTTTTTTTTCCTCCAGTGTAAATCTTTCAAGTATCTTGAAATGTATCTCCAGACACACATTTACAAGAGAGAAAAAAAAATAATTTGCGTATAAAACGAAGAGGAAGAGAGAAAAAAAATCCCAACAATGAAAATCGGAAAAGCATTAAAAAAAATTGTTCATTCCACATCTCCTCTCATTCCAAACAGACAACCAGCATGCGAGCTATGCGGGATGGAAAAAGAAGGGAGAGAGAAAAATTGTTGATGCTTCAAGTGGCCTTCTATTTTTAAAAGATCATTTTCTTTAATATTTTTATGGCCTTATTTTCTCCTCACACTGTTCTTTTTTCCACTTTCTTTTCTTTCCTTCTTTTCTCTTTGATTTTTTTTTTTATTCTGGCTTGCACAGCACTAGCCATTTAAGTATGAAAAAAAAGGCGAAAAAAAAAATGTTTATTGGTTTTCATTTCCTCTTCGATCTTGATCTAAAAATATTGTATATTATTGAAAGATATGTGCTGTAATATTTTCCGGCTTTTAAATTTTTTTTTTGTGTGTTCATATCTCTCTCACTCTATCTCTTTTTCTGTGTTATATATTTTTTTTATCGGCAAAAAATTATTCCCGCTCGTCTTGGGAAATAAAAATCCATAAAAAAATTTTTATTCAGTGATTATTTCTTGGTGAAACAAGAGAATTTTGTTGATACTTTATCCGTTTGTCTGTCTGATTTTGATGCTAATGTGAGCACGTGTCAACAACATCTGGTCTTCTGGCATTTTCTGTATGTTTATTTCTTTAATTGCTTGTTTAATTTTTGTTCTAAGCAATTGTCTTTTATATTTTTGTGTACTGGTGAATGAACTGCTTGGTTGAATAAACTGGATAATGTTAGCGTTCGGAGTTAAGGGATACGATGAATTTTTGGGATTAAAGCTATGAGAACTAGAAGGCGATTTCTGGTTTTTCCTGAAAATTAGCAAATTTTCAAGCATTTTGTCGAGCACCTGTGGCATAGTGTATGGTGTGTTGGCCTACCGATCCTAATGAGTCGGGTTTAGATCCCAGGGAAGGTTTAGTTGAATTCTGGTATTTCTTTGCTGCTTCTAGTCACACCAGCTCGTGGTTTAGCATCGACAAACACTGTAAAAATGTGAAAATTTCATTTTTATTCAAATACTGCAAGCCTTTGCCAGCAAATAAATCAAAGCAAAAATCGAAAAATATGCAAAAATGCGCTAAGGACTCTAATAAATCACATAAAACTTTCTACATCCATATTACTATATTTCTATACGCATGATGCAATGTTTGAATAGATGAAAGAGCACAAAAAAAAGAAGGCAAGAAAAATTTATGGAATAAAATTTTTGATTTATTTTCTTTGGCTCAATATTTCATGCAATGAAGGTTATCATTTTTTCCGCACACCCAGCCATATGCACTTTTACATCATCAAGTGAATGGATTTTTTTTTATATATATATTTATTCTCTGCTGCTATAAAAAAAAGAAAGTTTTTTAAGGCAAAAAGGCATTAAAAGTTTGCACATTAACTCCACATATGTACATATCAGTTAAAACTAACATGCATGCATGTACATTCAACTTATATTCCTCCGCTCATGTTACTTCTCTTCCCTTAATTAACTTTTGAAAGTTTTACTGGCATAGAAATTAGTTCTTCACTTTAAAATGGAAAATTCCCTTGTAAATATGATATTCATGCATAACTTTTGTACATATTTACATAAACTGCTAATGTTGTTTTTTGTCGTATGAGAAAATTTTTCTTTTTTCACCCAATCTCAACTTTCTTCTTGACATTTTTATTTCGAAGCGACACTAAAGGGAATGAGATTTAATTTAGTGGAATATATCAACACACATACATATCACTTGTAGCTTGTAGCTTAATTGAAAAGTTTAAAAATTTTCCAATTAATGAAATAAATTTTTTATGAATAAATTTTTCTCATTTTCCATATGAATTAATTGAAATTTTATGTCCATTATGGTGGTTAGCTGCATATATGAAGGACATAAAGTTTTATATGTGTCGTTTTTGTATTTAATAATTTTTATTATATTTTTTGGGTTTTAATCATAAAACTGCAATGAGTGGGAATGAAAATTAAAAATATATTTTTTCATTAAATTAAATTTTTTCCGTAATTTGTCATGTCGGTTAACTAGGTATTGTAATAACATTTCATTATGATTAACTGATTATAATGTAGCTATTAAATTTAAATTAATTTTATAATGAGAAAATAAAATGTTCTGATTATGAAATGTTTGGGATTATTGTAGTGTTTTATTGTTTGCCATCATTTTGGGGCTAGAGTTATTAGTTGATTGCTACTGGAAAATTTTGATTTCATACAAAAATGGTCAATTTATCTCCGAGTAGCACATGTTGGTTAATGAATCGTCTCAAAATCCACCATCAGGCTTGCACCAGGCAGACGTGACTTTGGCTTTACACCAAATCCGGAATTAACTCAGGATCAAATCAATTTCGGGCTAGATTTTTGATCGATTCCTTCAAATAATAAAGTTTTTGTCTATTTTTCCTCATTTAAATCTAATTTCCAACCAACCCTACATCACCCAACTCCACAACAGTAATTATTGCATAATTACAACCTCCCATAAAATTTACATAAACATCATAGCAAGGGTCTTTATTCTCCTTAAAAAATTCCCCCAACTCAAGTGTGTTCTCGATATTATTTTCAATAGTCGATCAATATATGCACATGTAAACACATTAAATTGTAGAAAATTATTTCACATTGAGTGAGAAACTTCAAAACTATGTCGTAAAACTAATTTTACATTTTTTGCAAGTCTCCTCAATAGTGTAGTAAAAAATTACTTATTGCAGTTGCGTGCAATGAATTTTAAAATAATGTTTTCTTCTTTTTTCATTCTAGGCTTGTTTGCCTTGGTACTTAATTTGAGGAAATGTGTGCAATTATATACTAAATAGACGCATATGGGGGGATTTTTTGAGTTTAAAAGAAATAGTTTTTTTAATCTTTATTATTTTATCAGAAACTTGCATAGTGATTAGTTCTTATTGATTCAGTGTATAGTGTAGGGAGGTAATAAAGCGGTTGAGCAGGCTGGTTCGTGGCTAGATTGGTATTATACTAGACGAAAAATGTTTGTTTTTGTGGAAAATTGGAGCAAAATTTATCAAAAAGCATACTTTTATCATAATTAACTCGAATAAACTTAACGAAAGGCTCCAATCAGAGCTCGATGTCGACTTGGATTTTGTATGGAGTTGAGTCGAATCAAGTTGACTATTCAATACAAAATCTGAGTCGATTTCGAGTTCTAGTTCCAATAGTTTGTAAGAAAATCCAGAAAATTCGAAAACACAAGAAACTAACTCTTAATTCCACAAAAAAAAAGTGTTCTGCATTCAGAACCTCATCAAAAGAATTTCTCTCAACTTAAACATATAAAATAAAATTTTATTATAAAATATCTCATTCTGTCTACATGAAAGAAGCATCTAATAGTTGAATATATGGACAGATATATAGCGAAAAATAATAGTAGGAAAAAAAAGAAATCATCATCATCTGTTTACATTATAACTAGAGAATTTTCTTGACTGCGTTATAAAATTTCTGTTGTTTGTTTAATGGTTTTTTTTTCTGCCAGCACGGCAGCTTCTTCTCAGCTAGTCGCTCTCACATGCTCTGCAATGAATATATGTATATACATTTACAATATAAAATAATATATTTTTCCTTTCGAGTTCTTTTTTTTTTTTTTTTGAAGTTATTTAGATTATCGATGTGTAGTGTATGCTTTATAACATCATTTTTTATTTCTTTAAGTAAGTAAAAGAAAAAAAAAAAAAAACTCTTGAAAATGAAAACCAGAAAGAGAATTTTCCTCAATTTTATTTTTTTTATTCCCTCATCAAACAAGTTTCGCCTTCTGTATTTCTCTGCTTTTCATTTAGTCTTAATTCACTCGATCTATTGAAAGCATCTCATATCGTGTGTGTGTTTATTAAAAAAAAAAAGTTCATGCTTTTGTGCCTTATACAAGGAATATACCGTGAACTCTGATTTAATATAAGCATCAAAAAAAAAAAAAAAATGTGGATGGATGATTTGCTATGAAAGAAGATAAAACAAGAACGAGAAAAAAAAAATTATATTGAGTGTATGTGAAGTCAATTTCTCTTCATAATTTTTTTTTTCTTCCTTTCCTTCCTGCACATCACTATAATATCTTTTGTTTTCATCTCATCACGTTAAAAGCCAGGCAAGACTGGCAACAGAGAAAGGAAAAAAAAAACTGAGAGAAGTAAAAAGAAAAATCTTCTCATTTTTCGTGTGTCTGGATTAACGTGAAATCGTGTTCATGTTCACACACCAAACTGAATAAAAAGTGCTTCAGAAGCTTTTTTTGCTCCACCAAATAAAATAAATTGCGTTAGTTGAGAAACAGTATTTAAACTTTAATTTGTTTACGTGTCAAATGTGATACAAGTTTTTTGGCTGCAAAGACTTTTTACGCGACATTTTCACACTGTTGTGTTGTGTATATATTTCAAAAACCCTCATTTTTCTTCCCGTCTACCAAAAAAAAAGAAAAGTTTATTTTTCCAAAAGTTTTTTTTTGCCTTCATGAAATGTTTTGAGCCACTGTCGGGTCGAGAAAGTGAGTGAGATATATGTGTGAAGTGAAAAAAATAGTGCTGAAAATTTCATTCACATTATTATAATTTTACGTAATAAATCACAGCTCAAAGAGCTTAAAAAAAAGTGTCACGTAGTGTCAAATAAAAGCGATTTTCTTACAAGACGAATAATAAACACATAACAATTTTTTTTGCTGCTCCTGCACGCTATATCGTGAACTTTTATATCTTCATTTTATTTGGATCTACTGAAATTATAATGGAAGCAATTACGGATCCAGAGAATTATCTTTACTACTATGACGTTCTGGTATGTAATGCATGCACTATGTGTGTTTACTTTCAATCAATTTTTTCTACTCAAATTCTACATTTTTATACTCAAAAGTCAGTTCCATATGTGATGATCTATAAATGATTATTAAAATCGTTATTATTATTACTGCAATTCCATTTCGATGATGAAACTCGTTGAAAAACGTTTTAATTTTTGCTTTTTTGTATGAAAGATTGTTAATGCAAAATCTTGTGAAGGGTGTGCGGCTTAATACTAAAAATTGCATGTGATTTATGGAATTGGAAATTGTTCTATTTTTGGAATTTGCAGAATTTTGGTGACTTAACATATTATTAATTTTCTAAACAATCTAAAAGTTTGCTGGCTATTCAAACATTTATTTAAAAGTTACAAAATTATTTATTAATAGCTTAAATATCCTTAACCAAATTTTGAAATCTGTCTGAATTTTGCAAGGAGTCAAGACAATTTGAGTCAACTTTTTCATACAAAATTTGAGTTTCCTTTGAGCTCATCTCTTAACCTTCCAATTAAAATTCCAAAATTCACCATTGCTGCAAGTCACTGCAACTACTCAACAAGCAAAATCTCATTAGACGAATATTTCCACTTGAATCTTATTCATTAATCAATATAATACAAAGTGAAGCCACCTTAACGTTTAAAATTCTCAAACTTCCCACATTCCAACAAAATTAGTTTTTAAAGTTTCACTTGAAAATATTAAAAAACATTCAATCCCTTCAACGTCATGCCAATCTTGCGAATTCTCATTCAATATAGTAATAAATTACATTTGCACAATGAGATGATTCCAAAACCGCAATTTATTGGAAAACGTAAAATAAAAAATTTATTCTTTCATATTTCTACATTCTCCTGACTAATTTGACTTCGGAATATTCCATATGTTTTTTATGAAAATGAGTCGAAATAATCATTATTTTTTTCTCTTTCTATTTTTAAACATTCACTTTTCCGAAATATTATTTTTCTTTTCTTTTCTTCACTTTTTTTTATTATATTTCTTCATGATTTCTTCAATTGTGTATTTTGCTCAATAATATATCGAATGAAAATGAAGAAATGAAAATGAAAATCTTGAAGCGATCTATTTTGTTTGTGCTTTCAATTTAAAATCAATTGTACTACATACTATTGATATATATGTATACAAAAATATTCTATATGCACACATTCCGGGTAGCATTTTACAAAATGAAAATTGACAGGTCTTGAAAAATCGTACATACACACGGAAGAAGAATATTTTTTTTTTTATCTTTATTTTTATTTCATTTTATTGTTTCTTCTTCTTTCTCCTTTTACATGAATTTGTTATGAGGAGAAAAGGGAAAATTGAAATGAAAATTGGCATTGCTTGTTTTATTTTAATCAATTTTTCAAATATCTTTTTTTGCATCATTTTTTTACATGTCTTATTTACTCGCAAAAACGAAGGGATTGATTTTGAGATATTGTAGATTTATGGATATATTAGAATTTTATTGAATAAGAAAATGTGATGAAATACTAATTTTATTCGATTTATTTTTGATTGGGAATATGTTTGTTGGGATTTTTGGATAGTGAAATTGTAAATTGGTCAAAATAACAAAATACTTTACGAAAAATATCAAATTTGCAGTAAAATTTAAAAAAAATTCTCAAATTTACAATAAATTCTTGTAATAAACTGAAAAATTCAAACTAATTCTGTTCAAAAAAAACGAGGTAAAATGGTAAATTGGCAAATTGAAGCTACTATGCTGAAGAATTAAATCTAAAAATTAGAAAATTCCTTAAGATAACCTCAAAGATCCGCAAGAAATTTTCTCATCTGTATAAATCTCATCTCAACATGTGCCACATTTACCCATTTCACATTCAAAACCTCAATATTTTAAGATCAAAATAAATCATCTTAATTTCATCAAAATCAATCCCAACTCCACATTTCCACATTAAAATTTTTTTTTTTTTTTTTTCATTTGTGTGTATATTAAAATTTTACAATTCACCAGAAATCTCAAAATAAAAGCTTTTCTGTGTCATATGGTGTATGCGGTTTATAAAAAAAAATTGTCTAAATTAAATAATTTGATTTCCTAATTTTTTTTCATGTTTAATGAATTATATTACCAGTAAATTCATATGGGAAATTTTATTGTCGAAAGGAAACGGAAGATATAAATTGATTTGTTTATAAAAAAACGCAAAAAAATTCTATCAGCGAATTTATTTTTGGCAATTGAGAGATGCGTGTGAATGCTAATGAATTTGATATAGATTAAAATTGAGAATATTCTAAATTAAAATATACTTTTTTGATCGTAAATCCATTAAAAATGTTTTACTGCATCTAGTCTGTTGTATGTGAACTCATTTGAATTTAGTGTATGTGATTTACTGAGCAAAGCTCCGGTAGCTGCCACATAAAATTGATAAATGTAAGGCATTAGGTTTTATTATTTTGAATATTTCAAGACTCTACTAATGTAATAACAAATGTTCTCGACAATTCATGAGATTTTGACAACTTTTTTGGTTTTGCACAGAGAAAATCGTGTACAAAAGTTTTGAAAGCTGAAGGATTCTTTTGGTGTAATTAAATTATTGTTTTAAAATTTCGAGATGGAATCTTACTGTCACATTATTGCCAAATTAGCGTCTTTTATGTTTTCTTTTTCGAGATGTTTCACAAATTCGAGTTGAATTTCCACAAAAAATGTGTGTTTAACTTCAAAAAAATTGTTTGTCTTGATTTTAAAAAAATCTTTTTTCCTAACAAGATTCATCGTTTTTATATAAAATAACGAATTAAATCTTCTAGAATGCATATCTGCAAACAGTTTGATACGATACAATGTCATTGAAATAAATGAAAATGTTTACAATCTTTACAAGAAAACTTCTTTAAAGCAAACACTCATACTAATTTAAATTTGAACGAGAATCTCATCATTACTTCTTATTTCATTGAATCAACTAAAAATAAATTAAAATTCAGAACAAAGACGGAGAAACTTTTTGATTAAATTTATCGAATTAAGAAAATGCTGAAAAAAACTTTTTTTTTCTCTTTTTATCATAAACATAATTAATTAAATTTTCCCTCAAAAACCTTAAGAAATTAAGTAACTGTATTTTTGTTCCTCACGTTTTTCTCGCCATTGATACAAAAAACCTGTGAGACTTTTTGAGAAATTTTCTTCTCTTCCTCATCATCTGCTGTTTAGGTTTTTTGTTTTACTAGACAATGAAGTGTTATTATTAATTAAAATTTTAATTCCTTTCTTGCTGTTTTTATCAATGTAAATGTCTGGAGGGATCTGATGGAATGACAAATAAAGTAAATAATTAATCTTTTTTGATCAAGTTTTTCGTTGTAAAGGGAAGAATTGGGGAAGTTGAAATAAATATTTTTTCTCCATTTTAAAGGAAAATTGAGTAAAGTTTTTATACATTTCGAATTTTCAATGTCAAGTTCATTAACCTTCAATTTAGAGTTAGACTTTTAATTCCGAAATTCATTACTATTTCCAAAGTTAACATTTACTTCAACAAGAACTCAAAGTCACACTAAATAATAAACCATAATCGAGCTCAACGTTCAGCACCCACCCACACCCCAAAAAATCCCAAAATAAATTAATGATATCCCAAATAAAATTCAACTAAAATCTAAATTAATTAATTGATTGAAACATTTCATCACATCAGCCACACACAACATAAACATCCCAGACACAATCACAATAGAATACAGAGCGATAAATGTTAATGTGATATAATTAAATTATTGAAATCCAAAATGAAAATCCTAAAATAACTTAATCGATCAATTTTCGTGTAGTTTATATGCAAAATTTCATTTTTGCCTAAATATCGCTCACATGAATATGTATGTCCACAATAAATTCACCTCTTAATGGCTTATATCTAAATGTGTATATCTCTATGTGTGTATAATTCTATAAATGTGCGTGTGTGTGAATGTAAATCTGTGTATTTTTCAAGGTGGGTCAATTTTGAAAAGGAATTTAATGATTCAAAAGGTTTTATAGAGAAAAATTTTGCAAAATTTTTATAAAATTTATCAATTCAATTTTTGAGATTTAATTTTACTTTCCTACAAAAATATCAAAATTCTAAATCAAACGTCCTGAAAATTGTCCTCAAACATCAAAAAATCCAAAATTGACCCACCTTGATTAATTGTTATTTCTCTCTATTTCTGTTCTATTTTATTAATAGTAAAGTTTTAGAACTAGATAACTCTTTATAGTGTGCATTTTATACAACAAACAACACAAAATGATGTGAGAACATAATTAAATGAAAGCCAAAATAAATTTTCTCTCTCTAGATTACAGGTGTGTCATTGTACAACAACAACAACAACTTCAACCAGTTGACCGCACTTTGTGTGACCATAAATAAATTTAAAAGTGAAAATAGATGAGCGTAATAATCTTTTTTTTATGTGTTGCCTTATAAAATTAAAAAAAAAAATACAAAAAAAAAAATATGATATAATACAAAAACTGAGATAAATAATCGACGAATTTATTTTGAAAGTAGAAGAAAAAAATTAAATAAAAATAAAAAAAAAAAAATATATCGAAAAGTTGGAATTATTTATAGTAAAAATTAAGCCAATGTCTCATCTATCGATAATGAATCGGTATGTCTTTGACCACATAATTTTAAATATATATTGTTCGGTGTTTATTTATATTTTTTTTTTTTGATATATATTTCTATATATTGATTGATGTTGGTCGTAATTATCGTTTCATATTATCGTGTATAAAACATATCAAGAAAACAATATGAAAAAAAATTTATATATGGTGTGTGCAATGTTATAATATGTATTCTTTTTTCTTTCTGTTTTTCATACTATTTGTTACATCTCTTTTATATGTTCAGATATATATATTTTTTTTCTTTGAAGTACCGTTGTTTGTTGTTGTTTTTTTTCTTTGTTTATGAACAATTTTTCTATGAGGAGTTATCAGAAGATTGATTATGAGATGCTGGCAATATAAATTGAGCTGTATGTTGCTGATTTTCTGAGAATATTCAACAGTCGATGATTTAGCATACAATATACACACTCACATATCAATGGTTTTTGCCTTGATCTTGTTAAATTGTGGATGCTGAGATTTGATTCGGAATAAAATTGGTAGAATTATTAATTTGCGTGCTAATTGTGTTTTTCATGAGATTTTGCTGTTTTTGAATAATTTTAAATCAAAAATTTCCACTTTACGTCTAAATCTCAATAAATCTTTCCTTAGATTATTCATAAATAATGACGACTTTCAAGTGAAGTGCTTGTCAATTTTCAGTCAAGCAATTTTAAAAGCACAAATGTTCATCGATAAAATTTCCATTATTTAAACTGGAATTTTGTTTACTAAGTAATTTAGGAAGTGTCATGATAAAATCAATAAATCATATTTGTAATTAATCATTTGAATATAAAAAGAAACAGCAGATCTGTGAAGCTTCATTGAGAGTATGAGATGTAATTATTGAATTTTTTTACATTTTTTTATAAATTTTTAAAGTGTTTTGCAGAGTTGAAAAATGAAAATTGGGGTTGAATCCTTAATTTGAGATTTTTACATCCTAATTTGTTCAGTACCATTTTTCTATCTAAATGTATCCTGACACAATTCTAAAGCTAGTCAGTTTTGTATTAAAATTCACCTCAATTTAACCAATTTCCAAAACCATCAACTCTGCTCCATTCAAGAACTAACAAATTATAGTGTCATTCTCATAATCAATCGACTTGAAATTTCTCCACTTTTTTTTTTCTTTAAAAAAATTTTCATATTTATGTACAGCAAAGACATTTCTTTTGTTATCGTTATAAATTATTATGATTGATTTTTGATCGATGTTGTTGTTGTCGTTACAATGTAAAGTAAGTAAATATTAAATAAGTTTACAGCCATGAAAAAAACAAATTTGATAAAAAAAAAAAATTGAGTTTGAAAAATGAAAAATGTGACAAAATTTAATTTTGCTAATGAGCGTCGATGTTCTCATATTTTTTTATGATTTGAATGTGTTGCTTTGTTGGTATTAAGAGAAAGTTTTAGAATTTTGAGTTATAAGAATTGAATTTTCCTGATTTCAATGTCCTCAGTGACTGCATAAATCATGTTAAATGATTATTAATTTGAAAAATTAATTTCTCTTTTTATTTTCAAAGCAATAATCTTCTTGTTTCTATGTGTGTGTCTGTGCCTCTATCGATGTATGTTTTCATACCTTATTTATGGTGAATTTATCTTCTAACATACAATAAATTGTGTTGATATCAAAGAAAATTGTGAAGACCGAAGAGGTAAAAAAATCCAATTATACTAAGAATAGATTTTTTTCTGCTCTTCCTTCTTTTGAACATTATTTAAGCTGATTTGCAAGTAAATTAAAGTTTCTTCTCCACCAAGTTTTAATACATACAAGACATAAAAAAATAAATATAATTTTTATGTCAAGAATGGAAACTATGAAAAAATTTTGTGATGAAGAATTTTAATGACTATTTGTACATATCATCCACATGCCATTAAAGTTCTAAGATTGTCATTTATGTTCAAATACTAAACATATTATGGTCATTTTAAGCAGTAATTAAAATGAATGTTGCATAAATTGGAAATTGATATTGGGATTTTGGATCTAATTCTTCTCAAAATTAAGCTCGTACGACCATAAAATTAATAATAAGGGATGTTTTGTGGCCGAGGCTATTCTTGGAAAACTGAATAATAATCTTCAATAAAATATGGGATTCTAGATAGTTTGTCATTTACTTAGCAACATCTGATGCTTATTAAGATAAAAATCTCCTGAAAAAATCTCTTATTTCACTCCAACAGCAGTTCCGACCCCTTAAATTATCATAAATATAAATATCTGCTCAAATCAGCACAAGAAATGAAAGTTTTTGATTAAAATGCAGAATTTTTTTTTTTTCACCATAAAGTTTTCTTTTTTCCTCGCTTTTATGACTTGCAAATGGCTAAACGCTTTCTTGAGGGTAACATGAGCGAAAGAGAACTAAAATGATTTTAGACAGATGAAAAATGGCCATGAACTTCCAGGGAGAAGAAAGGAATTCTACATGATTTGGAAAAGTTTAATGAAAATTTAGAAGAGTTTGGATCTTTTAACAGATGAAAATTTTGAAATTTTTCAATTTCCTGACAAAAAGTATGAGCTTTGCTAATTTTTCGAAGTCGACTTGGATTTTGTATGAAAAGGTCGACTCAAGTCCACTTTGACCGTTGTTATTGAGGCCAGATGACTTTTCCAAGTGGTTGTCCTATTTACTGTGTATTAGTGCTTCTGCAATTGAATCAAATTTCATGAAAACCAAAAGATTAATGGCTCCATAGATTCCATTTTATAAAAATTTACCACTATCGTCCTTGAATCATTACTTTCAAGTTCACGCACGGAAGAAAAGAAAAATCTATTTTTTTCTCATTTGAAAGATGAAGGCCATAACACATAATTCAATATAAACAAGAAACGTAGCGAAAGTAAAACACAAAAAGAATAAAGAAAGCACGAGGAATAAAATTTAAATTTTAAATTACCTGTTGTTGTTATAGATTTTGGAATAAATTTAAAACTTTTGTGTTTGAGAAACGAAGAAAAGTTTTGATTTTTAATTTCATTTCTTTTTTGGCTTTAGCCAAGCAAAAATTTTCTTTAAGTAAATTTATACACACATAAAGAGCAAAATGACGATGATGTTGATGATGCGGGATAGAAAAAAAATAATAAGAAAATTGAATTTCTCACTACAAATTACTCGAAAATGGGGAGGATGAAAATTTATTGTAGAATTTTTGCAGCTTTTTTTCTGGAAAGATGCCCAGTTTAATAATAGACTACTTTAATGAAATTTATATAGAGTTTCACATACAATTTAGAAACAATAATGAAAAAAATATATATTTTATACGGTATCTATCTATTTAATTTTCTCTTAAATGCACACAATAAAAAAAACATAAGAAGAAGGAGTTAAAATGAGAATGATAAGAGGCGACCACAAGTTTATGCAACTTGACGTATGTTTTTCTTGTTCTGGCTGTTGATATTAATTTAAATTTATTTAGATAGTTCTGACTCGATGTGGGGAGACTCGAAATTTAAGCATGAGAAGTGAAAATTTGAGTTAAATTTTCTTTATTCTCATTTTTTTTTGTGCCTCTGTTTACTGAACTGTGGGATATGACTGTAAAAGTTTATTCTGAAATATGAAGTTTTTTGTCATAAAAAAATTACTGAAGCTATTCCAAAAAAAAAAGTATCCGGACATATTGTGTGTGAGTTTGGCAGGGTTGTGGATTTAGATGATGCAATGAAGCAATTTGAAGGACTAAAGACTTCCTTAACAGGATAGGAGCATGCTGTCATGGTTCAGAAAGACCTCGACGGTACCTAAAGTCCTGTTAGGGGTTGTTAGGAGTTAAATTGACATTTTCAAGATTCTGACCTTATTCGAAATGATGAAATTTTACAAAAGCATTAAAAGTGTGGCTCTGAACTATAAAATACAAATTCCAACTCTGTCAGTATATGAGGATATATATTTTTTTTATCATTTACAGTTTTCCAACCATAGTTGTAAATGTTAACTCATGGGACTTACGTACAATCCATACATATAATGTCACGGCAACATGTGCTCCGATAATTTGAAAAAGCACTTCAGCCACTAGGCATATTCTCTCTTATTTTTTTGCATCAACAACAGTAATAGCTGCTACTAGTTGTAGTCAGGGAAAAAAAAGGCTTTATTCACTTTTATGAGTCTATACATTAAATGCCTATCTATAAAAATAAAAAAAAAAAGTTTTTTTTTGTTCCTTTTCTCTTTGTATTCTTTTCAATGTTATTCCGTGCCACTGGAAAATGTCTATAAATTTCAATACATTAGCTAAAGTGTTAGTTTTTTTTATAGAGTACTTTATGCCCCTTTTGCTTTTCCGTCTATTTCCAACTCTCTTTTGCTTTTTTTTTTTATTACAAATAAGCTTAGTAAATTTTTCTCGGATGATGGTGGCATAATAGTTTCTAGCTTTTTTTTCGACTGCCTGCTATTTTTTTTTTGCACTCACTTCCTCTCATTCGTAGAGCATCGTTCTCGATGAGAAAATGTCTCCAATAAATTTTCATCTTTACCGACTTTTATCGCTAAATGTATAAGCATAATGAAAAGTTATATTTAAAAAGGGCAAATAGAATGAGATGGTAAGGATAGGAAATTATGCTGTTGGTGGGATGGATTATGTAGGGTGTGATTTAGAGGCGCATTTAGGACTGGGATTGGATCACTTTCTGCCTGCAATTTTCACAAGTTTTCTTGAAAAATGATTTTAAAATCTACAAAATTTCAATATAAATTCAAAAATCCAATGAGTAATGAAGAAAACTTGGTGCAATAATGAAAAATTCTCAAAATTACACAAATCAAATTAAAGTCAATTCCATCCAACCTCAACTCAGGCCTATAAATTACAAGTCAACTAAACTGACCAAATGACTACATTTTCTTCTGCACAAAAATTGACTCAAACGAACAAAAGAAAGGGAAAGAAAAAAAAAATAGGAGGAGATGAAAAAAAAAAGTTTCATTCATAAATTTGCCTTTAACAAGAGAAACCGAACTGAAGAAAGAAAATGAGAATGGTAAATGTGAACTTAAGCCACATGGAAAATTTATTTAAGTAATTTTGTAGAATAAAAAAAGTACATTCCCTTTTTATTGAGTGGCTCTA
Organism: Chironomus tepperi; assembly: GCF_022539635.2. Classification (NCBI taxonomy): domain Eukaryota; kingdom Metazoa; phylum Arthropoda; class Insecta; order Diptera; family Chironomidae; genus Chironomus; species Chironomus tepperi. The sequence continues at coordinate 814,041 of NW_027226383.1, forward strand.
TGATAACGATATTTGCTAATTAAATATCTATTTGAGACATAAATTTCGTGTTTAAGTGTGGTACGAGTAACTTTAGTAGAATCAATGTCATTTAATGCTATAAAAATTATTTATATTTTTTATACTTTGAGTAAATTATGGACGATATTTGCTCTTTTGAGCTTCATCACGTGCCATATTTTTTGATAAAATAAGGCAATTTTCTTCCATTATTATCGTCATCATCGTTTAGGAATTTTTTCTACGACGATAAAAATGGAAACTCCATTGATTAAATGCCACTGATAAAATGGTTTATGTCTGTCCTACTCCACCCCCCACTCTAATGTTGACTGTAAAATTTATTACAATCATAGATAGACAGATAGTCCTTCACTTAATAAATATTCAAATTGTCTCTCTCTCTCTCTTTCACTCACTTCACTTGATCATTCGCCTCTTATTTTAAATTGTCTGTATGAGAATAGATTCAGTGATATACAAATAAAATGAATTTGTATCGTTTGTTAAAAATTATTTTTTTTTCGGTTCCTTTTGTGCTCTTCTCAAAAAATATTTTTCTCCATTAGCTAAATTGCTTTTTTTCTTGTCAGAGATGCTGTTTTTTTTTATTTTCTTTTAAAAGTTATGTGCGGTTAAAGTTTTTTTTTTTTGGAGGAAAAATTAAATTTGAGGTCATAGATTTGAGTATGATTTTTATTCTTGAGCCTTTTTTGAGGATGAGAATTAAGATAATTAGGGATTTAATAATGTCTGCTAGATTAGTTCTACGGTTTAATTTTTGCTTGAATGTTTATTGGGGTTCGGGATTTTTGTTCCATTAGGAATCATGAAGATTATTGAAGTTCCCGTTAAGAGGTTTTAGAGGGATAATTTTTTGAAACGTGGAAGGAATGTGATGATCTTAAAAAACATTAAATTCGTTGATTTTTATGAATTTTAGAGCAATTTCTTGTGAATTCCAGAATCTAAGTACATATTAGCACGAGTGCACTATGCAAATCTTTTTACAAATTAGTTTCATAAACTCGTTAATTCACAATCACACACTAAACTCGCAAAACCTAAATCCCATCTAATAATGTCAATAAAAATCTCACATTGACATTATTTTTCTAACAAAAAAAATCCTTTTGATGTTACAAATTATGATTTTATAAATATTTTTGCAATAAAATTGAAAGAAGCTTCACCATGCTGTTTCCATTAAAACTATGTATTTAGCTATTTACTTTAAAAATATTGCAGACACCAAAGAGCATCAAAAATATTTATTTATTCAATTTATTTCATTGCTCTAAACTAAAAAAAATCTCAAAATAAAATGCAAGAAGAAATCTTAAAAGAAAAATTGTGACGATGATGATGATGAAAGGATGTCTGTTGACTGTTTTTGTCTTTTCTAGAATAATTCATAAAAAAAATTATTATTTTTATTTCTCATCGAGCTCGATGAGTCATTTTGAAGTGAGGAAAAGTAAAAAAATGATGATGAGAATGGGGAAAATGCAGAGCAAGAAGTTCTAAGTAAAGATAAATAAAATTTTATTTATTCAGAAAGCGTTTTGTTGAAAAAATATATTTCGAAGTGCACCCCAGTGGAGGGTTTGAATAAAAATAAATTTATAGAAAATTTTTGATATTTTCCTACTTCTGAAAAATATGCAAGGAATTTCCTCACATAATGCATGAATTAATGAGCATATTTTTGCATAAAATTTTTAATAATGAAGTTATTATCTTTGCACATATTTTAAACATTTCATCCCACGCATCCAAAAAATATGCATTAAATTATATGATGGCGTATGCATTAATATCTATCTCTAATAATAATTGGAGAGGGTTTAACATTTTTTTTTCAAATCCGCATTGCAACTGATGCAGTTTATTTGCGTTAAATTATATAAAAAATTGCGATTTGGTATTTAGGTGCATTATTATTATAGGAATTAATCTGTATTTTTTATTAGAACCAGATTTACTGCAATTTATTTTGATTTAATGGGCTTTTAATAATTTTTTTTGGGTGCAAAATTGATAGCATTTGTTAAAAGATAAGTGCAGGTTTAAAGGGGATTTAAATTATTATTTGAATTTAATTATTCAATTTGGTTATCATGTGATTCATTGGAATTAAGCTTAATCTAATCTTCAGACATATGTAAACTGATATAATTGATTTAATAATATGTTAAAATTATCACAAAAATCCCCTCTCGGCCTCACGCCACACCTAGCTGCAGAAAGTTTCCAAAATTATACGAAAAACTACGAAACAATTTAAGGAACAAGAGTAGAACAGGGCGAGTAAAGATGTGGGAAATTAAAATACAAAGAACAAGTGTGGTGAAAATACTCAAACAGACAACAAATATGAGAAGGGAGCAAAAAAGGCAAAAAAGCATTCAACATAAACTTTATAACCAAAAATGCAAATAAAATGCAACACCTTCAAGTTGTTGAAATTGGATTTACGCCAATGATAATATTTATTATAGAAAGTACCTAATTTATACATTTTTTTCATTCTTTGTTCTTACTCTCATACAGATGATTATTTGGCTTTATTTTTCATAATAAATAAAATTTGTTCTAGAATAGAATGGTAGTGAAAAAAAAGAAAGAAAAATTGTGAAGTATTTGCCGCGCATATCCTATCTTCTAGGCAATAAATTTTCTCACATTGACTTTTTACTGCTTACTTATACTATTGAGTCTGTAATGTTCGTATAACGATGTGGAGAATTGAGACAAGAACTGCCTCGTTATGGTCTTTTTCACTTCAATTAAGCTACTCGGTTGAGTATTTATAGAATTATTGTTGAACTTTTATATCTAATTCTACTTTATTTAACATGTCACTTTCTTTTGTTTCTTTATTTTTGCTTTTAAGCGACCATTTCGTTATAAATGTTCTAAAAAATGAATTTTCTCGTGATAACATCGTCTAATCTTCTCATTTTGGTTACCAACAGCATCATCTATCTTTCTATCTCCTCTTTTATTTCTGTTTTTTGAAACATTGAAGAATAAACAATGAATAATTTAATAATAAATTTAACAAAATATAATTGTACCCTTGATAGGCTGTTTATTATGAAAAATTTTTCGGGGGTTCTACTGGTTTTTCTAGTTATTATTTATATAAAAAGCTGTTGTTTTGCTTCCTATGTACATCTCACACATTAGATGAATATAAATTATTTTTTGGGCTTTTGAGATTTGAGGCATAATATTAAATTTTATTAATTTATAAATGCATGAATTATGGATATTTTTTTGGGTGAATAAGAGAAAGGCCGTTTTTAAGTTATTGAGAAAGTTTTATGAAGATGATTTAAGATAAGATTGCCCGAATAGCACAAGCCTGTAAATCAATCTGAATTCCATTGGCACCAGGTCGAGGTGATTCTGGTTTGATGCTAAATTTGAATTGATTTCGGCCGCAAGTCAGGGTCAAGTTGGCCTTATTACTATTAAGCAAGTTGGACTTTTGACCGATTAATCGATTTGTGCTACGAAGTTAAATTCTTCAGAACCAGGCATTACTATATATTTACTTTTAATGCAAATTAAAACATTACTTCTCCCAAAATTCCATAAACATTTAAATTTTATACTTTAAATCAATATTCAAAATAGAATTCACATTCAATCTAAAAATGGGAGTTTTTTTCTTATTATTTTACAAGTAAAAATTGTCCCAAATTCCATTCTGATTTCATAGCATGAAATTTATTTTACTTGAACAGATTTTCCTTAATCAAAATTCCGAAAACGCATGAATTGTCTATAAATTTTAGATAAAATGAATCATAAAACAAAAAGTCAACTTTTTTACCTGCAACTTTAGTCAAGTCACTTTTAGAACTTTGACTTGACAATTATTATCAATGCGCAGGACAAAAATGAATCCTTGATGAGGAAAATTTAGTCAATACACAATCCTTGAATGTGTTCTAAAAATTTTTCTCCTTTTTTTCCTTCAGAAGGATCATAAACTTTTCCTTTTCCTTTTATGTGGCGCCATGCTACTGCAAAAAACTCAAACTCATCAGAATCAACTTGTTGCATAAAAAGCTCGCTGAAAAGCTCACAACAAAATGCTTTCAATTCAAATTACCGCACCACAATTTGTTTATATCTTTCATGAAAGCAATTTTTCAATCAATTGCAAAATATTTTTATTTATTTTTTGCTCTCTTTTGAAATTATTTTGTTCCCTCACCGCCACAGATCAATTTAAACATGAAATTTATTCAGAAAAATATTTCTTTAGTATTCATGCATATAATAAGTTAAAAAATATAAATAATTTTATCGAACAGGAGAATGTGTATAGAGATGATGAAGGTATAATAAATTGAATGAATTAATATTGAAATATTTTGAAGTGGAAATAGATCAAAATGCCAAAATATCGTGGTAGAAATGTTTATTGCCCGAGCTGTGCATGATTATTGACCATAAAGAGCTATTATTATGGGTTTCATAGTTCAATAAATCTCGAGGAGCGAAAATCGGTTGATGGATCCAAATTTTGGCACCAGGTCGGCGTGTTTCGGCCATGGTACCGGATTTTAACCGAATCTGGATTAAGGAGAATCACTCACAGCCTGGAGCCAAAATTTTGATCGATGAACCAATTTATGCTATTCAGGAATGGTTGATGAGGAAAAATTTGAACCTTTAAGCCTAGTTCCGAATAAAAATTCATTAATATTAATTTACAAAACTCAAATTACATAAATTTGTCCATATTCAGCTTGACCACGTCGAGCACTCCAAAAGATAAAGTAACAAAGCTCAAAAAGCATCGCGGGGGTGTATTGATGTACAGACATACAGCGAAAATAATAAAAAAGCAATAAGAGAGCAAAAGCAACAGCAACAAAATTAATTTCCTATTCATAGAATTTCAATGAAGACTTAATTTTTTTTTTTTTCATATCCCTCTCACAACTTTTATTTATTCATGTGGATTTTCAAGTACGAGAGTGAGCGAGATGGAGCGACACGACACAAGTTGTTTTGTAACTGTTAATACAGCCTAAGATGTATGGAGAGGAACACACAAAATAAACAACATGAAAATGATGTATTAATTATCGACATTTTCGAAGTTGGAATTTTCTTCTTTTTCATGCGCATTTTCAAATAAGTTTTCTTTTTATGTTATGTAGTTTTGGGGGGAGAAATCCTGTTGCTGCTATCAATTTACATTTTAATTTGCTCTATTTTCCATACAGTCATGAATTTCATAGACAATTTAAAATGTTTAAGTGAAAACTTCTCTTTGCATTGAACTGAACTGTGCCTTTGTGAAGTCTATATTATTGATACAATATCAGTACAAAATTATTACATCTAGAGGCAATGTGATATGAGATCAAAGGCAAAAAATATATATTCGAATGAATAAGCCATAAATGTAAAATGATTTTCAATATTTTTTTGCTCTATCTATCTCACTTCTCTACAAATTTTTTGTCATATCCCTTTGAATTCTGTTCACTCTAACTCTCCTGTTGTCACAGTGCTGTACATATGGCTACGTGTGGGTGGAGGATATGGAAATTATTTCTTTTTTTTTTTTGCTCTCTCGTTCTGTATGTGAATATTGAAATGTATCGTATCATTTGTTGAATCAGAGTCCATATATACAATCTACAGGCATATTATACAATTTTTTCATCTCTCTGCACTATACTTTTATGCGTGTCTATTTTTAGTGCATTTTTTATAGAACAAATGGCGATGCTTTGTTCACTTTTTTTGTTAGCTGACTTTCGTTGATAAATCTTGACATTGTGAAGATGAATGGATTGCTTGATTAATCTTATTGAAATTTCTGATCATTTTTCTCATTTCATCTGATGTGTAGCATATTTAGTCATGTAAATAACCCAACATCCTGGTACTTTTAAGTTGACAGCCAGTCTCGTACGAAAAAAGCGCCATTGTTCATCCAGAATTTTCAAAAAATTCCTTTTTTTTGTATATTATTTTGTATTTCATACAGAACATTACAGTTACGACATACATATTGCAATGGAGGTACAGTCTCAGTAATTCAATTTCAAAAGTGAATCAGATGTGTGTTGACAAATTACCAGGGAGAGAGATACATACGGCATAGCGCGTATGTCGTACACAACTCACGTCCATCGTCACTGTTACATTTCGTAATTTCATTAATTCACTTGCGGGTTTAATTTAGCAAAAAAAAAAAGTACTTGGAAAAAAAAAAATCTCTGAAATTTTTTTTCATAGCTCTCATTTTCTCTCTATAGCAATAGCACTTGGGGCAATAGAAAGCAACAGCAGTTGAAAATGTGTTGTAAAATATTCAATTTCGTATGCAAATGATATTAGTACTTTAATTTCTGTATATTGGTGCTGCAAGGCATAATGAAATATCAAATGCCTTTCCTACTCATTCCACCTTGTGATGAGAACGGAACCAAAAATTTTTTTCTTGATATTCTCCTTTTTCAGGGGCGATTAGATATCAAATTCATTCGCATTTACAACAAGTACATAATAAAAAAAAAACACAGAATAATAAAAACACGGGCCGAATTTAGTCCCCCCTCATTCAATATGGCATCGAATTGTATGCAGGCCATTTTGCTAGCATAAAAAAAGGATTCATCGTATTACTTAGTTGTTATGAAATTCGAGGAAAAGGTTTATTTTTGATTATGTAATGAACTAGTAAAGGTCAGTTGAATCTTTCCTTTCCTCGCCTCGCCGTATTGTTGTTTAGTTTATGTCAGGCAATATTGAAAGATGTATGAAATTCATTCTTTTTTTTCTTCTTCGACGTCCGTTCGCTGAAAATGGGACTTTTTTTCTGTTATTTTTTTCTACCAAAAAAAATATCATGTTTGTGCCTAAGAAAATATGATCCATTCATGTTGATTGGTGTCTATCTTATATCTATTACATAATGTTACATATTTCATGTTTTACAATGTCAATTATGTTATGGAAATCAATTTATGGAGAGCTATTGATTTTGGTCTTAGGGAAGGATGTAAGATGTTTGTTAAAGATATTTTGAAGATGTCCTTAATATTGCTAATTAAGGAGACACAATTTTAAGGATATATCAATGAGTTCAATTCATTTTAATCAAATTTTAGATTGAAACCTTACAAATTTTCAACTCCGACTCTCTAAATAAAATCACAGTTTAATCCAAAAACGTCTGTTTCTAAAGCAACAATTTTTCTCTCAAAAAAAAACCTGCTGAATCACAAAAACAAGACCTCCTTTTATATGACTTTATGCTACATCACCCAAAATAAATTTATATATATTTTCTACAACTCATTTTAATATATTTTTTGATTTGATACAAAACATTCACAATTTTTGAGATTCAATTCTATTATTTTTTCTACCGTATGAATTTTTCACATGAATTATGTAGGAAGCACAATAATTGTGCGAGTCTTATTATGATTGCCTTCTTATGAGGAATCAAAAAATAATAATGCGACATTTTATGTAACATGACGACTATGACTTTTTTATAATTCATGCAACCATACAATTTCTCTCGTATTTGCAACATTTTGTATTATTTTACAATTAAATGTCACAGTTCATGATACAGTCACAATTTATAAAAATAAAAAAATTCTTCTTGTTTTATGGCTTTTGAAGAAAAAAAAATTATCTTCTTGAAATTGAGCTTTGATATTCATTTGTAAGGTTGGGAAAAAGTCGAATAAATTGTGTAGGTGGATTTCTTTTATTGATAATAATTCCCTGGATTCTACTCAATATGTTGCAATTTGTATTATAATGTTTATATTAAGATTAAGATTGATCGGATTTGTTAGTTAATTATGATTATAATTGGGAGATTTTTCGAGTGTCCGCTTCATAAAAGCATCTCAATTGCAGGAAATTGATCGAAAATTCTGGATAAAAATTAAATTTTCAATTAAATTCAACAAAAATCAACAATTTAAATTGAATAATAAAATCCACAATAAATTAAAAAATTCCCATTTCTTGATAATCTTTAATACAGACACATTTCGATTAACAAAAAAAGTCAAATGAGTCCTTTACGAAATTTACTTCTTATTTCTATTAAGTACATCCCTTTTGTGTGTTTCTGAATGAAAAGTAAGTAAGAAAAAAAAGGGAATGAAAAGGAAAAATCATGAAAAAATATATTTTTCTTTTTTCTTCAACTGCCCAAGTTGCTGCTATAATACACTTTTGCTTTCTGGCGATTTGACGAGGGTTCTTGTTGCATGTATTTATGTATAAAAATATATAAAAGTAAGTCGAGGATGTTTTTAAGTCAAAAAATAATTTCGGGAGTCAAAGTTAAAAAGAAAATTATGGAATGAGTTGGAATTTTTCATCTTCAACGATGATAATTTTCCTAACGGCTATTTATCTTATTTCGTTTTTATTCCATCCGTTCGCAATATATTTGTGTGATATAGCGAAATATTTATCGAATATTTTTTTTATATTTATTTATTGACTGTTGGCTGTATTATTGAAAAATATGTAGCCAAAAAAAAGAAGCCTGGCAAGACAGTAGAGAATATTGACAATAAACATTCATAAATTTATATCATTAGTACAGAAATGCCTTACGATGACTTGCTTTATTTGCTTTTCCATATTGTTTATTTCTTTCCTCGGCCTTTTTTTTTGCTGTTGCTCCTATCCATCCATCCATTCGACCTCCTCATACTCATCATACATACATTTCAAGCATTCTTAACTTGATTCAATCCAGATCGATTATTAAATTGAATTCAATTGAATTTTTATATATCGTAGATATAAATATATTGTGTGTATCAAGCGAAAGCATATTTTCTCGCAAGAGCAATTTTCGAATATTTTTTTTCTTTCTTTTATTTCTATGGTATTTTCATTCCAACATACATACAATTTTTATTTATTGGATATAGAACAAGAAAAAAAAAAAGAATTGGAGAGGAAAACTGACCGAAATCAAGGCGTCGACAGAGGAGTATTTAGATATTTATCTCATACTCAGTACCGTATAATATATATTAAATACTTATTGCCATGTGTTGCTTCTACAAAAATCACCTACAATTTATTTCTAAGTACATGTAATTTGTAGTTTGGGAATCGATTGGATTTTACTTGAGCCCAATTTATATATAGTCACACATGAAAATTATTGAGTCATATAATATCCATGGGGATTAATACTAATAGCAAATCTAATATATTTTAAGATAATCATAATATCAAGCAAAACACGTCTGTAGATGATGGTGCGGTGCTGTGTTTTGTAAGGAGTATGGCACAAAATAGCCATATATTTATGATTTTTTTTTCTTCTCTTTTCTGTAGAGTCATTCAAGCAATTTCCAATTAAGTAAAAAGGGGGATTAGATTATTGCGTTATGCCTGAGATATGACACACCAGAAAATTTTTTGCGTCTCACCCCAAAAAATAGTAAATTATGAAATATTGAAAAACAATTTTTTTAGGATGAGATGAATAAGGAATGATTTTATAGGAAAATAAACCTTATTTGCTAGATTTTTTTTTGGAATTTTTGCTTATTTGATATCAAAAGTTAGTATCAAATCTAATCACAAAACTCAAAAATCATGTTTTGCACTTAAAGAATTTCGAATTTTCCACTTATAATACATCTCATGAGATAATATTCCATCTCATCCATTCATTTTCTGAAAAAAATCAATCTCAAACACAATCACACATGTGCATGTGGAAATTTAATTTTAAAGTAACTTTTTTTGACAGCCTGTGGCTTTTAAATGTGTCAGGAAATGAACAATAATTCATGAAAATTACTTCCAGGGGCCATGACTTATTGTCCCTGACATTTTGCGGAGTTCTATGATGAATAAAATATTTTTTTACCCATTTGTTGATTATTTTTAATTGTTTACCGTCATAGGCATTTAAAGCTCAAATTTCTCTTGAAAAAAATAGGGTAAAATTTTATCGATAATGAAATTCGTCAATTCTTTATTTCGTAAAATATTTTTAGAACGTCGATTTTTCCTTAAGCGCCAATTAATTTTTGAAGATTTTTTTTTTTTCGGAAGATTTCATACCTTCAAGTATTAATCCATGTAATTACGAAGATCAATTGTATAATCTTGTTTTTCATTACCTTCTCAGAAGGTATTTGAATTCGATAAATTCTATACCTTTCAACTATTTTCTTCATCTTATTGAGAAAATTATGTATTTGCGCTGTTGAAGAAAAGTTTGACATTATAACTTTTATGAATAATAATTTTTCGTTAATAGAATATTATGTAATTTGAATTGCTAATTAGTTTAGGGATATGTAAAAGGATCAATTTAAAACGTAAATATTGAATTTTAAAATAGTTGTATGTTTAACTTTTGCTAAGTTTAGAAAGAAAGTTTACCGAAAACTTAAAAATTATTAGTGCATGAAATTTTTACGGGGGGTTGAGGTATATTGAGCTGTTTTACGAGAATATTTAGAATCTAGATGATTTGTCTCTTACTCGGTTGAATGTTACACGTTTTTCTGATACAGAAAGACCACTACGCTCTAAAAACGCTTTAAAAATCCAGTAAACCTTCAAATGGACTTCAAAAATCTTGATTTTTCAAAAACTATCCAACATAACTAAGCTCTTCAACATAATATTCTGTAAACCTTATTGAAACAATCTATTCAATAAACATCTCACTATAACAATGTCTCAACGGATTTTCCTTTTTTTTCATTCTCAACAATCGTGCAGAGGAATTTATAGTTTTCATAGTCTACATATAAATAATACACCACAATAAACATATCGAATAAATAAATTTTAACCATAAAGTCATGACTCGAATTGTAAATACAAGAAAAAAAAAGCAACAAATCTTCATCTCTCAGCAGTATACAAAGATTTTTTTGTGTACTTTTTCTATTTCTTTTTTCATTTTATTTGATTTGAAGTATAATCTACTTCATTGGTTGTATTTTCATTCAGTTTTCTCGCTCACACTTTTTTTTTCCTGATTAATGGCTATGTTATTCAGTTTCTCACTCTATGTCGTCTGTTTATATCTTATATTGTGCAAAAAAAAAATAAAAGATTGGTGAAAATTGTTTTTTGTTTCATTTAATTTCCTATACGTCACTATACACAAAACACATTGTAATGGAAATTTCTTTCTCTTCATCAATCGAGCATGTAAGAACCATAAAAATTCAAACACATCATGTTCCAGAGCAATTTTTTCTCATCATTCAATATTTTTTTTCTGCTTCTTTCTTCTCTCGTCTGCTCACTATGTGGCTGTGATATTGAACAATTGCTATTTGAGCTATGTGTGGTCGTGATGGAGCAATTGATTACTGTTAGCATATACATATATTTCACAATCCTCTTTATCAGCGGAAGTCATAAGCTATGTTTATGTAAATTGACATTGCTGTCAAAGTGAAATTTTTTTATTGTTAAGGTGTGGATGCTTGGAATGTTTTAGAAGTCATGAACTTTGAGCATATTCCGAAAAAATTTGAATTTCAAAAATGTCAATTCGTCAAGCTTTGATCCATCATCATGTTCAAAAATTTATCCAAGTGTCCAACCCTAAAATTCCCTTTTTAATCACATTTGAATTTCAATTTTACAAAAGCAATACACACAGGGGTAATTTTTCTTCGTAAAACCGTACCACCAACAATCAATGTGACTGTGACTGAATAAGTAACTGATTGACTGGCTGGCTGAGTGACTGATTGTCAGTGTACAGTTTATATATTGCTTTAATGAAATAAATATACGAGATGAGAAGGAATGAAGGAGATGAGATGAACTATTAATAATGAAGTGAGGTGTACGTGGGGTGTCTGCTGATTCTTTTGAACTTATTGAGGGTATCAAGCGAATTTTAATGGTTGAATTTTGAAAAATTTATCAAAAATGGAAAGTTTGGAAATTCAAATTGATTAAAGACATGTAAAATTACAAAAAAATTGACAAAATTTCAATTTTCCCCCTAAAAAATGAAACAATAAATATCAGAACACAGAACAGTAACGAGTCAAATGGTGAAAAATTGCTGTCGAGTGCAAAAGAAGTGAAAAACACAACAAAAAAAAACAAGAATGAATTTCAAAGTTATATTTCAAACGTTATGTCACACGGTACATAGCAAAGCGGCACATTGAGAAATTTTTCACCATCGCGTGAACAACAAAAAAAGCGTGTTTTCAATTTTGAGTCTTTTTTTCCCTTTGCTTTTGTTGTGTTTATGAACAAATAACGTATATAAAATTTTTCATTTCTCATACCCCACACCCCAGAACCACTCTCAGGATATGCAATTAGTTGACAAATTGATGGATTCATTAAGCGTAAAATTGAAGATACCAGCAAACATTTCGTATAAGGTGTCACAAGCAAAACAAAAACAATAAGCGAAAAAAACCTTTTTTATGTGTACTTTTCATACTGTTGCTATTTCTACCTTTTTTCTCTCGTCTCCTTTTGTTGCTTTTATATATTTTTTCATACTCAACTTGTGACATTCGCAAACGCGGAAAATGCGAAAAAAAAAAAAATAAATATAAAGAAAAGATGATTTTTTTTCCTTCTCGTTCAAGAGTGTGTGGGCATGAAGAAATATAAGGAATGAATGAGTCACTCTCTCACTCGCAGAAAAGTAACATTGATGATGCAAGTAAGCAAGTGAAATGTGGGGAGGATGAAAATGAGAATAAAAAGAAACGGAATTGTATATTTGAAAAATGATTTTACATTATTACGGTACATCACGATGGAAACAGTTACTGTGAACGACAAAAAATAATGTAATAATATAAAAAAAAAGTGAGAGAGATGGGAAAGCAAAAAGAAGTTAAAATGAATGTAGGAGAAGAAAATCTGGCATGACTGTGTGACTTTACCTCATTGCTGTGCGGTAGCAGATATACGGTTGGAAAGGATATGCATAAATATATGTTGAATGATATCTATACTGTTAAAGGATTGAAATTCATAAAGTTTGCATTATTAATTGGTTATTTAAAATAGTTATTTTAACTTACAGGGGCTTTTCCTTTGAATAAGTCAATTATGAGTATGGATAATTAAAAAATAAAATAAAATAATAATAAAAAAAAAAAAAAAAAAGTTATTAAATTTGAGGAATTTAGTTTAGTGAATATTGCTGTCCTTCTTTTGATGAGGTTAACTAGGGTGCGTCTAATAGTTAAACCTGTAGGCAAGAACCAAGACCTGCATTCTTGGACGAACTATAAAGCAAGGCGGAGTCAAAATGATTTGGTCAACTTTTTCATACAAAATCCAAGTCGATTTCGAGATATGCTATAAAGTACAGACGAAAACCGTATACCTGCGGCTCTTGGTTCAGTCCTAAGTATGACAAACATCCCTAAAAGGCAAATAGACCGCTTTGAGGAACCCTAGTGGTCGTCCTATGCCATAAAATCATGCTTCTTGTCTGCTAAAATATCATTCATTTGTAAGAACAGCTTTAATTTTCACTCAAAACAATCCATTCCAAAACTTCATTTTATTTTCAATTTTTAAAATTTTTTTATCCTCCCAACAATGAAATCACTTTACCTACCACATATATAAAAAAAGCTCCATGGTAAATCTTACACAGAAAAAGCCATAATATGATATTAAAATACCACCATACGAGGCATCGCTATATAATATTAAAAAAATCACATTTTCAGTATATTTCTTTGTCATTTACCTTCACATACGATGCTGGGCTTCGGTTGATAAAATTTAACATGATTTCTCATGTCTCTCTCTCTCTTTTTCCCTTCTTTGTTTCTTTCAATTTCTTCCATAATTTTTCTTCTTTTCGTCAGCCAACAAACGACTTTACTACCTTTTGCTTCTACTAACTTATATGTCACATGAATGAATGAATGTCTGAAGACGAAAAAGTATATTTGTAATTTTATGTATACGGCACTGCTGCTTTATCCACTGTTCTGATGTTACTACTCATAGTAATGTATCATTTTGCTCCCGTTGTCTATTGTTAGCTTTGTGGTATCACAAAAAAAGTGACTTTGAAGGAAAAAATATTGAAGGTATAAAGCAGAACTCGAAGTCGATATGGTTGAAGTCGACTCGACTCGACTCGACTCAAAAACACTCGACTTCGAGTCGAATAGAGTCAATTCGGCTTTCTTTTGAGACGACTCAAGTCAACTCAAGTCAACTTCGAGCTCTGGTATAAAGCAAGGGAACAGCAACAACATTAGTAACGAAATTCATGTGGTAATATGGAAAACAATTTATTAGCTAAAATAAGAAAAAAAGGAGACGAATAAAGAAAGTAAGAAAGAGATATTGTTGCATCGTAGATGTAGATTTAATGGCAAAAAGCCCCAACGAAGATGAATTGCTTTTTATTTCCATTATATAAATATATACGTACGACACGCGAGAGAGAACGAGAGATGTAATATGGAGTCACATTTAGGGATGAAAAAAAAAAAAATATAAAATAAGAAGAGGAAGTACAAAATTTGCTTATAGGTATTTAACTGACATTCACTGTCTTTTTTATGACTTTTTTCCCTCTCTTCGTTTCGATACATGCATAATATGCCATTCAAAAAATGAAAATCACATGTATTTGAGTTTGGGATTGAAAATGTTGTAACATAAAAAAAGGAGGTAGGAAAAAAAAATTTGCTTGCGGAAGTGATAGAATTAGGACAGCCATGTATAATAATAATTCAATTTTTTATGGCACATTGAGGATATAAATTATAATGACACATAATAATTGACAAATTTGAGGATCCTTTTTCAGTTGGGTTTGCGAATTTTTTTTTTCTGTGGTTAAATTGGAAAGTGTCGCTTTTCACAGATTTTTTATTGGATGGTTGGAGCTTTCCGGTGTCAGTCTATTGTTGGGCTGAACATATTTTCAGGGGATTCGTAAATGTATGCTATGATTTATTGAATTTTCTACCTGATCTCTTGATTATTTTGGTTTAAATATTGTATTGACACTTGTTGTATCTGTCTGCATCAGTCTGAAATATTGTCTAGTTCCTACACATATCAGTGAATGAATCTAATTAAAATTTAAGACAAATAGCAATCAAAATTCACTTTCATACAGCTCAACACATCCTTAAACTCCCACATTCATGACTGTTTATAGATCAAAAATCTAGCCGAATAGAAAATTCTATCAAAAGCTTAACGCGTGCAATTTAATGTCAATATTTATAAAATTTAAATCCAATCACAAAATATATTAAGGAGAAAAGCTCATCATCGTCATCGTTATTTCATTACTTATTTACACAACAATCAAATTTTCGGATGATTATCAATTTTCAATGTCAGCATTCTTCTTATTATCCAATGTTCATGGTGCTATGATGAACTGTGTATCATAATAACAACAATGATGATAAAAGATAGATTGATAAATAAAGAAAGAAAGTAATTGATATGATGCGCATTAGCAAGGAATGTTTTATTATGTGAAAATAAAACAAAATTTTGGACGAACATTTTGTAAATATAAATAAATTCACGATTCAATATGTTTTACGGTAAATTTGTTCCTAATTAGGATTTTTAATGATGTTTTTATATTAAAATTTTGGTCAATTTTTAATTGACTTTTTCAAAAATGTTAAAGTCCGATATGCAATAATTTAATGATTTTACAGCATTTTCAACCCTCTAAACCCTTTACAAAATTTTATGCAATTTATGCTCAATTTACCATTAAAAAATTTATCAAAGCATGATTATCAAAATTTGCATTGCATGCCTATGTGATTATTTGAATTTTTCATGACTTTTTCATGATTGTTGAATATTAAATCATAAAAAAACCAAATTATTTCTTATTAATAATCTAAATTTTAAATGTTTGTAAATAAATCAAATCAACCAGAAGTAATTATGCCTCGAAAATATTGTACGGTAAACATTTGTTATTTAGGAATTATTCATAAAATTTTTTTTTGGACGAACTTTCTCCTTTGCGATTATTTATGAGATAATCGCTGACATTTCTAAAAAAAAAGTATTCCATTTGATTGATTTTTTAAGATACATAAACAAGCCATAATTCCTCAGATCATATTATAGTCATGATAATAATTTGTTAATGTATATGTTTATATTATTTTCAGTTTATTATATACGAAAAACACTGTTGTGGCATCCTTAATATCTCATAATTCTCATAATTAAAGGATGAGCATATTTCTCTTGTGCTTTTGCATATGCTAAAGGCATTATTTGTAATTACATATAATATAATGGTTAATAATATTATACAGACATATAATAATATGATTAAGGTACATCAGTAATGAACATTTGAGATTTCTTGGATATAATCATTATCCTTTCTTAGAGAAACGAGTAAATTTTAGTTGAATAGACTTTTATGAAGTGAATGAATGGATTATGGTTGGATAGAATAAATTTGACTTTAATTGAGCTTTTGGTTTCAGAAAAAAAAATTATATATTTAATAATTCATTGTTTCGTAATAAATGAAAATTGAAAATTTCATCTTAAACTATGAGGCTCAATTTGCTCTGTCGAAGACAATTCATTTTACAAACACAATATTTCTAATTAATGCTTGACATTACAAAAGGATTTCATTTTTGCAAGCTAATTGCTTATTCAACAAGTGCCTAAGCAAATTTTAATTTCTTAATAGCAAATTTCTTCTTCAAATCGAGCAAAAATAGAAAATCTAAAACCCCAAAAAAAATTTAATTTTATTGAAACAATGCTGTAGCTTATAGTGAAAATTGCCAAGTCACCAAGTCATAATTTGACAAAAATTTGTAATAAAGGATAAAAAAAATTAAATTTATTTCCCATTTGACTTAGTAAAGTTCACCAAAAAAGAATAAGAAAATTCCTCTTGTCATAAACAATCCACAAAATTTCTTATATACACAAATAATTTCTCATTGTCACCATTAAATTATGCATAAGTGAACAAGATTTATTTTCATTGCGTTATAATATATTTTGATTAAACATTATTTTCTTACATATTTTATGACGTGACATATAAAAAGGTGCATGCTTTGTTTATACAAAAACTGAGTCAAAATGAGGGCATCGGATGGAGAAAAAAGAGAGAAATATTAAAGGAGACATGTACATAAATGTGTTTATGCTTTTCACAATAAACAATAATAACAGAAATTTTTCCACATAAAAACGTGTGTGAATGAATCTACGCAAAAAATTGTTTTTTGCTGCCAGAAATTCTTTACTTTCAACTTTTTTTTTCTTCTCTTCTCCCTGCTGAGTAAACAAACAACGATATTACGTGTTTGCAAAAAATTCCTACACATATATAAACTGTTCGGATGTACATAAAATTGCAAAAGGCAATGAAAGGAAAAATATATCGCTTACTGTCCAAAAGAAAGAGAATATTTAGTTTGAAAAACAACACTGTTGCGAAGAACATTATTCAGGGGGTCGTCTAAGGCAGTCATTGATATCTTATAAAATTCATATTTTTTGTTAAATTTTCTAGAGAAAAAACTTGTTTTTCACTTAAATTCACATCAAAACTGCTCACTTTAGTCACAAACCCCCTACTTCTGAACTTTATGCCATGAAGGCACGTTAACTTTAACTTACAGGCATGAAAAAAAATAAAAAAGAAATATGAAAGAAATCGTATATTAGATGCTTAATCGCTTTTCATGCTTCTTATCTCTATCTGACTACTGACCAGTTCAGTTGAAGACTCTCTATTTGCTCTTACATCACTTTTTTCATCTCCTTTTTTCTTCGTCTTATTTCTTTTCACATTCAATTGATTTTTATATTTTATGTTATACATACACACAAAACATGAGCACATTAAGGTCAAATAAGAGAAGATTTGTAAGGGAAGAAAGTCACTTTGTGGAGGAAAAAAAAAGAAAAATCTTGAGCAAGTCAAGAAAGAAAAAAAGTAGACAAGGGATGTGAAATGATTTATAGACATTTTTATTCAATGCGTTTTGCTGCTTTACGTTTTCTGAGATATACTTTTTTATTTTTAAGATATGACCTTAATTTATTTAAGATTGAAAATTTATGTTGATTTGATAAATGCTGAAGAATATTGACTTAGCTGGTTGGAAAAACTGATGAAATATCTTTAACTTCATCACAATAAAAGCACAAATCGGTTAATTGATCAAAAACTCACCACAGACCTTCATGATTTTGACTTGGTGTCGAATTCGGCTCAAATCCAGCACAATAAGAGTCAAGCCGGCTAGATGAAGGATTTTGAATCAATTTACCGGCTTATGCTGTTGTAGTTTAGTTAATTTTGGTCTAGATTTTGGCTTTAGAGCTTAGAGAAGGCCTACATTTTAGACACGCAGACCTGCAGCTTTCGGTTGTACCTTATAGTTCGTTCAAGGCTGCAGGCCTTCAGTTTTTGATCCTATAACATTTCTAATCGTTAATTAAAATAAAAAATATTTTGGTGAACTCAAAAAACAGCCAAAAATGTTCCATATCCAATTTTCACACACATTTATTGCGACTTTCTTTTCTTGTAAGAACTAAAGCATTGAACAGAAAAGTGCTGAATAAAGAAATCCACTGAATTGACCATACAACATCAATAGCTTTGTACTATCAAATCCATTCAATCAGGCAATCTAAATGGGATCATAAGGAGGTCAAGAATTTTATTTATTTCGATTTTCTTGTAGCTTTTCATAAAGTGAAATTTTTGCACTGAATGAATGAATGGGATCATAAGACTCTTTCATCTTAATCTTAAATCTTTTAAGCAAAAAAGAAGTCGCTGAAATAAAGTCATAAGAAGCACAAAAGAAAAAATTGAGAATTGAGAGGAAAGCAAGAAAGTTTACATTAGATGCGCAGCATTAATAACGGAAACGAGAAGGAAAATTACAGCAGAAAAGTCAACAGAAGAGATTTTTTTTTTCTTGTGCCCTTCTATCCTTTTTTCTTGTCCTCTCATAATTTTCTCATTTTCTTTTTGCTTTCCATAAAAAAGTGCCTCACGCAAAAAAGTCAACAAGCGTGTTTATGATATTTATGTATGTGAAATATACATAGAGAAATGTAAATCCTGTATTACATTATTATAGGATAACACATCATAAATTTTCCGTACCCTATATCTGCACTAATGTATATAAAGAAAAAATATTGAAATTAAAATGTCTTAATAGCAAACAGTTCGCAGAGAAACATTTGAGAGAGTGAATGAGACTAAATGTGTGCCAAAGCGATGAATAAACAAACAGCAAGCAAAATAGAAGAAAAAAAAAGGCAAAATAATTAAATGCTCTAAAGAGAAAAAATTGCTTCTAAAATAATTTCATTTTTTTTCTTCACAAAATATATGGAAAATTCCATATACATAAAAGCCGTAAGAAGAAGAACTTTACATGTCTATGTCGGTGTATTTGTGTGTGGGCATACGGTTGTGATTTATAAACTTCCCCACTTATTTTTTTTTTCTTTTCCTCTCCACAGTCATCATCAATGCAAAAAAAAGCACAGAATTCCTCTCTGTATTAAAAGAAAATTTCTTCTTTATGACGAGAAAAATAAAAAAAAAAATCACAAATACAATTGAAAAAGCTTTTTTTGTGTAACCACACTGTCAAGCCTGACGCAGACTCTTGATCGTTTCATGCTGTTGCGCACATGCTCGATGAATAAAAATAAAAAGAATTTCGCAACAAATATTTTATAGGAAGCATCGAGAGAGGAGCAAAAAAAAATTATTCATCTGCCTGTGTGCACGATGAGCTTTCTTCTTCTTTTTTTCCTCTTTTTTTTCGGTGGTTTTGGTAGGATCTCGTAAACGCCCACGGTAACTATATCAATATGAATGTGTCTACCAAGCAAGTTAGAGAAAAAAAGCTTCTCAAGCTCCTTCAGTGCTTGAACTAATGAAAAATAGATTTTTTTAAAAAAAAGTATAAAGTTTGACGATTAACTTTTGCCATATATCATGTTTTTTTCCTCTCGTCAATCTACAAAAAAACAACACAAAAAATCATGTCGACATATTGAAATAGATGAGATGATTGTCAAGACAACGGGCTCAAAATAACCAAGACGACGGCTCATGATGATGATTTATGAATATTTGCCACATCTCTTTTGCGATTTTATTATTGTAATAAATGTAATATGCACTTTACAATCCATGACGTCATCAATCTACGTGCTTCGTGTGTGCGTTTCTCCTATTATTAGAGGGGAAAATATACTGTTACTGTTGCACGATCATTGCGAAAATACTTTTTTTCTTCTCTATTTTTGTGCGTGTGTGTGTGTGTATGCGAGTCAGATACATCTATATAAATGTAAATGTATAGATATTTTTTATGTGTCACCATTACTGACTCTTACTCGGGCATAACTTGCCTGTTGCTTCATCTGTTCAAGGACCGTGTAGTTGTTTTTATCATCAACATCATTAATCATCATCAATCATTAATGATTGTTGAAAATATGTGAAAATATTTTATTTTTTTTTTCTCTCATTCTCTTGGATAATAAACACGAAAGCAAGCACCAAGCTCGCTAGTTGTGTTGCCTAATGTATCATTGAAATCGCATAGAAACATTCACATCACATCGAACATCATCCATGGTTGTTTTTTTTATTTTCAACTCTCATTGCTTGTCGATATCAACAGTCGAAGTAATAATAATCATTCTTTGTTTCTCCGGAGTTCGGTTATCGTCTCACTCACTCACTTAACATTTGCCGTATGCCAAAAAGGAAGAAAATAAATGTACACCGAGTCGTATAGATTGTTCTATGTGTGTATTTTTTAATGTTTTTTTCCCATCATCAAGCAAGACTTTTTTTTCTCTATTGAGCGCGGCATACAACATAAAATCCTGTGTGTAATTCACAATATTTTTTGCTCGTGCTGCTGGTTAAAATATATTACTCGGCTGAGTGTTTTTAATATCAATTTTGTGATCTGTATCGAAACATCGCGTGGTGTTGTATTAAATTTTTAATTCGCACGTCCTGTGTGTAAATTTTAAAGCAAACAAAATAAAAAATATATCGATTGTTGAATTAAAAAAAAAGTATTAAGGAATCTCAGAATTTATCTGTCGGAAGATAAAAAAATAACCAATTTTTGTGGAGGAAAAAAAAATTTAATTGTAGAATTTTTTCAGAAAATTTTGTAGTGAAATTCTTCAAAAAGTAAACTTTTTTGTGCAATTTTAGCTGAATTTTTGTGCTGTTTTGCATTCCCATTGGGTAACATATTTCATACCTTTTTCCATTTATTGTGCTTCTTGCAATTACGAAGGCCAAAAGGCACATTACATAATTAAAATCTTAAAGATTCTCTTCATATAGAAAGAGCACACTCATTATTATGTCTATTTAAGAAAGAAGTCCAAACTTTATTTTCCATCTCAAAAATAAAAAATTTTTTTTAGAAGGAGAACATTTTCTGCTACGTGCAACGCAGAGGGTAAACGAAATTAATTTTCAAACTAATTTGCATAATTTAATGTGAAAAGTAACCAAAAAGAAAGAAGAAAAACTTTTTTTTTTCGCGAATACAAGAAAAAAATATTTTTAACTGAAGAATAAAACCCGTGAAGAAAAGTTTCTCATTCTTAAAAACTGCAAAGTAACACAACAAGAAGTAGAAAAAAAGGGAATTTTTCCTCATACATTTACAAGAAAAAAAGGCAAAATTTAAGGAAATTAGGTGAGGTTTTTGCTTCGAAGAATCTTTTTAGTGCAATTTAATTTAACAAAAGAATTTTTTTTTCTCATCCTCAATAATAAAAAAATTATTTTTTTGTGCCACAGAACAGCATCAGCAGTCATCTTAAAGATATATAAAAAAAGAAAAATAATTTTAAAGTCAATTTATCGTGCATTAAAAATTATAAGTGTGTCAGCAAGAGAAATTAAATTTTAATTACATTCAAAAAAATAATAATTAAAAGCTTTAAAGTGTAGAGAACTTTTAGTACATTTCATATAGACAGACATAAAAAAAAGTGAAAAAAGAGAATTACGTGAATTAAATTAATTTAAATTACATTGCTAATTGCGAGTGTCGTGACAAAGTATTTTTCATAGAAGAGCATAATAAAATAATAGCAAAAAAAAAGAAAGTCTCGAGTTTCACATTAATTTTTGCTCCTTTTTCTGTGTGCTAATTGCCGGAACATCATTTGAACACAAGTGAGAGAGATTGAACATAGAGAGAAAAAAGTATAAAAAAAAATCGTGTGTAAATATCATATGAATGGTAGCCGCTTATTAAAGGTGTTACCATCATTATATTGTATGTGAACCCTTAGGTAGCAGGTAGGCGAAGCTCATAAAAATTTATATATGTGGTGATATGATGATGTTTATGATTAAAATAAATTGGAGTGAATGTGCAAGGGGGTGACGCTGAACAGAAATTGAATTTGAATGTTTTTTTGAAAATTTTGGCTAATTTTGTATTTTTTTAATCAAAAAGTTTCGGAATTCTATATTGGCCCTCTAAACTAGGGGTAGGCAACCATCTTTGTTCCATGGCACACCTTGGTGGCAAGACCACGACAAGGCATGTGACTCATGACATTCCTCTTTGAAATTGAGGGACACACAAGTGTTTGGCGGGACACAGATTATCCACCACTCTTCTAAACTATTTAAAGCTCCCTAGCTTCTCACCCTAAATTTCCTTAATTTTTTCACAACTCTTTTTCATGAATGAAAAGGAAAAAAAATTAATATAACAACATAAAAAATAACAATTTTTGTGAATGATAAACACATGCACACACTTGTTGTATGTTGTCCATTATAAATATGAATATTTCATGTCAAGCTATCACGGAGGGCCAACGATGCGAGTGAGTAATAAATGAAACACAAATTTAATTGCCAAATTAAATTGAAATAAAAGTTTAATGAAAGCGAATGTCATATCGTCATGAAACATGCTTAATATGTATATCAAACTCACCAAATAGGAAGAACTTAATGTATAAAAATTGTTTTTAATATCCTTCATGCATTTTGTATGTAGATGAGTTGAATGTCTGTGTGTCTATTCATGTTTATGAATAATAAATTATAAAACTTTTTCATATTTTTTTTTTCTTTTTTTTTTTTTGAGGGTTCTACCTTCTCTTGTGTGAATTTTCACACACAGGTTATATCAACTAGTCTACTCATATCTACTCTTTTTTTTCTATGCTGAATTTCAAAAACTTTCAATTCATAAAAAATTTAATGTGAGAAAATGTGTGGATAAAAAAGTGTGGAAAAATAAAAAATTTAAAGCATCATTTTTAAGCCTTTTTTTGTTGAATTTTCTCATTTTAAGAGAGAAACTTTTACTTTAATTCTTTTCAAACGAGTTTGTTTCTAGTCGATATTAATTCTCCTGGCATTAATTACTTAGTTAATAATAAATGAGGAAAACAAAAATATATGAATATGAAAAGTTTGATTTTTATGGCTATTTATGGAGTTTATCTATGCTTGGGTTGGATGAATGTGGAGTGTTGGAAAGAGTTTTGACCTAAATTTATGGCAATTTTTGTAGACTTAAAAGAATTCTTTTGTTTTTACTCAAAATTCAATCAAATTTGACATTTTGTCTTTAAAATTCAATTCAAATTTTAAATGCCTCTTAGTCTGCTGATGCATAATGCTCCGCAATTCAATTCAAAACTCACAAATGTCACGTGACTCCCACTTGTATTCTTCTAAATTAAAAATGAAAAAATCCCCCAACAATTTCAGTCTAAATTTCATTTAATTTTTTATATTCCTTTGATTTACTCCTATTTAAGCAACGTTCTTGTCAATAACAAAACAAATCATAATATCTCATACACATACGAAAGTGAAATGAATAGAACTCGTGGGAATCCCATGAAGATCACAAGAGACATTTAAAAGCACTTAAAATAATTTTCCATTCTTTTTGTTCACAAAGTAAAGAAATCCATTCACTTGTTTTGTTTTTCAATTTCTCATTTCGTAAAGCACTTAAAAAATACTTTTTAAAAAAAAATTTAATTTTAAAGCTCTTTAAAATTAAGATTAAATTGAAATAAGGTGGGGTAAAAAAAAAGAATTTTTTTCAAGGCCTTGTGCATTAAACGGAGGAAAAATCCTTTTTGTCAAACACAAAGAAAAAGAATCATGGGAATAAAAAGAATAAAGCTGTTCATAATAAAATAAATTTTAAAATTCTATCGTCATTTACTGTAGTGTGAGTCATTGGCAGTTATTCTACTAGAATGAGTCCAAGAAAAAAACGAAATGAGTGAGTGAAATGGAAAGTTATTAAATTTTTAATTGGCATAAAAAATGTAAAGAAAGCCTTTTTATAACAATGTGTATTCAGAAAGTGCTTCTCAGATCCTTATAATTAAGGATATATTTAAACAAAGTGAGAGGCTGAAAAAAAAAATATCCTCAATTTTTTTTACTGTGCCTTTTCTCTTCTCTTATATCTTCATTTTCATTTAATTTATGCTTTTCGGCTTTTAAAAGCTTATGAAACAGCAACAATAAGTATACAGATGGGGTGGCTAAAAGCAGAAGTTGTTACTACAAGAAAAAAGAATTTATATTCAATTCTGGATTTATAAACTCTGGGGAGTGAATTTAAGATTAAAAGAGATAAAAAAAAAAAAACTGCTAAAGTTTAAAGCAGTATGAGGAACAAAATTATATGATCGTAGACTCTTACCTTTCAAATGAATATTTTTTTTTGTTCTTTTAGTGATTTATGCTGCTTACTTTACTATATTTACTTATTTGTTTTACGATTTCATATATTTTCATTGAAAAATTATGTTGATTATAAATTTTTACCCCAAAAAAAAGTAAAGCACACAGAAGCAACAGCATTAGTGTCTGTATAATGAGAGAGAAAAAAGAGAATTTTACCCTTGAAGTTTCATATTATTTGCCTTATCTGACTCCTGACTAATGAATTTCTCACTAAATGTTATGTATTTACACAGAGCAAAAATGAATAAAATTGTTTTAGTAAGATAAGTTAATTTGTGGGGTTTTTGCAGCGCTTTTTATGAAATGTTAAGGATTTATTGTCTAAACTATGTGCACCGGCACACCAGTGTGACGCTGAAATTCATTGCGAATGCTATCAAATTCATACCTTGTGCGGCGAGGGTTGTGGCTTATCAGCAAGGTGTGCTGTGGAATATCAATGCTTGGACCACACATTGTATTTTATAAAACCTAATTTTTTATGCTTCATAAGGCTTCACTGTCGCTTAAGCCATAGCTGTCTTGATAGGCTCCACCTGACCATGTTGACGGTAAATTGCATTTCTTCCTATCAAAACAACTCTAGTTTAAGTATCAAGCCCCTCTAGTTAAATACTAGACTATTATCAGAGACTCCCAAAAAATTAACATAATCCAGAATTCTACCTTTAAAACTAGCTTAAAAAAAATTACACATAGCTTACATAAATTATATCAACAAAGAGAAAAAAAGGCAAAAATGAAAACATAACATTAACCTAAATCTCACAAGAATTGTAAAGCAACAGAAGAGAAAGAAATTAACTGGACTACGGAATCAAAAAAAAAAAAGAAACGAGAATTGAGAAATGAAAGCAAATTTCATAATTTTTTCCCTCCCCCATTCAGTGTACCCTGTGGTACTTTAAATGTATCTTTTTGAAATGTGTAGCAAAAATATAAACAGAACAAAAAAAAAATTCAGGAAAAAAAGTTGTAAGCAGATAATATCAAAAGGATAAATTATCTCATCTTCATTTCTACATAATAACAGTTACAGCAACAACAAACATTCACAGAAAATAATAACAACAACAACGACTCAACAAAAAAAAAGTCAAGTGAATAAAGATTCAGAGCTTCATTTTTAATATTATTGTTTCCATCAGAGAAATGCTTTTTTGTGTATGTCTATGTAACAAAACATATTTTGGATCCCTTAAAGGGCAGCTTTGATTCTATTCTGTATTTAAATTTTTTTCCTGTAGACAAAAACTCTACCCTCTGAAAATAAAGATGGGGAAAGCGAGGAAGCATCACGAAAAATAACTCCATAAATCATATAACTGTGGCTCGAAAGGCCATATTTCAAAATTATGTGGGCTGTACGATGTCTTTAATATTCTTTCATATACTTTCCTTTTCATGTTTTGTTGTGGATGAAATACAATATGATTCTTGCTTAAATTTTCCCTGATGATACAGTTTTACGGAAATGATATGAAGTTATCATGAAGATAATGAATAATTTTTAACAAATTTCATAAGAATCTTAAAATTTCGGATATATTTCACAAATAAGCTCAACATCCAAAAAAGTAAAATCAATCCTCATGGGACAGATTCACAAAAAAACGTTAAATATTGATTTTTGATGAAGCAAGGGTAGCTTCCTGACAGATAATTTATAATAATAAGAACATCTACATCCTGTGTGAGATAATAATTCTAAAAATTATGAAATCTCAATGTTAAAAGCAAACAAATCTTCTATGTTCGAGTTTTAGCATAATTTTGCACAGTGAACGTCTTAATTTAAATAAAAAGGAATAAGTAAGACTTCAAAATTCATCAAATATTTGCATAAATTTAATAAAATTATGAAACATTGTTTGATAATGTAAAGGAGAAATAAAAAGAGAGTCAGTCAACAAAAAAGGCTTCAAACTTTTTCATAAAAATTAATTCACTCACTAATTTTTTTATTGACAATGAAACAAAAAAAATATATATATAGATAGATATAAATTCTCTCTTCTTTATTCATTTCACGTCGAATATAATTCCCATGAACTTACTCGCTGAAAATACAACTTGATCCCTCTTTTAGACGTGTTCATGTTTTTATTTTTAATTAAATTTAATACTATATAGAGCTGTAAGCAATATATACATGTGGATCATATATAGTAACATGCGAGACGATGGTGGGCTGAAGGGTTTTATTTTTCATCTTACAACATAGCGAGATAGCAAAAAAAAAGAAGTATGAGCGAGTATTTAGTCGTATATGCTGGGTTGATGCTTTCAAATTGCTGCAGGATTTAATATTATTATGTATAGGTTCATAGTTGTTTTTTGGGATTCGAATGGAAAAAAAACATATTTTTGCCTCAACATGCGTCCTAAGACTTGATCTGTCCATAAATTTTTTCCTCAATTTATACATCACAAATATCTATTCTAGTTCAAACAAAAGGATATCAATAAAAGAAGATAGAAAACCGTGCTTATGAATGGGTGGGCGACATTGCGCATAAAATAGGGTCACCGAGAGGAGCAAAATTTATATGTGAAAATCGAGACTTAATTCCATCTAAAATAAAAGAAGGATTTGTGTGAAAAAAAATGTTTATTTATTAAAAAAATAAAAAAAATTTTGCTCATTGAATGAACTTTGAGAGCATTATGTGCTGTTCTCATTTCCATTCATTGCTTTCCATCCAATATTTAATGTATTTAATCCTTTTAAATGTTCGTCAAATCGTTTCAATATTGTTTTCTGATTTGTTCAAATATTTGCAGAACGTGCTTATAAACGGAAAAGAAAAATTCTCTCTCGATTTTTTTTTTTTGTGTGTACTGCTTTGTTCCTCCACTATGGTGGATGGTATGAGCGAACTGATGCTGTGTGCACACACAATATTCTATTGAATCACTTCAGATAATACATACGTACACAACGAGCTCATGTTTGAGATGATGCTTGGGGGTACAAATGGGCTCAATTGTTTGAGAAAAGAATTTTCTTCGGAAAAATATTTCCATCTTTTTTTTTTAACATTTTCATGTAGATAATATTCATGAGGTCTTACCCATAATGCATGCCATCGCATGTCTTGAGAATATTTTCATAATTTACATTTTTTTTTTTCGTCATCTTATATCAAACATTACAACAAAAATTGAGCTTATGTAGCAATTGAAAAGATATTCATGGATAAAATTACATTAAACTCTTCAGTTGAGATATCCATCTATAAATATTTTCTGCATACTGTGATGATAAGTAACACATAAAAAAAAATAATAAATCTTGAATTAATGACGATAATAGCTATAATGATGTAAAATTAATAATAATACAGTGTAAATATTGACAATGTGATATGCGCTCCCAAACCATTTTCCATTACGTACACTTCGCATTTTCATATTTTTAATGCGCTTATGGTGCGGAAGCTTATTGCAAAAATGATGAGGGATTTTATAATAAAATCTTTCTATTTTCTTTTGTTTGAAATATTTTAGCGGGATTCATTTTTGAAAAGAGGAATAAATTGAAGTTTTTTTTGATATTGACTGTGGGCTTTGGTTATTAGATTCTGAAATATATTGTTTAATTATAAGCAGCGACTCGAAAATTTTAAAGTTGTCTCTAACACACCTCCCATGCCAACTTCCTTCTATCATTTTTATGTGATGAAAATAATTTTTAATTGGGAAAATTCATTTTAATTAGCATGTTGTGAATGATACAAAAAAAATTCCTTTCATTGTATCCTAGAGATACAGTTTCTATTCATTTCCAAAATGATAATTAACGTCCTCATTATTTTATACTATGAATAGCATTATTAACGATATTTTTGTGTTATGTAATATACTTTAAACATTTTTGTACTTCATTGAATATATTTTCATAAATACTTGAACTTAATATTCCTCCGTACATGCTCTTTTTTGAGTATCATGAACATTTAACAGGCACTAATTTTTGTTTCAATTTTTATAAAAATAATTTAAAACTTTTTTCTCCCGCATTGAATATTTTTTTCCAATGAACTCAACACACCGAGATTCATTTATTCATCTCCTCTTCAACGTAATTAAACTCCACTCTTTTTTTTGCTCCATACCACATAATTGTGTATAATGTAAAAGTTGCCTTTTATGACTCAATTTTTTATTATGAATTTTTTTTTCTATCACATGAAAAATTTCCTCTTCATTCGCATAGAACATAACCGAGTATGTTCATTCTCCCCATCATCTTTCACTCATGTTTGTTATAGCTGATGATGATGTTCCTGTTGATGCTGACGATAGAAGTAAGAGATTGAAAAAGTTTTTTTTTTATATTCTTTTCCAATGCGAAAATGGCGCATTATCCTTCGAGCTGTAATTTCCCTAATTTTGAGTAGATTTGTTTGTGGAAGGAATTACATGAGTTTTTTTATTGTTGGTGCAAATTAGGGTGTAATTTTAGTGCGATGATAAGGTAGACGAGATTTAATGAAGGTAGTTAATTTATACATGATGATGAAGAGGCTTATTGCTGAATACTTATTAGGTTGTAATCGTTTTTAACCTTTTTTTCATCGCTGTGCTAGAAATCTTGTCTGAATAAGGTTTCTCATTGATAAACCTACTCCTACAACTATTCTGATCATATCATAGTTGAATCTAGTTCCAACCCAGTCATACAATCCAACCTCTGAGCTCCTCACCAAAACCAACTCCACAGAAAAAGCAGCAAAAATATAAAAACCAAGCAAACGTTTTTTTTCCACTGTGCATGCTTGAGGAAGAGGGAAAAAAAATATTTTCATGATATGATTCTATTAGATGACAAAGTTATGGATGAAAAACATGAAATGTTGATTTTAACATACTTTTAATTGAAGTTTCCACATCATTCAAACATCAGACATCAAACAGGACACAGAATTTTGTGCACTGAATAAAAGCAGAACTGGAAAATTGAGTGGTAGAACTTCATCTCGTCAAGAAAGAACGGAAAAAAGTCATAATTGAAGGAGAAAAAAAAGTTTGAGAGATGAAACATGATACATTTCACTCTTGATTTGAATTTTTTATTTGACATGATGAAACGATTTTTTTTTGTGTGCATATGATGATGCTACTGATATTTATTCGCATGTGTACACCCCTTATGTATGATGAGATTACAAAGATTGATCAATGCCTAATCATATTAGAATTATAGATGAACGTATGAATAATGAATGAGTGAGATTTTTTTTTTTCAGCAATTGAATTATCCTCAAGGGTATTTTGTTGCTTTCCATATTATTTTTAATAGCCACTTGGACATAAATTTAATAATAATTATTCTACTTTATTGAGCATAAAATGATTATCAACAAGCACATGCGATATGTAATAAATTCATTGGACAATCAATTCAACCAGTCGATGATTTTTAAATATATATTTTTTTAAAAATACATACATTATAAAATCAAAAGGAAAGGAATCCTCCCATGAGATGCGACAATGATGATGGAATTTATGACGAACCAATTTCATGTCCCTCACAATATCATCACCTCGCTTTTTTTTATTACGATTTATAATTTTCCAATTTTAATGCATTTCATTCTGAATCGAAATAAGAATTTTATTTTTTCCATTAAAAAATATTTTTTCCATTCATTCATGTGATACTGTCGCATATCTCGCATTCAATGCTTTTTTCCTCTCGATAAAAAAAAAATGTATTGAAGAATTTATTTCATCGTGTATTTTTTAATATGCTGATTTTATGGGAAGAATGGCGTAGATTGAGTTGAGTTTTGTCTGTTTTATGGAAATTCTTGTTATTTTTTAAAATTTATTTCATATCAGTCGTGATAAAAACATTCTTTACATGGATAATATTTACATATTTACTTCCATAGATCATTCGAATAGCACAAGCTGGTAAATTGATCCAAAATCCAGCACCAGGCAGCCGTAACTCTCGCATGGTGCTGAATTTAAACCGAATCTGGCATCAATCAGAGTCATGTCAGTCTGGAACCGAATTTTTGATCAATTAATCGATTTGTCACTAGAATCAATTGTCCATAATCATCCAAAACCTCAATATTCTCTAAAATGCGCCTAAACTCATCAATCCATTAAAATCTTCAACATTCCTCCTTCCGAAAAAAAAACTCACATCTATATAAAACAGTTATTATATAGCCATTCGATGTTCATCAAACTGTCATCCCCTATATACATTTTTGATTCAACGCTTTCATTTTACAATTTTTTCATCATACTTTGTTCAACTCGACATGTGAACACATAGTGCAGAGAGATACACATAAAAAAAATATACATTTTGTTTTGACTTTAATTAAAAATGTTTTTTAATTTTTTTTCTCTCTCTTTTAACTATGCATTCATAAAATTGTGTGAGCGAAAAAAAATCACATAAAATTGGATGTTTTTTTTTTCAATGTTATTTTTCGCCAATGCATAAATGCTCAACTCAATTTAAAATCAAAATATCTACATGAAAAAAATTTCTGTTTATTGAATGGTGCGGCAAATTGTAATAACTTCATATCGCATGTCCTCATGGACTTTTTTTTTTGATTTCTAACAGAAAATTTGAAATTTTACAGGAAAAGAACTTTATGGACTCATGTGAATTAATATTCGATGACTTCATCGTAGAAAGTTATTAGGGTGTAATGGAAAAATTAAGTTGGGTGTAAATGACCAAATCAGGGGAATTGTTCTTGAATTAGATATTTTATTAGAAAATATCTTCGTAAGCTAGGTCAAGAAAACAACAAATGAAGATTGACAATCAATTTTGAGATTTTTTGAAACAAAAAATCGATGTAAATCGCTTCAAAACTTGAATATTCAAAAATCTCTTTAATATTCACATTCACTGCTAAAAATAGGAATCTAATTCCTCCAAATTAATGAAACTTAATGTACCAACTACCATAATTACCAAAAAAAACCTTGAAGCATATTTCATTAATTTTCCATTATTTGCCTAATTACTTCTTGAATTGAAAATATCATTTAAACTAATTCAGCGACACATTTAAGCAATAAACTATCGAATCGAGTAATTTATATGTTTACATCACGTACACAGAATTCATTAATGTTCAATTATAGTTTAGAAATTAATATTCAAATCACAATTGCTATATTTAGATGATGAATTCCTAATTTCAATTTTTATTAATTCGAAAATTCACCCCAACAGAATGGTCATCACTGAAACTGTATGTGCATTAATAAAACGACATAAAAAAGAATTCAAGTCAAAAAGAGTGAGAAAGAACAACAAAAAAAAATGTAATTAAAGTCGTAAAGTATATTGTGTGTGTGTTCGCCAAAAGCAATAAGAGTAAAACGAAGCAAAAAAAAAAAGTTTATTAATGTACCATCCCAGCTCGCCTCTTCCAATTGACACTGGTACTTTATATTATGTGTGACCACAGAAAAAAAATACTGAGAAGTAAAAGAAAGAAGATTTTTATGGCAATGATGGTTTTCGTGAAGTGAACTTCCGTGCTGATTATTCAGGCAATGTAGATGGTTGTGGTTTGACTTAGAGGCTTGCTTGCGTGACTAGCTTAAATACCGCCATCTAGGTCTAAAAGTATCATCTTGCCATATGTTGCTTTGGGTTGCTAACTTTGAACAAGTTGATTTCGGAAATGGCCGGTTGCAAACCTTACCATCCCTATTCTGACTTTGGGGATGTCTCCATTCAGACAGAGTGATCTGGATAGTTTTTTGCTGTATCCTTTAATCATTTATCCCAGCTTTAAGCTCATACGCTAACGGTGTATTTAGTGGTATTAGGGGATACCACGATAAGGTATTTATTTGACATTTAGTCACCTTCGGAGTCAGACTTCGGCTACTCCAAACATCCAAAGTCACACTGTCTAAATTCTGGATTTTCGGCCTATCTAATGCAATCTATCTTTCAAATATTACGCCAAGAAGTTCAAAAAAAGAGAAACTTTTAGCAAAAAAAAAAAACCCGTAGCAAAAGTCTGAACTAATTATGATGTGAAGCTGGTGAATAAATAAATTTTCTCGCCTCGATATACGACGAGGATGAAGAAAAAAAAAAATTCTCCCTTATCGCAACACATAATATGAGATACAATATTATATGTATATCTCATCTCATGTTTCATAAACAACACTGCACACACAAAAAAAAAATAAAACTAGAGAAAGTAGATGGAGAAAGCTTGAAAAACAATTTTATTTTGATTAAAAAAGGAAGTGAATGTATCACATCATATCACATGCACACGTATTAAATCACAATCCCCTGAGAGAGGATGAGAGAAGAGTAAGAAACAGTGAGAAAAAAATTTGTTATTTTTTCGTCTTTTAATCTGACTAAAATGGAGGAAAATTAAGATAAATGGAAAGTTTATTATCAGAATGAAGCGTATAAATATTGAAGATGAACTTTTAGTATTTTTTTTGCTTTATTTCCTTTTATTTACTATAGTCGTTCTTCGTTTCTTTTGTTTGCTATTAAAGTAAATGTTTCTTTTTCTTTTCTATCCATTTACTATTGCATAACTGTAATATGAATGGAATGGATTTTGAATGTAAAAGTTCTATTTACTGTGTGCCATGATGACAAATTAGTGAAATAAATTAAGATATTTTTGTAATAAATAATGATGATGATTAACCCGTTAATTACGGAGTTTTTTTAGGACATCAGAGTACTTTTATTTCATTAATTAGAATATAAAAATAGGTTTCACGAAGAGATCAGCTCAAAATATCGCTTAGTTTTAGCATAATTAACAAAAATTATACGTAACATATATGTTACGCTAGTATTTTACAAACAATTTTTTTTTGCCCTTTGAAAATTTCAATTGAAATATTTAATTCATTCCTTTGCAGAAAATGACTAATAGAAATCTTAAATATTAACTATTTGTCGTTTAGAGTTAGTAAAATATAATGTGAATGCTCAAATAATCATAGAAACATGAAAAACATATTTTTTTACATGGTCAGATTGCAAGCTATAACTCAAAAACTGAGCACTTCACATCTTCTTAAATATATTTAAGTAGCTATTTTTACTCCATTTTACTACTTCGCCATCACAAAATCTATGAAAATCTATCTATTTCCTCTAAAAATCACTTTGAATACAACACAATTCTGATGTTAAAAAACCACTAAAACAAGCTGATTCATTCATATTAGCTATCAGAGCTATTGGTTTTATTATAGTTTTGTCATACACAAAGTATCACTCCTCAAATCAACGCAGAACCACTTTAAATTATTAATTAAATAATTTTCGTCTGAACTAAAAAAGACTTGCAAAATACTAGCGTAACATATATGTTACATTTTTTATCAGCGAACAATTAATGTATTTAATTAAGCTTTTTGTATCTTATTATGTTAAATTTGATTACATATTAAGATAAACTTTTAATATCTTTCGATTTTGGGTTAAAAATGTGGCCTAAAACAGAAAAAATTGAGTTTAAAAATCACAAATTTTTCGACTCAAAAGTTAAACTTAATTAACTTCACTAATTTACATAACTAAAAGATGTAAGTTAGAAAATTTATTAGTTTAGACATTGACAAATGTTAATTATTAACCAGATCATCAGTTAAGTCAATGTATAAAAAGAATTCTAAGAAAATATTAGCGTTACATATAAGTTACGCTAGTAAAGAACGGGTTAAATTCATTACGAGAGATTATTTGTGTTTTTTGCGCAATTGCTCAATTATTTATTATGGCGTATGTTGTGGAAGAGTCTTATGGCTGGAGAGATAATGATGATTTATCAAAAAATAAAATTATTATAAATACACTTAGCTCGCATATTGGATTTGTTTACGAATTTTAGAAGGGTTTTGAATATTTTGTTCGAATTTTTAGTTTAAAAATTGGAACTAGAATTTTAAAAACAGACAAATGAGTCTCGAAGTTGGTTTTATTTCGATTCTCATATTGCAGAGATTTATTAAAGTAATTAATTTCTCTTGAAATACTTTTTTCAAATTTCCACAGAATCTAATAGCTTATCAAATTTTATGGTTGAAAACTTTAGAAAGATAAATACTTGATGAAGTTCCATTTACAATTTTTCATCACAAAAATACTTTCCACTAAGCCTAATTCTCTATAAAGTCCCAACAGATTTTCTAATCCCAAAAATGACAAGCTACTCAAAAAAAGAGACCTAAATAGAATCACAGCACAAAACATTTTCTCAATTACTTTTTTTTTCTTCTCATTCCGTCTTTTCACCTCTCATCCTGGTGTGTATATCTCATCCTCAAATCCCATACTGATGTAAATTCATTTTGACAAAAAATGTCACATTAAATTTTACCACTTAACTTTACTGTTTCTGTATGTGGAATTTCTGCCGCATCATCATTAAATTACTGGTTGCTTTCGCTTTTTCACATTTCGTATAGTAATAAAAAAAAAAAATAAAATTAAAGTGGATATAAAATGGAAAATACAAATATACACACACATGACAGGCTCTATTGTATATATGGCATTTAATTTAAATCAATAGCGATAGGAAAATAATTCCTAAATAGCATAACACGAAAGGATGTTAGCGAGTGACTGAAAAGCCATTTTCATTAGTTGAATGAGACACTCGACTGTGCATATTCATGTTATAGATAATTATTGTGTACAGCACACACTAATGCAAAATGTTTGTTAAAAAATGCTAGGCCATTTGGTATTTACAGTTTTCAACGAAAACTGCTGGCAGATTAAATGTGACAGATGCAGCTTTTGTAAATGAAAATGACTCGTTTCTTGCATCTGTGATGAGACTTAAATCATAAGCATGTGATATGACGAGAAAAGAATGCTTCAGCTGTGTATATTATTGTGAAAAGTTTTGAAAAAACACATTTATTTAACTATCCTCCCGAGAAATGAGTGTAAAAGAGTGCGATAGATGAAAAATAAAAATTATTCTGCTTTATGCAAGCGACAGTGTGGCAAAAAAAAAAATTTTAACACAGTGAAGCAACAGAGCATCTATATCGGTATATAAATCGAGTGTAAGAGAGGAATCAGCACCCTCAGAAAGTGTCATGTGGAGGTCGAAAATTAAATATGCATATTTGCGCTTAACTCACAAAAGCACAAAGCTCTTTTTCACAAAACCATTTTCGTCATGAGACGAGAATGTTTGCCATGAGGATCATATTGGATTTTTTTTTTTATTTTTTTATTTTCCTCTTATGCTGCTTTCAATATAGACTAGAAACACGATATATATGTATGTGAAGCTATTACCCTGTGAAAAATCTTCTACTGTATATATTTGGTAGATGTGGTTGATGTTGAAGAGCTTCATGTACACCATAATATATATCTCCACTACTCTTTCTGTTGATAGTTTGCACTCTCAAAAAACCAAACTTTTCACTTCTTATTTTTTTTCCATACTATAAATAGTTATATGCATACGTATTTATATCTACTTTACTTTTTGTGGTAGCGTAATGCTTCAAAAAACTACTTATTTTATTTTATTTTCGGTTGATGTCTCTTTGTCATTTTGGAAAATTGAATTTGAAGAGACAGTGAGTGTGTGGAATGGATTTCAATGGAATATGCAAATATGAGAAGTTCGATAAAATTACAGTTGAAGATTTTAATGGATAATCTTTCGAAATGAGTATTTTTAACTTTAATTAAGTCTAGAAACTTCTTCAGTGTGCCAATCGGACATCCGAATAATCAAATTTCATACACAAGAATCTAAAAATTCAGCTAAAATGCAATTCCATCATTTCACAACTTGAAATTCATTTGCTGCTATATTCTTCACCGTTACACAAATACTTTTGGGAGTTTTGCGAGTGTGGAATTGTCGTCATCATCAAACTTTATATAGTTCATACAGCGTCAACGATATGATGATGGAATTGTGGTTTGAAAGAAATATGAATGAGAAAATGAAATTAAAGGTTTTTTTTCTTACTTTTTGCTCTCATGCAATGATATGGTTCTATTTTTTTATTCTACATAGTTGACAACTGACGACTGTTGAGAAGGCAAATTAAAAGTTTTTTTTTGTGTGTATGTGTGAGAATGTTACAAGCTTGGGGAATTTATTTAACAATTTTTTCATGTCTGTAACATGTTTTTTATTTGAAAAAAATTCAGATTTGAGCTCGGTTTTTATCGCATTCTATGCCTTTTCTGTCCTTTTCCATTTTTACACTATGCTGCTTTTAGCATTTTCACAATTTTTTTTTTCATCACAAGTAATGCTTGCTTTGTCGGAAAATGAGAGAATGAGAATGGTAAAAAAAAAAATCCCTGTCCACCACTAAGTAATTTTAATCTCTCGAACAATTTTAGTGTAATTTAATTTTTAGCGCATTTTTGAAACTTGTTTTCAAAAAGGTAGCTTAATAATGCACTTTGTTCGTTCGTTCGGCTGTTCGTGCGGCTGTTCGGTCGGCTGGAACGCGAGATCTCGAAAACTAGACATCGTGGAGAGCTCCGGTTTGTTTTAATAGCTTCGTTCTATCAAGTTATTGGGTTATCGGTCATTAAGAAGTTTCAAATCAACGCATAAATACTATAATTAACAGTTTTTCATTTTCAAATACAACAACAACAAAAACAACAACACGTTTTTTCATTGTTTTACAGTGTTTTTCAATGTTTGTCGATGTTTTTACAGTGTTTACTGAACAATGTTTAAATTTTTTTTGACCGTTATGAGATTTGAATTATAAAAATTCGTTAAATGATGAAGTTCTTAAATTTTTTAAGTTTTATATGGATCTTGTTTTTAAGATCTGAAAGTGACTTGGATCTTACTGGATCTTGGTTTTTAGGTCTGGAAGTGACCTAGATCTTACTGGATCTTGGTTTTTGAGCTGGAAGTGACCTGGATCATACTGGATCTTGTGTTTTAGGTCTGGAAGTGACTTGTTAATCAATTACTGATCGCTGGGACAAAAATGCGCTTAAGTCCCTCGATCAATAACACGAGGACTTTTGTAATTTTTTTTCGTCAATGGACTTTGCCTTCAATTTTTCATGTCTCTGCTTTTACGATAAACATTTTTAATGTTGGAACAATTTTATGTTATATTCGTTCAGATATATTGTGTAACTTTTTTTTGTGTGTCCTTTTATCATCACTAGATTATTTGATGAAGGGGAAGCTTGAATATTTAAATTGTGAATTTAAATGTGTGCTTTGTGAAAAGAGACATAAATTGGGCAGGATATGGATTTTTTAAAAGCAATATTAGATCATTTATAGCCTTAACTAGACATTGAAATAGTTAAAAATTCCAGATAGAATCCTTGAAATGGCCCATCGAACCAGTGATGGGCATTCTATGTGCCTCGACACGCCAGTGTTGCGTCAAAATGTCTGAAAATGCTATGAAACGTATACAGTGAGCGGTTTCGGTCGAGACTTACAACCAAAGAGTTGCAGACCAAATCCTCGAAATTTCCCTTAAATTCCTTAAACTTATAAGACTTACCAAATCATAAAAATACAAAATTTTCAACATTTAATAAAAGAATCCATTAATCCCAGCAATTTAGTCACCCTCTTCTTACCCCGACAATATTTGTCTATTTAAAAGCAGATGAAAATACTTTGTACAATATCAACAGTCTGTGTATGAGGATTGGAATGGATGAGGTAGAGTGTTGAGTAGATTTTGTACTCTAAAAAAATAGTAAAAAGGATAGAGTAAAATAATTTTTTTTTAATATATTTGAAGAAGAAATGTTTTTCTTGTGGTTTTTGAAACTTTTTTTTTATCCTTAAATAAAGACATTTTTTCTTCTACTGCTGCAAATTGCTTTCTATTTGAGATAATGTGAGAGATACAACAACAGTTTGTAGATATAGAGAATGAAGAGATAGAGAGACATAACATTTTTTTAATTAAATTTTTATTATGAAGATATATAGAAGGGAATGAGGGAGAAAATGAAAGCAGGACGAAGCAGATTAAATGCAAACAGCAAAGTAAAGCAAAAATAGTGGATGAGAGAAGTGAAGAAAATCAAATAAAAATCAAAAATTATGGCTCCGAGTGCCTTTAGATTGAAATAAGAACGAGAAAAAAAATTTCTTTTAGTTTTTAAAAGCATTTTTCCTCCTCTTCTGCATTTTCCATGCTTTTATGCAGCCAGCATAAATTTAATGCACTGTAAGAGACGCCACTTTGCTGCTTTTGCTGTTATTTCATATCGTAAAGTGCATTATTTTGGCGACATTTTCCATCTGCTTTCATCAGTCATGATTATTATGTGTGAATATTGCTTTCTAAAGAGAATGAATCATGCTTATAGTTATATATCCATTCAATATGTAAGCTTACAGATGCTTGCTCTACATGGCAAGGAAAAAAAATTACTAAAGCATGTCAAAAATCTGTCGTGGAATGTGTTTAATTATTATGAATTATTTCATGAAGAATGGAAAAGTGTCTGGGTGGAGTGGAGATGATTGCAAGAGTATGAGACGTGGTCTGTGAATTTTGTGGGATTGAGAAAGTTGTGGATTGGATTTTAAATTAATAGTAGAGGGTTTATGGAGCAATGTTTTATTGTTTTTAATCAATCATTAATGTTAGTTCAAATTTAACTGTCTTTATATTTCTCATAATAAAATTCATAACCTAACATCACTGAATCCATAAAGATTATTAAACATCTCACATATTCATTATCATATTGCATCATGAAACTTATAATATGGCAATGGCCCTTCGCTTTTCTCACATTACCGTCGTAAACCATCTAATATAATGTGAAATATTCTCATCTTAATGAAAACTGAAGGCAGCAATCAGTTTCATGTAATATGAGAAAGTACTTTAGAGCACCTGCATGAATATAACAATGATATAAAGTTAATAAAAATGAGAAATTTGAAATTTAATTAAGCTTGAGATGAGAAATCCTCACGGTGTATGTGCATGCATCTTCACTTTCCCTTCTCAGTTTTTTTTGTGAAAGGAATGGATACAACAACAGGGAGGAACAGAAACGTGAATGGATGGGAAAATTTTTCACTGCTTTTGAGCGCATTTTTTATGTTTTTTCTCGGTAACAAGGCAGGAAAAAAATATGCGAAGGGAGGCATGCCTTTTTAATAAATCATTCAGGAGGAAGAAGCAAAATACAGCACATACAGAAAATATATTACTTTGTTAATTCAACTTTGCATCTTTCAGGCATGAACATAATAAGAGCCGAAAAGTAAAAAAGAAGATTTTCTTTTTTATTTTTTGATGTGTACGAAAGTTTTCTTGCTTTTTTACATTCCTTATGTTCATGAAACTTACTTGCTGTTAAGCTATATAACGTATTCCCGAGCGAGACATGAGTCAGTGTGGGAGAGTGTTGCGTGAGTCTTTTAAAATGATTGGTTAAGTTCAGAATTATCTAATGTACTTACTGTATCCATGCTCCTATATATATGTAACCATGTGGAGCTGCAGACACAACAAAAGGCTTTTTCTTCTGGTTCTGTGGCTGGCTCTGTCACCTAATTTGTACAAATTCTCTCTCCACACGTTGAGCCAACATTCTTTCAACAATGTTTTGCGCTAACTAGCTTCTGGCCACCGTTTCTCTACTTTTTGGAGCTCCTGGCTGCTCAAGGGCGATGTAGCCTTGTGATTCTGTCCCAGCAATGACATTATCTAATACGGCAACTTCCAAAATATGTTATGCTCCTTACTAACTCGGGAGGACATACACACAATATTGTACAAAATGCAACCGTTAAAATAATTCTATTTGGCGTACTTTTTTTCTCGTTTTTATTTTATTCTCATTTTTTTTACATGAAATATATATTTATGTGTACAAAATGTTTATGTACATCTCTTGCCCTTTATATTTAAGTGAAGATAACAGTAAGAGGCACAGCAAAAAAAAAAAACATAACAAAACAACGAAATGCTCCGTTTACAACAATTTGCCTCCTCATAAGTCACAAGAAAACGGTTTTTGGCATTTCTTTTTTCCTCAACTTCTTGTTCTGTTTTCATTTCCTCTTTCTTTTTTGTATTGCTGAATATGGCAAAAAAAAAATTATTTACAGAAAAAATATAAAAAAAAAAAGATATGAAAATATGCCTCAGAAAGCATTCAGTTAAAACAGTTGAAAAGTCATAAGACCCTGTGGGGATAACAATGTAATATTCATGGAATGATAAATCTTGTGACAATATGTTTTTAGTAAACAATGTTATTGCGATACTTTATTCGTGTAAGCTGATAGCGTTTAGTAATTTTTTATAGACACTTTTTGACGAAAATTGCTTAGTCAAGCTTGTATAAATTCTAGTTTAATAGCAAAACTATGCTTTAAGCAATCATCAATCTTAAATTTCAATCGTAAACCAACAATTTGCATCACATTTCCAAAATTTCCCTTAAATGACTCATTTTCTCCAAATTTTTATATTAAAATCTTAAATAATCTTCATAATGAGCAATTTAGCAATATTTCTTTCCTCAACAAACCGAGAATTGAATGTGACACAAGAATATTTCATTTCAATTCATAAATAAGCGAGAAATCATCACAAGCAAAAAAAAAATTATTAAAATCTCTCCTGCCATAAAAATTATTTAAATTGAAACCCAAAAGTCCTTACTGGCAATCCAAATCTAGTGAATGGGGGTATTAACGACGTTTTTGTCAGATGCGAAAAATGTAAAATAAGAAAGAAGAGTAAAAATATGAATAAAAATTAAGCGATGATTTATAGCATGAAAGAAAGAAGACATTCTTATGCGTAAGTCTGCTTCCTGGTCGATAAAAAAGAATGAATGTTAAGAAGACGAAAAAATATATTTTTTCGCACAAATCATTTCATTATAAATTTATACCTTTCCTTTTTCATTTCTTTAATACTCGATGTTGGTGGTTCTTCATACCTAAAAGCTGTGGTATAGAATAACCACAGGAAACTCCATCTTCCTTGTATATAAAGCATAAATGAACAACAAATTAATCATAAAATCACATTTGGAGGACTACAACCCACAACACCCCCTTAGTCACCTATCCACCCAACATTCACGTCCTAATAACTTTTAAATAAAGCAAAAAATTCAAAATGCCTTCATGATTATTGTTCAAAAGCATTTCAAAAAGGTGAAATTTGCATAAAAATAGAAGACAGAAAAAAAAAATTCAACAATAAATAAAGGTGATGAAAACAACGTACGATATAATCACAAGTATCACTCAAGAAAACTGGCAAAAAGCTTTATATATGTGCAATACACAAGTATACACGTCTAGTAAAGAAGAAAGAGCACTATGGGGCAAAATGAAAAAAAAAGGGACATTCACTTTGATTTTTGGACTTTTTGGAATCAAGACTTGAGGGTATTTTTTTCTTATAGTACATATAGCAATAGACTTGCATGCAAAATTTCAGCTCATTTGGTGCTGTTTGGTCGGTTATGGAGCTGTTTGAAGTTGAAAAATGGTAAAAAAATGGTTTTTTTCACTTCTTATTTGACTTGAAAAGTTTCATATTTAATTAAAAGATATTGAAAAACGGTTTTCGGTTCCTAATTGTGCTATATAAGAGCTTTAATTTGACATAGGACAAGGTTTATATATTCGGGTTTTAGTGGCAGGACTTGAGAAAATGTATGAAAATACCAGGAAAAAAAGCTTCAAGCGTCCGGCAAATATGCTAGTTCTCAAAAGTTTCTCATATAGACCTATTTTTTCGTAAACTACTTACGTTCTACTTTACAAAACTGAAAAAATATCCAAAATTGGTTGGTACGAACAAAAGTTATGGCATTTTTAGTTTTGGACGAATTTTTTTCTCAAAACTAATATTTCTGAGATGAATTTGGAAGATATCATTTGGAAAAAGTTTTTTAATGTATTTATTGATTTTAAGAAGACTTGTGAAGAAATTTTTTGAAAAAGTTCAAAATTCTCCGAGTTAGAGGTACATATGCTATTTGAC
The DNA here is from genome assembly GCF_022539635.2 of Chironomus tepperi. Lineage (NCBI taxonomy): Eukaryota > Metazoa > Arthropoda > Insecta > Diptera > Chironomidae > Chironomus > Chironomus tepperi. The sequence goes on from NW_027226383.1 coordinate 856,885, forward strand.
GACTTTACCCTTTTTCTCATCACTCAAACTGCTATAACTTTTACATGACTAAATATTTTTCAGTTCTGTTTCTTGTTTAGTGTAGCTTGTTATAATACCTTTCCAACGATATATAATACTTAATAGTTGGAAGTAGTCTTGGTCGTGAAAACGGACCCTGTTTGTGACTGACCCTTTACAAAGAAATTTTCAAAAATTCATTTCTAAAACTACCACTTAGAAATTAAATAATATAATGTTTTTGTGTTTTTAAGGTCATAATATGATAGTTTTGAATCTCAAAACCCAAAAAATCTCATTTTGTAAACTTTCTGCAACTTTAGGGGCCTTCATAGGTAATACTCAGGTAGTCTCTCAATTCTCAGATATGAATCTGTTTTGTTGACTTTTTTTGATTGATATTCAATATTTACACTTATTTTGTGCAAAATCTATCAATTTTAAAAAGTTTGGGTTGAAAAAAAGTGATTTTTGATTATTTTGTTAAAAACAGGCTTAGGTAGGCCACATTTAAGGCACTCCAGTAGCCACTATGATTAAGTTCTATACATGTTTTATACATATTTATAAAGGTAATAGTAGTAACTAGTAATAACAGAAAACAAAATGCAAAAATATTGGTTCTAAAAAAAGTTATAGTCATTTGAGTGGCCAAAAAAGTGTCGAGAAGGGCAACCAGCATAGGCAAAAACACAAAAATTCAAAAATTTAATGAAATTCTTGAAGTTTTTTGAATAAAAATTAGTTTTATGTCATATTAATTCAAATTAATGCATTTTTTGTCAAAATAAACGTTAAATTTTAAATTTTTGTGTTTTTGCCTATGCTGGTTGCCCTTCTCGACACTTTTTTGGCCACTCAAATGACTATAACTTTTTTTAGAACCAATATTTTTGCATTTTGTTTTCTGTTATTACTAGTTACTACTATTACCTTTATAAATATGTATAAAACATGTATAGAACTTAATCATAGTGGCTACTGGAGTGCCTTAAATGTGGCCTACCTAAGCCTGTTTTTAACAAAATAATCAAAAATCACTTTTTTTTCAACCCAAACTTTTTAAAATTGATAGATTTTGCACAAAATAAGTGTAAATATTGAATATCGATCAAAAAAAGTCAATAAAACAGATTCATATCTGAGAATTGAGAGACTACCTGAGTATTACCTATGAAGGCCCCTAAAGTTGCAGAAAGTTTACAAAATGAGATTTTTTGGGTTTTGAGATTCAAAACTATCATATTATGACCTAAAAAACACAAAAACATTATATTATTTAATTTCTAAGTGGTAGTTTTAGAAATGAATTTTTTGAAAATTTCTTTGTAAAGGGTCAGTCACAAACAGGGTCCGTTTTCACGACCAAGACTACTTCCAACTATTAAGTATTATATATCGTTGGAAAGGTATTATAACAAGCTACACTAAACAAGAAACAGAACTGAAAAATATTTAGTCATGTAAAAGTTATACCAGTTTGAGTGATGAGAAAAAGGGTCAAGTCGTCAAATAGCATATGTACCTCTAACTCAAAGAATTTTGAACTTTTTCAAAAAATTTCTTCACAAGTCTTCTCAAAATCAATAAATACATTAAAAAACATTAAAAAACTTTTTCCAAATGATATCTTCCAAATTCATCTCAGAAATATTAGTTTTGAGAAAAAAATTCGTCCAAAACTAAAAATGCCATAACTTTTGTTCGTACCAACCAATTTTGGATATTTTTTCAGTTTTGTAAAGTAGAACGTAAGTAGTTTACGAAAAAATAGGTCTATATGAGAAACTTTTGAGAACTAGCATATTTGCCGGACGCTTGAAGCTTTTTTCCTGGTATTTTCATACATTTTCTCAAGTCCTGCCACTAAAACCCGAATATATAAACCTTGTCCTATGTCAAATTAAAGCTCTTATATAGCACAATTAGGAACCGAAAACCGTTTTTCAATATCTTTTAATTAAATATGAAACTTTTCAAGTCAAATAAGAAGTGAAAAAAACCATTTTTTTACCATTTTTCAACTTCAAACAGCTCCATAACCGACCAAACAGCACCAAATGAGCTGAAATTTTGCATGCAAGTCTATTGCTATATGTACTATAAGAAAAAAATACCCTCAAGTCTTGATTCCAAAAAGTCCAAAAATCAAAGTGAATGTCCCTTTTTTTTTCATTTTGCCCCATAGTGAAGAGGTTGAAGGTAAAGAGCACTACAAAAATAATTTATATCATATCAATGTCTGTCAACTTTAGGCTGATAATTTGTCGCTGAAGTGTGTGTAGATGCCATGCGACATAAAAAAAAGAAAACGAACAAAATATCTACGACAACAATAACAACAAATTCCATAAAGCCACATACATATATTTATTTTGCACTTTGTGCTTGTCGTGCTATACAAAACGGAGATAGAAAAATAAGAAGGAGAAAAAATTTTCATGGATTATGTCATATTTTATTGTGTTTCGAGGGCGTTTTACGCTCTCTAGGGAATTTAAGAGCCTTTTCTTTTGTGTAGAAATTGAAAAAAAAAAGAATATATTCTGCATAAATTTTCCTTCCGCTTCCTCATTGTCACACAAGAAAAAAAAAAGTAGGAGAAAATAAAAAAAACTTTTCAAATGTCCATGATATGATGATGACGATGCGATGAGGTTGTGAAAATTTATGGAAATTTATGAGCGAACAATTTTTCATGAAAAAAAAGAAAGAAGATTCTTTGTTTGTTTTGCTGCTTTTTTGCTTCTTGCCATTTTCCAGATATAAATTCTCTTTTAATGATAAATTTTACATTTTTGATGCAGAATAATTGTCAATAACATAATTTCTAATGTTTGTCATGTATGAAATTGAGAAATTTTTGGAGAATGTTCATTGGGTTTTCATAATTTTTGCTTTTATGAGATTTGATATTTACTTTGTAATTCTACATATGTTTGGGGCTGTAATTGCTTATGATATGTGTGTGTTTCATGTGCAAAAAGGATGTCTGTTTTGATACTGATAGGGGTTCACAACTTAACTTATTAGAATTTGGATTGTAACAGTGAATCGACTTTCGAGATCTGATTTTGTGCCTTAACATATCCTAACAAGCAATGGGCATGCTTTCATACTATTCAAATACTAGTACGGTACCTAAAAGCGGTCTCTTTAGCCGTTAGGGGTAGTGGACGAGCTCTAGTCATCAACTAGACATCTAATTGCCTTAAACTAGTTATAACGCATCGTTGTCCACTCTGCTGAGTCATTACATGAATTTTCCATATTTCCCAACCAAAATCCCGTCCAAATCTCAATATTCTACAACTTTGAGCCTCTATCTCCCAAAAAAATTACAGTAAATTATGAATAAAATTTCTTTGATAACTCACAAGAGTATTTATATCATAAACACACTTTACTGTAGCTCAATTTCCATCTATATTCTCTATTTTTCCCTCTCTATATATATTTATGTCTTGTTCCTTTTGAGAATATGTCCTTTTCCATCTCACGTATCACAATTGCGTATTTGTGTTTATTCAATTCAGAATTGTTGAGTGGTGTCACAATCAGATTATTGTATCCATGTATGTTTGGGTCATATTTAAGTTTTGTCCATTAATTCAACGTATACATTTTATGGTCATGTATTTTTTTTGTATAATAATAAAATATATAGTTTGATATTTGACAAACAAAAGGAAAAGAAAATAAATTTTTTCTTTCACATGTGGTCATTTGCTTTTCACTTCTTACAATATCTTGACAGACAAAATAATTTGAAAAATTGAGAAGTTCTCTTCCTTGTTCCTTATTGCTTGTGAAAATGACGAAGGATGAGCATGACGATGTTGATGAAAGAAAAAATACATTTTCACTTCTTTTCACAAGAGGCTTAGCCTATTGTTCTGTTGAGATGAAAAAAAAAGGTATTGAAGAAATAACTAAAGCCTCTCAAAGTATTAAAAAAGAAAAAAAAATTATTTGGCACTTCTCATTGAGTTTGCTGTTTCTGCTATTGACTGCTAAAGTTTTTAAATGTAACAAAATTTACTTTGAATCTTTTTTGTGTAATTTTATTTCAATGTCTTCTGATGACTTTGTCTGAGAGACTCAGAATCTTAGTCTAGGTCTTCGACCAGCATTATTCTGACTTGGTGCTTAGTATGGTTTGAATTCGGGGTCCTGCCAGAGTCTCACCGGCCTTGTGTCGAATTTTGTATCTTTTAAGCGATTTGTGAATTTGAAAATGCATTGAAATTGTGTCCAATCTCGATTTTAAGTCCATATCTTAAATTCCACGATTTTTCAATAACAATACCCACTCCCTCTACTACCCTCTCCTTCCCCATACCCCAAAAACAAAATAAGCCCCTTTAAAAAAACTCTTCACAGTTAAGAAAAGTTAAAAGACTCAAATGCAGAAGTTCCAAAAGATTCACAAACAGATGATTGAATAGGAAAAAGGAAGAAGAAAAAAAATTAAATTTTCTTCAAATGAATCGACATGACAGAGACAAAATTTTAACACTTCTGTATTACACACAATCCCGTCCTCATTTATGTCGCTTTCTTTTTTATGTTTCGGAAATTGACCGTAGATTGTAAAAAATTTTCATTCCTTTCAATGGACATCAAATGGTGGGATAAAGAAGAAGGAAAATTTCATTATACTAAAAAATGTTTTTTTTGCCATTGCCTTTCGTGATATTTCTTTGTAAGTAGAGATTTTGAGAAGAGAAAGAAAAAAATTTGCTCAATAGAAAGAAAAATGAGGAAAAGGAATCTTGAAATTGAACATAAAAAAGTGAAGTTTTTGCTATTCATAAAAAAAAAAATATTTCACACTTCTTTCGCAATTTATTTTCCGTTCATTTTTATCCTTAGTGTATGGACATTGACGAAGGAAGTAATGTGACTTCTTTTGAATGAAACCAACTTTATATTTTTGTGTGTGGCATAAAAATTACAAGCTATTGGACATTTAATGTTATTAATATTGCAATAGGAAAAAAGAGGCTGTTTATATTGCTGTCATATTCCGGAAATGAAATTTTCTTTCAATAAACATAAGAAGAAAGAAACTTCATTACAGCTATTGACAGTTTTATGTGAATAGCTGTTATCACTAAAATTTGAGAATGGTCAATTCATAAAAATATTTGGATTTTGATTCAAAGCAACAACTTTTGTGTGGGCTTAGAGGACATTTTATGGTGAATTTATGGCGTTTGTCACTAGTTGCATTAAATTCTGTAGGATATTTTGCAAAACATTAATTTGACATCAGGGAATACTATACATAAGCATTCTGTAGAGACTTTGGGATGGTACAATAAATCATTAATCGAAGTGACTTCTCCATATCCTCGGAAATCAACCAATTCATTCAATTTTTCCAGAATTTTCATATTAATTCTAAAAGAATCCATCAAATTCCAATACATTTCCTTATTAAACAGAATATTTCACTCAATTTTCCATTTATTAATTCACAAAAGAATCTCAGAATTTATTCCACTTTATTTTGATCATTCTTCAAGTGAAGTAATCATAAAAAGGAAAGAAAAAAAATATTCCTGAAACGGAAAAGAAAGGACATCAACTGTGCATGAAATAAAAATCAGCAACAGCAATGGCAGCATAACAAACACCAAAGCAGAGAAAAAAAAAGTATGAAAAGAGGGTTTGATTAGAAGGACAAAATTGAATAATAAAACGTCATATTTTAATACGTTTTTCCTCTTTTCGCTCTTCCACTTCCCTATTCAATCCATAATATGAAGGAAAAAAAATCCGCATCGCCTTCCTCATTCCAAATTCGATAATATTATTATTCTTGTTTTTCTCCTTTCATTTTTTTTCCGTGTCATGTTTCGGTAATGTTTTTCAATGCTCGTAATTTTACTTGCTTTATAAGTATGGAGAAGAAATTGACGCCCGGGTTTACTTGTGCTCGCTTTTCTTGTCTATATAAAAGTTACACATTCTTCCTTCCGCAATTTCCAATTTTTTTACGTCCATATAAAGATTCCTAAGGGTTGGATAATCCTGAAGTTTGTAAATTTTTTTGACAGAATGGTTTTCAGGGTGATTAAGAAAAATTAGGGAATTAGAAGGCAATTCCCTAGATTCAAATCGCAATTAATAAGACTATCAGTGCCAAAACAGTTAGCAGCAGTGACTTAGTAGCTAAAATGTCACACAACCGATCCTAACGACCCGGGTTCGATTTCAGGGATAGTTTAGTTGAAATTGGATGCATTATAGCTGTTTTAACCACAACAGCTCAATTTCTGTTGTGAAACTGTGGCTGAAAGTGTCAAAACAGCTATGGCATACCCCCGATAAACTTCTTGACATTGCATGCAATGTTGTTTAGTCCAAACGATGTAAACTAAAATATATTCTAAATAGCTTTAATGTGAAATAAGTAAGACATGCAACGGCTTTTCCCCTAATCGAAAAAAGAAGTATGAAAAACTGTGTGTGAAATTCTTTGCTGCTGTTGCTCGACTTTTTTGTCTAGAACCATTGAAAAGAATCTTTTCATTCATTTTTTGCTGTTCCAGAATTTTCAGCTTCTTATTTACTTCACTATCGTAAGCTATACAAACAACATCAGTAAAACGAAGCAGCAACAAAAAAAAAATATTGAGAGAGAATCTGAATATAAAAGTGCACCAGATGTTTGATTATTTCTTTATAAAGCACAATTTTATAACAATGTGCTTAAATTCTTCTCTATATATATACACATTTTTTTCGATTCTATCCTTGGGGTCTTCTTACAAGCAAAATGAAAATTGAAACTTTCTTACGGTATTTTGCATTGCTGCTTACTGCGGTAAAATGCTTATAAAATTGAGTGTCTTTATTAAAAATTTTCATTCTCCTGTAAAAGTTAATGGCATTTTGAGATTTTTTTTTGTTCTTTCTTGTTCCATTCTTTTCGTTAAGTATGATGAGTTGCATGGGGTCACACGCCAATAAGTTTCTTCGATTTTGCTCCTCTTTTTTTATCATCCTTGCAAATGTGCTATGATGTAATGAAATAGACAGAAGGGACATCAGCGGGAAAAAAAGAAGGAAAGGAAAGTTATAATAGCAATAATTATTCATCATACAGAAAATCAATCAAAATGGATTGCCGAGCGTCACTTGGCTTATAAAACTCTCCTCTATTAAAAAATTTTTCTTCTCGTCTCTAATTTTGCCGTATTGCTAAATTCTTCTTCCCTATCTCCATACAATATTCTGGGAGTAAAAAAGAATAATGAATAAAATACAGAAAAAAAATTTAACGAGCATAAAAAATTTTTTTTCTGACTTTTCATGCCTTTAAGGCGACATTCGAGTACTAAAGAAAGTTTTAGAGCAATCCATATGAAGTAAAATGAGGAGACTGAGTGAACAAGAGGGTTTAAAAATTGAAAATGGAAGAGGCTTGATGAAAATGTGGATTTGTGGATGACTTTTGGATGTTTTGGACAAATAAGGTTTTGTTTTGTTGAAGTTTTGGTCTTACTTGCTTGCTTCTGGGGCTGGGGAGCACGTGGACACATTGTACGCGCAGAGAGAACGTTTAAAGCCAGCTCTATCCTTCGAGAACTTCTGCTAGTTGAGAATGCTAAAGATTTTAGCGTTTAATCCAGTAATTCTTTGAAGTTTTGGTCTACATGCTCCGTATGTGATCTGATTTAATTATTGAATCATCTCTTTAAATCGTCTACAACCTCGTGACTTCCTGATCAATAAAAAAATCTCATTCAACTTACTCCTTAGCACTTTAAAGCAAAAAGGAACAAAAATTAATAAAGAAACTTTTTTATAACTCAAAATTTTTTTAATTAAAAATTCATTTCCAATACGATGAAATAAGGAAACTTTTATCACCTGTGCAGGGCCGGGTAATATTGGAACATGAACAAATGATAGAAAATGAAAAGAAAAGAAGTTGTTTTTGATGAGGATGTAGAAATGAAAAATCCTCGTGTCCACTTGAATAAGTTTATTTAATGATAAAAATTTATATTTTATCCTCTTTCTTATTGTATAAAATAAGAAACTCATGAAGAAAAAGGAGCTGGTTGAACATGAAAAAAAGTACACCCAGTAAAGGACATTGCGCAATGATCTGAAATTAATCGGTAATTTTTAAGAGATGAAAAGAAAAGAAAGTAAAAAAAAAATTATACTCGATGGACATTTATGAAAAAATATGTAGGACATAAAAGGGAGCATAAGGAATAAGAATCAGCAAGAGACCATCACCGAAACCCCATAATCGTTAACATTCCATCTTGCCACTTTATGTTCAAATAATATCGAATGATTTGCAATTGAAATTTTATCGGAAGGAAAATTGTTGTATTGCCATTACCCAACCATAAGCTCTGTTGAGTAAAAATCCATTAGTAGAAGAGCTCAACAGAAGAAGAATAAAAAAAAAAATATTCATTCCTGTGCATGAATACATTTATTGTGATAAAAATTGCTTCTTCTTCTCACTCTCATGGTACTAGAAATATATTATAATTCACTGTTATTTTACCTCATCCATGTGATCCCGAGTATTGCGTTGTTTGGATTGTTGTAGACTAGTTGCTCGCAATTTGTTAAGACAGCGATTTGGGTCGGGCACATGAATTCGTTCTTTATCATACAAACCTGAGCTTGGAGTCGACTCGGTCGACTGACTCCACTTCATACAACATTTAAGTCCACTTCGTGCTCTGATGCCTACTATAGACTGTAACATCGAGTTAGCTGCAAAGTTTAAGAAGCACTGCCACAGACACTGATAGAATCCCACTAAATGTCTTCAAATTTCCGTCCCTCACTCCTCGGAATCAACCAATTTCCCCAAAAAACCTCTCTTCTTTTTTAAAATGAAGAACCAAGCATTACATCTATTTTTAAAAAGCATGTCTTTACATTTTAATGACATTATTTTACATATTGTAGATATTCTACAAACAATTTCACGTTATGGGAAAGATAACAAATGACAGACAGTAGAATCAACTATAATTGCTTCCATCAGCCACTGACTATCATCGTATAAACTCAAACATGTCCATTCTACTCGTCTATCCTTTAATTTCTGTCTTATTTTTTCTTTTTTTCAAACGAAAAACTGCTTAATCATTATTTAATCGATGGTGAATGTTAAGCTTCACGTTATGATGAGATTTTCTATCGTCAAAAAAAAATAATGTGAAGGAAGCAGGATGAAGAAAGAGAAAAGAATAAAAAAAAATATAGAAAATCCACATGTGCTCATGATCCATCACGTTCTTCGATTTTATAAGATGATTTTTATGACTGTTACTTCTACATCTCATTCTCTTTACAGCCACTGTCACTGTGCACAAAAGATCAAGCTGCTACTTTCTACCATTATACTATTATTATCCATTTGGGAGTGGATCAATTTATTATTGCTAATATAAGAATATATATATATACAATAGAAAATGATAGCTATGATGACGATGATGAGTTTAATGCGATTAAAAATATGTGCAGACATTGTCAGAAAAAAAAAAAAATTTTGTGGCTGTGTTGTTACAGCCAATATCTTACTGCATTATATTGATATGATACGATGTGAATGTTTGAGATGATATAATATAAAATTGATTTATGCTTTATGTATAAAATGGAAATATACTTATGTTAATAACAGAAGTGATATGGGTGCACTTTATGATGTATTTATATTGCAATTTTATGTTGCTATGACATGAGTTTTAGAGCTTATTTTGAAATTAAAAAATTTATGTTGTGGAACTGGGATGAAAAATTCAGTTTTACAGCTGATTTTCCAAGAATTTCTCTAATTCAGTACACAATTCTAACACAAAAGCACAATCATATGATAATATATTTAGCCGGAGCCATTCCATCTCAAATAACTCAAAATATCCCGTCAAAAAGAAGTCATAAATCTCAACAACCTCCCAGACTAAACAATTTTCACATTTCTACACACGAAAATAAATTTCAATGATTGGCATTCCTCGAAAAAACAACAAAGCTGTCAACAACTGACTGCTCAACCAAAAATTGAAGGAATTCATTATATCCCCCATTAATTTTCGACAATAATATCCAATGCTCATCCTACATGAACAAATATAAATATACAGTCAAGTCGAGTGACATAAATTATATGCCAAAAAAAGGGATTATGATTAATTGTTAATTTTCACGAGGCGGTTGTAACAAGTCGCACCAGACTTTAGTGTCATTCTCATACTCCACAAAAGTCATGTAAACTAATTTCTATGATGAAAAATTTTGTTTTGAAGTTTGAGTAACAGAAAAACTCCATCCATTTTATTGTTATAATTATCAACAAAGTACGAATGATACTGTGTGCAAATTTATTTATTGTTTTTGACAGTGACACCCAGGACATTAATTAGTCTGTGTCGTCTGTGTGATGTAAGGCAATTTTTTTTGTCCCCCTTTCTCTCTCTCCGGGGTGGATATAAAGGGAAAACAAGAAGGATGGAGAAAAATAATGAGGAACAAAAATGATAATTTTTTTTATTAAATAGTTAAACATAAAAGTGAGTCAGTTACAGAAAACAGCAGATAGATGTCAAGTCATATTTTCATGCAATCTGCCTCCGGTAATATAATCATTCATAATAATTGTAGCAAAGTTCCTCATTTGCTTACTTATTATTTTTTATGATGATATTTTTATTGTTATGGAAGATGAGACATTTTGTGGAATTATGTGGAGGAGTTTTCAGTGGAAATATTTAAAGTTAGTCAATTTCCAGAGCATTGAAGTCCATACTTTTTTGTGACACTGCAAACTTTGACATTAAGCCTTGATAGAAACTGCACAGTGTGTTTCCATGTAACTTAGGTGACACACTAATGTCCCTTGCCACACAGTTTAGACAACACTGCTCTAAACCATATTAATTGACAACTTTCGTGCTGACAAATCATTCAATTTCTGAGAAAAACTTTATTTGTTGACAATCTTAACTGCTGATTCGGAACAATTGAAAATATTGGAAAATTACACACTAAATGTTGTCCTTTTGAACTTACTTATGTAGAATCATCGATAATTATTTAATTAACCCATAAAACACTGTCTTTTGATAAACATCACAGCTTGAATCAGCAATTTTAGTCATCCACGCGTTCTATTTTGTCATTTTCGTTCGCTACTAAATATTCTATTTCATCAAACATTTATAATGTTTGCAATAGAATATTTATCATATTAAACACATCAATGTCCATTCAAAGCACATTGATAAACTTTAATCCTGTCAATTCAACTGTCCGTTGAATATTTTATGACTTTTTCCCGTCCATCTTTTGTTTTTGTTGTGGGTGTTTGTAGGAAGAGATTTAGATAATATGGACATAAAATCAGACTGACCAAATAATTTTCATTAATAAACTGCTTCAGTAAATAGCCAACTAAGATAAAACTTTTTTGAACTGCCTGAATGGACATCACCATTAGAAAGTTTGTAAATGGCATTTAAAATGAAAAAGTTAAAGTCAAACTAAGGTGCGATTAATTGATTGTTAAATATTTGCATGATTTTTTTTTCATTTGTTTAGTTGCGAAGGAAAAAGGAAATTAAGGTCATAAATGGTGGTAAAAATTGTTTATTGTTTGCAGGGTGAAAAGTTGAAACATTTTCGAAAATTTATTGCTAAAATATTGAGGTTATATGTTCCTAATATCTGGTCATTGAATGTTGATTTCTTAAGAATATTTGAGTGAAAATTCAAAATACAGATTTCCGTTAAATTTTTAATTTGAATAATCCGTCAATTTATTTCATCAATTTTTACCCAATGAATGTCCTTCAAAATTTTCATCAGAAAATATGAATAAAATATATTTCAAAAAACAACCTCACATGATTGCCTCGAAAAAGCTTCTAAAAACTGTCATTTTCCACAGAAAAATATTAAAAACTTTTATGAAAATAATTTTTCAGTAGATAGCTATAAAGCAATGTAATGGCTGAAAAGAGTCCATCAACATTAATAATTCATGTGTGAAATTTGATGAATGGTGGAAATTATTATCATGTCAGGTTTTAAATGCACATATATTCTAAAAAAAAAATAAAGAATTATATTTCATACTTATACAATGTATGAGTATGAGAAAATGTGTCATTTTACGATTTGCTAATTTATTATCATTGATTTTTACCGAGCCCGCGAGTCGCCTATAAATTATTTTAATGTATTATGTGACTCCATTGTGTATAATGTTAAAAGTATGAAGTTTCCATCTTACCGATGATGACGAGGCGTTAATGTAAATGTCTGGCATTTATTTTATGATTATTTCGTCATTATTTTCATCTTATGAGTCAAAATAAGCTATTCGACTGTGAGTAAAAGGAGATAATAAAAAAGATTTTCTTATTTTTTTCTTTTCATGTGCTTTTGTTTTTATCCTGGAATTTTATTTATTGTCTTACGTACATATACGCACGTTATAGCCGTTATATAAGTGAAGTTATAGCACCAATCCGTGGGGATAAAATGTTATCAATTTTCTCTTTTCATTCTTTTGTTGTTTTATAGATTTGCTTTTAAAAAATCCATGTGCATTAAGTCGAAGAAATTTTTTTTTTTTTTTTTGAAAGCATAAAAGTTATTATGGAGGATTCTGAATAAATACAAATAGAATTGGTAATGTTGGGAGATTTGAGTGAATCTAGAGTTTATTATTGTTTGATTTGAATATGCATTTTTGAGAGGTTTACTTATTTACTTACTTTGCTGGCAGTACAGATCAGTTGTGATGCATGGTATCCCTCAGATGTCTTCTGAAACTGGCCCTGTCGCTAGCTACTGCTTGCTAAAATCTAATGCCAATTCAAGTGCATTTTGAAAGGTTTTATTCAGTAAAAGATGAATCAAAACTTAAACCCGAGTAAAAATTCGGGTATCAATTACATCATACCACAAAATCATCCAGCCCTGTCTCCATTAAACCAAAAAAAAGTCTCATAATAATAATAACAATCATCAATTGATGGTGACATAAATGTTCTCTCTTCTTTCATTGTTTTCCGTTACAAAAATGAGCGTCAAATTTCCATTTCTAGGCCTGTTGTTGATGTTGACTGATATTGTCTCCGTTTTACACGACCGAGTGGCGCGTTAAGCCGAGAAATCATAAAAAAAAATTTTTGAGCATAAAGAAGTGGAGAAAAAAAAAACTTTTTTCATCATCTAGTTGATCATTATCTCAATTTTTATCTCTTCATGATGTGTTTAAGGAAAAAAAGACGATGACAAACTTACACACACAAAGATATAATGATTATTATTACACAAATAAATTCCCGCCTGCCAAAAAATTGGAGCTCTTGTTAGATAATAATAAGAAGGAATATAAAAAGTTCTTTTTAATTTTCGTAAAGCGGAAATCTATCCATGAGAAGTTCCTTTGATGTTTCTCGAGGCATAAGAGCTTATGCTTAATATTATGAAAGATGATGATGAGAATCATTTCATCCAGAAGGAGCGGAAGTAGAGACGACAGCTGAGTTGAACTTAAATTGCTGTAAAAAATTCCTCATCGTCGTGTCCTCTGATATTGAAGAATATTCTGCTGCTTTTAATGAATGGACATGAAATAAGAAGAAAATGAATTTAATAACAAGGAAAAAAAAAACTTTCTAGTCCGTAAAATGGGAAGGAGAAGAAATCTTAATCAAAGGACGCGATATTTTTTGAAGCATAAATTGTCTGCAAATAGATAAATTGCTGGATAAATGAAAGATTGTAAAGGCCATTGAGGAGAAATGTCGGCTCAACTTGATTTTATTTATTAAAGTCAATTTATTCATTTTACATGCAATTATTTTGCTTTTCTGTCATTTAATTCGACTTCTTCAAAATTAAAATTCAATCCATTAAAACAGTGTTGTCTAAACTGCGTTGTGCAGCAATTGGTAATGCTATGAATTGTTTGCCGAGTGTAGTTTCAGTCGAGGATGACCACTAAAATGTGACATGACGCAAAATAGTTTAGACAACACTGCAGAAAGACAACCTTCATTTATCATTACCCTAATAAATTCAAAAATTCCCCAAATCAAAAGTTCTTCAAACTAAAAAAAATCTCCAATTATTAAAATTCAAATTTTTTAGTTTCAATATAAAAAATTCCTTCCATTCATTGGACAATGCAAATATTTTCCTACAATATGATTCAAGTACCAACAATGTCTGTTATAAATAAAAAAATAATATTCAAATATATGTAGATAGATAGAGCACCAAATAATTGTTATTAAACACAAAAGTAATGGAAAATGGAATTTTTTTACATTTTCTATCGTTTTGTGCTTCTTGTTTGCTCTTCTGACTGCCGCATTTTTTGCCAGAAAAATAAAAAAAAAAAAAACTTTTCGACTCAAATATTGTTATAGCGACTCGTATAGAATGTATTTACTGTTAAATTGCAGTTTGTAGAACGATATAAATGAGCGAAAGATAGTAAAAAAGCAACAAAAAAAGGAATATCTGAAATCATTTCAAATGGAAAGCAATGCATCCAACATTGCCTGAAGGATGAGTGAAGAGTGAAGACGAAAAGAAGAAACAGCAAAGCGATAAGGTTCAAGCTCCCATAATAGCTCTGTAAAAAAAAATTCTCGTTGATATGAAAATATGTAAAAAAAACTTTTAAAAATGCTTATAACAAAAAATGGAAGCGAAAAAAGAACGAAAAATGTGTTCAATTTATCATGATTTAATTTGTACAGTTGAAGTTAGATTTGAACTTTTTTTACTATTGTCTGTGTGAATATTTCTCTTATTTCTTCATTTCTCTCTTAGACTATCTCTGCACATTATTACATTTTTAAAATTCATGTACTTAAAAACTAGTTGCTTGTTTGTTTGCTATTGGAACAAAAAGAAAATCGCAATAAAAATGATAATAACAAGTAGTTGTAATAATAATAATGGTGAAATAAGAAATGGATGATAATTGAATGGGGGTAAGGAGTCAGGGTTTGAGGACATAAAGTGGGTGACATGAATGATGAATTACTGGAGATCAGCTAAACAAAAAAGGGGTTGGGATAGATGCAAGAGTACATTGACTTTGGATGAAAAATGATAGATTGTGTTTTGAATAATTTTGAATTTAAATTGTAATTTTGATTAATTTATGATGCTTTTAACTAAATTTTCCATCAAAATTCTAACTAAAAATCTACCATTTAGTCCAAAAATACGTTAACACCCAAACAGAAATGAAAATATATGCCGCTAAATGCAAATCAATAATTCTTTAAATTATCTCTTTTCTAAAATAAATCTTAAACTCTTATTGTCATAATAATTGATAATAAAATTAATCCTAATGATGCAACAACATGTCCAACTCCACTCCAGCATCCCAAGTTCTCACTGTTAATCTGGAATCGTGCATTGTCTGGGAATCGACATTCACGATCAACACATCTTAAATTTGATTGTAATCCATCATGTTGTGCCGGTCCTTCAACGGATATGAAGAGTGGCGGACACCATTGAATTAATCCATTTGTATCACATGCCCAACGTAAATCAATTTCTACGACATCATTATTAATGCGAGAACATAATATCTCACCATTTTGATTCTGATTTGTTGAATTGTCTCTGTATAGAATTGAGAGGATAAATAAAGGAAATATAAGATGGTGACAGAAGATGGAAATAACGGGAAATTACAATTAATGAGAAAAAATGTTTCTTTTGTTTCGTTTTTTTTCCTTGATGGCAAACAAAATGTCGAGGCGAGATTAATTGTTCATTTAATTCATTAACACTCCGCCTCCAAAAAAAGTTTCCGTTGCCAAAACAGTAACATAGCAACAGGAAGAAAAAAAACACAAAAGGTAAATGCCTACCTTGGTCTCTCAACCGATCTTGATTGACAAACAGTAAGAGTTGAATAACCAGCGCCAATAATTCTCAATGTTTGACGATCTGCACCGCCAAAGAAGTAATTTGCATGAAGTCGATAGAAAACAATACCGCGAGGTTCAATATATTGTGTCATTTGTACATCACCCCAGTTATCCCATTGCCAATTTGATCCACATCTACAAACAAATATAAAAAATGAATAGGAAATGAAATCATTCGGAACAATTGAAAATAAAAGTCGTTAGATTGCCATAAAATGTCAACATAGCATGTCTATGTATATATATATACACACCTGTGATTAATGATCCTTCTCGGCTCCTGTTGAATGCGATGAATGACAGGGTGAGCATTTACTTGTATTGATTCACCACCGACGCCTTGTAAAAATATACGTAACTGATATAAATCTCTTGCTGGCTCGCGAACGAAACGTTCAAATCGATTTGGTGATCCACCCGTCCAGAAAATCCATCTTAAATCGGGCAATATTTCTTGCATAATACGAAGTTGTTCACTTGCAAAGTTTGAATCGGCCTCATTTACATTTCCTTGGTTAGCAACAACGAGTGAAATAAGAGAACGTCCACCGGGATTTTGATGTTCGCGTTCACCATTCATAAAGCTTTCGACTGTACTGCGTGCTTCACGGACAACATTGGCTAGATTTAGTCCTTGAGGTTCTATAGATTAAAGAATAAAACACGTGTTATTTGAAATATTGAATCAAGAAATTCACAAAAAAAAAATTGTTTTCATATTCACACCAAATTTTCAATTTTTTAATAAATTAAAATTAATGAATGGAAAATATCCCAATCTGGCAATATGCAATGCAACAGGTGACACACGAATAATATTTATTTATTTATATAGAAAAATAAAATATATATGAGGGTTCAATACGTACGCATATTGTGTACAGCTAGTGTCCATTGTGTATAAAAATCAGACAATTGATTTGTTGTTGGTACGATAACAGTTCCATCATTAGCATTCAATATTGTGTAGGTTGTACCAAAGCGTCCTACATCTAAGTTGTTTAATAAATGACTATAATTGAAAATAAGACATTGGTATAAATAGTCATTGACCTTATAAGTTCTATTTATATTTAGAAAAACAGGAAAAAATTACATAATCACAAGCAATGATCACAGACAATTTCCGATTTCAATTTTAAAAATTATAAACTCACCCTATCGCTGCACGAATTTCAACAAATGCCCATGTTGTATCAACAAAAATAAAAATATCACTGGCCGTTCGCCAAATTGTCTCACTACCAACATTTTCTGTTGTAGTAGCGCATGTCAAATCTCTCAGTGAATTTGCTGTAGAGATGATAATGAGAGGAAAAAAAGGTGTTGTCATATTTTTTTCATATTAGTTACAAGTGCATTCGGAAATAACAAATTAATAAACTTACCGATATACTGCTGAAGAGTATTTGTTGCTTGCGTTGCAATTCTGCTTGTTGAATTTACGGATAATGTTACATCTGATGTCATTTCACCATCCAAAACGGTTGTAAATGCGATTGATTGTTGTGTTAATGTTGTCATTGGAATGGTCGAGAACATTTCATTACGATTACATGCACGAATTGATGTCTCGGGATTTTGTGTTGTACCAAATAAACCACGTTGTGAATAGTACATGTCAAGTACTTGACTCAATTTAAGGTTCGTAAAACGATTACGCCATTCTTGAATTCTCAAACCCATTAAAAGGCCATCGATGCCACCACGAATCTCAGCATCAGTATGCTCAAAACGATCTCGTTGTGAAAGGAAATACCAATGTGGCACAGCCGTTACATTCCATGCACCTGAAGCACCAACTTGAATCTCACGTGGCACTTGACGCAATACTGCTTCGGCAACATCACCGCTTAATGTTGAAGCATAACGATTATCAACAGTCATTTGTCCAGCTGTTTGACGTGCTAATTTATAATGTTCCATAATATGATCGTTGGAAATAAGTTCACGAACAGGAATGGTTTGTGGTACGAGTCCAGTAGCAATGCCAGCCATAACTGCGCCAGCTGAAATTGAACCCCATGTTGAGAATAAAACACCATTTTCAACGGGACATTGACTTGGTGATTGTGTTCCATCGACTTGACCCTGTTGTACTCCAACATCAAGAGTTTCTTCATCACCTTCTAGTGCCTCTCCTTCATCATTTAACGGTGTTTCTTCTTCTGCTGGTGCTTCATCCTGTTGTTCCTCATCTTCTACTTGATATTTTCCGAATTTTGCATGCATTCGTTTACGAATTTTTTCCATTTCTGGTGTTTTAAGAAGCTCTGTATCCTCACTAACTTCTCTCGGCACACGAGATGAACGTAATTGTGCTAATTGATTACATCTTGAACCTTCATCACCGCGAACATGTGTCTCAATTGATGTTGATAACATGAAATGAAGTGCGCACTGAAATTGGTTAAAATAGAAATTGATGATTAATTGGATTCCTTTTTTTTATTGGAATTAATTGGAATGTGGGATTGGATTATCGTTGTATTTGTAGCTATAGTTTCTTAATTGCTACTTTTTTTTGGAGATTTTAAATTTTAATTGAGCGATTTTCCAAAAAGAAGATTTAATTTAATGATTTCATGAAGCAACAAGAAGAAAAACCATTAATTTTAATAAAGTTCATAAAAAATAGTCTAATCATGATGACTCATAACATTCATGACTCACCTGTTCAGCTAGAGTAAGTGTTCCGTTTGGAAATTGGTTTGCATTTCCCGTAATCAAACGTGTTAACAGAACACGATTTTTGTAGTGGTTAAAACCGCTTACAGAAAATGGTAGAATATCTTCAGATACGACAGCAGTTGTAGTCGCTAGAAAAAAGAAAAACAAATAAAATTTTTTAATAGTGTTGGTTATTTAGGTGAGGCATTTTATCAATTTTCGAACAGGTTGATTTGTTTTTTTGCACTTAATGAGTGTATGTAGAGTAAAAATATATATAGAGAGATTACATTCTTATCTTAATTCGTCATTTCTTTATATATAGCATACAACTCATAAGCTTTTTTCATTCCGAAACTTGATGACTAAAAAAACTTGTTTTTCCAAAGAAAAATCCAATAAAAAATACTTACGTCGAATTCCATCTTGTTTGAAAGCGAAAAGTAAACTCGTTGCCAATTGTCGCATATCCAATGTATACGAGGGATGGTCTTCAACTTTTCTTATTAATTCAATGAGCATTTGGGGTGTCATTGGTAAGCGATTATCGCGCTCAAATATGTTACGGTCTTGATAGCATCTCCTTAATGATCGTGCAATTGTTAGTTGTGCATTATCTTGTGCATAGCTCAATGATGCAATCGTAAGAAGGACGAGAAGTAGAAATTGGAAATTTGTCACAATTCTTAGTAGCATTTTCAGTTTTTTGTGTGTCGTCTCAATGAACGAACTATTTCTTTCAATTTGGTTCTTTTATTGGATCAGAAACCTGTGAAGAAAATATTCTTTTATAATAAAATAAACTAAAATGGATGAAAATGGAACAGATGAAGTGAATGTTTTTCAATTGAGGGCATGAATGATTGAACTTAGAGTGCAAATAGAGGTTGATTATTGCTTGCTTTATGTGCTTGATTTTGAATTTCAATATTAATTTAAACAATTTTAACCTTGAAAATATTTATTACCAAATAACTAATAATTTTATTTTTCTTCATTCTCTTTCTAGGTAAATATAATCAATTAATTCTGAGTCTTTATCAACACGAGTCAAGTTTTTGAAATTTATACACCGACTTCGCAATGCATTGGCGCTCTATCAATAAAATTATTACTTTTAGATAAGCTCCTGGTATCAAGTTATCCATGAGTGACGAGTATTTGTGCTGCTCGTTAAATTTTATGTTTTATAATGTTTGTTATTTTTATGCGGAAATAGAGTGAGTTTCTATTAATTAGAAATCAGGTTTGACTGGATATTGAATCAATTAAGCGGTGCATTGCTGGATAAATCTAGGTAAATTTTTGAATTTTTCATTAGACGACCGAGTCTTAATATTGCATTTCAGTTTATTCTAACTGAATTTTAAGTAAAAAATCTCATTAAACTTCCAAAAACTTACAAAATTGCCAATCATAAAATCAAAAACTAAAGATTCCCACAAAGAATCTAAATCACATCCAAATCCACTGCAATTTTACAGCAGTAAGAGGTAAAATCACTCACAAACGAAAGATTCGCAAACATATAAGCAATAAATGTTACAAAACTTTTGTAATATTGTTTAAATCACTCTTTTCTACTTCAACATTTACCGTTCAGTGCAATGATAAACTTCAAAAGTCATTCACATATATATGTGAGTATTTGCTATGAATATCAAACAAATAGATTTCAAGATAGAAAATAGTTTAAAATTAAGTATGAAAATTTGACATTTTTTCGCGCTACCGTCATGACCTACATGTATGTATGCGTGATTAGTTTCATAATTTTATAACAATTTTTTTTTTTTCTTTTGTAAATAAATTTTTTATCTAATTTGTGAAACACACATTTTTCTTGTGAACTGATAGCGAACAAAAGTGAAATAATATAAAAAAAAAGTTTATCAGCATTAAGTCAGGTGTATGTACATAAGAGATAAAGACTAATTTTTTTTTTTCGTATTTTGAAGCCTTCAATTTATCATAAAATAGCTATTAAAAATTATTCACCATGCATAAAAGGGTGGGTCAGCAATATAACTCAATAAATTGCAAACTTCAATACTTTGTGGCTTTCCACAGACAATTTTTAATACTTTTTTGTGGCTTTTGTGCTGCAAAAATATTCATTGAGATTTGTGCAAGGGGGAAGTAAATTTATCATCTCGGATTTCCTCAAGTGGGGTAAAGGAAACTGGTTAAAACAGAGCATATAAAAAAATATATTTTTCAATAATTTCCTTCATGCTTCATTGTGCAAAAAAGAAGCCACACCCGATGATTTAACTTGTGCAATCAGTATCAAATTACATTTTCTGTGTGAATAGCAATGTGAAGATGGATGGAGTAAATGGAAATTAGATATTATGCAACTCACCATTAACTAAATTAAATTGAATTTTCAACACTCAGCTCTATTGCTGGATAATGTAGATGTGGAATGAGGATTTATTTTATTGCAAACTTCCTGCAAAATTTATTCTTTCTTATTTTTTAAATTGCCAATTTATTTATAGTTTTTCTTTTTCCTTTTGTCTTTTCACTATCCACAACACTACGTACTCCACAAGTGACTGAAGCCGATTTTCTATATTTTAAGACATCTAATTGCTCACCACACCTTGAACGTTAACTTATCTTATCGTAATTGTAGTTGTAGTTGTTATCTTGGAAAAATTTACTGATAAGAAGATGTAAAGTGGCTCCAACTGGCGGTGGGGAATGAAATTAATAATTGGTGGGTTTTTAACGAACTTCCATGCTGACTTTGAGATGGATAAAAATAAATTTGCTTAACTGGCCTAAATGTTCAGCTTAAAATAAGACAAATAGAACATTTAGACCTATAAATATAAATTTTTCTGCTGATTTCAAAATAAAATTTATTTGAAACCTTAACAAATCTTATTTCCATATGAAAAAGAGTCAAAAAAGAAAATTTCCTCTTTTTTATATTTTCATTAATTTTTAATGTTCATTTTATGCCTTTTAATCTGCATTTTAAACATACGCACAAAAGGAATTTATGGCTTTGGCAAATAAATTTTCATTTTCACACACATTCTTCAATTTTGTATCACTTATCGTTGTTCTGCTTCCTACCCACTTATATCATATGAAGATTATGTTTTCTCTGTGATCTGTGAAATGTAACAATAAAGCAAGTCATTGGGATGGATGGATGAAATCAAATACATACACAATAAAGATGTACACACAAAAAAAAGAGAAAATAAATTCCATTGCAATGTTGCATAAATCATGAAGGCATTTTCTATACAAATTTATGTATTATACATATGTTATAACAGCTTACAAATGAAGAGGATTTTAAATGGAAAATTTAAATATTAAGAGAGGCCCATTCTCTTTACTTTTTATTTATTCTAAAAGCCCTTTTTTTGTACCCCTTGTTCACATTTTTTATTGAGGCAAAAGTTCTTTCGCTTTTGTGTGCCGTAAACATGTTCTGAATGAAATTATTTCCACAATTTTGAATCAAACTTTTGATGATTTCTTTATTTTTTGCGTGTGTTTTGTGTACTTCGGTGGAATGCAAAATTTGCAAATTTTCACAAAGAAAGATGAAAAGTATGGAACGGTAATGGTTGTAAAAAATTGAGATTACAATACATAAAATTAAATTTTCGAGATGAATTTTATGATGATGAGAAAGTTTTTGTGCTGTTAGGTTGCATGTTGAATTGGATTGTGGTTTTCAATTAGAGCTTAGAATTCGTGTTTTGTGTTGAAAAAGTCAACTTTAGTTCACACAAATTCTGCGACGAATTTGAGGTTTATTTTACATATTTCTGCCAATTGTTCAATTCTTTGGATATTTTACACCGATACAAAGGATTCTAAGATTGTCGAGCCCGAGACATTCATCAGTTCCCTTGATGTCTTGATTCCTGTTCCAATCCCGATTCCAGACTTAGTCCAGATTGTTCGACTCATCCAAAACTTCGGAAGATTCCATTAATTTCTAAAGCATACCGTCATGCAATTTCACGAACCCAATAAATTAACATAAAAATTATACATAAACATCCATTAAACACTCAACAATTTCCACTCCTTGATCATCCATTAATTTATCATCATTATTATTTAATTTGCATTCGCATGCATCATGCACTCCAAAAACCCATTTTTAAACTCAAATGCTAATATACATAGAAGCGCAAGCATAAGTAGCAGAAAATTAATTATTTTGCATTCATCTAGTTTACTTTACTGCAATTGATTACGAGTCAATTCACATTGAGTATTGAAACATTATTTTGCCAGCTGAATTCATGTGTTTTTCTGTGTAGAAACGAAATACATGTCTGAAAATGTTTTTGAACAATTTATGAGTTTTTTTACTTAAAATTTAATGATTTTTAAAATCAAAAGTTTTGGTAATTAATTCCTCATTTCTGACAGTAAAAAGCCACACTTTTCAATTTCTTATTCAAAACCTAAAGCATCAAACTCAGTTCCATTAAATATGAAACAATCAGAAAAACAAATTTCCATCTATTCAGGTGAATATTCATCTGTTCAATCAATGCACATACAAAAAAATAATGAAAAATGTGTTAAATATTTCAATATTGAAGTTCTTCTTCATATTCGTTCAAATATTTCAGATGGAGATTTTTGAGACATGCTTATGAATGATGTGTACTATGCAATTGAGATTCACATTCATTTCATTTCCATGACTTTCCTTTCTGTCATTCATTTCTTTTCCCCATTTCATAGCTACAGCTCTCTAAATATGTTATTGAAAAATAAGAGAACGAGACTAAAGTAGAGTAACAAAAAAGCATCAACAAGATGGATAGATGAATGAGATGAAAAATATGACATGAGAATTTAATTCATTGCCATCACACTGCTATACAATTGACATGATAAAGTTGTCAATGCCAGCAATGTTATTATTTTCAAAATAATCATAATCATCATATTTTCTTCATACTGTTGCTGCTGTTGCTCATCCTACTCATAAACATGAAGAGCTTTTTTTTTCATTTGAATTCGACACACAGAGAATGAGAGGAAAAATGTTGTTATTAAAGAATAATAAGTGTAATAAATAGGGGATAGTAAGGACATTACCATAGAAATATTTTCTATCTCATATTCATCCCCATAAAGTAAACTATATTCATGCAAATTTACACAATAGAATGATGAACGACACATGCGAATGCTATTTTTTAACATAATTTCCACATTTTCATGTCATCACCATGATGATAATAAATAAATAACAATATCGTGCAATTTTTCAATATTTGCATACAGCATTATTTATTTTTCCTTATTATATAATTGAAACTATTGTTTGTTGTCGAACCTCTTTTGAGTGCACTTTTCAATTTTAATAAATCTATTTGCCATTTCAATTAGAAGATATCATAATCATTCAATAAGACATGCTTCTCTAATTTACGTCATTATCAAAATCAATACTTTAATTATGTTTGCAAAACTTTCATGTCCATTCAAACTGCAACAATTTAACAAGTTTCAAAACTATTGCTAATTAATATCTAAAAATATTCTCAATTTTCCATTCAACATTTATTTAATTAGCATGAATCTATAGTTGCAATCAACAAAATGAGAGATGCAAAGTGAATTTTATACCAATTAGTAACATTAAATAAAATAGCTTTAATTAAAATAATTGAGTGTACTTGATTCTGATGATGTAATTTTGTCTATTTATTAATATTCATTTACGTATCAATATCAAATCTCGATGACTGATTTTTAAATTTATGAAATGACTCTTTAATTGAAATTTGAAAATTTTAAGTTTCCAAATACTTATTTCACAATATATTCACTATAATCTTTCTCTGACTATACCCCTGATCCATACCATAGATGTGTACCGAGAATGGAAAATAAAAATCCATTCTATTTATCAAATGTTCATGTACAGCATGCCTTATCCCATCCATCGACATGAAGATAACTAGAGATGGAAAGGAGATGTTAAAAAAGCATTATAGGAATTTGTTTGGGATATTTGTAGAGATTTTACGATAATAACAAGCACTTTATGTGCACTCTACAGATTGTCTATTTCTTTCTTTTTCAATCCCTTTTATTCCATTCCGACAAAAAAAAAAAAATTCCCCATGTTAACGTCAATTTCATTAATTGATGAATGGATTACAACAATATGACGGATTTCTTTCTTATTTATTTCTATTCGATTCGAGATTCCAAGTTTTCTGTCTGTAATATAATATTGAATAACTATGAAGGTGGAAAAAAAGACGAAGAAGCTCACAAATAAAAAAAATTGAATTGAAACTTTCAACGCATTCTGAATTCAATTCAGAAACCATTTTATTTTCTTATTGCTTCTACCTGACGAGCAATTACATTCACATGAAAGTGAGTTTTAAGATATTTTTGATTGAGTCTACTTATTCTTTAGTCCTTAAGGGAAATAAGAAGAGATGTTCTTCATCGTTTGAGTATATTAGAGGAAATTAAACAGGCATTTAGAGAAAAATCTATTTTTAATGCATCCATTGGGTATTGCTGCTTAGTTTTGATTGAGATTATGTGTAATTTAAGAGAATTTTCTTAAGTTTTCAAGGAAATTTTAAAGCATTTTCTAGAAAACTTGAAGCTCAACCAAAACAAACATCCAGATAACATCCTGAAAATTCACAAACCAATTTTCCTCAAGAAAAACAATTTCCTTTGAAAAAACCCACAAGGAAGTTGTAACTGATAATAGCTGAACAATTTTCCAATTCTTTTGACAGAGATTCTTATCAGTGGAGAAACTTTTGATTGCTAAAAAATGTGGAGACTTTGTTATTATAGCCGCAAGGTCTGTCTGTAAATGTACTCTAATGTCAGTTACAAAAAGTTTCAAGGTTTTTTCTCATTTTCTTTCATTTTTAAAGTTTAATTTGAGAATAGAATTGAAATAGATAAGAAAGTTTGGTTAGAATTGACTTTATTGAGAATTGGAAGTCAATAAAATGTTGAAATTACTTTAAAAGTAGGAAAATATAAATTTTAGAATTTTTCAAAACTAAAGACTTTGGTTCAAAGCTTGAATTGACTTTTTGATACAAAACCCGAGTCGATTTCGTCGCTCTGCTGAAGACCAAATGAAAAAAGTCGTGGTCTACAAAATTTATTAAATTATCGATCAATATCTCAATCTACTCACACTCAAAGAATCCCAAAAAACATCTAATATGCATATCACACAAAATACATGAATATGTTCTTATCTGAATATTCCTTACCCCACCAAATTCATTCAAGCAACTTCCTTCTTTTATCATCAAAAAATCATCACACAAGCATCACTTTTAGTTTCTTATTCTTCTTCTTTTAACTTCTATTGCTTTTCATTCATGCATCCAATCGTATGAAATTCAACTTCCTCCTTTCATCATTCAAAGCATTCACACATATTCGCACATCTCTTATTTTATTTTATTTCATTTTTTTTTTTGTGTGCCATTCTTGAGGATTGAATTTTTGAAAAGGCACTAGATCTCTCTGTGTTTGAATGTAATGCTTTATGAGATAAGGGCCGAGAGGCAAAATGGAAAGGATGAAGAAGAAAAAAACTTAAATTCCAATTCGGATAATCACATTACGATTTTTTTTTTTTTGGTTCCTTTTTACATGTTTGGTGCTTAGTCTCTGTTTTTAGCGGGGTTTTTGTGTAAAAATTGGTTTGGTTTTTGAATTTTAAGATTGGTCATGTGACTTGATTCCAGACTTGGCTGGACTCTGGGCGTCGGACTGCAAATGGACTCCGAACCCCGTTTTCTTGGAGTCTGAACTCCACGAGAATCCTGTCTACTCTGCCTGACACTATCCTCAAACTCAAAAACGTCATGCAAAGTTTAAAATCCCTCAAAATGCGCTTTAAATTTCATTCAACTTCAAAGTAACATTCCAAAACATTCAGTTTGGCGAAAGCAGTGTGAAGAAAATCATTTCAAAGAAAAAAAAAGTTTTTCATGCCTTTTTCCTCATCTTCTTATGTTGATGATGCCGAAAAAAAAATCCTTCCTTAGTAAAGGAAATGTGTAAAGATTTGGCAGTGCCGTTTCCATATATATGCATGCTCTACATCCACACACGATGAGAAATCCATTTTCAAAGTGTTATTTTCGTTATCACATTTTTTCAGTCAATATGTTAAATGTTTGTTGGAGGCAGTGAAAAAGAAAAAAAAATGAACGGGGAGAGTGAGAAAGGAAAAAAATTTCACATAAAAAAGTATTTTCATATATGAAATAGCTATAATTTTCCATGTGTGCCGATGAACGATATATATATGTTTTGCCTTAAGATTCTCTCATTCTCTTTGCGCTTTTTTCTTGTGCTGTTTTATTTTTATTATCCCCGTTTCGTAATGTTTGAAAAATCTTTCTACATCCCATTCATTTCATACACTTATAAATCCATGGTTATATACACAGAAGAAACGAGATAAATCGTAAAAGCATCGTAAAACAATATAAAAATGTGGTTTGATGATTCTTATTCCCTTTCGTTCTTTATTTATGGATGTATACAAAAAAATTTAAGTAGATAACATTGCCTCCTTCTCAAATCAACAAAATATCGATTTGTACAGCAAGCCACAATCAAAAACATTATCATTCATACACTCATAAATGGATTTTGTATCGATAATCTAACGATAAACACTTTCAATATGAAGTGAACTATTCGATCGTAAAGTTAAACAACATGGAAATCAGTCGATATGTGTCTGATGCTTAATTTTGAGGATTTCTTCAATGACAATTCTCGATTTTGTGAATGAATCTTTCAAATATTTGAGGATTTCTTGTGAATTGAAAAATCAAATTGAAGAAGATTTTTTTTTTTCCATTTGTTGTGGATAATGTGAAAATTTTGAATGGTATTGTGAGGATTTTCTTTGGAACTTATTCTGATGGATTTTTTAGCTTTGTGGAAAATTCAAGCATGTTGCGTATTTGATTGGGAATTTCGATGTTGATTTTTTTGAAGCAGTTGCTTAACTGACATCAGAACTTCCAGAACATTCAAAGAATCCAAAAAATGCAATCAAGCTTCAGCAATTTGCAACACACTTACTCTAGAAAAACATCAATGATCATGTGAAATAACTCATAAGAAATTACAATTGATAATCTTATATTTTCCCACTTTCCGTCCTTGACATCGTCCAATCTTCTATCCCATTTCATCCCTTCTTGAATGTGCGATTCATTTAATCATAACTGTCTTTTTACTGCTATATTACATCATTATATTCCATCTTCTTATATCATTTTTAATGAAATGCGAAATGTTCATTTTTCTAGCTAGCTAGGAACAAAATAACAATCCATGAGCATAACATCGTCCATGAATTATTCTCAAGCCATTAATGCAGAATAACAATATTGACACCATTTATTTTTTGAATCCCCATAATCATCATTACGACGTCATGTCATCAAAAATAATAACTAGAGAATGAAAAGACAAGATAGATAGAGAGAGAGACACAAGCAAGCGAAATGAAAAATAAATGAATGACTAAAGAAATTTATATTGTATGTGCTATCATTAAATGAAGTAAAAGCTGTTCGATTTAATGAAGAAATTGTTAATGTTGGAAGTATGAGACGTTACTTAATGAACAATAGATAATTGCAATAACATTTAATGCAATGGCGGATGTACATGGCTCATTATTTGTATTTTCGGCAGCAAGGAATTTATGACATATCTAATGAGATTTTGATAGGTGATAATTATATTGAAATGTTATAATCATCAATGGTTTTTGGACTGTCGTATCGGGTTTCCTGATTATTTTCGTCTTATTCAGCATAAATTAATTTAATAACTAGGTTTCCATTAAATTTAGTATTTTAAATGAAGTATCTGACAGTGATTGAGTTGTGTAATGGCTTATTAAATTGATAAATGTTGTAAGAATGAGTAAAAATTGGAGAATTTGCAAGGAACCGCTGCACAAAGCTCAAATTCACCTTCAGACATCAGAATTATCCTTAATGCTACTCAAAACTCCATAATTTTACAATAATTCCTCAAAAGTTTACACAAAATTATGCACCACATATCCTTACTTGATCCTTACTAATTTCAATGTATCCTCTCCGCCATATAAGCACATAAAGACCATCAAACAATGTATAATGCTTCAGTAGATTGTTATAAATTTTTTTTTTTATTGTTTCTTCACTTCACTAAAAGAAAATGAAATGTTTATTACGATGATAATGATGATGTTATCATAGTACAATCCACATTTTATAATGATAGACAATGTGGCAAAACTTTCATTTGCTTTATATGCCTCACATATGCTATATATCCATTGAGCAGCAAAAAAAAAAAAAATACGAATATAATGATGGCATTAAAATGAAGAGTCATATAACATACACTCACCAAAACATATAGTGGCATGATTGCAACTGCTTGCTTCTCACATTTCTACGGGAATAGAATGTTGTCGAGAAAATTATAGTTTGTGAGGATTGTATGATATGTAATGAATGACTGAATGCCTACTTTTTTGCACAATTTGCTAGTTTTTTTTTATGGCAATCTTCTTCCTGTAATTTTTCCAACATTTCTTTGTTCATGGGACGGCAAATAAAATTTTTCACAATTGTTCAAGTCCCACTTGACATATAAAAAAATTCAAAGCCTGAACACACCGAAAAAAAAAAATAAAATTGCAAAAAAGGCAGGAATGCAACATTTTTTAATCTGAACATTTGAGAGAGAATTTTAAAAATGTCACGAAATGCCTGAGATTTTTTTATAACGAGCTCACGTACGAAAGTGGTCACTATTCACCGCACTCTATATACATTGGTCGTTTGTTGCTATTTGCCATTCTGCTATCTAAACCAAAAAAAGAACTATATATACTGTGTATATATTTTTAACAATATGCTCACCACTATTGTGAGTACTGCTGCATGTCCAGTGATTTTCCTTTATATTCATCTCTATCTACGTTCCCTTAGACATAATAACAGTTAAATTACTGACTCACATCTCACCATCGAATCATTTCGAGACAGTCGTCTCAAATTGTACATATAATTTTGCACTTATTGTGGACGTTTTTTGGACGATGTGACATGAAATTGATGTGAATTGTTGAGGGTTGAATTTTTGTTACTAGACTGATTGAGTGAATCTACTGTCGCTTTACATGATGACTGTCCTTCACATTCGTGCTAAGGTTTGCAACATTTTTAAAAATGCGCTTTATTCACTCATTTTTCCTAGATTATCCGAAAAACATTTTTCCAAAAGACTTCTTTAGTTTTCTTTTTTTTTGTCAGCAGGTAATGGCCGTAAAGTGTTTTAAAGCATCTTCATGCTCCTTGTGTGCACAATAGTTTTGGATTTTCAAATGAGAGAAAACAAGCACGTTCTTTTTGCATTTCATTTCATCGTTTTTTGACTCTTTTTTTTTTCATATATTTTATTCATTTCTATTGTATCCAAAATCTCTGAAAATTGAGCAATGTAAATGATTTTATTGAACGAGATTTTATTTTTTTTTTTGGAATTGTACACAAGTGGTCGATGCTGATGTCCAATGCATATTTCATGAGCAGTTCATTGAACAAAAATCAGAAAGTCAAAGTGAATAATTTTATTTGCTTAAATGAATGTTTCAGCATGATTAGTTTTAAATATAGCTTTTAACTTTGAAATCTTTTAATTTGAACAGCATTTTTCCTGAACATTATGGTGTATTTTTACAACAATAAGCACATCGATGAAGAACCTGAACAATTAATTTATTTCGAATAGCCTTGTTTATTTGTTATCCTACACACAAGCTGATTGTATGTATTGATTAAAAGAGGAGAAAAAAACAAAACAAACCAGAAACTTTTCAAATCAATCTTCACTTCTTTAGTTGAAGCACTCTTTTGTTTCTTTGTAAATAAATATTGATGAATGTAGGTTTTTAATTATAAATATGTATGAAGATCGACTTGTGTACGTCATATAATGAATAATGGAAAGCTAAGGTTTGTAGGTTGCATATTGTTTGAGAAAATTCTATTAAAAATTTACTATAAAAGCTACAATATAGTGACATAAAATAAATGCTTTGGGATAATTGAAGTTCCAATGAGTTCAAATGAGCTCTAAATAGCAAAAATCTATTAAAAATCCAAACTCAGCCTAATGTAATTCTGAAAATGCCAGATCCAGCACTCTACTACAGTCTGAGTCGGATTTTGATTCGATTTACCATCTTGTGCTATTTTGGATCATTCAATTATCTATTTTCTACTCTAAATAACGACAATCTTACTAAACAGATCTCTTAACTAAATTATTCACTTCTTTATAAAATTTCTTCATTTCTTAAAAACCCAGAAACTGTTGATTTCATTTCCACGAATTAAATGTCAATACGAAGACCACATTGTCTAGATTTCAATAATAAGAATAAACTTCTTCGATGCTCTCTTATTTATTTATTCCATAGATATCAATTTTTTTGTCCTTTTTTTTTGTTTTCAACTAAAGAAGCAACTTCTCTCATTATTCGACGTCGTTGACATTTCTGGCAAGACACAAAAAAAAAGAAAGAAAAGAAATAAATGGAAGCAGGAAGTAAGATGAGAAAAAAAGGAAACCCAAAACATATATATTCAATCGAAACAGTAGTCAAGTAGAATAGAAGCAAACGAAAATCAATTCTATTATGGTAATTTTGTTCTCAATCTATCTGACTTACTCTTTGTTGCCCTTTCTACCATCATCGACATTTATTTTCTTTTTTCTCAATGGTCTTTCTCTTTAAAGCGGATGTTCTGATTGAAAAGGAGGTTGCATAGATAGTTTTTATATGACGGACTTATTCAATAAAGCTTTTCAGTTGAATTTTGTAAAATTCAATTTAATTAACCACTTAAAATGCAATAATTCTTCAAATGAATTTTCCGTCCAATTCTTTTGATGCAATAAATGTAAAGCAAAGTCTTACTTTAAGTCAAAGAGAACCATATACACAAAAAATATATTACATAGAATCAGATAAAGTTCAATCTATAAACTAACAACATATCGATACTTTTACATGGATTCTTTTTTATTCTGTTCGAACAAGAAAGGGGGGAAATAATATGTATGAATGTATGTAAGAATATACGACATCAGTAGATTCAGTGAATTATGTGGGTATGTTGGCTATCTGACTCTCTATTACTAGATGAAATAGATAGCAGTCGTTTTTGCTTGGTAAAATCGCATACATAAAAGAGAAAAAAAAACTAATCCGATTGAAAATGTTCAGAGACGAAGGACATGAAGGATACAAAAAAAAACTGTGTTGAAATGTCGTCGAAATGCATATGGAATCACTAATAATCCCCAGAAGGGGCTTTAGTATCATGTTATGTATTTTCCTAACTATCTTGAAGACTTCACATTTAGAATACTGTAATAATTACAAGATTTCATCTAGACAAAAGCATTTGAGCCTTAGAATATTATAAAGCAACAGCTAGTTGTTTCCCCTCATGTCATTTCTATTTTCCACGATACTCATGTGCGTATGTGGCATTGTTTGTGTGTGTGCATGTTGAACTTATAGTATAGAGTGTGTATCATGCATACAAATGAGCTGCTATTTGACATATCGGTGCCAAACTTATTAAGCGAGCATCTCCATAATGATTATTGTTGTTCGGTGTGTGTATATATGTATATAGAAACAATTTTGTATTGTATATATGCGGACTCCTGCCGCCATCAAGTGAAATAGGAAGGAGAAGTCAGAAAAATAGTGAAAATTAATGGGAATATGTATGCGGGATGTATACATATGTATAATATGAATGTTGGTGGTTTGAGCAGAAAACTGTTGATTAAAGGGATGGTAACTTTTATGGTATCTGATATCTGACAAGATTTTTTAAAAATTTGAATTTTTTGACTTATTCTCAATGCCGTTTAAGGTTGTTTTAAGTCTCTAAGTGGCTCATATTAATTATTGTTGATCAAAACTAGCAAGAATTCTGAATTGACGATGGGTGGAGGCCGGAATTCATCAAATCTGGTTGGATTCAAAGGCATGCTGGCATCATTCGGCCATTTTTAAATATCCCCTTTTATCCCCTTGAGTATAATACCATAAAATATATCCAAAACAATCCAAATCGCTCATAAAAATACAACAAAATCTCAATTTCATATCCCCATAATTACAACGACCGTAGTCCATGGATATCAAACATTAAAAAAAAATTCTATGCATATATTGACTTGTAATTTTTGAAAATTGGAAAACATAAATTTAAATTTTCAATAGTCTGTGACGTCCTCTATAATTTATATTTTTGTTTTTTTATTTCATATTTTTTTCCCACACTCGAGTAGATTTTATTGCCCTCACTCAATATGTCACACAATTCACAATTTTTCTAATACATAAAATTATATTTTATATTGAATGGAAAAGTAGCAACAGCCAAGTGGAATTCTTTTTTATATATTCTATAACCTTTTTTTATTCATTTTAATTCGGAAAAGCAACAGCAGTAGCGAATGTTGACCAATAGTAATCATGTGTATGCCATTTAAAATACTGGCACGTATAATTTCAATGTGTTTTTCCCAATTGTATGTGCCGCTTTTTCTGATATTATTTTTCAGTGGTTTCCTATACTCCTTTTTCTGGTTACGACAATATGAACCCGAATAATTTTTTTTTTGTGTATATTTTTATATTGCTGTTGTATTATTCATGAAAAATATATATTTTTACATTGAATATTCTGTGACAATATTATAGAAAAATAGAATGAGTTTATAAGTTAATTGACAAAAAAATATTTTGGTTTAGGATGGGTGTGCCCCCTAAAAAAATGGAAATTTTTTTTTCTCCACATTTTTGGATATTTGTGAAAATATTAAACTTTTTTTTTGTGTGTTGTTGCTAAAAATTTCCATGATGGTTAATTTATGTAGGAAAAAAAATATGGAAATTGTGGCGACAATGCCTGCTCGTTTGTATTTTTCCCATTTTTAATCGATGTCTATATCTATATCTATATAATTTTACTGTTGGTAAAACACAGTAAAAATGTATGATAATTTATTATAGTTTTGGCACATTGTGAGATGTTGCCATCACGAGTCATAAAAATTCATTAAAATGTCGTTTACTATAGTTTGCGGTTTTTTTTTCGTATTTTGTCACATAGCAGTAGAGATGAGAGAGGAAATTAGAGGGAATCATGAGGGGAAATGAGATCAGAGATTGCTTTACCAAAAAAGTTTAGTTCTTAAAAAAGACAAGATGAGACACTGATGACATGGAACTTATATTTAATGGAAAAAATTAGTTTTTTTTGATGGATTATTGCAGTTAAAAAATTAGTTTGAAGTTTAAGAGTTATTTTTGGGTAGATTATGAATGAATTTTCTGATTTCAATGCTGGACTTCCATTAAATTTCTTCAATGTGTCCCAAATCTATCAGTAATTTTATGCATTAAACTGACCCGTACTAACCTAACATAAGGCAAGCTTAAATTAAAAGTTAGACATAATTTACGAGAAAATCATAAAATTTCTGTTGAAACCTTCATCAGAATTTCAATTATCATCACATTACCCCAATTTTCGTATAATCACATAAAGTGCTTCATTACATCAGCACAAGATTAACGTAACGACAAAATCCAATCACCTTACATTCTCATATTTTTCATGCCTCATTGCTCATATCTAATCGTTTCTCTCTCACTCTTTGCTATCTGATGACAATGAAAATTGATTATTGCTGTTGTTTTTTTTTTTTTGTTCCTGCATATCTTCTCGCTATGTACTTTTTTCAAATCCATCCATCTATCTACATATCTAGCCTAGCATAATATAGCATTTCTCAAATTCATTGAGCACATTGAACAGAGTTGAAATGAATTAAAATGATAGTCAGAGGCATCACATTGCTGCATCAAAATCGAATGGGGATGATAAAAAAAAAATTAAACTTGAATGAAATATTTCTCGACTATTTTTCGTCTATGGATGAGTATAAAATGAAAAATTGCTGACGAAGGAAGATAAAATGGATAGAAATACAACCGTATGATTAATTACCAACGGTTTAATTATTTATTTATTTTCCGATCTTGAAATATGAGAAATTTTTTTTCCACTCATTCCTTGTTGCTGTCGATTTTTATACTTTTTTGTGTTTCACTATCTGTTTAAAGCTCGAATTTCGAATAAATGTTAGAACAGCAGCAACATACTTCGCCTTATCATTTTACAAATCGATTTTTATTGCGCTTCACCCTCCTGTTGTTTATCGCTTCTGTTGATGATTTTCTTATTATTTTCTGTGCGATAAACTTTTTTTTTTCCAATGCTTACACAACTTAGTATATTCTCAGTTATATTTTTTTGAAGCAATATCAATAGCAATGACATAGAGTCGAGTTACTACCTAGCATCATATCGATGGAGATAATTCGCCAGAATCAGACTGATTCACTACCACCGTTTGCTTTACTTTATTGTAATGCATCTGGTGAAAAATAGAAATGAACATAAACATACACGATTTGAGCTTTATGTTACCGCTGATGCTGCCGTTGTTATTCTTTCTTCTTACTCTGTTATTTTTTTCTGTGTTCAACTTTCAACCTCATGCCGTTCGCTCGTTTTTGTTTGTCTCATGTACATGTGTGCATGCTATTCTCTCACTCTACATCTCTCTTACTCTTTCTCTGAATGTTGTTTTTTCCGACTCGCTAAACTTTTCACATTAAAATCGATGGCTCAACATTGTATGTTAATAATACAGAAAAAAAAAACGAGAGAAAATTCATATGTAGTGGATATGGGGAAAAATGTAATAAAAAGAATTGGTGATGCGAATATGTGTAGAACTGGTTATAAACTCTCGACTGCTGAATTAGACAAAACAGAAACAAAGCACACACATTGTGAATGAGATTAAATTTCTCATTAAATTGATTTTTTTTATATATATATTTAAGAGCTGGTTGAATGAATAATTTCTCCTTGAAGTGATATAGAGATTAAATTGCTTGGGAAAAGTGTTGGAATATTTATTTGGGTTAAATGGATTTTTTTTTGCTTTTTGCATGCAATTTGGCTCATTAAATAAGGTTCTTAATTTTGAAATGTTCTTCAATCTTCAATTAATTTTAATTTACAGGACAAAATTTCAAAAAATCTCAGTAATTTTCAAGCTAAACTAACTGTTAAAAATCACTTCCATAATCCCCAACGCAATTCAAATTAAAAGTAACATACATGAAATGTTCATGTAAAAAACATTCTTACCTATTATGTCCACAGTATTCATGATTACAATAATTTTAATAGGTCAACCCTTGCTTCAATTTGAGCAATTTCCCGAACAAATTTCATGCTCTTCCACTTCAATATTAAAATCATTATCTTAATGACCTCCATACGAATTAATTTTTTTCTTTCCGTTCGGTTCTCGCCAAACTTTTTTTTGAACCCTTTTTTTTGTGTGTAACTCAACATGTCCATGTATTTTAACGTACATTCTCCTGTGGAAGCAATTCAATGGTTTATAAAAAAAATATCCTGTGTGTGTAGATTTAGAGATATAAATTCGTATAAAAAAAGAGCTGGGTCACAAGATTATCCACTCAATGCTCTTTCTCTCTTACCCTCACTCGACCATCAGAGCAATAAAAATGTATAAAAGATTAAAGGGTCAAATTATTATTTCTCTTTTGACTGCTACTATAGTTTTGTATCATATATTTTGATGGGTAAGAAGCCTTCTCATGCATAAAAAGTATAAGAGTTGGTTCCTTTTTTTTGGGAATATAATTCACCGCACCCCAGTTAAGAAGAAGAAATATCAGCATATGATAATGATGATGATGGCGTTGATTTTCCATGAAAAAACACTGAGAAGAGGCACAACATTATCATAATAATACTTTTAATGTTTCTAAATTTTCATTATTAAGCCTCAATTCTGCTCCATTGTTTTGTGTTCCTTGCTTTTCTTCTGGCTCAAGGGTTGAACACTCATCCCATAATTTGAACTAAATTCAACTCTCAAACTCCTCAACCCTTGATTCTTTCATCACCGCGAACAGCAAGAAATCCACCATGAATAAAAAAAGCTGAATGAATGAAGAGTTCGTCCATAGATGAATATGCTACAACATTGGAATTAATAATCAGGTCGATGGTTATTCAAAAAAAAAAAAACATTCCGCAGACAACTCCACGGAGAGATAAATGTACACACAATGTAACAAGCGATGAATACATATTGATTATAATGTCGTTCATTTTAACTCATCCTTCCAAAACAGTTACTTTTTTTGTAATGCTGCTGATTTCTGTACTTACATGTTATAAACTCACTCTTTCATGCAATTTCATACAAATACATACACATGTATACAGAACACTTGCTGTTAGATTCTGAATTTTTAAACTCATCATTCATTAGATAACAATAAAGTAAAGGGAAATGGGGGTTGATGATGTGTATTATGATGATTATTGTGTATGGGAAAAATATACATTTATGATTTTATGTATTTAGAGAATTTTCAAATTGGAGTTCGATGTTCACCGGAATAAAAAAAACTGTAATGTCAATATACATGCACTCATAATAGAGTCTAGTGTCGTGGACATTGAGGTGTAGATGAATAAATTTATTGATTCGATGAGGAGTGAAAGGCTGTTGCTTTTTGGCTTGTTTTAAGATTTATTACTTGATGCTTAACTTGAATATTGATGGCTTAAAAGTACTTAGCCTTACCCAGCTGAATCCAGCACTGCAACTACACGTATAATTATCAATTCAAAAAAAATTCATATTTACACAACATTTTGTTCCAACGTCCCCCGCCAGCAATTCAATTTAACTGCCTATACGCTCTCTCTATCAACCCACTGCTTTTCATTGCCAAAATAACAAAAAAATAATAATATCAAGTAGAAAAAAAGAATTTTTCTAATCATCGAACCAAAAATTATTGTTATTGTGGTTTGTGCGATAAAAAATAAGTATTTTGAGGGTTACGTAGTACATACAGTGCCATTAACCATTATGTTACCACCAAAAAAAATATAAAAGAATGAAAAGGAAAAAACAGTCTATAAAAATTTACATTTTTGTGTATGGAAAATATCTTACCTGACTGTATAAATTGATTATGTGATTGTGATTGTGTAAATGTATATGTATGTATAGACTGTATGGACTATGGTCGACTAAAGAGACACACTGATATAGTAATCGATAAAATTAATTTTCTTTAATGATGTAATTTTATTGCTTCGCGTTTCCATTTTTTTTTTCTCTTCTTTCTATTTTCCCAGTTGTCGCCCTTTACTTCCTATTTCCCCATTCATTCATTCATTCATCTTTTTTTGTTCATTCTGTATATTCTATATGCTATATACTTACCACATGTGCTGTATATGTGTGCTGCTTTGACTATATACACATATAGCACACAAGTTGATGGCCAATTTTGTTGCACATTGAGTATAATGACTTTGGGGATGTTAAGATATATTCCACATACATGGATGAATGAATTGTATGGAAACGGAGATAGTGGAAGTGGATATGAAGAAGAAATTGCAATTTACAATTTTTCTCCATATAAAAATTGTAAAAATTGTAAAAATCAAATTTCACAAGCATACAAAAATTGAGAAAAATTGTATTTTTACAATTTTTATGAAATTATTATTCTACACGTGTTTTCTATAATTAATAGAGATTAAAGCGTATAATTGCATTTTTTTTAGAGGTTTTCACCTTAGTAAAAGAAAATTGATTCTTAATTTGGTTTTTCTGTAGATTTTTCAGACTAATATAAGAAATTTAATACAAAATTTAAATTTTTCGATGGGTTTTTCACCTCGAGTAGGAAACCTGAAGCAAAATTCGGCTTTTTTGAGAAGTTTTTTTGCTTTTATTAAGAAACCCGAGGCAAAATTCGGCTTTTTTGAGATGTTTTTCGGTCTTAATAAGAAACCCGAGGCAAAATTCGGCTTTTTTGAGATGTTTTTCGGTCTTAATAAGAAACCCGAAGCAAAATTTGGCTGTTCCGAGAAGTTTTTCGCTCTTAATGAGAAACCCGAGGCAAAATTCGGCTTTTTCGAGAAGTTTTTCGCTCTTAATGAGAAACCCGAGGCAAAATTCGGCTCTTTTGAGAGGTTTTTCGGTCTTAATAAGAAACCCGAGGCAAAATTCGGCTTTTTCGAGAAGTTTTTCGCTCTTAATGAGAAACCCGAGGCAAAATTCGGCTTTTTTGAGAAGTTTTTTTGCTTTTATTAAGAAACCCGAGGCAAAATTTGGCTTTTTCGAGAAGTTTTTCGCTCTTAATGAGAAACCCGAGGCAAAATTCGGCTTTTTTGAGATGTTTTTCGGTCTTAATAAGAAACCCGAAGCAAAATTTGGCTGTTCCGAGAAGTTTTTCGCTCTTAATGAGAAACCCGAGGCAAAATTCGGCTCTTTTGAGAGGTTTTTCGGTCTTAATAAGAAACCCGAGGCAAAATTCGGCTTTTTTGAGAGGTTTTTCGCCTCTAATAAGAAACCTAAGGCCGAAATTTGCTTTTCCGAGATGGTTTTATCTTGATATAAGAACATCGATTCATTTTTTCGAGTCATTCAATAGAATTTTCCAAAGATTTTCGCTCTGTTTTAAGGAAATCGACCCAAAATCAAAACGAATAACTATGAATTTCAGTGTTTTTAACAGGTTTTTCTAAGTATAAATAATTAAAAATATATAAATTTAATGAAAATTATTATATTTTGTCATTATAATCATTAATATCATCAAAAATTATAGAAAGCAATCTGAAAAAATATTTTTCACTTTTTAAAGACTTGAAAAAAATTTCAGTTAAAATCAAAAAGAATTACAATTTTTACAATTTTTCACAATTTTTTTACAAAAAATTGTAAAAATTGTAAAAATCCAATTTCACAATTTTTTTTCTAAGAGAAATTGTAAAAATTGTAGAAATCAAATTTTTTACAATTTCTTCATACAAATTTTAAGAAATTGCAATTTCTACAATTTTAAAAATAGTGTCTGACCCTTGGTATCCACTTAATTGGAATGAGCACAAAAAAAAATATAAAAATAAATTTCTCACCCTTATCTTGATATTAAAACAGAAACAGTAATAATCTTAATGTGATAGAATGGCACAACTATGTGACGATGATGTGTAGATGCTTTATCGGTCCCTGTTGAATATTTATTCAACTAACTCATTCCTCATTTGTCTTTTTTTTCCATCCAACATCATTCACCAAATCACAAGCGAATTAATCATTGTTGGGCTGCTGCTGCTGCTGCTCTAAACTACATTTCATTTCTTATAATGCATTAAATTATATACACAGTATGATAACTAGATGGATGGGTATCTTTCCACTACCACTAAAATGACTGAGTGAAAGCTAATAAATGTCTGAGTAATTTTTTTTAATAGCAATAAATTGCAAATTGTACATCAAAAAAAAAAATGGAGAAAATTTTTAAATTTTTATATTTCTTCTTTTACTCGACAACATTGCAGCAAAAGTCATTTTTCATTTTCTTTTATTTTTATATGAACAGCCATCAGAAATGAAAAAGTTTCCTTCACTTTAAAAAGATACGAGAAAAAATATAAATTGTAAATTTTGTGAGAGAATTTTTATTACGAAAGTGAGTGACATTGGAGCAGTTGGGTTAATGAGTTGTAAGTTTTAATGGAGTTCCAGGAGGTGGCTATCAAAATTCTTAATATTAAGTGTTCGAAACCTTGAAGTCTAAGACTTTCTTTAGAAATGAACCCCCATCAGCAGTTAACTATTGATCTAGGCTATACAATGTCGACATATGAATCTAGCTAGCGAACACAAGCTCTATTGAACCTATGAACCTTTAACAGCCAACCAACCACATGTTCAAAACCCCAACTCTTCCACAAAAGTCATCCATACAAAAAATAAATAAAATTTACAGAACGAAAGTCATTTATTGCAAAATGCAACGCCAGAGAGAGCAACGAGATATTTCATTCTTCTGACTTTGTGATTGGATTTACAGACAAACATATATACAGACACCGAGAGTGAGAGAAACATACCACGATAAATGAATGAATGCATATATACACTATGTAAAGTTATGAGTTCTCATGATGATGTCGGGGTGTATGAATGGCGAAAAATGCAAATTCTTGTAACATTTTGTTGCAAGTCTGCTTACTGTTTTGCTACTTTAACATCATTTCCATCATCATCATGAAGTGAAATGAAGTGTGAGGGTGGAGAAGACAGCAGCAACAGAATAACAGAATGTTCCACTGGGAAATCTAATTATAATTTTCTTTTCCTATTCACT
This sequence comes from Chironomus tepperi, assembly GCF_022539635.2. Classification (NCBI taxonomy): domain Eukaryota; kingdom Metazoa; phylum Arthropoda; class Insecta; order Diptera; family Chironomidae; genus Chironomus; species Chironomus tepperi. The sequence goes on from NW_027226383.1 coordinate 897,964, forward strand.
TCACTCACTTGAGATTAAAGTTTTCGTTTCTCTTCTTTTCCATTTCTGTTTTGTTCCTTTTTTTTTGCTTGGTTTTTTGTTCCTTGTTATGTGCTTGAGTCTGATTACTAATGGTTTTGGTACTTTAAGTATGACAATTCGTTGATATGGACGATTTGAGGCGTTCAGTTGTGGAATTTGTAATGAGTCATGGTGTAGGGAGGGCGACCATCTGCTGTATTTTAGCCGGGATGCTGCAGTGCTTTTCTGTGGCTGCTGTGTCCCGACAATGCCTTGAAATGTCCCGATTTTTTTTAAAATTCCTCTTTAAAGGTTCTTTTTGAAATATCAGGACATTTTGAGGCTTAATTGTGACAGCGACAGCAACGTCCCGGCAAAATTGTAACAGATAGTCGCCCTAGTTCGCTTAAGGATGAATCCTGTAGAAATTTCTTAAAGAATACGAAAATTTAAAATATCAGACATCATCAATTCCTTTCCAATAACCAACAATCTCCTTCCAATCACTATCTGCAGCTCCCCACTTTAAAATTGAATCAACAATCAAAGATAATTATATTAATCCTCACATAAAAAAGTCTTATTCATGTCTCAACATACTCTTTACTTTAAGTCACTACCTTCTTGTTTTTGTAACAAAAAATAACAAAATTCTTTGACAGACACATAGTGTGAGAGCATAAAAAAATTGAACGTAAATAAAAAAAATAATAAGGAGACAATATGAATGAATAATATTGAAAGGTATGAGGTTTCTGGAATAAGACGAAAATTCTATAAATTAATATTAATGTGATGAGGTGTATGTGCAAGAACAAAAAATAAAAAGGAGAAAAAATACAGAAATAAATTGTATGACAACGTGTGTTGTGGAAATAATAATCCATAATAAGACAAATAAATTTTTATTTTATTGATTTTTACTTTGTTCATTTTATTGTTGATGTGGTTAGTGGATGGAATAAAATGGATTAATGAGTGTTTTTGTGTCAACAATTGATGAGCCTAAAAATATAAATTTTATCGTCAATATTCCTTAATTTTCTAAAATTATCTACATTACAAAATGCTCTAGTTTGCCATAAATTCAAGAATTTTATCGGAAACAAATTAGTCTACCCCATTAAAAACTCCCTTCGGAGACTCACATATTACTGTATCACCCCCCGTTCACAAATTACATAACACATTCATTAACAAGACAATATTTATGCGTCTCAATTTCAAGAGTAAAACTCATGCATGTAGGAAACGAAAAAAAAAATTGGAAAGTTTTCAAAAAAAAATAAGCATTTTTATTATCTCCATTCCAAGAAGGTGCAAAAAGAATTCTTTATGTTTTTGCTCTTCCTCTCCACCCACAATCTTTCTTATTTATCGCTTGAAAGGATGCGAAAGAGAATTTTTTTGTTGGAATGGAAAGGCAATTGAGAAAAGATGTTACTTTAGCAGATGCTGTTATTCACACCTTGTTTCAATCTATAATAATAACAATAATACTATAAAGTATGTGTTTTAAGCCATATCCACATATTGTACGTACATAAATGCATAATTTAGATCATTCCTTACTTTTGTTCATTCCTCTTAGGATTTTTGTTTTCCCAAATCGACTTTTATGCTTCATATGATGTAATCGTGAATGCTTTGCCTCATTTAAACGTTTTTTTCCCATTTTTCCACATTATGGTACTTTTGGCTATTTTGTATGTGAGATGACTTTTTTTCTTATGTGTTACATAAATGAGCGACCGAGACAGAGAGTAAGGTAATGGTCACTTAAAACAACCGTTACAACTCAATATATGACATATATGCTGTATAATAAACCATTTTTAATATCAATCTTATACGATGACACGTTGACAAAATATTGTATTATAAATAAATGTATTGTGTGCCTTCTCACATACATTATTTTATCAATATACAGATATATATGTTGTATGAAGTGAGAGGAAGGATGAGGATTTAATGGCCATTATGGTGCCATGTTCTTTTTCCATTTTTACTCTTCCATCACCATGATTCTCATCATAAGCCAAAAAAAAAGAGGAAAAAAAACATAATAAGCTTTTATGTTAACATTAACAACATGAAAATGTGCCTTTTAATCTATACATCTACGTAGTAAAAAGTGAATGAAATACACGTGTGTGATGGAGTGAATGTTATGAGCTTCTGGGTTTTTAAAATTAATTGAAATGAGAGAGTTTGTAATTTGTTTGAAATTAGGGTACGGAGGGGGATCAAATGGTCGTTCATTCTAGTTACGTAATAAATGAACAATCCCTAATTAGCATGTAATTGTAAAAGTATTAAACTACTCTTATTTTCTACCCAAATTATCCCAAAATTACTCAATACACATAAATCACCAAAATTTATCATCCATCAGCCTCACAGCATGGAAGTTATTCTATACAAAAATAAATATATATAAGCATTATCATTCACTCATCAGTTGATGAACAAAAAAAGATGAAAGAGCAAAAAAAACCCAACAAAAGCAAGAAACACAAGAAAAAAAATTAAATAAAATTGAACAACTAGACGCCGCCGTCAGTTTTCTTTAATTAAATTTTGATTATAATTACAGTTTAATGAAAGAATGAAAAGAGAATCTCTATGGACATGTAGAGTGAGCGATGAAGGAACAAAAACTAGTTCATAGTCATAGACAATACATTAATATGTATGAAATTCAATATTGTAAGTGATGTGATGTGATGTGATGCGAGAGATGGATGTGGAAAGAAGAAGCCATTCAATCTATTCAATTTTCATTTATCCATTTATTTTATATTATCGACCATAGGGGAATATTCTCTCTTTTTTTGTCTCTAAGCTTTTCATTGAATTTGAAGCAAAACTGCAATTAGGATTAATTTTTTAAATTAAATTTATTTACTTTTTTTATACTCATGTGGCTGAATGTCTTAATATGATTTGATAGATTTTCATTCTTTGATTTTACAGGAAAAGGATTAGTTAAGGAATTTTGAAAGATCAAAAGATTCTTTTGTGTTTTGAGATTATTTGAGATTAAGTTCTGGTTTTCTTAATAATTTCAATTAAATCTGATTAAAAAGCTTTTGTGTATTTGATATATTAGTTAATTAGAGATGAGTTAAGAGGAATTGCTTTGTGAATTTACAAAAAATTGTAAAAAAAGTTAAAAAATCTCACCAGAAACCTCAGTCAACATTCTTATTCACTTCTGCACACGCTTCACTCTTAATTCAATAAATTACCCAATGCACACATTCCAAATATTTTCCTTTAATCAACTTTATTGATTGTAGAATAAATCCACAGAGTTTTAATTAAAAAATCTCAACTTTCATCTCGAGAAAAAAAATTTGAAATTCACCACTGGACAGTAAAATACACACAAAAAAAAAACTACGAAAAAGAAGAAGAAAACCACTCAATTTTATACTATTGCCATAAATGTTTAAAGCAACCAATGTGAACATTCATTATTCATGCATTTCCCAGCAGCAGCTGCTGTTATTTCTGCTACAAAGTAAGGAAAAAAAATGTTTTTCATGCAAGTTACTTTTTTTCGTTTCTTTTTGGATGGGACAAAGGCAATCGCTAAGTTAAAATATAAAAAAAGACGCCACTAGAGGATGATGAACAGCAGAATAGAATTGAATGCCCAATATTTTTTCGCTTCTGTTAACTTCTTTTTTGTTGTTGCTATTCGCTCTGTTTTCTCAAGCTTTTTTTCTCATGTTTTTCCTTCAAATGTTTTCATTTCTATCGTTTTTCTTTACTGTTCTTGGTTTGGATTTTTTTTTTTTTTCATTTAGCGCATAAATTTGCAAGAAAAATTTTGTTGTTTTTCAATTTTATGGTTTTTATTCTACAACATAGATGGATGTGAAAAAAATGAGATGATGATGAAGGCAAAAAAAGAACTAAAAGAGAGATAAAATGAATGTAAATAATATGAGGAGTGGAAATAATTACACGCTAGAAAAATTACAAATTTAATTTGAATACATTATACAATAGAATTTTGGTGTTGCTTGATTTTTATTCATTTATTCACCATATGAGTCCATGAATCGTTTGAACAGAGTGGACATGATTGGAAAAATTTCAATTGAAATTTCAAATTATTCGTCCAAAGTCCTCAAAGCAGTGTTTCACAGCAGACAATATTCAGAGCTCAGTTGCTTCCGCGAAAAGCACAAATTGATTCTTCTTCATATTCTTTACTGGCCGAACAGATCTTCAATGACCAAAGATCTCTTTCAGTTGGCGTCTAAAACTGGCTTTATCGATAGCTGCCCTTTGTCAAATACCAATACCAAATGCTGCACTGTATTTTTCAATGGCCTCTTTTCAAGAGTTCTTTGGCTGCTCTTTTGTCACCTACATTGGGAGCTTCATCAGGTCTCCCAATAATGTACCCTGCTCATTGGAATCTGGCGTGGTACCGGATTTAATTTAGTACCAAAGACACGTCGTCCTAGTGTCGAATTTAGGAACGATTAACCGACTTATGCTTTTCGGGTTAGCATCCCACTTAATCCCACTAGTCCAATCCTAATTGCAAAATTTTCAACATCCTCAAAGTAAAAAAAATTCATCCAATTTTCTTTATTTTTCTAAATCCCTTCCAAATCCATACAAAGCACTTATTTTTCTCACTTTCTCTGTACACACATATAAAGCACAAGAAAATGAAAAGAAAATCATTGGACCTAATAAATGAATGAGAAGATTAGTAGAATTGAAATCCCAATTTTTTTTATATTCATTGAAATCATTTTGACCGTCTGTAATTCGTTTTATAAAAGGGACATGAAGCATTCACCGATACAAGTAGTGGGTAGCTGTATTGCTGTTATTTTTTAAGCCTCATTGCAACGAAGAAAAAGAGGAAAAAAAGAAATTTCTTTTTGGTTTGGAAATAAATAAACCGAGCATTTCATTTTACTTTCAATTTTTGCCTTATTTTTCTTTCCATTCGTACGTGAAATATTTAAATCATTTCATAAAATATTCAAAAACTTTTTTCCACCTCAATGAAATATCGAAATAAAGACGAAGGGAAAAAGGGAAAATCAAATACAAAAAAAGCACATGGGAAATGTAAAAGGCGAAAAAAAAAATATGAATGATAAGGTAGAGAAAAAAACGTATGACACATGATTATTCAATTATTACAATACATTTTTTATCATCATACATCGCACTCATGTTGAATTCATATTTCCGTTCCTTGAATATCTTCTTTTATTATTCACAATTGGGGAATTTATACAAAAGAATTGAAATGAAAAAAAAAAAAGTAAAATAAATTCTTGATGATGAGAACAGAAAAGGAAAGTGAAAAGAAGATGGAAAAGTTGACATAACGTGAAATTGAAAAGGTGTGCGAGTTGTACAGTACATGTTCCTTGTTACAACCTTCTTATTGATATGCAATAATTACAAGTGAGTTGAGTTCACTGATGGGAATATCTTCAGACTGAGTAATTTGAATTTTTTTTTTTCTGTTTTCTGCTCACTGGTGCTGTCATGATTATTTTTATTCCATTGAGTTTTACTCTTGGATTTTTGAAGTAGACATTTTTCTTGGGAAATTTTGTTAATTTTCTTTGCTTTTTATGATGCTTTTTTTCTTGAGAAATTCTTAGGAATATTCAAGGGCTTTTAATTAGGTCTAGGGCTCGCAATCTTGTACAAGACCTAATTAACCCTGCATTTTGGGCGAAGAACCGCAGGCCTGCATTTCCTGCATTTTAGATACACAGGCTTGTAGTTTTCTGCGGTAAGATGCAAGAAACGCAAGCCTGACGCTTTTGGCTGAATCCTAATTAGGTCTAAGGCTTGCAGTGGAGTAGAATATGTTGAATGTGATAACCAATAACTCTCAAAATGAATAAAAATCATTTCAAATTGAGGTCTGATCGAGCAAATCTGAACTATAGCAATAATGAGTCCTAAAGCAAGAATGACTCAGATGTCGTGTAACATCCAAAATTGTTCAATTGAATCTGTTTTATGCCACAACATTAATTTTGAAGAATTCAATTAATTTTATTAAAACAAAACCGAACCTTAAATGCAATTAAACATTCAATTGATCCCCTGTATTTGATATCCAGACTTCATACCACCTGTCTGTTCTCATTCTACTTCTTTATAAACAGCAGTTACTTGAAAAATTCTTTTATTTTTTAAATCAAATATCTTAAACTTTTCCATGAGGACAGTAGCTCAATATGATGTCAGAAATTTTCTTTTTAAAGGAAATATTCAAAGTAAAAAATTTATATTGAACATTCCATATCCATAAATTCATTCATAATTCCATCTTCTTCCTATTTATAAAAATATCCATTCAATAACTTTCCACAGTGAGGAAGTAGAAATGAAAAATAATTTCTTTATCTTCAACACTTCAATCATTTTCACTTGCCTGCTTTTTAAAAATTACTCAAGAAAGAAAGGGAGAGGGAAAAAAACTTAAATTTGAATATTTTGCTGTCGCTTAAGGACATGGCTTAAGGAATGAATGGATGAATGCTATGAAAATGTCGCTGAACCATGTCATCATTTACAGAATAAAAATAAAAATGAGAAGAAATTCTTTTTTTTTTCTTAGAATGACTGAAAAGAATGTTTTTGATATGATATGTGCGATGGATGTATTGAGGAGATATAAAAAGGGAACAAAACACTGACAAAAAAAAAATACAATAAAAACGACAAGCATTATTATCATACATCCATATTATGCATGATATCCACATGAACAGTCGCATCTCATGTATATTGTATATGAGAATTCAACAATTTGTTTTTTCGTCCCCACAAAGCTTCTCCATCCATAAATTTTATATATATTCTTATTATGCCACCATCATCATCATCATCCGCTTGTCGATTGAAGGGGCACGACAATTGGTGAAGAAGAGAAGGATTGAAAGGAATAAGATATGAAAATGGCAATGCCAAAGTATGTGATATAAATTTTTTCTATAAAAAGCGCTCATTTCTTTTCCTTATTTTCATCCTTTTCTCTTTTTTGAAGAGATGGAAAATGCCAAATGACAACAAACGAGCGAATTTATACACATGAATCGTATAAAAAGAGAAGATATTGAATTTGAAGGAACGGAAATGAACATAAAATGAAGAAAAGAAATGAAATGATAAACTTTTTACATAAGAAACAGAATATTGCAATAAGCTGCTCCCTCAGCTTCATTCAAAGACATAAAAAATCATAAAACGAAAAAAATACAGAAAAAAAAAAATTATTTTTTAAATAAAAGAAAAGAGACTGCGAAGATCATTGTGATGGTTTTTAAAAGAAGTATAAATAATATTTTATTGCGAATGATAGCTATAAAAGTTTCCAATTTTTCCTTTTTTTCTTGTTGTTCCTGTTCTCCTTCCAATTTTTATCAATGACAGTATCGTCAGCGTTACTTGGGTGCATGTATAAACTTTTTTGATACTTTTTTAAAAACCAGAGTTGATATTAAGAAGGAAAAATGATTAATCAGAGTGGGGCATTCCAAAAATATTCTTCAGAATTTGATCACTAGCCTTACAGACAGGAAGCATGTATTGTCAACATGGTAAGGTGATGGTTCATTAATTTGGGTTCTGTCAAGAACTGCAGGCTTGCCTCTCGTGCATTTTGAATGCGTAGCCATGCAATTTTTTGTCTGTAGGACTTGAAATTTTGGATGCCAATTAATTAATGTCACTTAAAATAATATTTTGTAATTTTCCATAGAATTTTTACCAATAAACTACTTTTTGTGGCTATTTCTTCCAAACATCCAACCCTGCATGAAACAAAGAACTCTCTTCATCGATAAAAAAAAATTCGAATTATAATGCACACCCCATTTGAAACAGAAAGATTAAAGGCAAAAATTATAATTAAATTGAACTGAAAATTTGTTTCGTTAAAGGACTCGTCTATTGTAATTGTAATAAAATTTCCTCTTCATTTTCAGTGGTTTTATCTCAATTTTGTTATTACTTGAAGAATATTAAAAGTAATGCTTTGAATGGTTCCTTTATAGAGTTTATTTGAGAACCACAGGTTACAGTTTCATGCATTTTCGATGTACGGGTCTGCAGTTTTGGGTTGTACCTTACTTTACATCTTGGGCTGAAGGCTGTAATTGTAACTAGGGTTATTGCCTGCAGACCTGCAATTTTCAACGAAAACCACTTCATACCGTTCATAATTTGTCCTTAAATTTATTAAATAGTCATAACATCAGACCTCTAAAATATTAAGCAGTTGATCAGCCTATGCTTATTTAATTATTAAATTAATTGAATTCAATTTTCTCTAAAAACACAAAAACTTCTTCTCTGAATAAATTATGAATTTCCACGACAGAAACTCTCTAGTATGATATACTGGACATTCACTTTATTAATTGACGGATGCCTAATTACAAACTTTTTGAAAAGTTCATTCAGAATTCCACCTGTCTGCATAACAACTTTAACCATAACACAGAGTTCACATGATGTTGAATATTTTAATATGCATTAAACTTTTTGAAAATATTTGAATTATAGATTTTAAATAGCTATCTCTACGATAGTTTATGTACTTAAGTCGTAATTTCATTGAATCATTCAAAAATTAATGAACTGTTTAAATAAAACACATAAACTTAATGACAATAATTCGAGGAGAAGACATTAACTATCAAAATTAGACACAATAATTTTCCATAACGTACAATGTGGTTACTAATCAGGTAATACAGGAACCATCTGGCGTCATATGAGTATGATTATTGCCTAGATAATAATTATGAGTTTGACCTACTTCCGAAAATTTCAATTAAATTCAATTTTATGGTTTCTATGCTGTAAATGAGCTGTAAAGAAATGTCATTATTAAGAATATTCATAAAAGATCCAGATTTGAATTTCAATTAACTTTTAATTAAATTATTGGGAATCAGAATAATCCAAAATAAATCAAATAATCTTAATGCGAATTTATAAGCGCACTCAATTATTAAAATAATCGCAAATACCGCAGACTTTATCGCACCACAACAGCAATATAAAATTTTAATTAATGAGAAACCAAAAAAAGTATTTTTAACAATAAATCAAAAACGAGGAAAAAAATAAAGTTCAAAATATGGAAATAAAAAAAAAATCCGTAATTGCACTAATAAAAACGTCGACTGACTGTTGCGCGGTCAGGAATGAGTGTATGGGGGTGGTGATGAACATTTTTTTATAAGCTTCTTTCCAAAAGTATTCAACTTGAACTTTTTGTAATAAATTAAATTAAATTATATGATTGAACATGCTTGAATTAATTTCTGTTGAATATAAAGAAAAATTCGGTGAATTTTTATTGTTTTTTATGTGAAATATGCTTATGAGTTTATTGAAGTGTTTTCTGATTTTGTCAGAATTTAAAAACTTGAATTTAAAATTTCAAAACTTGACATTATTTTAATAATTATAACAAATACTTAATTTACTCTTTCTTTTCATCTCTTTCCAGGTAAATATAACTCATTGCTTAATCTGCCTTAAAAAACAAATAATTGTGAATGTACCTAAGTGAATGCAAGTGATAATAATAAGAAATCGGGTGAGCAAACATTCATACATACAGCAAAATACAACAATAAAAATCTCATTAAATTCTTAGAATTCAGATTTTTTTATTTTTGGGGCCTTTTTTAATACGACATAAAACACTTATTCCACATTTTCATTTCAATTTCTTTATTTGTAATGCAACAAAGCCATTGTCTCAGTTTTTGTCTCTACTCAAATTCACATAAACAGTAAGATTTTGGTAATAAAAAATGATAAGAAACAGAAAAGCTTATTTAACAAAAAAAAAAAGAGAGAAAAATGTTATTCAATACATAAGGCCAAGTGTTTATCTTGAACGCAACAGAAATACTGACAGTGACTTTAACAAATAATAATAAAATAAAATAAAAAAAAACAAGCAACAGTAGCAAGACAATGTAGGGAATTGACGATGGGTGGAATGGGATTTGTTTTTTTGGTGTGAGACGAAACAAATTTTTAGCTTCAAGTGATGATTTCTATTTAGAATGGAAAAAGAACATAAAAGAGAGAAAAAGTCTTCAATTTTTTTTTTAAAGAATTTCTTTACAATTCAACAAGAAAAAGGAAAGAAAAAAAATTCTTTTTCATCAATTTTAAAATGGAAATAGAAAAATAAATGATCGTTCAGAATGATGTAAAACGTGTACAAAATAGCTCTTGGGTGATTTTCGGCTTTGTTTCATTGATGTAATTCATTTTAAGACTTGAAAAAATGTTGAAATGCTTTTTTCGCAGACTTTTCGACTCACACCATAGATCCCATCCACACTTAACAAGCATGTACGATTCGAATCATTGAAAATGTGAAGCGAAAATGCTTCTGTTTCTGCTAACTTAAGAATGAGAAAATTCATTCATTCATTCACATCGTGGAAAATCTATATTGTTTCGTAATGTACATAAATTAAATGTTTGAAACGATAATGAAATTCCAATTAAATTTCACCAATTAAAATTATATTAAAATTCCTCGCCTTCTTTTTTCGAAAACTTCTCTTGCTTCTCTCAACAACATTCTTTCTCCCTTTTACTTCCCCTCCCTCGTGCTACTCAACGCTTTTCCAAATGAATGAAAATTGTGTTTTCATGTCTTTTTTTTCTCTACTTTTCTCACTCACACACTCATCTTCAACTCCTTCACTCCATCTCACTTTCTCTTGTCATCATCATTTCTTTCTTTATTCACTTTTTTCGTTCCTTTGCTCTGATAGAATGTTTTTTTAAAAAGGGCAACGAAGGCATCAAATTAATAAGAGAGTGAAGAATTTTGGGAAAAATAAATATTTATGTGTGTATGTGGGATGAAAATTTAAGCGCAAACTGTAATGACAGGTCATAACTGTTGCTTTAAGATGTAATTTTCAATGTTGTCACTTCTAGTCAGATATCGAAGTTGATTCGAATTTTCTATGGAATTGTCGACTTTGAGCTCTTCATATAATTGTTTGAGACATAAATAATTAAATAAAGAAAGTCTGACAAAACAGAAAGTTCATCAAATTGACATACAAACATAAGATCAGTGAACTAAGAGTACTTAAAGCCATCACCGAAACAAATGTCAAAGCTACACAAGCATCAAACAAAATTCATGCAACAATTCACCCAAAATGCGCTAGTACTTCATACTCGAGCATTTGCACACGCAGATTATTGTCAGTTCTTTATACATTTTAAAACGAGCTGCGCTCATAGTGAGCAACAAGCGTTAATAATAAAAATAATATGAAAAGGCAATATAAAACATCCTCAAAAATGTTATTCAAGATTTTTCTCGTCGTACGATGCTAAAGTAAAATTCTTTATTTTTTTAAAGAAACGAAAATCGGGTTAGAGATGAGAAAATAAAAAGGGGTTAAAAAGGAATGCGATGGAGATGGAGAAATAATCAATAAAGTATATCAGGATAAAATCCTTTTCAGCCTTTTACGCGTCGTATACTTTCATTCTCATACCAAACGAATCGCATCCTTATCGCCTACAGTCTCTCTCTACATTTTAATAGCCTAAGGAGAATGGATGAGCTTAGAAAATGATGAAAGTATTGAAAGATCGATAACGCGGGGGTTTTTTTTTTGTTTACGCTGCGGAATCGTAAGTAATGTGATTACGATGAAAATTCCTGTGCACGAAAACAACTAAATCATTCAAAGAGATGAAAATTATTAAAAATATTCAAAATCTTCTTATGACATCTGGGTGGATTCACATCCCTTGAATTGACATTTTATATTATAACATATGGTAGACATCAATGTCATGTTGGAACGTCTGCGCTTGTTGTTTTACAAAGCTAACGTTGCAGACTTCTAGGAAAAATGAGACTTCAAGATTTTTTATATTTTTTATTGAATTTTAAAGTAGCTCCAAAAAAATTTAAATTTCAAATAAGATTCTTGAGTTGGATCAAAAGGACATTTCGGGTTACTTGTCAAATATTAACAAGATTTTCATCCTTCAACAACTCAAAATCAAATTTAACAACTTTTTTTTCCAACTGAGAAAAATTTCATAGAAATTTTCTATAAATTTTTTATCATGAAAATCACGTTCCTAATATAAAAAGCCTCGTGTATACCTCTCATATATATCTAGAGGAGTAATGTAAGATAGCTGTTGAAAACTTGTTATTTGCCCTAATAAAAAAAAAATATTTCTGGCAGCAGAATTTATTTTTTTCCCTTTAAATATTCCCTTATCAAACAGTTAGATAACATCCCCCACGAATTTTCGTACAACTCTTTGAAAATGTGATTTTTTTCGGATGCAGTTAGATTTGTTTTATTATTTTGTCTGAATGTCCTTGATGGTGTGGGTTTGCTTTGATGTAATTTAATGCTTCAAAAGGATTGAAGGTAAATTTTTTATTATAATGGACCAAAAACGTGGGCTTTCTTGCTGTAAAATTACAAATGACCATGATTAAGTCAGTCTAAACGTCAAGTCGACCTCCAGCCTCTTCCATCCTCCTCCTCCTGGAATATGCCTCCTTTAAGCTCTGCTGCACGCTGTTTTCTACCTCAAGTTCACATAAAATGCGCCTAAATCACCTCCAATAATTTTTCAATACAAATTCAATGTTTTTGAACATGTTCTTGTGGAATATTCGATATTGCTTCTTCTTCAACATATATTTTTTTGATGCTACATAACATACACTCAATTTTCAAGCATTCAACAACCATTCAAAAAGAAAATTACAAAATTGATACTTTCATTGCGAAAGATGTTGAGGATGAGATCTGAGATGATTCAAATTGTAGAGAAAAAAAAAAGTTAAAAAGATGAAGAAAGAGTTTCTTAACATTAAATGAGAAATAAAGTAATGGAAACGTATATATTAGAAATAAAAAAAAAAGAAGAAGAAAATTTCGTATATACGTTTAGAGATATAATATCATGAGAAGTGAAAGGATTTGATATTGAATGTGATATGTGAATTTACCCACTTCTCTCATAGCATTCAAGTGTGTAAGTTCAATCTAAAAATGATTGAAGTTTAATTTCAAGTTTTCGTCTTATTCCTTCACTTCTCTCTCTATCCACATGTATATGGATGTGGAGATGTTAGTGTCTGCTTGAGTGCTTGATGCTTACTGATGCTCCCCTGAAGGTATATGGCATGTCAAACCTCTCATACGTTTTTACTGAAATCAAAACCTCTGTAGATGTCAAAAGGTCTTTTCTACGTTCAATCGCATGCATACAGATATGGAATTGTGTATACAATGTTGTAGGGGAGGAATTTCTTCTTATTTGGCTTATTTTGCTTGGATGCTTTTATTTTTTCTTTAAAATAAAGGAAGATTTATGAGACAGATTTTTAAATATTTTTTCATTCAAATTTTGTTTTTTAACGCCTGTAATCGATTTATTGCCTTTAAACCTAATCATCTACTATGACTGCACTACAAACATTTATCTAAAATTATACATACAAATTGGTACATTCAGATTATGTATCATCAATAATTCCATTTTCATTCTTCTCTTTCCTTTTTCCTTGTACTCAGGCTAAAAGCTAAAATTGAATGATGAGAAATCATTTCAACCTAATCTCAGACATGACAGAAGGTCAAAAATATTATTTTGCAAGCAACAAAAAAAAATTCTTATTTTTTTCCTCTTTCCTCCTCTCATCTTACATACATGATGTATACATTATGATATTGATTGTTTGCTGTTTTCATCTTTACCAGCTGTATGTTATGATACATTTCTTGTTCTGGTTGTGATAGTTTCAGTTTCCTTTTCTACTAGACATAGAAAAGTGCTTTTTGATTATCAAAATTTACCTTAAAATCTTCATAATGAAAATATATTATTTGGGACTTCATCAAGTCCTTAAAACAGCTTTCTTCATCATATTCTCATCAGCATACAGACAAGTCATTTACAAGCAAGACACAAATATCATCTTTATATAGACAAGTCTATAGACAAGCACAAGTTCTTTGAAATTAGTTAAATGTGAACCTTTCAGTTTATTATCGATCAGATTTTTCACACAAGTCAGCCTGCTTGAAGTAGGAAAAAGAAAAGATTGTTTAACAACTTGACTTACATGTGCTGTTATGATGCCTTCCCATTTTCAATTTTCTATGTTTCCTCCTCCTTTTCGATTAAATATTATTTGAGGTTTTACATTACCCATCCATCCATCCATCCATCCATTCGTAGCATCCATTTATTTATATCAATATCTATCTATAGACTATAAAGCCATTCATTCATTGATTCAACGTCTGTCTCAGATCAGAATTGAATATTTTTTTTGCCATTCTTCTTAGTTCTTTTTTTGCTATTCTGCCTTCATCAACAACATCACGTCGCTAATTCTTTCCTAATTCTCAATCATAATGTACTACAATTTGCCTATGGTTCTCATACTCTATGGCTTTTTTTCTATTTCCTGTTCATCTTTTCTTGTACATCTTCTCACTTCATTTTGACATTTCTCTTTTTCTTCATTGTCGGATTTCTTTTTTTTTATGTACGCATATTTTTCTCTTGTATGGATATTTTTGGATGGGAAATGAGTCATGTTGTTGGTTTGTCTGGTGATGTAAAGATGAATTTAGTGAAGCAAATCGATAGAATTTTTGTTTTTTGTGAAAATATCAGACAAAGTCAGCAATGAAGATTCAATGAACTTGGGTATGTGACTATTTGGTTGATGGATCATAATATGAGATTCTAGGGTGCTGTAGGTCCCGTTTGTGGGTTTGCCGAAGCCAAACTGATTGAGATCTGCACTAGCTCCAAAATACTAGGTCATATTAACCTTTAAGACATTAAGGAGGCGGATAACATGCAAAAATTCGAAATAAGAGAACTTCTCATGCAACTCCTGTAAAATGCGCATAAATCAACACCATCAGTGACCTTCCAACTAGTTTATTTCTTCATCATCTTCATGATTTTCCCTTGAGGGTACATAAGGAAAGAAACAACAAAAAAAAATGTGCGTTATCACCATACCACACAATTTCTAATATTGTTATTATTATTCTATGTACAAGTGGATATAATGACGATGATGATGATGATGAGTGAGTGAGTGAGACAAAGATATTAAGATGCTTCTACCCTCACCTCATACTCGCTTACTTGTGTTCAACTTGATATAATTCTTTTTTAATGATATTGATTTTCAGAGATTTTTTGTTATTCTTCGTTATTTTCATTCGTATTTCCACTTTACTTGAATTTTTTTTGCTTCTTCTTATTATTACATCTGTGCTTATTGCTTATTATTATTCTTGTTGCTAATGTTATTGCTCTTGATGTTATTTCCACCCCGCATACACACCAGTACTCATCATGATGATATCTAAGGAGGATTTAAATTGTGAATGTAACTTGATGTAATGAAAATGATTTGAATTTTATATTTTACTTCCCTGTTTTTTTTATCCATCGTCTTCGCTTTTTTATTTAGGGATGACTTATTAGCCTATAAACAATTTCATCGTCGTAATAACAAGAAAGAAAATGTCAAGAAATTTAAATTTATGCTAAAAGGAGGAGAATTGCAATTATTGCTTACGCATTAACTTTTTAACAATTTTTAATGCCCAATTCAAAAATGAGAATAAAAAGACGTAAAGCCTACTTTAAGATTCTTCTTCATCTCAGACTTTCAACTTTTTTTTTCGTTCCTTTTTTTCGTTCATCGTCTTCAAACAGTCAAACAAACCATTTCGGATCTCATTTCATTAATCTCTCCTTATTATTTCTTCTACTTATTAAGTAACTTACTTGATGTATTTTTTTTGTGCAGAGGTGATTTTTAGGGAGTGATGAGCGGATTGAGTCTGTTTGGCTGGCTGGTATGGGTCGAAAACGCTATTTTCTGTTGATAAAATTGACGTAGTTTTACCCGGCAAGCATAAGGCCTAGAAATGACCAAAATACAGTCTAAGGCTGACTTGACTTTGGCCTGAAGTTGGATTTCATTAAGCATAGCCCAAAGACAGAGTCGAGATGCCCTGAAACTAGATTTTCGTCCATTTCTGCTTTCCGGATTATGAAATTCCTCTCTGACTACACCTCTGCTCCAATTCTAGTCAATCCGTATCCAAATCTTCAAATCGTCTGTCCGAAAAATGCGCCTAATCCTATCACACATCCATCACTTCACAAATCAATTTTTAAAGAGAAAACCAGAGAAAAAAATGTTGGAAGCTAACGATGGCGATGATGATAATAATGATCTAAGAAAGAAAAATGGTGTGAGGGTGAAATGATTTTTTTTTTTTTTGCTGTTTTTCGTTCTTCATCATTTTCTGTGATCAAGATTCTGTTTGATGTATTAAATTAAAAGGAAAGAAGTGTAATAGACTAGCTTCCCTAATTCCGTTCTTAATTCCAATAAAAAAATTATTACTCTTACTTTGCCTAGAGATGTTCCAATGAGATAATTTTGAAGAGATTTTATATTTTTGGTGGGATTCTCTTTTGATTTGATGATCATAGGGGCAGTTAAGGTTGATTTTTTTGTGCAGAACAGATTCTTCAAGGTTAAGAGAAAATGCCTGAAAATCCCAACAAAGCTAACCTTATTGTTGAAAATTCAATAAATTTTCAGCCCCACAAAGACACATTTTATTTATCAAAGTGATCTCACCATCACTGTACCCATGATAATCTCAATCTCTCATCAATTTCCTTTAAGCTATTCAGTAATTCTTCGAACTTCTCAACAAGTTCTCGTTCCCAGAAAGGAAAAAAAAAAAAACAGAAAGCTTTTCATGTCTTGGATATTTTTTTATTATGTGATGATGACAAATTCTTTTGCTACGTCTTTTTTTTTTCTTCTTCATTCATTGAACTTCTGTTTACTCTCTATGATGAGAAAAAGAAAATTTCTCAATAAACATTCTTATCTTTCTCAATTTTTCTTTGCTTCCTTTTTCATTCCTTTTTTACCCATCAAAGGAAATAACTGTTGCAAAAAAGAAAATAATATCAACAACAAAGCAACAAAGAAATAAAACAGTTCCTTAAAAAAATCGTTTGATTGAATGATTTCTTAATTCAGATTCTTTAGAAAATCAAGAATGAAGACGGAAGGATGACATCACACAATATCCATGATGATTGAGGATAAGTGAGATTAAAAAAGAGGATGAAATTCATTTCATTATAATTAAAAATTGTTTTGTATTTAGCAGGCCCGATCTGTGAAACAAGCTATGATCTGTCAAGTTTATTACTTGACATAGAGTCGACTAATCGCAGCCTGCTCTACTCGGGCAAGAGTTAAAGTCAACTCGGATCTTGTTTTGAAAAAGTCAACTTGAATTAACGCGAATTCAATCAAAATCTGAGTCGACTTCAAGCTCTGATGTTTAGTTTTTAAATTTTTATTTGAAAAATGATGATTAAGAGCAGTTAGGGGATTAAAGATGAGGATTTGTTATTAAATATTGAATCATCTTAAGTAATTACGAGCTTTTACCAATTGATGACGATGAAAATCTTGATAAAAATTAATTTTCACGCTTAATCCTTGGTTAAAACATGGAAAACAGCGTTTGTACTATTTTCTGAGGATTTCTATTCTTTACGGCACACTCAAGCGTTAAATCTCAACGAAACCAGCACATGCCATTCAAGATTGCCACACAGGTTGCCCACCATTGCATTACAGCCTCAATTTTTCATATGACTTTTAATTTTCAATTAGTTTAACATCCTTCAGTCCCTTTAAAATCTACACAATCCATTTAAATCTCATTCATGCATCCACACACAAACAGATTAAAACCTCCTAACAATTCCATCAACCATGAAATAAAAGTTATAAAATCACAATTCACAAAGTCATCAGCATATTAGCGTCTGGATATAATGAAGAGTCCTATTTAACAGTGAATTAGCAACAACAATGTAAATACTTCAAATTGCACGCATACAATAAAGTTGAATGTATTAATATAACAAAAGATAGGAGAGCCACGTCTCGTTTAAAGGAATTAAAGCAGCACAATGAACGTCTCATCTTGAGAGAGAACAAGAAAAAAATTATAATAAAAAAACCTTGATGTATATGAAATAAATAAGTGAATTTATGGGGAGGCAGGAAGTAAGTGAAGCACAAAAAATGAAAATAATGATATATAAAAAAATATGCGCCCCATAAATTTTCCTGCCTTTCATTAAAACATGTTGTGTTTACGTATAATATTTTAATTTGCCTTTTTTTCTCTCTCTTATTTACCCACACTCTACTGTAAGTAGCATACAGTCATCGATTCTTCTGCCAGCATGTTAAAAAAAGCATAGAAAATTTTCTTCATTTGGTTGGCTTTAAGAGATTCATAAGAGAGTTGAATATGCGGTATAGCTTTGGAATGGGATTAACAATCGATGCGTTGGGTGGATTGAAATGAAAGTAAACAACAAGTTAGAAAAAGAATTTTTTTTTTCTTTCTTTCTATTCGACTCTCAATTCATCCAAATCAACCTCCCCGCTAGCAAATGGTTCATTTTCTTTTATAGAAAGCAACATCAAACAGTCTTTTGGGGTGCATTGAAATAAAAATTTTCTTCTTTTTTTGGATCCTTTTTTTGAGTAAATATGGAAAGAAATGAGAATGTTTTCTTATTTTTTTTTTTTGTGATGTTTGGATAGTATGATGTACGTTTTGGGTGCGTATTGATTTATGATTCTTGAGACCATTTCAAATTTGCTTAAAATTTTTAAAAATTCAAAATTTTTTTGTATTCCTCAATTTTATTCCAATTTTCTCATCAAGTATAGATCAAATCTAAAATTTCTTGAAATAAATGATCCAAAACATTCAATAAATTTTGTAATTAGTCGACCCTAGGTCTTGGCACACAGGTTACCAATCACTGACCTTACTATTAACTAGAAATTATGTCAAGTCGTCCACTCGGCTAATATGCGCTCTCAAAATGTCAAAAACAGCAACAATACCATCGCAACTTACAATTGACAAAAAAAAAAAAATCAACATGAGAATTTCTGCAAACATTTAAATTTACAATCTTTATGTCGTTTCAGTACATACATCAGTAAAAAAAATCTCTCTATGAGCAGTTCATTGAAATAAATTGATTTTCGCGTCTCGGGACGCTTGCTTTTGTATTCGACTGACAAATATTCATAATAATAATGATATATATGTATAACATTGTTGATGTGTGTAAATATAATAATATATCAATGCGGGTATGATGATATTGATGACGGTGGTGCGCACAGCACTTTCTCTTTTCCATTTTATTAAAGAGAAAATATAGTAATAAAGAACAAAATTTTGGTTTGATTTTCATCATTACAGTAAGTAAGTAAAGAAAAGAGTCTCAGGGGATGAAGCATTAAGAAAGTATATGAATTAAGTAACACAAATCTCATATATGAGCGCTCATGTATCTGAAAACATCGTTCAAATTTCACAAAAAATAAAATAAAAAAATGTTGAATGAAAAACGAGAAAATAAATTTTTCCGCCCTTTTCATCCCCTTTTACCAATCTTCCGTTTCCCTCCTACTCCCTTCATCATCATCTTCTTAAAGCAAACAAATTTCGAAATATGCAAACACATTAATGTGATGGAAAATCATAAATTATGGAACGAGATGAAAAATTTCTACTTTTTTTCCCATAGCATCGCTCAATAGTCCTTCTTTTTTGTTGCCTTTCACTTGAGACTTGTGATAAACTTTTGCTTCTTATGTGTTGTCGATTGAATGAGTTTTCTGCAAATTTGCAGTATTTTTTTTTTTGCTTCTCTCTGATGAATGAAAAATGTTTTATTTTTTTTAGCTGATTTTTGAGGTTTTTAGTTTTGGTTGTCTGGCTGGATTTTGGAGAATTTTGAGAATATCTTGAAAAAACATGAAAATTCTGATAGTTTTGAATTTCATAGAGATTCTCCCTTAATATCCAAATCAGCTTCTACCAAAAAAAGCTTCAAAAAACCTCTCGATAACCAAAATTTCTTACTGATCTCATTTATCGTTCTCATCCTCCTTGAAGCACACCAGTACACATCTAAAGAAAAAAATCTGCAGCACAAGAAAAATAAGAAACTTTTTTCGGTACTTTTTCGCTTATTTTTCTTTATTTCTCTTGGAAAACTTCCAGAACAACAAATTTGTTAGATGAAAGATTGAAGAATTGCTATACATGTATAGCAACTACATGTAGATATGTTAGAGTGGTAAACAAACAAGTCCTAAAGGACTTCTGCCATTTACATTCTAATGCACATGTAATATTTTCCGAATAATTTCGTCGATAATTGATTGAAATGAGGTGGAATCAGAATATTGAAAGGATATGAATGACTCATGTTTTTTCGGGGCATGGGAAATGGATGTAAAAACTTTTTCTTTACAAACATTGAATATTGAAGAAAAAAAGTTGATCAATATAAAAACTAGTTGAACGTACATTCACGTTCAGATTTCTTTTTACTTTTTTTTTTTTTTTTGAAGAAAAACACATTTAATCAGGAGCGAAAATTCTGCTGGCTGGATGAATGTTGTTGTCGAATTATCGAAATTGTCGAAAAACAAAATTCCTTAATCGACGAAAAGGCACAATGAAATGAGCACATAAGCAGAAAATTAGGTTGGTAATGAAGGGATGTTTATTGATCACAAATTAGCTTATGGATGAATAAGTTGGTGAAGCTTCAAACATTCCTTTATCTATCTTGTTTATTGTTGGATTATCAGACATACCACACTGTGTGGATAGACCTCAGATTGACAATTTCAATTTGTCAAAAGTTGTAAAGAATTTTTGTAATTATTTGTTCTAGAAAATCTGTTTTTTAAAGGAGGTTTTTTGGTCTTTCTAAGAACTGTCTATGGGTTTTTGATACCCAATTTTTCAACACCTGTTGTTGAATTTGAGGAAAAATGGTGTATTAATAATTCATGAATCATTTGAGCTGGGTTACAAATTCTTAGAAATATTTTTCGGTAAAAAATGTGATGAGAATGCTTTTGTGGCTAGATAAACAGTATTTTGAGAGATTTAGGGTAAACAAGTTTGGAAAAAAATCAATAAATTGAAGATTTTGTGTTGTTGTGTTAAAGTTTTGATAAGAATTGATTGAAATGTTCATAATGGATTCTATTTTAGAATGTCTGGATTAGGACAGTGAAAAAATAGGTTCAAATCATTGTTGGACAACCTGTGGACCTCCAAAAATTGTTGGAAATGTCTTGAACCATATGTCGTGATTAGTTTCGGTCGAGGCTGACCACCAAGGTTGTCCAAAACGTTGTAAAGTTGCGATACTAATCTTTTTGAATAAAATACACCAAATTTGACGTATTTTGAAGTATATTTTGGAGCACACAAGTGTATTGAGGAACAAAGTTTGAGTAGAACTGCACTTAGGTGTACCACTGCCACTCAATTGTTGGCTACCGCTGCTCAATATCAAGGCGTACCCCTAAAATCCTAAATTCAATTCTAAACTCATAAACATTCCTTCCCCATAATCCAAAACAACTTTAACAAAACGACAAATTTTCAATAAAAAAAAAATTATTAAACACTTGTTTGAATCCCACACCGAAAAGCTAGACAAACTTCAATTTCCGAGTGTATAGTCTATTAACTTTTCTATTGTATGTATTTCAATAGCTCTTCATTATCATCCTTTCCGATAGTTATGAAATGTTAATTGGATTTCAATATCAATTCTGGACAATCATGATGAATTTTAATTTCATCACCAACGCCCATTCAAGCAAAGCACATCCAATATTTCGCATTAAAGTTAACAAAAAAAATTTATTTCAATGTCCTTTCCTTTAAATTTCCCAAAACTCATAAAAAATAGGAAAAAAAACGAGAGAGAAAAAAGGAAAGCGACAAGTCTTTAAATTACATGCAAAGAGGGTTAGCAGTGCTTATCATTTTGACTTCTCAAGGGAAATCTACTGCGTGGCAAGGCAAGAAAAGAAGAAAAAAAATCTAAAACAATTGATTTTGTGGAAAAAAAAGTGAGAGAGAAAGAGAGAATGATTTTCGAAATCTTCCCACACATAAAAAATGTATACGCATATTGAGTATGAGCTTGATGGAATGCTTAAAAAGTAGAAAAAAAAAATAATAATAAAAGCATTAAAGTCAGTCAGTCTGTTACAGATTTTTTCTCTTTCCATCTTTCTCACTCGCAAAAAAAAGATGACTTTAAATTAAATTCATTGTAGAAAAAATCTAAGCTTCATACAAAAAATCCTCTTCTTTATTTTTTAGGTTAAAGAGAATATTTATTTTTTAAGGCTATCAATGTATTGTACGTATGTTGTGTGTGAGGTATCGAGAATATACATAGAATTTTTCCTATATTTTGATGTGTTGCTTGTAACCATGTAATTCAATGGGATACAGTCAGAAAATTTATACTGCGATAAAATCATATTTTTTTTTTATTCCTCTTCTTCTTTCCCTTGTCCGTATAGAAATATTTTTTTGTATGTTGAAGGAGAATTGAAGTCTATAAATGACAGCTTCACGCATGATCATGGAAGAATGATTCAATTCGTTGACGCCCTTTTTTCCCCAACAACAACAACAATAAACGACAACAACGACAATAAAGCAAGCAGTCGACGGCATGAAAAACAAACTTTTTTTTTTCCTAAAGAAATCCTACATTGGTGGTGGACGGAGTTGACACACAAAAAATAAAACAACAACACATTCACAGCCGCAACAAAATTTTCTCTTTGCGCATATGGAATATTGTGTGATTGTAGTATTGTTGTTGTGTCAATTTACATTCACTACTCATACCCTCTCTAATTAATATAGACGTTCAATATTATGAAAATTGAATCAACAGAATGTAAATTTACTACAATTGTGTTTGTAATGACGCGTGCGCGCACGTTCGGCAAATTCTTTTTTTTTTGCACTTCGGTAATATTTTTTTTTTGGCTTTTGACGATTGTTTTGTCGGCTCTTTGTTTTTCTTTTTGATTGTTGCACTGCAACATTGTTGGAGTTTTGATGATGTTGAGTCCGAAAAAATGAAAAGGATGATGATCATTATGGAACGAATATTTAGTGTCTAGGCTGTAAATATTGATTTTTATGATAATGATTGAATGATTTTGTGGACTTAAATTTGAATTTTATTAAAAAAATTAGAAAATAAATTAAATTTTCAAAGTTTTTTCCATGATGTAAACTTCAACAACAATCATCGTCATCATCATCATGAACAATGTTGAATGTTTCATTGTTTCTTACTTCCGAAAAAAAACTTTTCCTCTCTTGAATTTTCGACAATCAACAATAACGCCAGTAAATGTTGAAGGGAAAGAAGAAATTCTTACCAAAAAACATTTTTTGTTCTATTGCTGCTTCAATTTTTCCCCCCGAAATAGAAGCAAAATTTACTGTATGTGTATGGAGTGGAAAATGTTTCATTTTCGGTCTCACTGCTGCTGCTGCTCCTCTTTTTCCCATTTCACCCCCTCACAAAAAATATAAAAAAAAAAATGTTGTATGTATATGGAGAAAAAACAAGTCTTCAGTTTGCTTCAATTTTAGTCTTCTATGGATTTTCGACTAGTTAAGAATTAAGTCGTACCGTTCGTGTGTTTTTTGGAAAAATAACAAATTTTCAAATAAAAATATATAAAAATTTTTGAATTTTCATTGTGAAAATATAAACAAAAAATAAGAATCAGAATTTTTTGCTGTGTCTTTGACGGACATAAAAAGAAAGTTACAAAATAATAAAAAAAGTTCTTGTGTTATTTTTCTATGTGGCAATTCTGTTGAATTTGTCGTTCGTCGTTTAACTCAAAATAAAAAAATCAAAGCCGAATAAAATCAAAACAATTTGTTTTCTTTGATAAAAATACTGAAAATAAAAAGAATTTATAGAAAAAGTTTTTTAATTGGATGTGAGACAGAAAGGAAAAGTCAAATAATTTAAGACTCATAAAAAAAAAATTTGTCCTGTTTTTTTGGTGACCAATTTTCAAAAAACGAAGAGATTTATTATATTCTTCATATAGATATATACGTGTACATGTGAGTGTAAAAAGACAAACTTTAACAGACATAAAAATTTTTTTTGTTCTTCTGACTTTTTATTCGATGTAAAAGAAATAATTTGTAAGGTAACCTGCAAGAGTAAGAAAAAGAAGAAAAAAAATATTACAAGAAAAGGTCAAAAGTGATAAAAGTGCAAAAGAGAAACTTTTTCGTAACTTGTCATATGTAGAAATACAGAAATAATAAAAAAAGGAAAAAAGAAATTAAACTTTTGTGCAGAAAAATTTACAAGAATTATTAAATTTTCTTTCAATTGAACGTAAAACGAGCATAAAATTTTTTTAATTAAATAAAAATTTAAAACATAAGTAAAAGTTAGAACAGAAATTTTTAAGTGTTTATTTCGTTGGCGTTTGTTTCCATATGGTCCACATGTTAGAGATTGTTAGACAAGTTGGAAAGGTAGACTTTCCGCAAGTCATCGTAAGTAATTTTCACGTTCCATATTTTTTCACTTATTTACTTTTTTTTTATCCATATATACAAACATTTATTTTGTCTAGGGGGTGGGGGGAGGAGTGGGAAAAAAATAGATAAATAAAAATGATGGGCAATTTCTAGAGAAGAATCAATGTGGCGTGTACGAAAGCTATGAGTGTATGAGTTATGTAAGAAAAACGGAAAATTGTGTATATAGAATGAGAATAGCAGTGACTTTAATGAGAGGTTTTTTGGGTTGAATAAAAATGATTGTGAAATTTTCTTGAATTTTTATGAAATTTTTGCAAATGTTGAAATTGTTTGTTTATTTTTATACTCATTAAAACTTGAACGACAATTTCTAATAACATGCAATAAAATTTTGAAGTTTATTTAAATTTGCTGAATTAAAATTTTCTTTTAAATTTAGAAGAATTAAATTTTATTAAGAACTCAAAATTAAATTTTGCTTAAAAACTTAAAAATTGTGAAATGAAAATAAAAATTGCTACAAAAATGAAATTTTCTAAAACATATTTAATAATTCAAAGTAAATAAATTTAATAAAGAAATCAAAAATATATTTCAAAAAATCTCACAATAACTATTGATTTTCCAGACTTACAATTTTCTATCATGTAAAAATGTCTTCATTTTCTTCCATATTTTTGTAAATAAATAAAAATACAACAAAATCTTTAATAGTTTCGTGTCAAGAAACTAAGTTCATTATTGATTTATTTTCAATAAATAATTTATTTTTTACCGATCCTTTTTTCGAGTGGTCATGATAAACAATAACAGACTTTGAGAATTTGTGCTTTTGTTGTGTCTAAGAAAAATACATATAAATCAATTGGGTACGTAAATAAGAATCAAGGACAATGAGGGGACGATCCTTGTTAGAGAAAATAAAATTTAATAATTTTTTGTTTTTTTCTTGAACTTTATTGTGAAAAAAATCGAAAATTTGGCTGTTTATCTTTTTGCATTTTAGTTAAATTTTAAAGAATTAAAAAATTTAATTCAAATATGTGATTTTTTTCTGAAATAAAATAGAAATCACTTAAAATCTCGCAAAAACTACCCTCAAAAATCCATCCACTAGATTTAAAGCAACAATTTAATTTCCATCATTCAAGCATTTTATTTAAATCCTTTCACTAAAAAAATTCCATTCTACAATTTTCATAAATTCTCCCCCTATTTAAACATTCACAATTCATGTAAATTTTTCATCACAAATCCTCATTCATTAAACAACTTTATTAACCAACACAATAAAAAATGTAAAATATATAAAAAAGAAGAGTCCGTACATTGAAAAAAATATTTATGTCAGTAAAAGCGAGACCCTCCCCATCTATTTTGAGAAAAATTTGTGACAGTTTCGTACAAAAAAAAATTATCGATTTTTTGTGTAATAGCTCTTGTTGTGAATACGGCATCAGTCTTTTGTATTTTAAAATTGCGTGAATTATTAATGTCGAGTAGGAGAAATTAGACACGTGGATGAAAATTGTTCGAGAATGTATTGAATTTTAATAAAATTTTCATAAATTTCCTGTTGTTGTAGAAATGTTTTTAAAGTATAAAATAGTCCTAAAAATTGTATTCAACGCATGTTCTTGAACATTTTCATAGTCATTGACCCCTTAGTACATCATCCGCCCTTCACATTCAAGCATTGTTCATCTAAAAAACAGCATATTCCTTTCAACATTGTTCAAAGGGGTTAATGAAATCATAAAAAGTAAATTATTTTGATAAATAACGAGCAATTGTTAGGTATTACAAGTGTAGCATCATATCCAGTACTTAAATGATGTTCTGTCATTAAAGCAAGAATGTATGCCAAAAAAATAAGAATTATTTGCACAATCTTTAAAAAAATACACTTTAATCAGAATTAATTCTCTTACAAATTCCCTCATATATCTTTAAAATAGCATAAAAACCTCTCAACTCTCGAATATTATTACTGTTGTTGATTTTATTTATTTCATTTTCCCACCATCAACTCTACTTTAACTTCCTATCTCATCCCACAAGCTTTTTTTTTTCGCTCTTTTTCTCTCCCCTCCCGGTTCTACCCTCTTAACAACAATGTATTGTGGTACTTCAACTGCTGTTGCTGCCGCTTTTCAATATAAATTGTGTGTATATGTGAGTTTAACTCTCTCACTCATTCTCTCTATCCAGTCAGCGATTATATTTTATTTCAATTTCTTTCTTTTTCAACAAAAAAAAAAGGATAAAAATTCCTCCACATTCCATATTGCCGTTTGTTCGTTTGCTCTCTGACTGCTGGAAAATTTCAAATTGATTTAGATATGGGGATTAGTGAGCTTGTTTTTCAAACTGGATATGGAATAATAATAAAAAAAATCCACTCACATGCTGTGAGTAAAGCAAAGTTTTTTTTTTTTTTGGAAAATAAATGGATTTTAATGTTGTTTTTTCAATTTCTATTGTGTATGTAATGTTCGTATGGTGCAAATGAATGAACGCGAAATGTGGAGAAATGGCAGAAAAAAATTATTCAGGTTCACAAACAATTGAGTTTACATGACTGATTTTCACTGCTTTTGTGTGGAATTTTTAGCAATTGAAAGAGTTAAGTGGATGTGGAGATTTTTGTTTTTTGATGGAGTTTTTGGCTTTTGATTGCGTATAGACATCTTCAGAAAAGTCGATAATTTTTGTAGGGCTGGATTTTGACCAGAGATTGAAGTTGGGTTGAGTATAAAATTGAGTTGAGTCGACCCAAGTCGTATTTTCAATACAATATCTGAGACGAATCCGAGCTCTCCTCTTGACTAAATTAAAATTAATTTTGAGGATTTTTGGACCATTAAATTTAGAAATTTTGCAATTTTTTGTAAATTTTTCGTCAATTTTCAATTCAAAATTGCAAAATTAACACGAAAACTCAATTAAAAATTACAAATTCTGATCAAAAACTTAAAATTCAATCACAAAATCGATCAAAAAAAAAAATATTAAAAATTTTTCAATAATTAACTTTCAACAATTCTCAATAAAAAATTGAAATGCCGTCACACAAAAAAAAGTCTGTTCCTTCTTTCTGTCGATGATACTTGAGATTAATTTTTGTGAATTTTTCTGTACAAAAAATATTCAAATCATATTCAGAAGAGATGAATTTAAAAAAAATAAATATAAATCTTGACTAGAGTGGTTATTAAAAAGCTTTCTTATACACAACAGCAATACTAAAGATAAAAAAAAAATTTAGGAACGAAAAAAAAAAAAAGTTTTCAATGAATTCACCCTCGTGAAAAAAAAAGTGGCATAAAAGGCATAAACTTTTTCAATTTTATTACGATTGCTGTAAGCTGAAAATGTTTATGTCGGGCACAGGCAACAACCAAACGAGATAAATTTCCATTTGATGGCTTCTCATTTCAATCTCTATCTCTCTTCCCTGTTTTTTTTATATTGTGAAGCACCAACAACACAAAAAAAAACTTTTCTTCGCTTAAATTTCAGTCAAATCCAAAAGTTTTTTTTGTACCAAAATTAATTTTTTCTTCCACTTACAATACAACAAAAATTATTGGCTTAATTCCATCGATAACAATTCCCTGACTGTCGAAATCAATTAACATTTAAAGTGACACTTATTATTGTCAAGTGTAAGGGAAAAAAGTAAATTCGACAATTTGAACAAAAATGCGATGAGATTTGTTTCTTAAGTGGACGTGGAAAAAAATAAGAGAAGAGGCGAAATTGAAAATCGAATGAATGGAAAATGAGAAAAATGGAAAATTAAGAAAAATTATTCTAATCAAGAGCAGAAAAGAGGAATGAATTGAAATTGATGACTTTCTTTTCAGGGTTATGTAATTGATGAAGGGATGACTGGTAGGCAAAGTTGCTGTAATTTACTTCATGAAAATCTCAAGAGAAATTGACCCGAAAATGAATGTTAAATGGTTTTTTCTTGTTTATTTGGAGTGGTTTTGGATGAATGTTGGCAAGTTTGATAGTTTTTTGGGGTTATATTGGGAAATTTATATTCATTTTACTTGAGATGGTGTCTTTTGATGTCAGAAGGTTGTTAAAGAGTTGAGAATGATTTTAGATGGAATATTTCTTGTCGTTTGAGGATGAGCGATCATTGACTAACTAGAAGAGCTCGAAGTTGGCTTGGATTTTGAGTGAAAAGGTCGACTCAAGTCGGCTCGACTTCATATGAGATCTCAGTCGACTTTGAGCTATGCTGACAAGTTTTAACCTTAAAATAATGAATTTTCTGATCAAATTTGCTAAAAATTTGACAAAATCAAGCAATTCCTTCACTGTTAAGCAATTTTCTGACCAGGATCTCTATCTAAGTCTGTCAAAACAACAATTTCCTTCCAACAGCTCATCCCAAACCATTTACCCTCAACAAAATCACCAAAATCTCTTTATACCCTAAATCTTTATATTCAAAACTTTCTATCACTCTGTAAAGCAAGCAATAAAGCACGAACGAGGATCCAATACTATGTAATTGAAGCATTAAAGTCGCCCCATTAAAATTCCTTTTTTATGTGAATCACAAATGCAGATACCATTGCAATAATTCTTCTCATAATTTCTCTTCTCAAAAAAAAAAAGACATAAAAAAGCTAAAAGGGTTTCGAAATCATTACTTACGATAGCAATCTTCATCATTATCACCAATTTGGCGAAAAGCGAATGAAATGGAAATCTTTAGTCACGAATGTATAGAATAATAATTCTTGTTCAATTGTGAGAATATTTTGCTGATCCCTGCAAAAAAAGAAGAAAGGAGCTGAAAATGAAGCCAAAAAACTTTATCCTTCAAAAAAAAATTCAAATTTTTTCGATATTATTTGTCTTATTCAACGAAATATTAAGTAATGAATAGATGATGATGATTATTTTACATTATACTAATTAAAAGTTTGAGGATAGGAAGTAACGAGCGGTATCGATTCGATACGAATGGTTTTTGGATGACACAATCATTAATTTCTCAAGAACACTCGAAGTCGACAACGAAGATAAAAAAATTTTTTTCATTAAGTATGACAGTACTTTTACCCTTAATTTCATTTTATAAATATAATCCACTATCAATATCTTCTCATTCTGTCTGTTTCTATCCGTACAAAATATACATTATATCTACGAAAATTTTACTCGATTACAATCTATAATTCTGCAATATTAAGCAGAAAATGAAAAGTTTTATTCTTTTTTTCTCATTCCCTTTTTTTTCGTTATTGAGAAATTGATGCTAATTAAGTTCTTACTTTATGGTAAATGAGAATGAAAATGCTTATGCGAAGACAAAAAAATCTGCGTATTTTCAAATAATAATTTTGGGGTAGATTAAAAAGCGTGGTTAAAATTTTACAACTTTGAGATTTCGCAAAATTCAATTGTTTTTTTGACACATTAAGAGACAATGAAGGTTGTGAATTGAGAAGGGGTTGAAGTAGGGTTCGACCAAGCACTGCAAGACTGAATTTCCTGCAATTTTCAACTACCTTATACCTTATAGTTCGTCTAAGGCTGCAGACCTCCTTTTTTTGTCTGCAATTTTGAAACAACCCTAGTCTGAAGATTTGAATGAATTTTGCTAATTTTCTTGAATTTTCTTTAAAAAATGAACAATTTCTCATCAAATCACAACTCATTTCAGCTATGTGCCTAAAAAAGACCTCAAACATACCCTTCAGCCCTTACCAAATAGACTTTTCAAATAAACATTCCACAAATTTAGTCATAACCATAAAAATTCAACCCCCTTCTTTCAACAACCATCCCCAAAACAAAAAAAAAATGAAAAATGAATTCAATGCTATTG
Organism: Chironomus tepperi; assembly: GCF_022539635.2. Taxonomy (NCBI): domain Eukaryota; kingdom Metazoa; phylum Arthropoda; class Insecta; order Diptera; family Chironomidae; genus Chironomus; species Chironomus tepperi. The sequence goes on from NW_027226383.1 coordinate 928,420, forward strand.
AATGAGAATGAATATTAGTAGTAATTACAGTAAAATCTCAATTCCATTCCATCCTTACGACAAACTTTTATATATATACACAAAAATGAGACATAGTCAGATGGAATATTATTGTTGTGGTATACAGCATGGAAATAAATGGAGTCTCAGCGAAAAATGATAATGCTATTCCATTCATCATTTATTTTTTTTCCTTTTTCACTCGTTTTGCTTCTCTCTCACTGTGTGTTTTCTTCTTTAGATTTATTTTCATTCGTATCGATGTATATACATACGATATGTAACAAATTTTCATTTTCAAATGTAAAGACAAAAAGTAGCAACAACAAAATTTTTCTTCTTCTGTATAATGAGTTCATTGCGGTAAAGTCTGAAATTATTCATTCCGTGGATTTATATAGAAACATTTTATTGTATATTCAGTCATAGTAGAAATGGCAACAGTAGCAAAATACGAGAATATAAATAAAAGGAAAGAAAAGCCAAGTGAGGCAGAGCAAATTGGAAAGGCATAAAAGAAAAGGGAAATCAGCTCTTTGTAGTCAATTTATTTTCATTAAATAAATTGTCAAACTTGAAATGAATGTTTAATGGCATTCCGTTCGCTATTGGAGAAATTATGACATGCTGAGTTGTTCTTTAAATTTTGTTATTCTTTTAAGGCATTTGTATTGGTGGTTTTGAGGTTTTTGGATTCAGAACTGGATTATGTTAGTGAAAGGAGTTGGATATTTTGACCCAAGGCTTGCTTACTGACTTACCGCGCTAATTGTACTGGTCGTACAGATTAATTGTGGCCCATGCCTTTCGTAGATGTCGCATGATTTTGGCTCTATCGCTGGCTTCTATTTGCCAATTTTCAATGTCAAATGCAATACAGAGCTGAATCTACAGCTCTTTGGTCGCTAAAGTGCACCCATGTCTTGAATAAAAAGCGCTACTTTCAATCAACTTACATTCCTCAACACCCATAAATAAAAATAATTAATTTCTCCATTTTCAACAAAAATTAATCGATTTCATCAATGTGACTGTATCTTATCTTATCTAACTCCTTTCTACACAAATACTCTTTCCATTTTTTATTGAAATTGAAAAAAAAAATAATAATAATGTGAAGGAATCCTAACGAAGATTAATGAATTTGAACGGAAAGTTTTGGTTTTAGGAATTTGACATTTCACAAAAACAAAAAAAAAGAGATACTTGAAGTAGGTATTGAAAGGGATGCAATAAGATTAAACTCAATTTGTGTGTTTCATTCTCATCGCAAATTTTCTTCTTTTTTTCCGTTACATGAAAGACGCAGTAGATCGTGAAAGGAAGCAGAGTGAGGAAAAGGGTAATTTTAATTTTCATGAGCATTCATTAAAAAAAAAATTCTTTGCAAACATAAATCGAGCATAAGAAAAAGTTCCTACTTCAATTAGTTTTTTTTTTTTATCATCATCATCATCATCGTTCTCATCCTTTTCCTACTTCCTCAATGAAATTTTTTTTCTTTCTTTCTTCGTATGATTCTTAAACCCGAAAAATTTTTGTTCCTGATAAACAGTTTAAAACTTTATCATCATCTATTCATTTCTTTTTTGGGTTTGTGAGATGATGGCACCATACAAAGTGCCATTTCTGATATGCTACATGAAAGACGAAAGAAATGGCAATTCACAAAAAAAGAAAAAAAAATAAGAATGAGATGAGATACAATTTCCTCGATAATGATTTCTCTTCTTTAAACTTTCCCATATTTCCATTCATACCAATTTTTGTGCTCTGCTTGCCACTGTTGCAATCGTTTAAGTTTCTCTCATCTCTTAAAGTTACTGCTGAGATATGTGAAATGTGATGAAAAAGTTTTTCATTTTCGAACTTCAACTTATTACTCCCAAATGGCAATTTTACTATTTTTTTTTTTTTGTTCTTTGTCATGATTTTTGCTGTTTTTCATGCAATGCTATTGTATGTGTGTTGTATGTCTCACAAAATAGTCTTGTAAGTGCATTTCAATGTAATTCGATTTTTTTATTTTCATTTTCTTGTCTCGAAATGTTTTTTTCTTTTGGCTCATGAAAGAATTTTTTTTTTATTTCTGCACTAAAAAGTTGAAAACTTTTTTTTGTCATTTTCGAGGAATTTTCATTGACTTTATGACTTTTGATACTTTTCATGCCATTTGATTGAGTCTAAAGCGGGGAGATTGGAATTTGGATTACAACTAAGCTTTAGTGCTGTTTTATTTATGTTATATGGGATTGAGATTTGAGGGGGGATTTTAAAAAAGTTTTTTGAATGAATTTTATTTGAATTAAGTTGAGATGGGAAAGTCAGTTTTAATTGGTTTTTTGTTGCAATTTATTGAATTGGATGATGTTCCTGAATAGTATGACGTGTTGGTTAACTCAATGATATGTCGTCGTTTTAATGTTAAGACGAGAAATCTGTTCGACGGCGCCAAGGCTTGCCAAGTAGTTTATGAATTGCATGATAATTTTATGGTTGTATGGCATCATATTCTCTGTTGCAATAAAACAATTTTATTATGAAATCTAATTAAAAGTAATAAAGTAGAATAATTTGAGTTGTAATTGACTTTTTGCTTTAATTTCTAGAATTTCTAGAACTTTTTATTTTTCAAAATTATATTCTTACAGTAAATGGCCTTAAAATGTTATAATCATATCCATTATAAACTTTAAAGCTCATCTTCAACATTCAATTTTTAAAATAATTCAAAACACATGTCATCATCCAATCCCTCCATCTAAAAGCACATCCATTTTCATATAATCGTCATTTTTTAAAAGCAAACAAATGTTCATCTTAAAAAAATAATCCAACCGAAAGTACATCAACTTGAATTATCACAGCATTATGAAAATAAGAGAGCAAAAAAAAAAAAACATTACTTTGTGTCTCTTAAAAGCTGCACTAAATTACGCGCTTCTATACATTTCTACTATTTATTGCTTTCAACTGTTAAAAGCACTTTTATCACTCTGTACATCATCACATCACTTGCCCTTCTTCTTGTTACTTCTTTTTCTGAGTTGATGCACGCAGACACTCGTAAATTTATTTCTTTAAATATTAAAGCGTACATCTTGTGTGAAGATGATGAATTCATTCTTTTACTCAAGAGAATTAGATGAGATACATGCATAAACATAGTACATAACAGCTCACAGTGATCCACTTTATTTATCAGATATTCTTCTTCTTCTTACAACCTTGCAAAATGCATTAACACGACGAGTAAAATAAAAAAAAGTGATGCTAATATTTTTCTCAGAACATTATAGCCCGTGCGTTTATGGAAGACGTCGTCGAAGGGAAAAAAAATCATTATACACACTTTATAAATTTCACATCGCTAAGAGTTATTGCGAGGACACATGGAGAGCGTATGAAACATCAAGGCAATGTAATATTTAGGGGTGAAAAATACTTTTTATGAGCCAAAAGAGCGTGGCGATGAAGAATAAAAGAAAATCGCTTTTAACTGATGTGAATGTGTCATCAAAAAAAAAATAAAAGAAATTTTCCATAAAATATTAAAGAGAGCGTGAATTGTGAAGGCATATAATACATTTTACTACCTTCTATCCACTTTTTTCCGATAAATAAACACATTTTTCATTCATTCTTTACTAGATTGAAAAGACTGGTGGGAACGATTGGTGGGAGGAATTGATGTAAAGATTATGAAGAGAAGAAAACGCGAGACAAGCATTTATAAATAAAATCGTACAGAGAAATAAGAATCGCTTCATATATTCTCACATGGTAATGTCATGAGTCATGAGACATAAAGTTCAATAAAAAGAAGAATAGTAACATTGATGTTGGAGAATGTCAAGGGATGAATACAATTGTATTAGAATTTTTTGTTGTCATGAGGAAATTTGACTTTTTTTCTGAATATTAGATTAATTGGAAATGTTTCTGTTTGCGAAAGTTTAATCAAAAAGATCTAATCAGAGCTCAAAGTCTATTTGATTGTTATATGAAGTCGATTCGACTCCAGGCGACTTTTGAACACAATCCAAGTCGATTTCGAGTTTTGGATCTACACAAACCCCAAAAAACAATAAAATTTCATCTTCTTCTTACAATCATCCCTCAAAAACTCAACTTACCCTAACAATCCAACTCAATTCATCCAAAATCCATCAAAGCCACAACGACGAAATTTTCCAAAACTTTATTTTTCTTTAACAGTTTGAAAAAATTCTTCATCAAAGGCAATTCAAAGCATTTGCGACATACTTTCTTATTTTATGATCTCATTTGAGCCATCCTATGCTCCTCTAACTCAAACACTATTTTCTTTTTCTGCTACATACTGTATAAAAAAGTGCTGACGTGTGCCGACAATCACTGAAAAAAAAACTTTGCTTTCGCTTTGTAATGGAAAGTACTGGCACATGTCGTTTATTGTTCTATTCGTTTCTATTTTGTACTATCTAGTTAATATGGCCCATTTTTTTCTTGTCATACCTTGTTTATGTACGCCTATCTAACTTCATATCATTTGTCAACTAAATTGAGAACAATTTTTATTCAATTTTTATTTTTTCAATGTTCAGCTCTTAATAGACACAATACTGAGTACTCAACTATGGTAAAATAAATGGGGGATAAATGAATATCCATGGATAGTGTGAGGGTAGATAAAAAAAAATTTGTCGAATTGAAAATGCATGTTAAACACGATTTCCAATTAGTCGCGAATTAAGTGCAATTAAAATCAATTTCTTCATTTTCCATTTCAATATTCAGTATTCGATTTGCAGTCGATTCATTTGACGATTTTTTTTTAACCGCATTGGAACAACGGTGGATGCGAGTGAATGAAATAAAAAAAAATGTAGGCAGGCTGACTGACTGCAACAGTCGTAACCTGTAATTGAAAATAATATTTAATGGGAATTCGACTGAAGGGAAGAAAATGGGATTTAATTGCAGGTTATTATAAAGTCATTACACCACAGCTCGTAGTACTTTATCCATTAATTTGTACTTTTTATGACTTGAATAATCGAAACTAATTTTTTTTCTTTTTTCAATTCTTATGAACTGAATTTCAATAAAATTTTAGAATTTAATACTCTTTTTTCCATTTTCATTTCAACCACTAATTAAAAACGAATTTTTATTGCCCAACAGCCATACGGTTCACTAAGTAAATTCTTAAAAAATATAGTTATTGACAAGAAATAGCCAAAATAGTACATAAAATTAAATTTTAATTGCGGGAACTTGATGGCATGGTTATTTTATTACTTTCCTTTTGTCATTCATTATTCAAACTAATTTTGTATTCTCGTTATTGCTATTTGACATTTTCTTTTGGCGTTTTTTTTCCTTTACTTGGAATGGGATAAAGAAATTTTTCATATACAGTAATTTGAGTAATAATTTATTGACTGTCTTTTGTAAACAATATGATAGCCCAACCCTTAGATACTTACGGTTGACATAATGTGAGAAGAGAATTCTTGGGCTTTAGGCATATGGCACTGTGTTTTGGTCAGCAACTGACTTTCTTTGGCTATCAAAGTTCAATGGCCATTTCTAAAAATGCTCTTATTTAGTGTTTTTAAGTTAAGATAGTCGAGGTCAATGACATGAAACCCTAAAATTCTCAAAACTCTCCAATACAACCTCCTATCTGCTAATTACCAATGATCCAACCCCAAAAACAAAAAAAGGCCAAAAAAAGCATTAAAAAATTTTCTGTATCGCATTTATTAAGTCAAGAATAAAATTTCTCTATTGGGAATTTGCCTCCAAAATAGCCATAAATTTTTATACGCAACATTTAACCTACAAAAAAAGGAAAAACAGAAAAAAATCTATATTTACAGCACAAATTATTCGAGTGACCAACAAACATTCGAATTACAGCAACATAAAAATAATCGAAGTTCCGTGCCTTCATTTCATTAATAAAAATTTTCTATTTCATATCAATATTTGTAGGCAAATTAGTTCAGATTTTGCTAGTAAAATTTAATTTCAATCAAAGTAATTAATTTCTCATACTTTAATAATACTCATGGCTGGACGAAAAGTAGTCGATATTTTTGATGAAAAAATAATGTTCATGTAGTGCATATCGATGGATATAAATGCACACATCATTCAATAACATTATTATGTAAATACGTTTATATATATTTTTTAATAATACTGCACAGCAGAACATCCATTTACAAATGAAGAGGAAAAATTTAGCTTTAATACTAGAAATGGGCAGGCAAGGGGAGGGAATTTGAAAGTTTTAGGGTCATTGAGGGTTTTGACAATTTATTTAATTAGTTTTTATGTCAAATAGGCAAATTTTGACTGGAAAATTGGGTTCAGCCAAAAATTGCAGGCCTAGATATCTTGTGTTTTAAATGCAAAGGCCTGCAGGTTTCGGCTGTACCTTAAAGATTATCCAAACCTCCAGGTTTGCATTCTTTGTCTGCAAGCCTGCAATTTTGGGTAAACCCAAAAAATTACCCTCCCTAGACATAAACTCAATGTGTTTGTAAATATCGACTTACTGAGCGAAAATTGAAATGTTTTCATTTTTTTTTTCCATAACTAAATGACTGAATGAATACTAACTGAGCTATTGCTGATGACTGATAACATAATGGATAGTAGTATGAGGGAGGTCGACTTTAATAATAATAAAAATATTTAGTTTTTTTTTGTGTATGAGTGAAATGAAGGAAGAAATTTATTGATTAATTTTTTTCAAGCAATAATATGGGATAAGCAAACTTTTTTTTATTTCCACAACATTTTATTTGAGTGGAACATGTACATGGGGGGACTATAGCGATAATTGAAGGTGAGAAAAGGTTATAACATTGCAATTTTTAGTGCGGTTGCATGAAAATAGGTGATTTGAGGGTGAAAAATATCACTTAACGTCGCATAATACACAATTGGCACCGTAAAAAAGCCTCTATGAAATTGAAATTGAATTGTTTGCCTGTCGATTTATGTCATCGTCTACTTGAGACTCCCCTTTGTGTATTTCATGCTCCTTAAATGTATGTAAATATGAATTTTCATGACATTTTTTTGTTGTACTATGCTTAAAGTTGAAGAGGAGATCAAGATTATTTCAATTTTTATGATGCCTCGTTGACACATAAAAAAAAGGCAGCAAGATTTTCTTCTTTTCCTTCCCTTTAATCTTTCATTCAACTAGCATGCAGTGAGCTGAGAAAGAATATATGTATATGGCATCAGCAGGAGCAGTCATTTCCTTATCATAACCCGAAAGAAAGTCTTTAAAGGAAAAAAAAAGGAAAAGAGACCTTCATGTCACGCACGGCAGAAATGATAAATAGGAAAGAAATATCTTACGTGATTCTGTGCAGTTTATTCGACTTGAAATATTTTTCCGTTTTTAACATAATTTTCATCAGTAAAGTTTTTAATTTACTCAACTCTGTTGGAGACTTAATCTAGCACTATCAAGCTGCTAGCTTTTGTGTTTTGAAGTTTTTAGATTATTTTGTTTATAAAATCAACATAATTTTGATCTTCTTAGGTAAAATCTAGCTGAAAACCAGCTTCTAAGCTTATATCTTCATTTCCATACCAAAAATGCGCCAAAAACTTCTAAACTTTTCCAAAACTTCCCTAAATCCTTGTCATATCTGCCTGTTATCGCCTGCCGCAAACATAGATTCACTCTAGTAACAGTTTTTCTGTGTTTTTCTAAAAAATTTCTTTCTTCTTGTTCATAAAACACAAAAAAACCCAAACAACATGTTGTTTTACTTTAGATTCCAACCACTGTTGCTGTTGCTTAAGCAAAAAAAAAGGAAGTAGGCAAAAAAAAATCTTTATTTGAAAAACCCCAAAAAATGGTCTATGACGGTCTACCAAGATCTTTTTACAAACACATATGTATACACAAAAGGAAAAATCTGTCGTAAAATGTGTTTTAACAACAGCAGTAACAGCAAGAGAGAAAAAAAGAACCTAAAATCAATTTCATGATAACAAGGCAACAGTAAATAGTGTAGTAATGTAACAGCAGTGCCAATATCTATGTTCTGCCTACATATTTATCGATAGCAACAGTACTTTTTGTGTATATTACAGTAAGATAAGAGAAAAAGGGCGATGGAATGGGAACATGGCAGTTTTTCGAGGTTCTCATTGTTGTACAAGCGTGGGTGGCGTGAGGGTATGAGGACTAATGATAACAAACAATGGGAAAATTCATTGGCTTTTACAGCCGTTACGAATCGACCACTTTTCATGCATATTTAAAAGGCAGGAAAGAAAAAAAAAGTCCATGGAACAACAAAAATGTGAGAACGAGATCGCAAATCAAAGCATAAACATAAAACTCTGTGTGCTGTACGCTCACTGCTGCTTTTTCTGTTTATTTGTTTGCATTTCTACTCTCATTTTAATATTTTAATTTGCTATGGCATAACTTAATAAGCCATTTTCATGGCTTTTTGTGAGAATTACCTTATTTTTTACATCCTCCATCCACCTTTTTCCTCTTCCTACTCCGTCTTTGTAGCTGTTGATACCTTTCATATAATGTGTTGAAAGGCAATGATTTTATTTTATTATTGTTGGCTGTTACTGTTGCTGTTGGTTTTAGTGCCTCATGAAATTTCATTTAATTTTTGGGTGAATAGTAAAAGAAATTAAAGCTTACAAAATAAAAGGGCATCAAAGCAAAACAACTAACAAGTTTCACAACCATAACTATGTATATATTATTTTTACGGTAGATTATGGTGAGCACCCCCGACACAAAAAATAGTTTTTTTGAAAATATGCCAAAAAAAGGAGACATTTTTCCCTTTAATGAATGCCTCATATAGTCACAATTAATGTTCTTTTGTTGAAGTCAGCAACAATTAAGGTCGTTTGTCCTGTGTGGAATGGGAACTCTAAATGCCTTAATTTGCGGAAAAATATTGTAACAAAAAAATTTTCATATGGCAGTAGTTTTACTTATAATGTAAAATTTATAGCGTAACAGTAGGGGAAGTATGAAAGAGCAAAAAGGTTATTGTTGTTGTTGTTGTTGTTGTTGTTTAGGACGAGGGATTTTTCGTCTCATGAATAAAAGCAACAATATGGAGCTGTAAAACACAATTTTATATATTTTTGGAATTGTTAAACATAATTAAATATGCATGTAAATATTATTATTTGGTTTTTACATTTTCCTTTTTCGTTACTATTTCTTAATTTGGTATATCCATTGTTTATATTATTAGTTACGTGCCGGGGATAAAGAAAGGAAAAAGGTGGGCTTTTAACTCACCATGCTATCAACGCTAATTAAAATGAACACCCGTGCTAAATGTTGAGGGTACAAAAAATATTTAATTTAGCGAAAAAATCTCCATTAAATGGGCATGACTGTCGCTGTGCGATATCTTAATGAATGTGTATGTTTGAGTATGAATTTTGAATAATAATAAAGAAAATTAAATTTTTAATTTTAAGGCTTAAAACACTTAATTTATTCATTTCAATTTTCAACTTACTAATTTACATAAATTTTTTTGTTTTTCTATCTCCTTATAGATGAACCGTCCTATTCAAGTTAAACAAACGGATAGTGAAAATCGTGGTGGTAAGTTTTGTGGCTTCAAACTTTCTCTTTCACACACACACAAAAGTAAAAAAAAAACCTTCTTTCTTATGATGAAAATTAAAATTTTTTTTAAAATTCTCATTTGGAAAATTTTTTAATTTTCCCCTCACAATTACTTTTATTTCTCTTACCAAAAAAAAAATTATATACAACCTCAATTATGTCTTTATCTCTGCTTTGCCACCTCCTCCACCCACCTTACACGAGTATGAAAAAACTACAATTCTTATGCTGACAGAGAACAGATGAATTTCTTTCTTAAGTTCATTTTACATATTTTTAATCTCTTTTTCTTATTGCTTGATCCATCTTCTTTCATGCTGTAATTAGAAATATTTTTCCTTTTTCGCAACATTTTTTTACTTTTCTTTATTTCGTTTGTTTTTTTTGTTTCTCTTTACTTTAGTAGAATAATGATGATGATGATGATATTTCTACGTACTTTTTTGTCATTGAAATTTACGACATAGAAAAAAAAACTAGTAATGAAAGAGAGCGTAAGAAGAAGAAAGTCAATTAAAAGATTAGTTGTACATTTGACAGTCGACAAAGCGATATTTAGCGATAATGATGGTGAATTATTTCTAATTAGAAGATGAAAAATTATGTGATGAATAATTGAAATGAAAAGTAACATTTTTTCATGAATGGAACACTAACTGGCAAAAAGTAAGCTTTCGTTGTAGAGAATTGTCACTAAGGTACCCCTTTGCCTGGTATGGGATGTGTCTGGATACGAAAATCTAGAAAACATTTGAAATTCAACTCAAATTGTGAACTTTTGAATGTTTTTAGGTGAAATTCTTGAAAATTATTCTAAAAACGATTATCTAAAGCTAGATTTATAAAGATTCCTGACTTTTGCAATCAACACCACTTAAATATATCATTTTATGATACAATTTACCTTCATTAACAATCCACAAACTTTTCTTACTCAAATCAACAAAAATACCCAAAATTCCCCCTCAAAGAAGTTCCAAAATCATCACCTTTAAGACATTCGACAGTTTAAAGTCCAATGAACTTCCATTTATTTTCAGCTCTCACGAGAATATAAAATTAATAAACTTTTTTGCTTTTTTTTTCGTTCATCCACATTTTCATTTACAAATGACATGGAAATAGGAATTTACAATTCCCAATCTTGAGCTTTCATTAAAACGTGTAAAATAATTTTATTTTTTTTTTTTTCTTATTCGCTCCTTATTTCCCATTACGACATTGATTTTTCCAGCCATTCTTTTGTCGTCGTTCTCGTTTCATTAAATTTAGTTAGATTAGGATCTCTTTCGACAATTTCATTGTTTGTGTGTGTTCAACATAACAACAAAAAAAAAATTACATACAAGACTGACAAAAAGAAAAGAGAAGAAAAAACATGGAAAATGGGAAAATTATTTTCAAAAAAAAAAAAAACAATTTTTAAGTTACATGAAATTGAAAATTCACAGACTTGCTCTCATTTAAAGACGACAAAATAACAAAAGAAAAGTTTGCTAATCGTAAGCAATTACGTTAGCGTATGAAAAAAACGGGGAGATTTCACCCTCATGTCTCTCACTTATTCTTTCTTGGATGACTGAACAACAGACAAACAAGTCTATAAGAATTATTTTAGAAAAGAATCTGTTCGGTCGGAAACTTTTGGCTTATTTTTTCCTTTCTTTAACATTTTGTCCTTCATGAAGTCCAGCTTTTCCTCTTTTGCGGTCAGGATGAACATAAATTAGCACACATTTATCATAAATTTCTATAAAATGCTTGTCGCCCCACACATGCTATTGTCGGCCATTGAAATGAATTTTTTCCGGCACTGATTTCATCGCTTCTGTCAATTTTATTTTATTTTATTGTTATGTTACCATTTCCCATTGCTGATACTCTTTTATTTTTATATATATTCCTTAAGAAGCATAGTAGACACAGCGATGATGATGTTTGTTGGAACAGTTGAAGAAATAAGAAGAAGTATTCTGTTTATGCCTGTGTGTTATTTTTTTTTTCGTCTTCCGTAAGCACTTTTTTGCCTACTTCTACTGCCTCCCCTCGAGTTTCATTCCTCTTATCACTTGATACCGTCTCTCACTCGTTCATTCTCTCAATTTTTGTGCGTATTACTCATGATATTTAGGACGATGGATGATACATAAAAATATGATACATAAAGTTGGATGTTTTGCAACTTCTTTTGATGATGATGATTATTGTGGTGTGGCAGGGTTGGATACTTAAGGAATTTAGAGCTGGGAATAGCCAATTCTTGTCAAATCCTTAATTGAATGCATGATCAATTGCTTAGACACTCTAACAGGCAAATATAGTGCTCCTGAAAGCATGTTCACCTTAAACATAGTAAATGAGCATCCTGATAATGAGCATTAATCTCAGCTTACTCTGTTCTTGAGAGTACACTCTTTGCATGCCTGACTCAATCCTAATGAACTCACAAATTAACCCAATTCCAATTCTGAACGATCCAACCAGCGATAGATGATTTAAGTAAAAATACGGCATGAATTTTTGTAGCCACATGAAGACGAGCAAACAGAAAAAAATCAATAAAATGTGTTCTATGTGGCGGTGCGGAACCCTCATGTATATTTATTATATTCTCAACTTCTTCTATCTATTTTTCTTTAACTGCGTTTCTCACATTTACACCAACGCACGTTTTCATTTTCATACGCACGAAGAAATTTTTCTCTCTGTCTTTTCTTCCTTTTTTTTGCAAGTTCACAAGAAAAAAGTATGTATGTATATGGAACAGCCGTAAAAGAATGAAAAAATAAGAAAATATTATTTATGTGTTTGTTCGAGTTTTTTTCATCTCTAATAAAATGTTAATATTCTTTACGAGAAAAAGAGAAAAAAGTAAGAAGGCAGGAAGGATGGATCTGATAGTATCTTATATAATCTATGTGAACGAACCTAAAGAAGAAGAAAAATCAAGAATTTTTCAATGTAAAACTTCCCCTTTAATTTATTTTTGCTCCACTCTTTTTGTTCCTCATCTCAAATTTCCTCTTTTGACTTTAATTTATCCAACATAGCTGCTGCTATTGTTGTTATTATGGAATATACGTTTTTGTAAGATGAGTGATGGTCTTATGCCTTTTTAAGGATTTCTTCCTTTTTCTCTTCTCTTTCTGTTTTTTATGAGGATTGACAAGACTAAGGAGTTTGAGAGCTTAAATTTCTGCATTTTATCTTTTCTTCTTTGTCCTGCTCATGAAGACAAATAACTTTAATTTCATAAATAGTTTTTAGTTCTGCTCATAATTTTCATCGTGTCGTCATCTTAACTATTTTTCATAAAAGATTATATTAATACGTTTGATGAACCCCCATTCTGCACAAAAACTCATCTATTATTGTCATACAGTTCACTCACATTATTTTTATGTATTAAATTTCATTGTGAACATTCATCGCATAACAAATTAAAGACATGACACCTTTTTACTCATGATTCTATTGAGAGATGAGATATTACTGTGACTTACAATGAGATTCTTTTGACAATTTGACTTTACTTTTCTTTTGTCTGTTTTGAAAGATTTTTCTTTTTCCTTTCATTGTGTTGTTTTGCACTTTGTCATGCGACACACGAGTTGTTGGATGTCAGAGTTGTTGATTGAGGATGAAATTTGATCAAAATAGGTCATAAAGGTGGTCAAAGTTGATGAGATGTGTCAGATTATCGACTTATGAGTCTACACAAATGTCCATCAATCTCATACCAACCCTGCAATTCATAAATAATCTCAGAATCATATATTTCCTTTTATAATTCATAAAAATTTATTTTTTCTTTATGATCCGCACAATTTTCCTTTTCTTCTCAATTCATTCTTTTCTTTTTTCTCATTCAACTGCCATTATTGCCGTTGAAAAAAGATTTTTGTTCCCTTTTTACATGAGAATGTTATGATACTGCTATTTGTAATATGCCAAAATGAAGAAATAGGGCAAATGCTTTATTACTGTAGCTATATAAATATATATATATGCTCCTCCTTTATGCTTTAGTATAAAGTGTTGGCATTTTTCATTTTCACTCCGGCTCGAATGGGGAAAAAAATATTTATATGAAAAAAGAGAATTGTCGTCTGAGTATGAAAATTATCGCAACAAAACTCACACACAAATAATATACAAAAGCATGATAATAAAGAATATTTATATCATGTGATATATATTGATCACTACAAATTTATATTGCTATATGATATTCCATATTTATATCCCTATGCCACATATATAGTGCAGTAAAAAAAACGATATTTAGGAAAGGAAATATAATAAGAAAATTGTTGAATTGTGGTGTGGTATCACACACAGAATAAAAAAAATTTAAATTTATTATCATATAAAATATAAATTGTCATAGAACATTTATAGGCTTACTACTTACATATGAAAATATCATATTTATGAGGTTTTATGTGTGTGAAATTTATAGACAATAGTAATGGCGAAGAGATACTGTTTTAGACAGTTTAGCTCATTAATTGCTAATTTTACTACCAAATGCATTAAAATATGGAAAATATTTCTATTGTATATTATAATGAAATTAAGCACTTGTGGCTTCCTCAATAGGCTTCATAAAAATTCCATACTGAATTGTATTTTGGAATTCTTTGAATGTGATAATTGAAAATTTTATTGGATATGGAAGATTTTTGAAGATGGGGTTCTATAGATGATGGGAATTTTGGGTTGGGAGTGGAAAATGTTTATAATGCAAAAATGAACAAGAGTGCAAAATTGATCAAATAATTTAAACAGTTCAAAAATTATGGATTATTAAGAAATTCTGCATTTTCGATCAGACAAAGAGCTTTTCATGAATATGCTCACAAAATTCAGTATTTCTGGGAATTTGCTCTTTGCCTACAAGGACCCTTGTTATGAATACAAAACAAATCCTCAGATTCAAGCATTATATCACTTCATCTATCATCAAAAATGCAAAAATCGCATAAAATTTCATAAAATTATCTACAAAGTCCTCACAGATTTCGATTAAGATGTCAAGTAGAATTTTATGATACCTTCAAAATACCCCAGCATCCCATAAAAAATCCAACCCAAGTCACCAAAGTTCTTACAATAAATTTTTAATGACATTCGCTTTAAAACAATAACTTTAAGAATACAAAAAAAAGCAACCCCAACAAAATCCTTATCATAAATAGACAATCTCCACCTTCAAAATCATCTTCATTTTCTCAACTTAAATCAAGAAATTAAGACTGGGAAGATAATAATAAAAAAATATTTTCATAATGACTCATAAAAGAATGAAATAAATTATTCATGAGAAATTTCTGCTTTAAAACACCTTTAAATTAAGTTCTTTATTGTACAAGCCTTCCTTCGTGCGCACATCTTACATAATAATCTCTCCGACTTCATTCTTCACAATTTTCGCATTTCACTTCCTTTAACTCGCATTTTTTTTTCCTTTTGTTATTTCAAAACCTCACTTCATTAAGAGCTTCACGCTTGTGTGAAATTAAATTCTGTTTGATGTAAATTTACGAGGTTTTTGTGTGAATAAGTTACAAGCAGTACGATGTAGAAGCTTGACATACTATTTCTCATAATAAATATACTGAATCAGATGAGAGAAAATAACAAAACATGAGCATTCTAGTCGTATTATTATCATCATCATAATAATATTCTGTGTGTTTATAAACCTGGCATATTCTCATGGCTTATTCATATTATTCAGTAAAAGAAGATGTTGAAAGGTTGAAAAAGCAAGAAAAGAAAATTTTTTTTGCTCGGTTTTAGAAAACCAAGCATATATGCGTGTATGTTATTAACATACAAGTTGTAAATAAGCCTAACACACATTGGAAGTTTTAATAACATTTTAATTCCATTTTATGACGTGGAGGCATTAATTTAACTGACTATGTAATCTGACATCGCCATTTGAGAACGTTGTATACATGCATAATATAAAAGAGGCATACGTTTGCCTTCAGGTGAACAAAAACTATATGAAAAATTGTTATTTCCATTTTTACACATCAGAATGATGGAGCAAGTTAAACTACTAAAGGTATTAAGTTGAGGAAGTGATGAAGAACTTGAAGACTAGGAAAAATTACCTCATGTCAAGATTATATGCATTTGATTAAGTTAGAGATGAGGGGTGATTTTTTGATGAATATTTTCGGGGGATTTTCCGGTTGATTTAATTGAGTTTTAAGGGAATTTTGTCGTTATTCACATTTAATGCAAATTTTTTAGCTGAAAGGGATTTAAAGACATTTTAATATAAGGGTTAGTTCGTGAATGATGTTTTTAAAAGACGATATGTACATCAACATGTGCCGGCAACCGGGCAGTTCCGAAATGAGCGTTAGGACAATGGCCGTCGTTGAGCGTCATCTGCTAAGATAGAAGGTGGCGATGAGACAGCCATTTTTCAACGCTGCATAATGAAGCTTAACCTGACATTTGTAGACAAAAATCCTTCAAAATTGTCATTTCTAAGAAAAATCAATACAAAATGTAAACCAAACTCAATAACTTCCACCACAAAATATCTCAACCATAATCATCATAAATTCCAACAAGGTCAAACAAAATAAGCATTTTTACAGTAAAAAAACAACCATAAAATAATAAATAAAAGAAATATCGAACATATCCGAGATTTCCATATCAATAAATAGAGTTTAGCTGCAAATTCAAATGACATATATCCACTGGTCATATATTTATATTCCGTTATAATAACAAATATAAACCAGTAAGTAATACAAACAGAGGTTTTGTGCTAAATTACAACCAAGATAGTAAGCACAAAAAGGAAAAAAAAACGGAGAAAGAAGAAAAATGAACGAAAAAGGATATTACAATACATTTGTTTTATCATCTAATATGGGCTTAATATAAAGGCACAGAGAGAAATGAGAAAAACTGTAATGTATTATGTAAAAAAAAATTTATATACAGTAAAATAACAACAACAAAAAGGAGAAGGAAAGAACTATAAAACACTCGGGGATAGTTACGAAGAAGAATTTATTTTTCCATGCGATTACCTCACTCGCACTCTCTTCCTCTCGTCCATATACAGCTCTCGTTTATATTTTTGTATATTTAAGGGACTTTATTTTTTCCACAACCCCACCATAAAGCTTTTAAATGCTCAATCGCATTAGACATAGAGATAAACTTATTAAACAAGTTATGGTGAGCACAAAAAACTTACAGGATAATAGTCATGGAATGAGGAATTGGAAAAGAGAGAGTGTAAGACATAGTAAATCTTAAGAAATATGCTACCAACTAACTTGAACATCATTCAACTATTTTATAAGAATATAAGTAGGTGGAAGTGGGTATATGATATAGGGGGGCAATTATGGAGTGTAACAGTTTTGAAAATGTCAGCATTTATGCTTTAAGCTCCATGAATTTTGTTCTAAAGCGCACGGCACTAGGACATGTCGATTACTCGAACCAAAATCCTATATCAAGCCGATGTGACTGATGATGGAATTAAACCAAATCTGGCACTAAGTCAGAGTCACCCCGGCCGATGACCGGATTTTTGAATGACTAATCGATTTGTGCTGTTCGGGATGATTTTACAAAAATTTGAATATTATAAAAAAATTTAAATTTTTCATACCATTATCCCCCCTAATATTCACATGCACAAACACAAAAAGCAGTTACAGGCGATTTATGTAGATTGAATTGTTGTCGTCTCGGAAAAATAGTTTTTATCATAGTTTGTGAACTTTCTCTTTACGCTCACTTAAGCTCAATATTCTTGTACGGTCTATGGCAATGGGATTTAAATTAAGAATTTATTATATTATCGTAGGACATATTTAATGGATTTAAAGCATGATGCTAACATAAAACATTGTAAATTGTTAGTAAGACGGAAATGAAAGTTCATCAATTAGCATTTGCATTAAAATGATTTTTTTTATCATATTATAGTTCATATTAATTGCCATACGAGACACACACATACAATGGATTTACTAATGGATTCGAATTTTCACTTATTTTAGACTTAATGTCATTTTTATTAGTTTTTATGGGGAGGTGCATAACAAGGGGGTGCTGAATGGACGCAAATTTATATTTTTCTATGTTGTAAAATCAAATAAATCACACAATTTTTTTTTATATCTAATAAATTTTATGCTTCATTTCATCGCGTGAACCTTTCATTAAATTCATTTTAATACACAACCCTTTGCATAGCTTACAACAAATAATAATAAACTGTGAATTACTATTAAAAATTACACTTTTATGAGCATAAATACAATATGTATAAATGGAAATAAAACGTGAATTAAAATGAGAATGGAATATAATTAGGACTAAAGGATAACGAAGGTTGTTATCTAAATTACAGGCTTACTTCTGTCACTAATAGACATTTAAGTCAACTAATTTATTAATGAATGAACATTTTTTTACAAATTAATCTTTTGAATGGTTTAATTGAAAAATCGCATGACTACCGTGTGAAGCGCAGACTTTAATGTCGACAAACATTTCATATCATTTTTTGTGAATAGATTGACTTTTGTTACTTTTGAAGAGCTTATGGGGCTTTTGTGGGTGGATTTAATGAGACATTTAAATTGTAGGTTCAAAAAATTTATGAGGCTACAGGCTTCTGATTAATTAAATATTTTCAACTCCAGACCTCCACTTGAGGATCTGGATTATTCACATTCATTGTTATTTCATTTCAATTTAGCAAAAAAAAAACTAGAAAAAAATAATGAATATTCATTATGATGTCAGACGACTGATAAGAGAGACGATAATGAGATAGCATGAACGAACGACTTAAAACCATTCATTCAATTCCCATTCCAATTTTCCACTATTTTCTGCCTTACTTTCTCCTCAAATTTCATTTCTAATTGAATTGAAAATTGTTAATGGAAGTTCTCTTTGTAATTTTCCCTTATTTTCTAATGTAATGAACTTACACAAAAAAAAGAAGTCATAGTCTATGTATATGAATGTCTATGTGTCTATGCTCGCTTTTTGGAATATAATAGATGAAAGAGAAACGAGAAATGACGATGAAGGAGGAAATCTTTTGATTTCGAATTGAATTTCTCTTCTCTTAATCGCAATTTAATCACATTCATTAAATTCACTTTGTAAATTTTCCTCCATGTACTTTTGCTATTTAGTTTTTGGATGGCACGATTTTCTTACTCAACATCATCTCATTGGCATAGTTAGCATGTCGTATTGAAATTTGATAAGACATAATGTAACATAAGTAAATGGCATAATGAGGAATCGTAAGATGATTTTCATTCATTAAAGGAAATTATTTTGCCTTTTTGAATTTCGAGAAGAAAAGGAAGATTTTGATTTTAGTTTGATGATAATTTTCTATTCAATTGGCAGTGACATGTGGGATTAAAGTTTCTTGTGGGAATTGCAAATGATAAATAAGGGTGGAATTTAAAATTTAATTGAGGTTTAAATGATTGTTTCTTGTCATAATTTCAAATAAAAGCCAGATTATTAATGAATTTTCCATAAACCTACAAAATTTCCTTTCAAAAGCTTCCCCAACTTATCCACTCCAACCTTATCATTAACTTAGCTAAACACACTTCAAGTTTCACTCTAATTTAGATTTAATTTCACAAAAGAAAGGGAATCTCCAATAAGAAGGTCAAAATGACAATCTGAATAATGAAGTAGACGTGAGGAGCAATTTAATCAGCGTTGAGAAAGCCCATAATTTTATTCCAACTTCTGATCCCTTTCAACTTGCCTACACGCAGTCGAAAAAAAAATACAAAAATCACCTTTAAACTTACCGAAAGAGTCGAGTTCCGCTTTCTGTCAAGATTTTTTATTTCATTCGCTCAGATAAGGCTGGAAAAAAAGTCAAGTGTTCGTTATTTTTAGACTTTCTTGTCTTCTAATGATTTTCTAACAAGGCAAGAAGCTTCAGAACGAAAATAAAAGCATTTCATGTTCGCTTCCACTCGACAGCTAGAAAAAAAAGTTTGCTTCCTTGCTTGCCTCTTGCTCGTTCACGCAAACAAATTTAATGATTACAAAACGGCTTGTATACGGGCCGAATAAACGACAACAACAACAAAAGCCATTTGTGTCGCGAGAAAGAAAAAAATTATGATTATGATTGTATAAAATTTTTGTGGATGAGTGTGGGTAATGCGGGTGCTGTTCATTGAAAAATGTATGTTTTATAACTCAGCATAATACACAGAACATAAAGAAAAAGACGAGATGGAAATTGCTTTATGTGTTTTCACTTCCACAAAATTTATTTAAGCGAAAATTAAAAAGTTTATTTTTCTAGTTTTTTTCATTTTTCTTTTTAATGTCGCGCGATGAGCTGTTGGCTGTTAGCTTTGTAGTTTTTTTTTTCTTCTTTTTCATTCATTTTTGAAAAGTCATAAAGTGGAAAAATAGGGAGTGAAGTGAAAAACGAATAAATAAAAAAAACTTTTCTTTTCGCTTCACATTTTATCATAAACATTATAAGTTTAGTGTTTTATTCTTTATGAAAATAATTCGCATAGATTTTTTTTTTGTTCGTCTCATTATAATGTTCTACTAGTTTTGCTCTTATTATTCGGGCGGAAAAAAACTTATTATTTGATGGCTTTTTGGCAGGGATCGACTTGATGAGATGGGAATGTGATGGTATGATGGAATGAGTCTTGGCTAGTTTCAATGTTGATTAATTTAAAGACAAACGCACTATGTGTCTGAAGGACACAAAGATGAACAACATCAATGTTGTATCGGCGGGTCTCTCGAAGGCACTTGGTATTGGGAATTAGCAAAGGGCAGCCAACGATAGAATAAACTTCGAGATGCAATGATTCACAGTTGCCAATGAATTTAGTCAGGTAAAACATGAATTAGACACTTTGTTGAAGATTCCACTTCACCAGTACCATAAGCCCTACATTTAAGATACCCAAACTGCAAACCAATCAAAAACTTCCCTAAATCCTTCATTCAAATTCAACTCAAGAACTCTAATCTTTCTCATAAAATCCAAATCCGCTTGTTGAGCCCTGTCACAATCATTTTTATTTCCATTATTCTTTTAACAAGTCATCAAAAAAGAAGCGAGAATAAGAACATAAAAAAACAGTGAGTGCTGAAGCTCACACTAAACTTAAATAATTTACAAAAAGTTTTCCAATTTCTTTCTCATCCTCATTGTCATTTTTCAAAGTTCTTTTCTTGTTGTTATGTGTGACAAGTTTTAGTTTCCGCACTTCCTAGATTTTTTTTTTTTTTTGAGGGGAGAGCTCGTGGAAGAAAAATTGTCTTTGCCTTTTTTCTAAGCACTGAATAAAAAAGTCTAAAAAAGGAAGAAAAGTTTCATTCAATCTTACAACGGCAATAATAATAATAATAAGGACGACTTTCTTTTATTTCCATGCTGTATTCATCTAGTCGTACAACGTACAAGAATGAAAAGTTTTTTTTTTTTTCTTAAAAAAGTCCAAAAACAATTTAGTTTTAGTTTTGTTCTCATTTGCCTTTTTCTTATTCAGCTCCTTTTTCTCACCTCATTAAAATCTCATGCCATTGTCACCACAGTACAACAACAAATTTTTTCGTTCCTTTTTTCATTCTCATCAAGGGAAAAATTATTATTGTCGTCATTTGACTTTATGATATCCCCTTCTATTCATTGTTAGGAAGTTGTTGCCTCATTTGTATAAATAAATAGCAGTTTATGATGATTACAATGTCTCGCGGATTCCCTCCTTCATACATGTTCAGGCAGTCTCTTTTTTTTTATGTTCAACAAATGAACAATCAGAGTGAGTTGACTAAATGATGACAAAAATGTATAATAAGTACATACATGACTAAATTGTTATGTTATTATGTTTTGTTATCATTGTGTCTCTCTTCCTTTTGTGACTCACACCCCTTTTTAACTCATTTTCATTTCACAAAATTGCACACGTTTTCATCACCATCAGACATGAGTGTTTTTTGGGTATAGTTTTGAAAAAGTGTCTGTTAATAATTTTTTGGGGTAATATTTGATGAGGTTCATTGACATTTTAACTGGATTTATAGCTTTATTTACAAAATCCATGCAACAATTAAGACTTAACCCTTTCAAACCTAACGAGCCAGCTCCCCTAGTACATTAAATATATATTTATTAAATTTACTCGCTGGATTTACGGCCGCTCACAAATTTTTAATGAACAACATCGCTGTTATAAATGTTTTAATAAGTAAAGTTAAAGCGTTATTTCGTGTATAAATTTAAATGCGTTTAGGTATGTCAGTTAAAATAATAATAACAGCACCCAACATCGTTCATACATAGCTGAATGGATAAAAAATTGTTTATAATGTCTAATGAATGTGAGTTGAAGAGCATTTTGCCAAAGGAAAAAAAAGGAATGTGTTTAGGGATAATAACTAAAACAACACAACAAAACTGACAGTGGAATGAGAATGCACATGAGTCAGTGCTACGTATAATAATTAATATTTCATTAATTATTCATTCTTTTTCTTGTTTTCTCTTTACACTTCCCTCTGTTGTATTTTCCTTCCGTCACTTGCCACTTTTCACACTCTCGAGATTCTTTATTTTTTTTTTCTGTATGCTCACTTTGATATACATACATGCTGTACATATTTACTAAATGATATAATATCCGCATAATAAGGGAAAAGATATAAAATATAAAAGAAAATGAAAGTAAACCACTGAGAAAGAACATGAATTAAGTGAATGTGATATGATGTTATGATATGAAAAATTTATCAAAAGAGAACAAAAATGCGCTGCGGAGAGAAAAAAAAAAGTTTGGTGGAAGGAAAATTCAACTTCAATTAACTTTAATATGAGATGATAATTCAGATGGAGTAAAGAAGAAAGTTTTTGTGTTTGTGATAAGAAAATTTGTGCTATGGAAGGATACTTCAGAAATTTGAGTTGGCATTTAATCCTGATTGGGATTTTTTAAAGAAATTTAAATTGCTAGAAATCCCCAACCCCATGCACATCTCCTCAAAATTTATTACTTTATAATTATGAATTATGCCATCATTACACACGAAACCAGAAATTCATGCCAAAAAAATATTAATCAATTTATCAACCTCCACATACCATCCCTTGATCAAGTAACGTATAAGCAACAAAAAATTAGTGCAGAATATTTTCCCTTCTCTATAGCTGGCACTTTTCATTTTTTTCCTTGATGTCATGAAATTCATCTTCATCTTCTCACTCCCCCTACTCTATCATCCGTGCATATATATACAGTTTTAACCGAAAAAAGAAGAGATGAAAATATTGTGTACATTTAGAATGAGAAGAAAAGAAAACTTTGTGATTCCATAATTTTCTTAATGCTTTATGAGCTTTCTGTGAGTTATAATTTATTGTGGTTGGCGTGAAGAGGGGGGAGGGGTAGGAGTGGAACGAAAAAAAAATCATAAACTTTGCAATAACATTAAACTTACTTTTAACTTTTTCCTTTTTTTGCTCTACTGTTTCATGATAGTAGCGATGGATAAAATTTGTCGTATTTTTCTTTAAAAGCGACTAAGTTGTCGAGGGTGGTGTGAGGAAGTTTGTTTCATTTTATAGTTAATTATAAAGTCAACTGTATGTCGTTTCCCTTTGGGGCGCTTTACCATCAAACCCTTATTTTCTCTGTGTATACACAAAAAACCCATATTCAAGCCATGCATGAATACATCCTACACATTCCATTTTATGTGAGTAAATAAATTTATACACACATAACAAATTATAAAATTTTGTTTTTTCTCTTTCATTTCTCTCTGTGTGTAAACTTTTAATAAATGCAAACAGAACTTAATATCTCATTTTATGCTCCTCGCCCAATTCATCCATTCAGCTATTCATTCAGTCGTATACGTACATTAAACAACATTGAGGAATTTTATGCTTTTCAAATGTTTACTTTTCGTCGTTTTTGGTTCGTAAAATTTTTTTGTTGTTTTCTGTCTGAATTTCTCCTTAAATAAAAAACGCTAATTTATCCTCTCCGCATACCGAATCATTCATTTGGACTTTTTGCTTTCATTCATTTCTTTAATATGAAACAGAATGTACGCCAACCATCCATCACACCCCTGCAAAATCTGTAATGCTCTTCATAATAATAAAACAAACCTTCTCGTTTCGCTTAAGCTCATAATAAAATGAGTAAAGATTCTTCAATTTTAAATTATTCATATTCTCTTTTTTTAGTATTCATATCTTGCCATAAGTTGAAAGTAAAACAATTAAAGTGAAGGAAATAATTTCTCAACCTTTCTCCGGTCACGGACGGGCTTATAATTGAATGAATGACGATTTATGAGGACTTGTTGTTTGCTTGATGGAAGGGAATTTGAATTATTTTTATATTTTGCTTAATTCTTGCAGGATGAGTTTCGCTGAACCTGTCATTTCTCCTCAAACACCACTGTACTATGACAATCAAATTACTTACAAGTTTATGTTTTCCATCATTCCATTAAATTCATTTACATTAACATTATGTTGTTTAAAAAGCAATATTCATTGTTGATTGCATAATAAAATGCACAAAGAATTTTTAATTACATGAAATTAAAGTTTCATCAAAGAAAAGTACTTTGTAATTCATACGAAAAAAAAAAGCTCAAATGCACATACCAACCCACATTCATTCATACAATGAATCACAAAGGGCTCTTTTGCTGAGCTGAAAATTGAATTAGAATTAATTTTCGGTGAATTAAAAGGGAATTAGCATGCAAATTTTATGTACATAATTATTAATTTACAAAGGAATTTTTTTACTTTCAACAACATGCCATACATGCTTTCTCATTTTTATTTTATTCGTCTTCTTCCCCATGCATCGCATTGTCGCTTTTTTTTAACCATCTCTGTGATGTGAAATTTATGCTGTTAAGAATAAATTCTTTTTCATAAATTATTAATTTTTCCTTTATTTTCTTCAACAAGAAGCAATTTTTTTTTTGTGTCTCAAAAGTGATACAAGATGAGACACAAAAATTTCATTTACCACTTCTAGCTCACTTAAAAGGGTTCAACATGCTTTACATTACATACAAAAAAAGATGCACACAGTAATGAAAGAAGAAAGAATGAAATTAATGTTAAAAAATTTACAAGCAACAGAAGAGAAATTAAGATAAGCGATATCATTAGGGATAAAGAGAAATTTCATGTTGCTTTTTAATCTACAAAAGAGCGAAAATGAAGCTTGAAAATTAAGAAGAAGTTGAGTAAAAAAAATTTAAAAGTTTTGTTGGAAAGTTGGATGAAAATAAATTTGTGGGAGTGAGTTATATGGTCGAATAAATGGGGTAGATGACTCTGTTGTGGATGAAAAACATATTTATGGGTAATATTTTACTCTGTGTGAATTTATCTAATAAGATATTTGACTAAATAAGTCATGGAGAGTTGCTTAATTACTTAATTGTTTGCTTGATTGCTTACTTGAATAGCACAAATCGTTTAGTCGATCAAAAATTCGGTCAAAGCCGATTTGACTCTGATTTGGTGACGGATTCGGTTTCTAGCACAAATCTAGAGTCACGCTAGCTTCATTCCATGTTGTTTAATTTGATTTGAATTATATTTTATGCAAAATATCAAAATTAATGCTGCCTGTCTAGGTCTATCATCACCAACTAGGATATTTAAGGATATCTTCAAGCTTGATCGCTAGAAAACTAAAAATAATCTCCTAAATGATTTTATAGTTTATCCAGATCGACAAACTATCTTTTCCTTTCATTCAAGTCTCTCTCAAATTGAGCTGAGTACCGAAAAGAATTCAAGACAAATATTTCAAATAATTTAAATATCCAGCTCTCTAAAATTCAAAAATCCTCATCAAAAGCAGCATCATCAGACACACAAAATACAGTAAACACCTTAAGCATTGAATAATAAAAAAAATATGAAAATAAGAGGAAAAGTTCTCGTTTTGAACCGACATATAATGTGAAGAAATGTGACAACAAAGTACATTAAAAAAAGAAGAAAAAATAAACTTTTTCATTCTTCATCTCTCCTTTTCTGTGTATGAGTTAAAAGTTTTCTTTTTTACTGTATTTTAAAAAACACTTTTTAACTCACTCATTCGTTCACCGAAAGGTATTTTGGTGAGAGTTTTTTTCTAACTGAATATAACATTAGAAGCCCGTAGGTTGCAATTTTATCCTCACATATTTAAATTTCTTTCTACTTTTTTCATGCTAAAAGAGAGAGTAAACATCGATTTTATGTTCTTTCATGTATTTTTTTACGTGTGTGCACACCATGCAGAAAAAAAGAAGAAACATTTTTGTAGAAAGGAGGAAGCATAAAAATTAAAGATTACATTTTGTGTAAACATAATTTATTTATTTGATTAGAAGCGAAGAGATAAGAGTTTTTCAGATTTTCTCCCTTTTATTTTTTCTTACTTTTTACTTTATGCATAAACACATCGCCACAAAAATTTTCACTTCTTTATTTACCTCACGGCGTGTGTCGTGTATATGTTGTGTGTACATAAGCATATTTATTGGAAAATCTTTTTCAATTCGTAGCGAAAAAAGCGACATGAAAATAAAAAATTCATTTTTAAATTATCAGTGCGTAATAATACTTTGTGTGTATTTTTATGGTGCTGCTGTCTTTTTTCTTCCTTTTGAAGGGAGTCATTCAGCAATAAACAATTTTACGACTAGAGCATTTCTCATTATGCAACTTTACACTTCAATTTGCGAGTCACTCATCATAATCCGCTAAATTTACACAGAAATAAAAAATCATTCATTATTGTTGAGCCTATAAAAGTGTCGTCGAGGGTGTCAAAAAGGGGACGAGACTGTCACATAAAAATAGAACGACATATATATTTCGTTTTTATGCTCAAGGAAACAAAGTCATTTGCTGATAGATCTCATTTATTGCATGCCGCCCACCAAGTGCTATTGAAATCGTAAATTAAAAAAAATATTCTTCCCTACTTCCGATTTTGCAGGATATAAATATGTTAATTTAATTCCGCTAGAGTACATTCTCATTCTATTTATGTATTTAAAAATACGCCGTAATGAAAAATCAATTCATTTTACATCCAATCATGAGACACGACTCGATGAAAGGAAAAGAAAAAAAGAAGTCGAAGAAAATTTCTCAATTAGCGATAAAAAGCGAATCAATCGCATGAAATAAAGGAGGTGAAATTGCTATTACTTCCGATTCAAAAGCAGAAGTATATAATCATTATAAGCAGAAGGTAGCATGGGTAAATTAAAAATCAGGTTATCAAAAATCCAATCTACACACGAAGTTAAATTAAATGGCTTCTTCTTCTTACTTGCTTGCTTACTTTCTCATTTATGCCTTCCTTCCAAAAAATTTTTATATAAAATTAAATTCGATATCATTTTTTATGGATGTTTTTGTGTTCAGGGTTGGATTTTAAGGAGGATCAATAATTTTATTGGCATAAGCTAATGTTTATGATTTCTATGACTTATGATATTATGAAAATTGCAACTAATAAGCCCTGAATTTGCAATAATTCCAACCTTTCACTCCTGAATATATCCATAAATAAACAGGGAATGAAGCTGTAAACTCGAGCTAGGAGAATTGTATGTAAAACTGTGTATACATGATGATGGGAATGAGGGAAAGCCTTGTCGCCTCATAAAAATATACAATTTAATTTAAATGTATTTTTCTCTCGTCTCATATAAATATAAACGTATATACGTGATATATACATATTTCCCTTCCAAATTATACAGAGAAAGTTTAATTTTTCCTTTTTTTTAAAGCAGCAGGCAGCAAAAGGAAAAATTTTTTTTTTGTATATTTTACTCTCATCTGCCTTGATTATGTACACATTACAAGTCCTAAGTAAACATTAATTCATTTAATGGCTTCCTTTTCATATCGGCGCTCAATTTTCTTCATCTTTTCTCTCTTTTGAGCCTCGATACTCGGCTTTCTTCCTTCCTTTTATTTTATTTTAATTTTTTTTTTTTTTCGTTTTTCATTCTTCTTCATCATCATTTTCAGACGATGTGAAAAAAAAATTAATTCATGAATTAAAAAAAAAGCACGAAACAATTTTCATTTGAGTTTTTTCTGTAAGAAGATCTTAAGTTAACTGGTATGGCTGCTGCTTCTGCTTGTTGAAAAGGAATAATTTTCAATTATGTAATCAACAAAGCTCTTTCAATTGTTCAAAAAAAAGAGAGAATATTCAATATGCTTAAAAGTACTTTACATTACAAGCTATTGTATTCATTTAAATTAAATTTTCAATTAGGAATGAAAAGTGCTCGAGCTATAAGTTGATTTTTACTCAGTTTACTAAAATAATTATTATGTAATATTTGTTGAGTGAAAATTAAGGAATAAATTACATTTTTAAGACGTATAAGTAAGGGGGTTCAAGAAGGGCTTAATTGTAATTTTTAATGAAAATATAGAAACTTTGGTGAATTTCAGCATAAGATTCAAATTTCTTCAAACAATGTTTGAAACTTCTAATTTTCCTCCCGAAATCTCAAGTCCTACAGATCGATAACATTTCGACGACATGCAGCCGTCAGCAAAACTATCAAAAATGTTAGTTTATATCGCAAATTCAGCTCTTCATCTATCAAGAGATTGACATGGATGAGATTTAATTTAAAGTTCATATTTTCTCACAGAAAACTTCATCCCTATTTCTCATTTTCTTCAATTTTCCTTTTATTTGCCTTTAATTCTCGTTCTCTATTCAATTCAATCTAAATCATTTTTTTTTTCTTATCTTATGGGAGATAGTGTATGTATACGTACATCAACAAACGGCAGCTGTAGATCAGCGTACAAATAAATGACATGGCAATTTAAGGAGAGACCGAGAGGAGGATTTTAATTAAAGTGAATTGAGGGAAAGTTTTTCTTCTCATTATTTTCTTTCATCCACATCCACTCATTATGCCGAGCACTTACAACTTTCTTGTCTTGCTTCTTTTTTTGCGATTCGAAGGAGGGAAGCGTGGCCCAGGCTAAAAGTTGCTGACATTAAATATTTAAGACAGAATTGATTATGAATTATTTAGTGGCAATTCACATTAAGTAATGTTCGTTGTTGTCATTTTCTACTCTTTTACTTTCTATTCATCCCTTTATTTGCCTCGGGCTTTGGTATATATTCAACTCATTTCATTTATTCATTCATTATAGCCTCGTTGTCATTTTTTTGGTTCTTAAAAGGTATGAAAATTTTCTTTTTCATTCTTATGGCTAATTTTGTAATTGAAAATATCATCTTATGCTGTTTAGAGGCAATTCTAGAGAATTTTTAGATATTTTTTATTTTTAGAATGTATACTTAGGATTTTTGGGATGATTTTGGGATGCACAACTTAATAATTCAAATGTTGAGTAACTCCTACCATTAAGTAAACATTTTGACAATTTCATGCATGATTTACTACAACTTACCGGTAAATTTTTTGCAACTATCAACTTCCATCGTTATCATCATCATCATCATCCAACGCCGTGTCTTTTTTATCAAATTGATTGATATGCCTTTTAAAATTGACATGAAAAGAAACTTTTCTTCCTGTATATTTTACTGTGAAATGCGAAAAAGAAAGTTTAACGATCCATCTATATTCTTAGATGAAGGTCTTGTTAGTGTCAACAAATTTTCTCTCTCTACTTCTTCTTTCATCTTTTTCTCTAATGAAAAAATTTCATTCACTTTTCTTAAATGTTTGTGTGTGGTTTGATTCGTAGGAAATGAAAAACTTTCTTTTAAAGAAGTAATAGGAGGGTAAGAAAGTTTATTTCAACTGGTGATTTGATAAATTAAAAATTTATTTTTGGTTTCTGGCTTTTCTCTTTGAATTGTTTATGATGAGAGTGAGTGAGAATGTGAAAGTTTTTCTTTAATGTAAAAAGGTCTTGGTGACAAACATCGCAATTTAGTTTTTAAGAAAAGTTTTTTTATTGTTTAGAAATATTTTATGAGGTATTGAAGTTTTGAGTGAGGACAATTATTATTCTTTTATGCGGTCAGAATGATTTTATGACAATTTCCGGAGTGTCATGTATGAAAAATTCATAAAATTTAGAATTCATCCTGATTTGCTTCATTCAATTTAATTTTAAATTCAAACAAAATTCAATAAAATTAATTCAACTTTCAACCTTGAGTTCAACTACAAATACACTCCAGACGATTGAAATTCATGACTTCAAGTCAATCTTTCAACACTTTTTCTTGCATTTTTCCAACCGCACAATGAAATTTCCATTAAAAACTTTTTTCTTTCCTTTTCATTTTTCATTCTTTTCTGTCACACAATTCAAACAATATTCAATAACGATAATCATAATCGCTTCGAAATAATTGTCAGCAAAACATTTTGAATGCAATATTATTTTTTATCCTTTCTCCTTGTGCATTCAACGATAATCCATCGACTTTTTTTTTCTACATACTATATTTGTATTCAATCCATTTCTTCATGTTCAATTTCTTGTATTTCGCTTTAAGCCATTAAGCAGTTGATTTAAAATTCATTCATAGTACAAATCAAATCGAATTTAAGTTCAGATGTGTTTTGGTTCAAATATTCAGATGTGATGTTGTGTATGCGATGAGTTTGAATGATGAAATATAAAAAAAGAGGGAAGAGAAAGGTCATAAAAAGTCAGAGTGGAATGATTTAGATGAAAGTTTACGAGAGATTGATTGCCGATGAACTTAAGGTATTAGTGATTTTGTACATGAGAGGATTTTTGCATCCTTTGGATGGATAATCGGTCTGCTTTCTCTATTTTTTACTGATATTGAAGGAAACTATAGCAAATCGATATGTAGTTTGGATCATAATAATTTTCCTGTATGTGAACAATTTTTTCTACATCGTTATCCACTTCATCTTGCAATATTTCTAGTATCATAATATTATTTATGAGTATTGAGGTTGGAAGATTTGGTAGGTTTTGGAAGAAATTGGAATGCAAGGTGCAGCATTGTTTAAGTTATTAATTTAACAATATTTTAAGATTTTCCACCAATATTCTGAGCAAACGGAGAGGAAATGGCTAAAATCCAGGTCCTAGACAAGCAAGACTCTGACTTCAAGTCAGATTTCATGAAATCCGGCCTCGAATAAGAGTCAAGTCGACCTAAAGCTGGATTTTTGGCCATTTCTACGCCGTGTGCTCATTTAGAGTCTCTAGAAGAGTTTAATCTTCATCACTTGTTGGATGAGTTTCCAATTGAGAATCAAAAAACAAAATCAAGTCAATTTATGTCACCAGAACTAAATTATATTCTTGCATCTAAAAATCTAGTAAATTTTCAGTGAAAGTTTACCATTTGAAATTGTGATTTGATAGCAATTTAGATGCCAGAACATATCTCAACTCTAACAATGATCTGCATTCCAATTTTCAACAAAAATCTACCACATTTGTGCACCTCAATATCATATCAAGTTAAATTCTCATATATATTTCTTTCTTGTTGAAAAATATGCAACACAAACTCAAACTATGTTTTTTCTTGTTGTTATTTTTTTATTTTTATTTCAGATTTATACGAAAACGTGACTGCAGATTTATTTGAAGCTTTCACTAGTCATTTTACCAATACGTTTTGCTCAAATCAATTCATATCATAAAGAAAAAAAAGTATATATATATAATAATAATAAAAAAAATCGAAGAGAAGAACGAAGAAAACTAAACTTTATTTGAAAGATAATAAAAAAAATTGTGATGCTATCAAATACACGAGTATAGTTTGAGTTTAATCGATATTCAATTGGAGAAATTTAAAAAAAGATTATATTTTGTGAGACAAAAAAAAATATTTCAATTAAAAAAGAAATTTTTTGACTGTACAATAAGAATTTAGATAAATAATTAGAATTAAAAGTTAAACACTTAGAGCTTATCTCAATCAATGCAAAGAAAAGAGAAGTTATTTATAGTATAAAAGTTATAGAATCAATTTTTAAGATTTAAAAAAATTATCTCAATTAAATTTTTAACGCAAAATAAAAAATTAGATAAAAAAAAAGTTCCATAAAAACAACATCAAAAAGTGAGTGATTTTCGTCATCGAATTGTTAGACAAAATATATACGAACTTCCAGATCCTGTAATAGATCCTTCGACATCAAATTGTGTTGTAACCTTTCCATTTCAACAATATAACAAAACACAACACTTCAAATTACCGCACATTAAATTGCTATTCAGTTGAAAGAATCTATCAAGATCTATTGAAAGAGAAGTGATACACACGCCTCACACATAATAAGATATACAAAAAAAGTTATATAGAATATAAGTGAAAGAAATAAAAAATAATAAAAAAAACACAGTGAAAACGAGGAATCCTCACAAACACACACGCGCGTGCATTTATGAAATAACGTAAGGAAAAAAAATATCTAATAACTTTTTTTTGTGATGTTGTTTTTTTACTTACTTATACTTATTATATATCCCTCGTTTGTGTTCTCGTTGTTATTGAGCAAAAAAAAAATAAATTGATGCCTTTTGTAAATGTGATACAAAATCAATTTTTCTTTTTCTCAAACTCAAATATATACATTAGAGCGAAATTATTACGCCTCAATAAATTTTTGTTGTTGTTTAAAAAAGAAAGAAAGAAAGTAAAATTTAATGATTGAAACCTCATGCTTTCGATATCGTATCACATTTGAAGGTGACTCGTGTAATTTGTTCCTATTTTTTTGAGTTTTATTTTGTTTTTGTTTTTTTTTTGTACTTTTTAACATTGTCTCGATGTTCGTAAAGTTGTCGTGAGCCTATGTTCTTATTATTCTCACTGTATTAATTAAACATTTATTATAGACGTTCATAGAAATGATTTTTTTATTTGGATGTCTTTGCTGAAGTTCTTTAGCAATTTATTAAAAAAAGGTGTTTCTATGGTCAATGAACATTTTATGGACGTTAATATTGATTTTATTTTTGTTCGACATGGTTAGTACCTAAAATGGTTTACGTTAATAATCATTTAAACTTTTGTTATCAATTAGGTCAAAATTATGATTTTTTTAAATTGATTTGAACGTTATATTTTGACATTGTTTGGGATTTTTGATCTCATTAATTGAAATTGGAATCGACTTCAAGCTCTGTTGTGTTCTATGTCAATTTGAACCTTTTTGTTCTCGAAAATATCAAAAATTCATTCAAATTGCGCATTTCTGTCATCAAAAATTTCCTCAAAAAAACAGTAAACAAGCCGCAATAAAATTCAATAAATTACTGTCTCAATGAAAGACCATAAATAAGTTAATATTCAAGTCGTAAGAAGAAATGTCAGACATAAAATAAGGCCTGTAAGGTACAAACACTCCAATCATCATGACCATAATCTAGCATCAGAATTAATAAGTAGGATATTTATTGACGATAATGACTACTAAATATTTCATTATCAAATGCTACGTATCTGAGCTATAAAATGAAAATTTTGAGTGACATAATGAAATGAATGGTAAATGATGATAATTTGATGTTTATATCAATTAATCAATAATTTCTGGAAATGTTTCCTATTTCAACAATGGTATTGTTATTATTTTTTTCTATACAACCTCTCCCCTCCCTCCAATTCTCGCTTTCTGTTATATTTCATTATTTTGTGTAAGTGAAAATTAACAGCAACAATGAACATGAAGGAGAGAAGCCTCATATAATTAATGAGATATCTATTTTCCATTTTAATTTCATTCGCTACCGTAGAAATTTTCTCATTCATCAAAATCATTTAATTAATTAAAAGAGACATTCGAAACATAAACATTTCATTTCAAACTGTAAATTGAATTAAAATGAACTTTTTCCTTCTCCTTTTTTGAGACTTTTGCTCTCATTAAAAGTTTTATTCTTGTTTCGAGTTATTTGACTTTTTTGGGTTGAAATGATGATGCTTTCGGTCATTTATTTTGACATTAAATGGGACATTGTAAAGATGTTTTTGATGCTTGAGTTTTGAACTTTTTAAGACACTTTTAGAGTTTTCTCTCAGAGCTTGAAATCGAATCGACTTAAGTTGACTTTTTAAACTAAAATTCAAGTTGATTTCCAGATCTGATTAGGATTTAAGGTAAAAAAGTTAAATTTATCTATACAGACTTTAAACAAACCTTTTCGGTTTCCGAATTTAACAATTCGTTAAAATACTCTTCACGAAAATTAAAAATCCAAATTTTCTTCCAATTCAATAATTGAGATAATCAGCATTTCCATCAAAAGACTTATAAACATCATTTAAAAAATCCGCTTCGTCATGATTTTCCATTCATATTCTCTATTATTAGTCGGCAAACATTTTTCTTCAATCAAATCAATCAAAATTGAAGCAATTATTATTCAATTCAGTTCAAAAAATGCAAACCGAAAAGTTTCAGATTCCATCAAATTGAAATCTCAATTTAGCTTCTGCAAATCTCACAAAAAAAGAAATATTCTGAATGAGAATTCTTTTCACTCACGAATTATATTCAATAGTCAATTAAGTTATTAACTTTTTCAACTCATTCCAATCCACTCTTTATGGTTCACTTCCAACTCCCTGCTGAATACACTTAATTAATAAAAAAATATTTCAACTTTCTTTTCCATCCTTTTCAAATAAAAAAATAAAAGTTCATTCTGTCTTTTTCCTGCAAACAGCATATACGTTCACATAAAATATAGAATAATGAAATCGGAAATAAAAGGAAAGAGGAAGAAACTTTTTTTTTGTGCTCATTATAAATTGATGAATTAGAATTTTTTTTCCTTCCTACTCTTTCAGAATTTTGTTTCTTTCTTTTGGTGCTCTTTCAATAAAATTTTATTTCTATTTTCTTACTGTCCATTTTCCTATTATTAATTTCATTTACTCACCCTATCTCCATGTAGATCATCTACATGTTATTCATTTCTTTCAATAATAATAAAGAGGAATTGTCCTTATAACTGCTGAGAGGGCTATGCAGGGTTGGCTTCTTAGTTTTACTAAATTTTATTGAATTTCTGGAAGCTATCAGCGCTTGAAATTGGCTAAAATGTTAAAATATCATATGGAGTCGAGATAACAATTTAGCCCCATTTCCATACAAATTCCAAGTCGACTTCGAGCTCCGGAAGTCAATTTCATTAAAATCAATCTGAAAACCTTTCAATCAATTACTAACTACTTCCACCCCTTCAAAAAAACAGTCCCACCACGACAAAAACAATACGACATTCTAACTGTCACAGTGGTCATCAATATCATTCCTTAATGAGGGGTTATTGCTTTAAGTCATTTTTAATTTTTTTTTTCTGAAATGCCCACAAGCAAGCAACGACATAACGAACAAAAAGACAGAAGAAAAAAATTATTAATAAAAAGAATAGAAAGGTTCATAATATCGATTTTTCCTTTTCTTTTTTATCATACGATGACGATAAATGTCCACCAGTTTTACCTTGACTATCCTTTTTATATACATAATGTTACCGATAACACACAAACAAAGTGAACTTCACATACTAGTCAATAATAGTAGTAATGATGATATAAATATTTCTGTCCATTTTTTTCTTCTCTTTGTCCATGTCTCCGTACATATTTGATTCAATTATGAATGTTACGTTCGAAATCATTTTCTTATTTTTCCCTTTATTTTGTCTTCTTCTTTATTCAATTTATCGATGATGGTCAGATCTATATAAATATATATATATATATATATATATATATATATTTATTGAAAAGGAAGCAAACAAACCGAATGCCAGTGCATAATACACATACATGTATATGAAATGATAGATATTACATTAAAGGGGATACTTGAAGAGAATGGAAGTAGAAAAAAAAACGTATATCAGTAAATAAACGGATCGTAAACGACATGTTGTGGAAAAAGAACAGCAAGACCAAAAAGAAAAAATCAATAAAGACACCACTCAATTTGAAATGTGCGTATTCGTATACCGAATAAAAAAAAAATCGAAATAAATGTGAATGCCGTGCGCCGTATGTGAAATTTTACCCATTTTACGATGTTATATCAATTTGTATCAGACGAATGTTCTATGTGGTTTATTCATAGGAATGAAACATAAGAAACTGAAGAAGAACAATAGCGAAAGTGAGTGTATTAAGTAAGCCATCGACATTTCTGTCTTCGTTTTTCTTCTGCTTCAAATCACACACTTTATTAGAAAACAATTTTCAATTCCATCGCATCTTCAAGTTCACCGAAACTATAGTGAACGATAATATTGAGGAAAACCTGATATTGGATTGAAAAGTTTCCTGTTTTTATTCTTCTTCACTTTCTTCCGCTTTCTCTCTTTTTGCTCGATATTGCGTGAAGTGAATTTTTCCTTTCTTACTTAATTCTACCCTACTATTATTGTTGAAAATGAGGAAATAAAATTTTTTTTTTTTCCCTTCTTGCAGATTGGGGAGGAATTTTCTTGACTTCCTTTCGTTAGAATTAGTAATTTTGTTATTTATTCTTTAAGAGTCTCTTTAGGAGTTTTTTAAAAAATTAGGTGAATGAGTGGGTTTTTATGGGTGACTTTTTTAATGTTTTTCCACTAATTTCACTAAAAATCTTGTCAAAATTTGATAAAACCACCAAAAAAGTCAACAAAAAAACCTCAAAAATTCTGAAAAAATTTAATCTCTAAAGTCCAAGCCAATCTTAAAGTCTGCTACCACCCCCCTTCATAATACAGTCAAAATCTACCCCAAACAATATTAACCAAAAAATGTTCCAACAATAAATTCTCATTCACGAAAGGTTAAGCACTTTCTGATGATTATAGGTGGACTAAAACCAGAATTCTGTATTTTTCGATCATGTAGGGATTATTTTCATCTACAACGAGGCTATTTATAGCAAATAGTTGCAATAATACCACACAATCTATCCCCTCTAATAATGCCCATGAAAATTTAAAAGTTAAAATCATGCCAACCTACATAATACATGAGAACAGAAGAGAAAATATTTAAATTGATGTTGGATTAAAGGGATTTAAGCTTTAAATTTTACTAGAAAAATAGAATAGAAGGAGCAAATTCATGCTTATCACATTAAAGCCATACATAAGAAGAGAGAGAAAAAATCTGATTTCAATGTTCTATTTTTCAACTCACAAAATGTGTGTATATATGTACAAAATATAATAATATACATAAAGTAAAGTCATTTAGTATGAAAAATAAACCACATACATATACAGACATCAGCTTCAGGGATGGGTCGTTATCAATGCTACTGATGTGCGTACATTTCTACCTTCTCTTTCCATTTCTGTCTCTCCTTTCCTTCTGGCTGAATCTGCAACCGAATTATATTTAAAATTCAAAGAGTGTTTCATGCTCTCGTTCTCCTTTACGAATAAAGTAACCTTTTTTTTTACCCATTTGAGATTACTTCCAATTCATACTTTCTAGGTTGCCTCAATTATACCACGCACATAAAGCAGAGATGATGGTTTTTAAAGGGAATAAAAAGTAGGAATAAAGGAGATGAATACTGAAAGATTTCAATGGGAGGACAGCAGAATGTGAATTTCGAGTTAGTTTTTTTGATTGGGTTCATTACACGCTTGATGAAATTTTAAAGACTTTTTTATGTGATTGCCTTGAATTTTATGAAATTTTGGTTCGCTTTCAACTTCAACACCAACATCAGAACTTTTTTAAAGATTTCGCAACCCTTGCGTAGTCCACATACATTACTAATTCCAATATTGTGAAGGATTAT
Organism: Chironomus tepperi; assembly: GCF_022539635.2. Lineage (NCBI taxonomy): Eukaryota > Metazoa > Arthropoda > Insecta > Diptera > Chironomidae > Chironomus > Chironomus tepperi. Next base: position 965,921 of record NW_027226383.1, read on the forward strand.
AAACCTACTTAATTTTCTGCAACTGTGAATTTTCCATTCATTCATTTTACTCATTCACACAATTTTTCAACCTTTTTCGTTTTAATTTCCTTCTTCTTTTTCCTCCCTCCATGATGCTTCAATTTCTAATTTCACTCATGTGCTTCTCTCGAATATGTGTACTCATCTATTATTCGATAAATATAGATTTTTTTTTGGCTTTTGTTTGGCTACTTATATAGTATTTTTGGTCTATTTTTATAATGTGCGTGGGGGTAATGTTTACATGAAAATTCGTAGTGGAAATTAAAATAGAAATCGATTACTTTTGTTAAAGGTTATTGAGGGTTTAAGTCTCATGATTTGATATTGATATATTTGTAACTAAACTTTATGTTTCATTTGAAATACGTCAAAATTGGTATCTTATTAATGTTATCTGTCTGTTGCATTTATGACATCATCAGAACAAAGAAAAAAATATGTTTAAGACAGACGTAATAATTCTCACAATATTAAGCATAGAAAAATAAAGTCATCAAAATGATAAGCTGGTCTTTAATATTACATACATTGCATCTCTTATTTTACTCGTTTTTGTTATAAATCGAAATAAAAATTGTTTCAATGTTGTTGCAATTGTTAGAATAGAAAGAAGCATTTTATTTTTATATATATATTTTTTTTGAATTGAAGTATTTTTTATATAACAATTTTGTTTATGTATTTTTACATTGTGATTGTGATGTGGAAAGCTGCAGATGAAGTTTATGGATCTAAAAAAAAATTATTTTGTTTTCTTTCATTGAATGATTTTGTTATTTTGTTTCTGTGGATATTCATTGTTGTTCGTTTATTTCGTATAAATATGAAATATGAAGCGTTATCAGCATGAAAACATAAAAAGCTTTTAAGTGCCACAAATTTTTTATTCATTTTCGTTTCAATTGTGGAACTTGTGATGAGTTGTCAACGTAGTTTTGAAGTTTTTTGGTGATTTTTGGTAAAATAAATTGAAAATTTGAACTTAATCTGTTTATTTTTGAATAAAGCTTGAAGTCGACTTAGAATTTGTGTGAAAAGGTCGATTCAAGTCGACTCGACTTCATTTAAAATTCACGACATTTTTTAACTCTGTTTTTGATCAAGAATTCTTAAATAAATCACAAAACAGCTTTTAATTCAATTATATTTTTCAATATAATCCAACAAGTTTGTCAGAATAAAGAAAAAAAAAAGTCCATTCAATCATAAATCAAAACTGAAAAGAACTAGAAGGTTAAATGGATTACAACACTATTGTTGCTATATCTAATAATAGATGCACAATAGTGACAAAGCTGTTAAGTAGAAAAATATCAAATTATACTTTGTCGATTTAAATGACACAATTGAATTTAAATAATTTACAAAGTGAAGTAAATTGATATTTAAGTTCAGGTTTTCTATTTTCCATGTCAGTTTAACGACCATAATCACAAACTTAATATAGTGATTTCAAATAATTCAAAAGCTGAAATTGAATTAAAGCTTTAAATTGCTGATAACGCTTAACAACAACTAGGTTCTGTATTTTAGTCCCCAATTCTGTCTGCCTATTTACCAGAATTGTTATTTTGCCTACATTAAATCCAAAATTAATCGTATTTAAATATGATGAAATTTAGTTTAATCTTATAACTTTATAGATTTAATACAAATTTGAAATTTATGGAAATTGATAATCTAGTGTCTTTTCCAAATGTCCTAAAATTGAACATTTCAAGCATGATGAACAAAAATTTTTATTATTTTTAAAATCCCCACCTCAATAACTCCTTTTAAAACTTTTAATTGAACTCAATAAAATACTTTATTGTAAAATTCTCATCTCACTTAGCAATTGAGTGAAACAAAAGAATTTTTGTGACAAAAAAAGAATTCACATAAATTCCAGTTGAACAAAAAAAAAAAGTTAAATCTAATTAGTCTTTCAAAAACCAAGAATCCATAAAATGTCTTTTATAAAAAAAATTAAATTCTTTCATGCTTCAGAAAAAGACATCAAAGAGATAAAAATAAAAATATTCTCTTTTTATATCAGTTTCCAAAAATATTATCAATCTTATTTAAAAAAAAATTCCAATTTATTTTAAAGAGAGTAAAGCAAAATTCTAATTATTGTGTTTTTTCTTTTTTCTTTTCTTTTTTATGTGTAATTGGCAACAAAATAAAAAAAAACATTTTTGTTCATAAACCGCACCAAAAAATAAAAAATTTATTTAAAAAAAAAAATTCATCGAAAATAAAAAAAAATTAAATATATCCCGTAATCCTCATCATTATCAACCACTACCACCACCAAAATATTTGCCTCTGTCATTTTTTTTTCATATGTGCCTTGTGTATTTTTTTTATGTGTTAAATATGAACTGCCTTTGCCTCTGTCTCAACGGGGAAAAAAAACGTGTTTTTTATTAAATTCCCATGATCTCATGTTGTTGATGAATAAAACATATCATTTTCATATTCCATTTCCATTTCCCTTTAATCTCTTAATTTATTTATTTTTACTCTTATCCACACATCCACAAATTCATACATATATCATAAACACTTCAAATGGTATAATTTCTCATTTCCCCAAAAAAAATATAACATATTACATTATTTATGATTATCTCCGTTTAATGTCTCTATCAATCTACTTCAAAACATTTTTACAATAACAACATGAAATGTTTTCTTCCTCCTGCTTTTTCCAATAAATTTTCCCTTGTCTTGCTATAATTCAACTGTAAATGAACAATTTCTCATCATCATATTGAATCCATACCTGAATATTCTATTTATGATGTGTTGAAAAATATGAAAAAAATTCCCTCAAAAAAAAAAAAATAATTAGACCGAAAACTTTTTGTTGGTATGCTCAGTAAGCAACAAAATGAAGAGGATGTGAGACAACTGTTCAACAGATTTGGAACAATTGAAGAGTGTACTATTTTACGAGGACCTGACGGCGCAAGTAAAGGTATGTTTAACACTATTTTATTTAGTTTTTCTTTTGCACACACACAAGTGATAAAAAAAAGTATTTTTTAGTGAAAGTGAATGAAATTTTTTCTTTTTTTTAATATCTATTTAGAGTTTGAATTTGCATGCAATCAATTTAAAAGTTACTTTTTATCACAACAATAGCAACAAATAAGCAACCCCTTTTATAAAATTATTTGCATACCTAACATTTTTATCGATAATAACAACAAACCAGCTCGACGATCTGAGATTTTTTTCACTTATTGGAATTAAATTTTTTAAGGGAAAAAGGTTTAAGGTGTTGTAATTTAAAGGGTTTGATGGGCAAGGATGGGATGTAAATGATTAAATTGTAGTTTTTGAGGTTTTTATTGGATTTTATCGACATTTTTGCTTAAAATTTAGCTTATTCGTAGTTTAACATTGAGGATGCTTTCTCAATGTCCGGATCGTCTTCTGAGATTCCGGAAAATCATATTTTGGAATAATCATCAAGCCGGCTAAATGTCCTACCGAATCCCAGCTTCTAACCAACCTTATATCGGTTTAGTGTTGAAGACTTTCTGTTATGCTTCTCGACACTCTCATTAATGAACACTAAATAATAAGAAACATCGATTTTTCTGAGCTTAATTCACAATATCTGTTCCTAAAATCTGCCACGAGTTCCAAATTCTACAATCAATACTTCCTCAATCGAAAAACTTCCTCATCATCGTCATCGTCCTACACACAAAATTTAACAACTGCAATAAAAGCCTGTGGCTCGATAATCAATGAAAAACAGCTTAAAAGTCAAAATCGATACCTCAAAGTATTAAACCAAATGAAAATTTCTCTCCATCCGCTCAACAAATCAATGCTAAAATTCTGATTTATTTGATAAAATCTTCACAAAAAAAAAGAAAACAACTTTGTAAAGAAAACTACATTTAATGTAACAAAATTACATAGCCGAAAAATGTAATCTTCCTAACAACTTTGCAAGAAAATCTGAATCAGCAATAAAACAAAAAGAAAAAAAAAAAGTACAAAAAACTTTAGTAAATCTTTAAAAAGAAGAGAAGAATGAAAGGAGAGATAAATTCATTTTTATTCTTTTGCATAAATAGAGAACATAGTAAAGAAGAAAGTCTGTAATCAATGGCTTTTCGACCGACCAATATAATGCAATAAAATCTCATTTCGCACAACTTTTTTTCTCTTTTTTGTGCAGAAATAAATGAAATAATTTTTTGAAGAATGAGGATTGAAGAGATGTTTAAGGGATTGTGATGGAATCAAAGGGGAAAATTTGGGAATAAGACGCAGTTTTGATTCGAATTTGGCAATTTTGATCGTTTTGAATCACATTTTGAGCCTTATTACTTTATGCAGTTAGTTCTGATTCTCGAATTTGCCAAAAAGTCTGCCAATACTTACTTACAAACTTAAAGATCAGCTGTGATCCATAGATTCTCTAATTTAACGTCTAAAACTTGATTTACCGCTGACTATCCTTTCCCAATTGACAACACCAAGTCATAATTTGAAACAAAAGACAAACTAGCAATATTTCCCCATTTTCACATCGATTCTTGCTCACAAAAAATCAAAGGAATGGACGAAAGAAAAAGGAAACTAATAAAAAAGGTTTTTTTCTTTTCTTCATCATCTCCTCCTTGTTACTTGTAACAAAGAAACAACAAAGTTTTCTTTATCTATTTTGGCTTTTATGGATTTTTCTCATCTCTCTTTCATTCCTTTATAACCATCATCACCACCATCATCATCATCATAGTTCATTGGTTACGTTCTTCTTTTTTTTATGTTTTTCGGGATGGATAAATCGACACATTTATACTTACATTGATTCCCGTAAATTTTCTTGATTACTGAGGACGGCTGAATGTGAAAATAATAAGAACAAGATGAAAAAAAAAAGGTTTATACCCCTTTTTTATATGCTTTTATGTTCAGTTTACTTTTCGGAATGTTTTTCAATTCAATAAATTGAGAATCTCTGACTCTCTCACCTTGGTACTTTCTCAAATTTAATTTACGAAATTGTGTAATAACTTAGTGAAGAAAAGAAGAAAAGTTGGAAGGTAAAAAGATTGAGTATTTTTCGAAAAAAACAAACTAAAAAGGGACAAATTGATGAGATTCATTTGAATGTTGATTGAAAATTCAATTATCTTATTTGGTTTCGTTTCTATGGAACTTCATTCATCATTTATTTAGGTGAATTTGGTCAAATTGAGTTGATTATGGCAAAAAAGTTTGTTTATTTTTGTGAAAAATATGGAGAAAATTTTTAGTTTAATTTTGGAAGTTTTGAAGAGAAATGAAGTTAATATTTTGACTCATTTCACATTCCTTTAAGAGTTTCTTTAACAAAATCTTAAATTTTCCTCCACCAATACGAGACCTCCTCTCTAAAGTCCCCATTTAATAGGACATTATCTAGATCAAATCTCCAGAGACAAACTCAAAACAGAACACGAAAAAATCATCATTCAATCTCATCATTATGCTCACTTTAATTAAGAAAGTCTCATTTCATTGAGAAGAAACAAGAATTAACTCAACAAAAGAAAAAGTTTGTGCTTGTACAAAATTAAATCATTTTCGTTGTCCCTTGGCAAAAATTTCTTTTCTGTGTCTTTAAAACAAAAAAAAATGTATAAAAGGAAAGAAAAGTTCGAAGAAGACATCATAATAATAATCTACTTTATCTTTAATCACATTTCGCAACCGAAAGCATCGTGCCGTTACTGTGTGAGGATATAAAATTATAAAAAAAAAATTTTTGTGAAAGAAATAGAATTAATGCCCAGTCATGCGTCGAATATGTAATGCCCAATTATTGATAGCAATTAAGTTATAGAAAGGCATTAAAGGAATAACAAGAAAGTGTGGATGAGGGGAGTAAAAAAAATCGTGATCGAGAAATTTATTCAAATTATAATTTTATTTCACGGGAAAATCACTGAAAGCCATTTTTTGTCTTCATTTTCTCGCCATTCTCTTGACACAAATTGAATTATCCTCATTTTTTCCTTCTCTTACTTTATTTTTTTACAATGTCTCATCATCATCGCTCTTTCTCCATTCTATTTTCCTTCCCATTCATTCATAAGGATTATTTTTGGAGAAAAATGTATCTGATCTGCCTTTTGTGTATCGCATGAAGTAATGGCAACGGAAAATTGAGAGATGATGATGATGCTCTCTCACTTCTATGACTTTGGTCTTGGGTGACTTGAAATAAACTTTTTTGATGTCAAAATTGTGGAATATTAGGCTCATTTTGGAGTTTATTTACATATTTCAAGTGTAAATGAATAGTTTTTAGGAGCAATTGACCCAATTTGTTGAATTGTGTCCTTAATTTCTGACATGCAATTATGCCATCATCTCATCACTGTTCGAAATTGCCTGTGCCCGGTTTTTTAGATGTATGCTTGGTTTTGGCTACCTAGAGGTCACCCATTAAGTATATTATAGAGTATATTCTAGAAATAAACCCATATTTTGAATCTGTTTACTGAAAAATTTCAAATTAAACTCAAATTCATCAAAATGCGTCTCATTCCACAACCCCCACTGACTTTCCAACTTACTTTATTTCCTATTTTTTTCTTCGTTCAGTTTTGTTCAAGATAATACATTTTTAATATGATTATGTAAATACATTTAACATAATCTTAAATTTAATATCTTTCTCGTCGTCGTTCTTTAAGGGAGTCTCCATCCCTATAAACATTCAGCACAGCATTTTGTGTTGATTTTTTGTTGTTGCTTCTGCTCTTATTTATATTGAAAAATCACAATAAAGTTTAAAATTGCCATTAGATTACATTATTGTCGCTGTTGTAGATTAAAAATTACAAGAGAGATGAAAATTTATTTAAATAATTCGCATGCATAGCTTCCTACTTGAGGCATACGATGATTTCGATTTTTTGAATGTAATTTCACGTCATTATATGTTTTTTTATATTGATATAAGAAGAAATTCAAACAATTTAAGGCAGGAAAAATTAAGGAAACGCGCACAAATAAAATTACAATTTTTCGATATATTTACCTTAAAGGTAGTCAAAGTTTTTCTTGCTGAAGAGCTCTTCAATTCTCATAAGTATCACGGTACCATTAGGATCCATTCTTACAAGAAGCATTAGTTTCAAGTAGCAGCATTTTTATCCATAAATAGCCCATTAATTATAATTAGAGGATGACAGAAAAATATAATTAGTGGCATAATGGAATTGTTATGAAAAGTTGAATGAGTGCTCTTAAGGAAAAATCCTTGTTAAATATTATTAGAGTAGGATAAGAGAAGGAAATGATTTCAAGATGTATGCTGTTAAGATATCTGTAATGGAATTGTTAGAAGAAATGCAAAGTAAAATGTGATAATTTAATAAAATTGATGTTGTGTACAGATAGAGCTCTTGATGGGAATTTTGGGTATCGTGCATTAATATACAGAAGAAGCAATATCAACCTTTAAACCTCCACAACTACCCACCAATCCCTTGCACATCCCACTTATCCACCAGCATAAAATTACAAATTATTATTATTATCACTCTTGTCGCCTGGATATCCTCAATAAAATTCCATTTCTTTATTACAATGTAGCGAGAAAAATTCCATTCCATTTAAGAAAAACTCACGACCCATAATGCCCGAACACTGGCGCCAAAGAAGAAATTTTTCTTCATTTTCATATTCACAAGTGGGTGACAAAAATGAGACAAGACAAAAAAAAAAGAGAGCAAAGGAAGTAAAAAAGAATGTTGAATTCACGCCAGCATTATTACCATCATCAACGCCATCAATTTATTGAAATTGAAAAAAATTCCTTCTTTTTTTTTCATTCCTGCCGCTAGGCATAATGTCACATAAACTGTATGAAAATTCCACTGTATCTCCCTATGTATTATACATACCTGCAGGATGAAATAATGATGAAACAATTTGTTGTGCTGAAAAAAATTTCATTATCAGCATAAATGATGTGATATTGAATTGTAAAAGTGAAAATACTGGTATGAATGATGTGACAGAATGAGCGGCATATAAGAAAAAAAATCTTATTAACTAAATTTTGCCATTTTTCTTGAGAAAGAAAAGAATTTTTTTACGATAAGAATTTTTCCATCATAATTCTCATCGCCCTCATATCATCAGCATGAAAACTTTCCTTATTTTTGATAACAAAAAGAGAAATCTGAAAGAAAAATTTTCTACTAAATCAGCACAAAAAAAAGTTGCCACATAATACATGAATTACACTTACAAGCATACGTAGTGAATATATAAATACATATATATCCTTGACTAGGGTGATTTTTGCGGACGTAAGAATGACTTTGGCTTTTGTTATTGTACGAAATGGAATTTTATGTTAGTGAATATTGATGACTTGTAAGCAGATTTTTGAACAGCTTTAATAAGAAAGATTTTTGCTTCAATCTGACCTTCTCCTGCTCGATTCTAATCCTCTCATTAAATCTTCTATCCATTAGAAATGGAAAATTTTGAAAATGTAAAATAATTCTCAATTGTTTCCTTTTTTTACGCAACGTAAATTTTTATCCATAAAATGCCAATTTTCCATCCTCAATAGATTTTTATATGAATGAATATGATTATCCTTGACTTCTTCTTGCCGTCTTTCTAATGGAAATAAAATTTCACAATTTGCCTTTTTTACTAAGTATGGATGTCAAAGGTAAATGAGAAAAATCAATGAGAAATGTATTATAAAATTAAATTACGCAAGCAATAAGAGATGAATGAATGAAAAAAGTCCACAATCATTGGATTATTATGATATGAAATGTCTTATGGTAATAAAATATGTATTTTAGTCACATGAAAGTACATTGTAAATTGAAGATAATGCAGAGTAGGATTTCAAAGTTGGGGTTTTATTGAGGTATTATTTGATGGAATTTGTGGTTGGGATTGTGTTTGCGTTTGACAAAAATTGAATCGTTTTCAGTATGTTTTCTCGAAATCCCGGTTCTGGAAGGTTTTCGGTACTTCGGACGAGACCGGAATAAGACTATTCCGGGATGTCCCGGTCAAAATATCAAGAAATCAAACTTTGCAGTTGTGGCATGACATGACTTGATTCATATTCTCTATTAAACTTCCAAATTGCCGGCCAGATTATCAGCCTTCACGAACCAAAGTCCCACATGTAGCACAGATCAGTCCACAGACATTCATCCTCTTTAATATCCTAACAGAACAATTCCAAGAACTTTCCGGTATTAAATTATTAAAGAGCGGCATTTCGAATTGGGGAAGTAAAATCCATCCAATTTAATAAAGACTACTGCTACACAAAAACAGGATGAAAAAAAATATATATCCGTAGAAATCTATAAAAAGAATGAATTTAACTTCCATATCTTCGTGTATATATTTATTTGGATAAGAAGAAAGAAGTTAAAGAAATAAAAAGCTTTTTATTTTTTATTGCCGGATTTTTATGCTTCAAATGGATATTTCCTCCTTTTTCTTTTCTACCATCCTCACACTTTTTTTTTTTGTTTCATCTTCCCTCAACAAAAAATTTTTTTTTTGTTCACCCCAGCCTTTATGTTGGATAGAACAGCCATAAGAGATTACACATAATATATGTTCGCTTAAGTAGATTGTCTAAATGTGGTGGTGATGAAGGTAATAATAAAGTAAAACTGTAAAATAAATATTAACCCTCTAATGGTTTTACTTGTAACTGCTGTTGCTGCTTTCCCTGATGATAGTATTTTTAATGGTTACTTTTTGTTCCATCTCGACTACTTTTTTTAACAATAATATTGTTAAATTGTTTGATATATTTAATGGATGGTCAAGAAAATTGCACAGCAACAAAAACAAACAGAGCAAAATGAATGAAAAAAGGATTTTTCATTGTTTTGATCGTTTCAAGGTGGAAGTCATGAAATACCAAGAAGAAAATGAAATCGTAAAGAAAAAAAGTTTTAAGAATAGTTTAATGGATTATAAAAATGATTTTGTGGATTTTAGGTATTAAAGCTTTTTTTATGGTTGCTACTAAATTATGAGGGTGTCGTTTAATGGAATTTTTGGGGGTTTCAATAAATAGATTTAGTAATTTATTATCGAATTTATGCTTTCCAGGTGGATTGTTGGGGATGGGAAAAATGAACAGCAATTTTGTTGCTTTTGAGCATTTTCACTTCAAGTCAAAATCCGCCACTTTAAAGAAAATTTCATAAACATTCAATTTAATATGCATGCAGCACATCAAACAACATAAAGATCACAAAAATAAAGTGGAAAAAAAGCTTCAAATGTTCTCATGTCTCGAACTCATTTTTTTCTCTATCAAGAAAAACTTCTTTGACTCCTTTTACACATCCTCACATCCAATCTCAACTGCTGTAAATTTCACATCCTTATATTTTTTTTGTGTATATGAAATACATGAGAATATTAGAAATAAAAAGAGATTGTGAAGACGATGTGTAATGAAATATGAAATGTATGCTATGGAGTTTGCTTTATAAAAAATTTACTTTACTCTTTTTTCCTTCCCTGTATTCTATTACATGTCAAAGTCATACATGGAAATAAAATGAAGACAAAAATTTACTTCCCGTGCAGTCTGCAAATTTTTTTTTTTCATCTTCTTTAACTCTCTCATTTTTTTTTCGTGAGCTTCTCCTGGTGAGCTGAAGATTATATTTCATACTAAAGCAATATGACTTGCTTGTAATATATGAGATATTTTACCTATAAAGAATGTGATAGCATTAAAAAGTCACTGTAGCTTACATGAAAAGGAACAGGAAATGACAAAACAGAAGTCAACATTAAAATGAAAAGTAAATTAAGAAAATGTCAATTTTGGAAAATTTCCTTGGGAGATGATTTTTTGGTGAAAGAGAAAATTTGTGGATTTTGATGGAAAAAAAAAATTATTGATTGAGGTACAGAAATAAATTATTTTTTTGCATGAATGAATTTTTATTGAGTCTGTTGGGATTTTTTGGGTGGATTTTTATGACAAAATCTGTGAATTTGTCAACAGTTACTTAATTTTTTGTGATTTTTTTGGGGGAAATTCTTCGAGTTTTTTGGTGGGTTTAACTAAAATTTGTCACAATTTCCTCAATTCAGACATCACTTAAAGCTGGTTCTGTCACCGTCGACGACATCCCATTTTCCAATGCTAAACAGCCTCCGTCTATAAGTTCTCTGGTCTCAATGTCCTACATTTCCTAAGAAAATCAATAGCAACTCTCATGTTGAAGTGTTCTTAGACAAGATAATATCCTTAAAAGAGGCGAAAAGTGTCATCAACTGGCACACATGAAATTATTTATGTGAATAACATGTCATCCACGTGAGTTTAGATTCACTTCATTTGAGAAAGGAAATACGAAATGATAAAAATTTCTCGAGGGACTTCAATCTTACTTTATTTCCGCTTTTTTGTGATACTTATGGCCTAAGTCTCTTGAGGATGTTAGCAAAAAAATTATTTAAGAGGATATTCTTAATCTTACATGAACAGAAATATATAATAATAACATATTTTCTGTCCTTACATTTCCGCTGCTATTTAAGCATAGAAATATTTTACACTATAAAAAAAATATCAAGAGAGAAAAAAAAAATTCCATCTTGATGTTGAATGATGTATTTTAATCTGTATGCTCTGTGCGTTTTCCATCCCCAAAGAGTAAATTAGATTACTTTTTTTTTCTTGCCTTCCTTTTCTTCTTCCATCCATTGAGACTTACTTGCCTTTTCCTTTTCAATCAAATCTCCACTCAATGATATAGACGCATATCTGGATGTGAGCCTCTCATTCATTTGACACTTTTGTTAAAAAGGAAGTTTTTTTTTTATTTTTTCTGTTGTGAGATTTGAGGATGGAAAGAGATACTTTTGTGTTTAGATTTGGTTGTGTTTGGGGACCTCTTTTTGAGGATGATTTTATTGATTTTCTTGGTAGGAAGGTTGGAGATTCTAGGAAGTTCATTTGATACCTTCTTAGAATTAAAGTCAGAATTCCTAGTCAAAGTGCTTGAAAAATTCCTCGAAGTCTGACAATATTTTAGACTAAAATTGAAATATCTAATTTACAATTAATTTGTAGACAGAATATTGTGTATGTTAACCAGATAAAGCCCTCATGAATTGAGAAATATTTCATATAAAATGTTTATCTAGTGAATTCTAAACAACAATCGATGTGGGTCTATATTTATAGCATTTCATACAGCTGTTCCCTAACGGGAAAAGAGCATGTTCCTGAGAGCTTGCTGACCCTAATTATACTAGATGAGCATGCTCGTGTGCTTTACACTCAGCTAAATCTCGAAGTCGACTCGACTCCATTTTAAATTGTAATCGATTTCGAGTTCCGTTCCCAGCTTACTCAGCTCTTTAGATCACGCTCATTGCCTTTTAGGGCATTGTATTCAATACTCTTAAAACCCATAACTCCCAACATATGAACAGACTTTAAAGTTTTTTGTTCCACTCATTCATCAAAACTTTTTTTTCCAACAAATAATCTTCTTATTGCTTCATGAAAAAATAAGCACCATTCATCGACATTAAAGACAGTAAAACGTCAAAGTTTTTCATAAATTTTTAATTTTATAAAATATGTAATTTTTTTCCATCCCCCTCACCTCGTCGGAACAGAACTTGCAAGAAATTCTATCGATCCATTTTTTTGATTGACGTTTTTCTACTACTTCTCATAAAATATTAAGTCTCGTCCTATTTTTGCTTCTCTATCTCGATTCTTTCTATTCTTTTCATGATTATTTTTATACTTTTTTACGTTCCCTACTGCCTTCTTTATTCTATTCCGTCACATCGATATTATCACGCAGTCCGTAGTACGAAACATACGCAGACACACACTTACAACCTGAATTATTATCAGTAGATAAAGTGAAAAGATAACGAAAAAAATGGAATTACGACAGGGAAGGCAAAAAAAAAATTGTGTATATAAAAATGAGTAAAGTTAGTAAAAAGAATATTTTATTTTAATACCTTGATAATAATTTGAACTTGTCAAACTTTACCGTTCTGTACATTATTATTATTTTTATAACTACATGACTGTTATTGTTGGTGCTGTTGTTGTTTATATGATGTAAAAATACTAAAATAAGAAGGAATTGTTGTAAGGTAGAAAAAGAATATTTTGTTTTACTAAAATGTAGAGGATTTTGGGGGGATAAGGGTAGGGAATTAAGATTTATGGGTTATAGGACATGATGTTCGATTTGATGCTTAAGAATCCACATTTCTAAGTCGACTCGACCCCATAGAACTCTATACCAAAATAATAAACTAAATCTAGGTCAATAATCCCATATCCATTTCAATATTCCTCCTACTAAAGGTGCAAGAACCCCCAAAAAACATTTTCTACAAAATATTCTCACCCCTTGTCAGCACCACACAACCAAAAAACTGAAGAAAAGAAACTTTTCGATCTCATTTTTGTCAGAGAAAAAGGCAAAAGTTTTTGCTTCTCATTTTCTTCGCCATCCCTTCATCATTCATTTTCATTTTCATCATGAATATTATAAAAAAAAGAAGGAGAAAGATGGAGATAAACTTTCTGATAATAGTATTGCCAACTTATAATAAAAAATATATATATATATATATATCTATAGAAATTTCTCATCTCCCATGACACTTGTCCATGACATGATACTGAAAATACTGATGATAGTCATGCACATTTTGATGAAAGAAAGATGAAGAACAAGTAACCTAAAACTCATCAGTTCTGTGGCTTTATAAAAATAGAAAATTTCAAAAAATCTGACGTGAGCAGCAACACAATTGATTATGATGATGATATCCATACAAAACAGCATCACCACACATAAGACATGAGGAGGAAATTATGAAAATTTTAACAAAAAGTCTAAAAATCATGCATGTGTGTGGGAATGAGATGATAAATCACAGTGAAAAATTTTTGACACATGAAAATATATTTTTACATAAATGAAAGGATGAGAAGATTTCCCTTTTAAATCAAGTGCCTCAATTATTCGAGAGTGTGTTAGTAGAATCTAAAATTTCTTCATCTTAACATCATCCTATTTACATATTCATTTTTTTGATTCTTGATGAAAATATATCTGTGTAATCAGCATGTGTATAGAGGGAAAAATATGATATAAAATATAAAATTTTATATAATTCCGTTTTAAAATCCTTAAAATCTAAAGAGTAGATAGAGAATGAAATCTAAATAAAGTGAATGAATGAATGAATGAATGAGGCACACAAGATGTGTGTAATATTATTATTTAACATGCTAGAAAAGTACCTTTTTCCTCCCTTCATCAGCAATAATGTACCATATACCATACGTACGAGATGAGAGAAAGATATCATCAGCATTATAATTTTGTAGGGTAGATTTAAATTTATATTTATGCCACTCAACATCCATGCTACATACAAATAACACAGTCTCCATATCTCATCGACTTGACTTTACTTCTTGTGCTTATATGTGTATATAAAATAATCTACAAATATGTAATTCAAGTAATATAATTCTTTAAATAGCTGTTTTTTGGATGATGGTAAAATGAGAATTTGTGGGTTATTAAGATATGAAGCTTGAGGGCTTTTAACGTCCGATTTATTAACTTTTTTGAATAAAATCAAATTTTTCGAAAGTTTTCAAATTTTATTTTAGAGTGAGGATCCAAAAATACGTCAATTTGAGTCAACTTCAAGTTCTGACTTTTCAAATCTCTTATTCATTCCTTACCGGGTCCCACACTAGCATGTATACATAATGTCATCCATAGAATGTATTTTCTCATATTATTATTATTATATGAACGTATGAAGTGGAAATATGAATGTGTACAAAACAGATAAAGCTACAAACAATATTTCATATTTTCTAATAAACCATCAAAAAGTATATGTAAAACATAAGACGTAAAAGAAGAAGGATAGAGCAGTAACAGACGTTGTAAGAGAAGAAAATGATTATTTTTTGATAATAATGACGATGATGGCTGTTGTTATTGTTGTGATTATGGCAATATTGTTGAGACAAGAACATGAATACGAAGGCATAATATTGTATTACATTTTACAAAAATTTATAATAATCTACATCTCAACTTGCCTATTTATTTACTTTTTTTCGTGGAAAAAAGTCTTCTTACACAACATAACAATAAAAGTTTTTCCCTGTCGACAGCAACGCTCCTCACTCCATTGAGTGTACTTTTTTATATCATTTTTCCTTTTATGTCAGATTAGGTGGAAGAATTATTTCTCCACTTAACTTTATAAACTTTAAAGTTTTCTTCATCATCCTCAGATGCTTCTGCCTTATAATATGTGAAATAAATTTATTATCTTATGGAAATTAGAAAATTTCCATTATAAGACTTCATATATATTTTGCTCGATCTAATAGGCAAAATTAATTTATATTATATGTCGTTCATTAGCACTTGTATGTCTTCATCCGTTGGGTGGAATTTAAGTTGAATTTATATAAAGAGGGTTGAAAATTTGTTAGGGGGTTTTTGAGACTTTTTGAAGTTTTTAGAGCGTAAAAGATGCTCTATTTAAAGTAGAGTTTGGGTAAGAACAGCAGAGCTGCATTTTTTTGGATTAGGATGCGTAGGCATGCAGTTTTTGGCTTATAGTTCGTTTAAGGCTGCAGACCTGCCTTTTTTGTTTGCAATTTTGAAAAAAACTCTACTTTAAAGTTGCAAAATTCAATTTAAAGGTTATCCTCAATCCACACCCACATGCATTAACTCCAAATAAATTTATATGATCAATAAAATTTTCAAAAAGACATTTTATTCGTCTATTGATCTCCTTTTTGTCGTATCTATAAAATAATTTTTATTGTATCTGTAAAGTTCTCTTTTTAACTTTCATGTATATACGAAGTATAAAATGATGTAAAAGACATTTTCCTTTGTAAAAATGGAAATAAAATCTGTAATAAAGAAACAACAGTAACAGAAGAACACAAAAAAATGTGATTTCAAATTTAAATTGAATGGAAATTGCTTTTGACGGGTTTCTGACGTTTTTCTCTGGAAATGAAGTTAAAATGGGGAAAAATAGGGAGGAGAGATGAAAACAGAAAATTGGGATGATGATGATGATGAGGGTAGAAAAAATTGGATTTTTTGAGCGACAATGTGTTGAATTAAACTATTTTAATTGAAAAGTTTTCTTCTTCTTGATTTTGTTGATATTTCAACTCATTCAGATTTTTCTCAAATTTTTCGTAATTAAATTTACTACTTAAATGAAATGTGGATTTACAAAATTTGCGAAGCTATGAAAAATTTATTTTGTGTAAATTAAAAATTTATAAAGGGTTGAAAACTTCAAAAAAAAAGTAATTTAAATATTTAGTTTGTTTTCTGCTTCATTTGATGTTTAGATAGTTAATGAATTAGCTAATTGAATTATGGATGTTGGATGTAAAAGTTGTATCTTTGTCATTAGGAATTGGACAGCATCGGCTTGAAAATTCATGAAATTAGAACAAGTCATGGAAATATTTGAAACATTGTAAAACTTTTAAAAAAACTCAAAAATTTCATCAAAAACTCTGCAGACTTTTCAATTTTAAGAAACTCTAGAAAAACAGCTCAAATTCAACAACTTGCTTCCCTTCCCACACATTTTCATCAACAAAAGAAATGAAATAAAATCTCAAAAGCATGAAAAGCAATAAATTCAAATAATAAAAATTGAAAAGTAAAAATTCTTCATTCGGTAATGGAAAGAAATAATTTACTTTTCGGTTTGTTGTTTTGGCAGAGAGTTTTGTCGCTTCTTAAAAGTGCTTTGTGTGCACAGTGGAAAAGAACTTTATTTTTTTCATTTTCATACAATTTATTTATTTCTTACCGAATGCGAAGAAAACAATATAAACAAAAAAAAAATTGCAGAAGCAAAAAAAAATTTCTGCTTTCTGCTCACATTGCAAACATATCAGAAAGTTATAAATAATGAAAAATTACTGACAAAAATCTTGTGCAAGTGAAATTTTTCCTTCTTATTTTCTTCTGTCATGATATTTGTCTCTCCGATTTAAGCTGATTTTCTCTGTATTTTCTTTCTCCTTTCAATGAACAAGAAGGAAAAATAATGAAATAAAATCACATATTTAAGTAAGAAGAATCATAAAAGTCAAATCAAGAAGGAAAAAAAAGTCTGTCGTGACATTATTATGTTCATAATAACATTATTTTTTTGTCTTTCTCTGGATTTTTCTTTTGAGAAATTTTTGTGTGTTTTCTTCTACTTTAATTTACATTGTTTTCATCTGTGGAAGGGTAGATGGGATTCCTCAAAAGTAAATGTTATTAAGTAAATGGAAATTATCATGGGGGGATGAGTTTTCTTTAACTTTTCAATATTTTAAGAATTTTCCAGAATTTCTGATCAATTGTAGAATTTTGAGGTTTTGTGGGACTTCGAGATTCCAGAGAGATCAATTGTGATCGATGGCCTCTCGTAGCAAGCGCCTAAAGCTAGCTCCATTGCTGGCTAATGCTTGCCAATTCCCGATTCTGAGTTTAATGCTGTCTCTCTCGACAAAGACTATACAATTCAGTGATATTCAAGACTCCTTCACCAAACCTTTAGATTAAATCAGTTACCGAGTGAACAAAACTAGATTATAACAAGCTGATGGCAACTCAATGTCCAGCAACGCATTTTTATCCATTATAACTAGATTCCTTCATTAATTCTCTTCTATTTCAATCAATTTATCAAAAAATCATTATTGCATAATTTATAAACATAAATCAACTATTCAATTTCTGTTTCACCTAAAAAACTATTCGTTTGATTCAATTTCCATTCACAATTACATGATCATTAAAATTTAAACATCACAAATTAGTCTCTTGACACAATAAGCATTACATTGTAATTAATTTCTAGTTCTTCTTTGATTAAACGTTTTTTTCTTGAAAACCCACACAAGTTACGGAGAAGTATTTAGCATTTGACATTTTATGAATCCTAATGAACGTTGTTAATGTAATGATTTATACTTAGTTCTGACGTATGGGTGCTGTAAATTATTATACTTAACGTGAAAGCTTTTCGGAATCAGGTTCTTTTGTAAAAATCACATGCATGTCTTTAAACTTATTTTCTGATTCAAAAAATACTTCATAAAATTTGCTGAATGAACAAAAATACAAATCAGCAAATCCTCAATATTGCAACTAAATTCCATTTCCATTTTCACAACAAAATAAAAATAATTTTTTTTTGATTTTGACATAAAAATGATGAAAAAATAATGCGAAGAAGTATTCATGACAAGGACATAAGCCTATGAATTTTGTCATTTCATTTATTTGAGTATTGTTGACAAATGATAAGAATAAAGAAAATGAAAAGTGACATAAGAACATTGAATGGAAGGATATTTGTGTGCAATGAAGCTTATAAGTCTTGAATTTTTCATGTGTCTCTGCGGGAAATGTTTTCACTGCATTAGACGCTGATATGGAAGTGGTTATTGAGTGAACCATCATTGAGTGTAATGCAGAAGCTTTTCATGGAAATTAAAGCTGTTTGTGCTTTAAATTTCAGTATTTTGAGTAATATTAATGAATTCAAGAATTCAGAAATTCATAATTTTACCACAAAATGTCCATGCCACTACCTAAAATCCTTCAGAATAACCAATTAAAAGAAAATCCAATCAAAGATTACAGCTGTAATCCCAAATGACTTTCGATGTCCTTTTGCATGAAATGAATAAAGTGATTTAGAACAGCTTAATGATATGACTTTTAGCATTGACTTTTTGTAGACAAAGAACTTATTCTGAAAACCAAGAATTAGCATTAGTTTTTCTATACAATTTTTTTATTCTTTTTCCTTTGGACTTGCATGCTTATTTACTTTTCTTTTTTGTGACTTATATTTCTATACGTTCTATTGAGTTCGTCGTAAATCTAAGGTAAGAATAATATTTTCATTCATAAGAAATCTGAAAATAGAAGTGAATACCATGAAGAAAACAAAAAGTTGATAAACAAAAATCTTCTTAGGAAGAATAAAAGAAGAAAACAACATAAGTATTAAGTAAGGAGCTGAAAGCATAAAAAATGTCAATGCTTTATTTTTTTATTTTCCCCAAGGGATAAGGAAGTTCAAAGAAGGCAACAGCAGAAAATGTTAAAAAATTATCGTGGTGAAAGCATAAATCCAGAATTTATGCTCGACACTCCAATGTGTCTGCTTATTTCCTCTCTCTTGACTCGAATATTGAAGTGAAAATTATTTTTATTTTTCTGCTCCTTTCAACACGCCCGCACATGCAAAAAAACACAAAAAATGAATTTTCAACTTCCCCATAAAGCTCTTACTTACTCCTCCTCTCTCTCTCTCTCACACACAACAACTCCGATAAAATGTTCTGCCTTTTATTTTATATTTTTTTGAAATATCATGCAGAACAGCACACACAAAAAACGATGAGATATTTTCCATTTATTTAAGCAACTAGTGTTGAAAATTATACTAAAATGTTTTCAGCTTGCTTTTAAGGGGGTTGGCTTGTTGTATGGAGTTTGAAAAGTTTGAGCTTGAGGATGGAGTTTAATGTTTCAATTATGTCAATTAGTTGATTAAGTTCCTTAAATTCTCAAAGCGTCATTATCGCTAATGAACATACAAGCCCTTTTAGAGGTGTCTTAGTCATAGTAGCTGTCTTATCAGGTACATCTTTGCCATAGTAGAGACAATGGATAGGATATACCTGGAAGAATGGTCTATAACTTCGAAAGGACCTCAAAATTGCAATGACACCAACTAAATCCCTTCAAACCCCAATAATTAATCAATTTTAATTCCTTTTCATCCAAGCACACATCCCCCTAGCTTGCTCTTTACTCATTTCATATTGTTGCTTCCATTCATGAACGATTGTTGTTGGGCAATTTTATTTCCTTAAAAAAATATATACACTTCTTTATTTTCACTACTTCTGCTTCTTCTTCCGTCTTCCTACTTATTCACTTCGCAAGCAAATGCCAGAAAGCACTTTATAGCAATGAGAAAAAAAAGGCACTGTTGCACAAAGCTATAGAGAGTCGAAAAGAGAAAAGGAAAATAGCAAAAAAAAAAAGCTACTTGTTGATAACCATTTTGAGGAAGGAGGAAAAAAATTTTCTATTGAGGAAATTGTTTTATGTATGTAGACATTATATGTATGGATGACGACGATGATGATGATGATGATGATGTTCATTTTGAGGGGTTGAATAAATCCTCAATTTTTTAAATATTTCACAAAATGAATTTTTACTTATTTCATAAATGAATAAATAAACATGGATTTAATATCGAACACGCTTTTAATGTGTGTGCATGATATATTATGAATTATTAAGTGGATATATTTTTTATATACCCGTAATTGAATTTTAATAATTTTATTTTTCTCTCCTTTGATGTATTTACAGGTTGTGCATTTGTGAAATTTAGCTCACACCCAGAAGCTCAAGCAGCTATTACAAGTTTACACGGTAGTCAAACTATGCCGGTGAGTACAAAATTTTTGTCATGTAACTTAATTACATTATGATTCAATGAGGTTTAATGTGATTTTAAGTGGTTGTGGCTTTATTTATGAAGGGAACAAGCAAAACATTTAAAAATCATTTTTTAAAACAATTTTATTGAAATTTAAATCGAAAACTTTTCCAATTTGACATTCGACCCCAGAAAAACTTAAAGGTAAAATTTTAATAGACTCTACCCAAACATCATCAATATTTATTTAGTGAAAATCCTTTTGCTAATTTTACCTATCGACAAAATTCTTCGTCAATGAATCTTAAAGACCTTTCCTTTTTTTTGTTCCAAAAAGCAATTTTAAGTTCACATAAATCTCATTGAATCATCTAACTTTTCACATCAGATGCTACAAATTTCTTCATTTTGTATTCCTTTCATTAACTTTCCTTGCCTTGAAACTCTCAATTTTCATAAACTTCCTTCAAGGCAATTCTCGACAAAAATAATGAGATTGTTTGTCATGAAATTGTTATAGACATATAAATATATACAGGCATAAAAAAGGGGTTTTTCACTTAATGGCTGTGATAAAATTCATTAATTTTGCCTCTTAACGTTTTTTATGGTCATCTCGGTGCCATTAACTCATGAGGAATGAGAAACAATTTTGTCCTTTTTTTTTAAATAAAAAAATATATTTCTAGATGGGGATGACTCCAATGATATTCTTGATTTATTATTTAAATAAATATCTCTTTGTACTTTCTCATTTAATGACGACATTTATATGAGATTAAAGTTTAAAGAATGGAATTCGTCCCCCATTCTATTGAAATTAAAATAATGTACGACGAAGAATAGAAAGAAATATGTTATCTTATGTGCCATTTCCTCTATCTATTTAACATGGAAATTTATTAATGTCTACCCTACAATTCAGATTATGGTAAAATGATTAGCTTCAATAAAGAACGCATACTCAGGTGCTTTAATTTCAATTTTCCATCATTTATCATTTTACCCCTCTTTTGTTATGAAGTTTTTGATATCATTTGTGTTGCATTATTATTCATTGATATTTTACTTCTGTAATGAAAAATCGTCATGGATATATGAATTGATGTAGAAGAAGATGAAATGTAAATTTTGAAAGTTTTAGATATTCTTTGAAGGATGAGACAAGAATTCATGAATAGGTTCAATTAAAAGAGATAATAAATGAGGGTTTCATTAAGGAAATTGGAGTTATCACTTGAATGCCTATTTATAATTCCAATTTTGCTTAGTTTCTTGAATAATTGCTTGAAACTTTAAATTCAAAATAAATTTCCCGAATCTCAAAAATTCATTAAAATTCCAACCTTTAAAAAACATTCATAAAAATAAAATTTCTCCATAAATTCACTCACACCACATTTCATTCAATTCATCATAACATTTTCCGCTATAATTTTTTCTACATGCAACCAGTGCCACTTCCAATATGTATGTCAACTTCGAATGAAAATGTGCAATCAATGGAAAATTATTGCTTCAAATATTTTCCAATCTACTGCCTCTCCCTGAACTGTTTGCGAAAAAAAAAAATGAGGCGAGTGTTGTACATTTTAACGTGTATAACGAGAAATTAAATATAACTGTTGTTGCAGTAACGTTACATAAAAAATAGGAAAGAAAAAATCAATAACTTACAAACATCGCAAACGTCGAACAAATTAGAATTGCTCGCTCGTCAAACAAAAAAATTGCTTTATAGAAAAAAAGAATATGGAACTTGCTGGTTTTAATAAAGTAATCAATGGAATTGGTAAAGAGGTCAATGGGGTTTTTAATAAATTACAGCGCATATTTCAACAATGCTTCATGATTTTTATGCTTCAAAAAAATCAATTTTTGCATGCACTGTGAATAAACTACCATTAAACTCTCAATCAGTCATTCATAAGATGCTCAAAATAGCGTAAAAACAGTCACTAGAAAAGACTGTTGACAGACCAGCCAGACGTTCATACAATTGCCATGTCATTGCTACTATAGCAATGCATCATTAAAAAATATTTTTAAATCCACAATTTACATCACCCTCGGTGCTTTTGGTACTGTAGCTATAGACACTAACCGTATTAATCTGAATAGAAATATGAATGAAAAAAACTTTTTTTTATTTCAACATTCTCTGTTCTCCCTCAGTGACTAGATGACTGGCTGTTATAGTTAAAATGACAAAGTAAAATTGATGTTAAATAATTTTTAGAGCAGAAGCGGTAGCAATTGTTGAATGAAAGAAGAAGGAGTTTGAGTAGAGTAAAAATATGAAAATTTACCAGCAGCGAGTGGATATAAATGTGAATGAAAACTGTACAACAATGAAAGTGTATACTGTATAAAAAGAGATAGGGATTAGTAATTTGAATATTAAAAATTGCCATCCATTTATTTCCGAAATGACTTTAGCCGATAGAATAATTTTTAGAGGAAAAAACTGCAACTTCTTCTATTATTTCCACTACAAATGTCATTTGATGATTGGAAAAATCTATCTCACGCTTTCATTGTGCTCAGTCACAACCATCAAATTCAGAATCTCATAAAGATATTTAGGAATGAGCATCACATTGTGTCATTAATCCAAAAATGTTGTTTATTATTAAAATTCTCGAAACAGAAAATATTTTCTAGTGAATAAAAGGTTGTGTTGATAAATTAGGGGATGGAAAATGAGTGAGACTCGAATGTCAGAAATCTATCATGTTATCTCAACTCTCATTCTGATTTAACAGATTTTATGTTTTTTCTGCACTGAACATCAGCAACAGCAGCAACAACAAAAAAAGGAAGAATGAGAATTAAATTTCATGCAAAACATCCACTCATAAAATATCATTCGATGATAAATGATGATACATATTTTTCAGGCTATGTGAGTGCCTGTCTGAAGGATGATATGAAATCCGAACGTTCGTATGTGTTAGAAGCACACAACAAAAAAAAGTTTCACTTGCTTTGTCATTCACTCTCACTCCGCAAAAATTCCAACAACATTTATCGATGATTTCTGATGAGATTTTTTTTTTTGCTTCCCTTCTGGCATATTGTTCATACATACATAATATGAATCTTATCTGAAAATCTATGGCATTGTACAACAAAAAAAAGCTGCTCGGATGTATATGCAACACAATAGAAGAGAGAGGAAAAATTGAAAATCATTGTAGCAGTAATTTTTCTATCTATTACTCTTTCCTTCGTGACATTTTAATGGTGTACATAAGTTACATGCTCATAAGCTGAACATTTATTCAAACTTTTTTTTTACTGCAGAAATATGGATATGAATATCATGTTGAAATAAATTTTGGATTAAAAATTGAATTAAAATTTATGAAAATGGAAAAAAAAATTCTTATGGAATGAAAATAGACATTTTGTGATATGGATGAGATGGATTTTTATGAGTTTGTATGGAGAGCTCAGATGCATATGAGTGCATGAGTATATAATAGATAGACATAAGCTTGTCTGATTCCATGAAGTTTTGTTAAGGTTATGCATCCATTTACATCTACTCGGATTGTCTATGTTTGTATTGAAGTGATGTAGTGAGAAGTTTAAAGGTTAAATTTAAAGGTTTTGAAGGTTAAATGGAATATTAACCTAGAGTTGGCATATACCGGGTCGAGTCATCTATCAGTTCAGGTATGTGGCAATCTGAGGAAGCCTCTACCAGCATGCCAACTCCGGCTCAACCTCAACCCAACATCTGCTGATTATTTGAGATTTTTAAAAATGATGCAAATTACCTCTTTAAGACTTCATTTAAAAAAAGTTCAAAATTTAAATATTAACATGTAATTACATCCACTTGAGTTACTTTCCCTTAACAACTCAGCAATTTTTTAAATTCAAAAATATTCAAATTGTAAATTTTCAAAATATAATTTATTCAAATCATTCAAGCTTGAAGTAAAATTTAAATTTTTTTGCCAATAATTTAATTTACATCTTCTCAATTACAACAAAAGTATTTGAGTATTTTCTGTTAAGGAAGTGGATATGCAATTTGATTTTATAACCCTGACTTGTTCTCATACAAAGAAAAACAAGAAATAAAAAACTCAAAAATTCAACTTTAAAATTGACTGTTCCGGAGGTTTATTAATATTATGAACATGAAATATGCATGAATGCCAAAGGGTATAGACTCACAGAATAGGAGCTGAAAAAAAATTCCTAAGGAACAAGTTAAAAATGGTAATTTATTCAGATTGATAATTAGCAATATATTTTTCTCATCTACGCTCATGTTCTGTATGTAAATTTTACAAGAAATACGAGATGTCGAATGCTAAAACATCCCCAAAGCGCTCATCATCCAACACACACATCCGAGAGGGGAGCCTTGAATATTCAAAATGATAAATTTACGTGCGTACATATTTGTATATGTAAGGCATTATATTTGCGGTAAAAGCCTCATTAACTTTAAATCTCAGAAAATATTTCCCTGTGGGACAATTGAGAATATGTTGTTAAGCTATAGACTGTACATAAATAAAGCAAGTAGCTAAATTTTTGCTCAAAATGCAATTTTTATGGCAAAAGAAGAATAAAACAAGTCTAATGCGTATGAGATTACATAAATATTAAATTATATCCATTAGAAATGAAAAATAACGATTTTCTAATTTCCCACGAGCCATTCATTTGAATTTCCTCTCAGAAGAAATAAGGACGAAAGACAAAAATACAAATGATTACTGCTAAAATATTTAATATTATTGCATTCAACATAAGCTCCACAATAGAGGCATATACATTCAGATCTTCCGACCATACTCTTCCCTTACTAATGTTTTCATTCGTATCACAACAATAAGCAACAAGGCAATTTTCAAGTCTACAAAGCATCATTATTCTAAACAACACCTCTAAATTTCCTTCCTGCTTCTGATTCCATTGATGCTCTCATTCTCATCATTATTATTTACCTTTTTTCTCTAATTCTTCTTTCCTTTTATGTGTGCCTTACCTCACATTTATAAATTCCTTCTTGTTTAATAATTTACAATTATGACATACCGAATGTGCAATAATAATGAATGGGAATGATGAGAACGTCGGCTGTGTGCCTTTCAGGATTTCTTTTACAATGTCTGGATGTAGTTTGTGAATACATAAAGCTTTTGATTCTTGTACTGCATTGTAGCTTTATTCGAAAATTAAACCTGTTTCTATAGACCTCTTACCTGTTCTTTAGCATGAAAAAAATTAAATACGATAAAAAACACTAAATTAAGACCAACTCAAGTGAGCATTCATAAATGTAAAAAGGATGAGATTATAATCATTTATATGATGTAGAAACAAAAGGTACGTGATGTGAGAAAGAGCATACTTCATTTAGAGACTACAAGTGCTCACTTACTTACTTATCTCTTTTTTCTTTCTTACGTACTATTGTATACATCGGATACATACGTATCACAATCATAAGTAAAAAGAGGAATTTCACATATTGAAAGTTTAATGGTAATGTATGTATATTATGTTGTGCTTAAACGAGGAAATGATGTAGATATGAAGAGATAGAGAAGTTTTGTACGTGATCTTTAAATTTCTTTTGAGGGGGAAAATTTGGATTTGAAATTGATTTTTCAATTTTTAAAGATAAAGTTCTGATTTATGAACTAGCGAAATTCATTCAGACACCCTGAATTAGTTGCTAAATACCAAGCATAGCCGATAGGCACAAATTGGCTAATTGAACAAAAATTCAGCTGCAGGCCGGCTTGACTCTGACTTAGCGCCAGATTTAGATTAAATCCAGTACCATACAAGAGTAAGGCCGACCTGGTGTCGGATTTATATCGATTAACCGTCTTGTGCTATTATGGATAACATCATACTACAATAAGCGGAGTTAATGGATAAAGAAACAATAAAGATTAAGCATAAATGATTTTTTGATTGATTTAAGACCTTCATTTAATATCGCCTACGATATACTTTGCGTGCTTTATGAAAGATAACAGTAATGGTGATGAATTTGTTGCTTCAAAAATACTTAGCAAAATTGTTTCTCCTTAGTATGTTCATGACATCATAAGAAACCCAGACTGAAAAAGGGAATCACAAAAAAATATTTTACGACCGCCTGAAAATCAATTTTAATTGAAGCGCATTAAAGTGATTCGTAATTTAATGTCTCCTCATGTCTCGCACATGAAATTCCAAAATTTTACGACTCTCTTTTTTTTGCCTTTTCATTTTCGACCCATTTGCTGTCTTTTAAATTATTATATAATGTTGATGACAAGGATTTAAAGTGCGTTCATTTCATGAACAATGCTTTGAAGTCATAAAAATCATTTTTAGCGCATTTTTGAAACTTGTTTTCAAAAAGGTAGCTTAATAAGACACTTTGTTCGGCTGTTCGGGCGAAGAAAAACTTTTTAACTAGACATCGTAGAGAGCTCGGAATGGTTTTAAAAGATCAGTTCCATTGTTTTATTGGCCGCAAAGTATTTTAAAAATCTTAAAACAATCTCTAAATACGATAATTAATGAATTTTATATTTCAGTACAAAATGTAAACAAACTTTTGCGAGAAAGCTTTGAAATTTTCAAATCCGTTAAAAAATTTGAATTTCAGAAAAACGTTTTTTCAAAATATTCTTAATATTTGAAAATTAATTGCTTGAATTCTTTCTTTAACGAATCTTATCGATCTTATTTTTGCAAAGCGGACACAAGTGACTTAGACCTTACTGGAGCTTGTTTTTGGGTCTATAAGTGTCCTGGATCTTACTGGATCTTGTTTTTTAGGTCTGGAAATGACCTGCATCTTACTGGATCTTGTTTTTAGGTCTGGAAGTGACCTGGATCTTACTGGATCTTGTTTTTTAGGTCTGGAAGTGACCTGGATCTTACTTGATCTTGTTTTTTTAGGTCTGGAAGTGACCTGGTTCTTACTGGATCTTGTTTTTTAGGTCTCGAAGTGACCTGGATCTTACTTGATCTTGTTTTTTTAGGTCTTTAAGTTACCTGGATTTTTTGTTAGGTCTAAAAGTGACTTATTAACCAATTACTGATCGCTGGGACAAAAATGCGCTTAAGTCCCTCGATCAATAACACGAGGACTTCTGTAATTTTTTTGGAACCTCCTCACATTCAATTGCTCGTAGTTGTCGTAAGGACTCTTTTTTTCCAGTGTGCTGTTGAATGTGCGACGTTAAAAGCATTGAGCAATAAAATAAATCGCTTTCATAATTTCATAACAGGGAAAATTTCTCCTCCGCAAGAAAAACTTTTTGGTAGCAAGATGAAATTCATCGTAGTTGGTGGTTGTGCTGATAGCGCAAAACATATATGCAAGTAGTGACATTTGAGTATGAGTATGGCAATATAATTTACGACTTTTCTTCTTGATTCCAATTTTTTGTCAAGCGAAAAATGGAGAAAAAAATAAAGCAGCAAGTCCTAAATGCAGTTTTTCATTCCACTTTGATTCCTTTAATGTACCGTGAAACTGAGAGAAGCAGCAGCAGCCGTAGCAAAATTTATAGTATACTTAAATGGGTTATGTTACATCTTCTATAAGAAATTCAAAATGTATAGAATAGAAATCAGGGGTTTAAAGCTTTTGGAAGTTGAGTTTCTCAAAAATTGATCAAAAATGTTGAAAAATTTTGAATTTTTTGCATGTTCTTAAATCAGGTTAATACCCTTAAACTCCATTTCTCTATATGTACTTCCATATGAACTCCAAGACGCAGCAAAAAACGAACTCGAATGTATATGAAAATGGCATTAAATTGCAGCATCAATTCTTATTTTATTATCTTCCATATTGGCACTTTTTAGCATGTGATGCCATAAAATTCCTTCTTTTCTTCTTCACTACCAGAATACAGAGAAACAGAGCAGCTTAAAAAAATTCTCGAAAATGTACATGGATTATGCACATTTTTTTCCCTGTTCATATTGCAATAAATATATGATGCCAATAAAATAAGAGAGAATCGAACTGAATACGAGGTGAAATATCAAATGTGACAATAATTCTTGCTTATTGTGTGATAAAAATGATCGTATATTAGGCAGCAATATGAGAGAATGTATATAGAGGATGAGCATCCAACATTTAGCATGTCGATAAAATTCTTTTCAAATTTGCATTAAGCCACCCTCATTGGAGCAAAAAAAAATATGCTCGAAGCATCGCAGACTCTTAATATTCTACAGAAAAAAAAAATCTCGTTGGCTCAATGTTTCTGGAAAAAGTTCAAAAAGCTTTGACTTTTCTGCTAATTCAATTTTCATCGACAAAAAAAAATATTTTACGACATTTTTTCTTCGTATTTTAATTTTCCTTTTTTTTCTCGTTGAGAAACTTAATCGAGCATAAATCAGAGAAACATTTATTCATTCAACATACATTATAGACACATTCACATATAGAAAGAGAGCAAGGAGCAGAAAAAAATATCATCACAGATTATGTGCAGAAATTGAGCGTAAATATGCGCTGCCTTTTATAGATTTCATATCCATGATTGCATTCATGTCACGTAGTTGCTGTAAAATTACATTCAAAGAACATGGCATGGCAAATACATAAAAAAACTGCCTCCTACTACTCATATTTTTTATTATTTTTTTTTTATATTTTCATCTCTTTTCATTCACTTAAACTACATGCTGCATACAGTATAAACTGTATAATATAAAAAAGAACTGTGTGGATGAATGAATAAGAATAGGACGAGTGTAAGAGGAGGGCGGGAATGTGGAGACAACTTAATTCATCATAAATACAATGCTTAAATGAAAAATGTGTACACATAAAGTTTACTTTTATAATAAAAACACACATTGCTGTGTGAATAAAGAATGAAAGACATGGGAGGATGTGATATAAAAAAATAAATATGAGTCAACGGCATTTAAGGACGTTCTTTGTGATGGTCATATTAACTTATGGCTGAGTACCTTCAATTTCACTTTTAGGGGATATAAATGAGAAAAGGAAGTGATGGAAATTGTTTTGTTGTTAAATGTTATGGGATATTTTCAGGATTTAAAGATTCTTGGAATTTTATTGTTATTAAATGCACAATAATCAGCTAAAATCTTTCTAACCTTAAAGGTACTTTAATACACACATCAACCATCCAACTTTTCCTCATCATTAATGCATTGAATGTCTATTTGGAAAATGTATAGTAAAATTCATTGAGAAAAAAAAAAAACTTTTCTTCTGCTTATTTGTTGTTCTTCGTTCGTTTTTTGCTTCCTCATGATTTATTCATTTATTTATTTTTATGTTATTTCAGTCAGTTTTTTTTATGTCGAATCTAAAAATACATTTTCCTAATTGAAATAAATATGAATGAAATTTTCCGAGATAAAATTAATTTATTGAGTTATTTTCAAATTTATTGTTTGTGATGAATAGCAGATGATGAGATAGATTTAGATTGTGTGAGGGTTGGATGCGCTTATAGTTGGCGAAATGTGGGATTTGTCTTTAAAATTTCAAAGTTATTCAATCTAAGAACTGCACAAATAAAAATCTTAAATTGAAAATGCATCAAATAAATCTATAAGTAACCATAAAACTCTTTCCAATCCCCCACATCCCTCATAAAATCCAAAAACTCATGAAATAAAAATAAATATCATATGACAAAATCCAAACACTTAAATCTCTCTTATTCTCATATTGAATATAATTTTATTACAAAATACATTATCCTCGATGAACATTTGGTCACTTAAAGTCAAAACATAAGACACAACAAAAAACTGTTCATAACTTATCAGTATTCTCGAGGACATTCGTGGGTCATCAGTCAAATAGAAAATGAAAAGAGTCATCATGGCCATAAAGGCTGTTTAAAAAGGCATCAAAGGAAAATCAAAGTAAAATGATGTCATAAGATCACATTATGACCAAATCGTGATGATATAAATGTGTCGCATTGAATGCCAAATCAGCACAAGTCTTCCACATTTTCATTTTCGGGGTGTGAGGGGGGCATCTAAATAAATTTCATTTTATTGCTTTTTAGACCGTCATGAAGAATCGTTTTAACTGTTGAAAATGGCATTGGCTTTACTTAACACAATGTGTGCGAGAGTGAGAAAGAGAGAATTTGCAAAGAAGTTTTTAATAACCGAAAAATAAGAAAATAAGAAGTCATCAAAAACTTTATTCTTTAAGAGATTAAGTGCAGTGAATGAACAGTGAAATTTATAGCATTTATGTGATTAGAAAACATGAGTGGAACTCTACTGCCCGAGTAAAGTACAGCTGAGGGTTTTTAAAGTGTTGAGATGTTTGGTATGAGAAATTGGTTCAGTTACGCTATGAAGAGGTTCTTGACACTCTTTGCGTCCTTTCATACATCACAGCAAAGAGGTTCGTTCCTTGATTCATCACTGAGCTCGCTCATATAGTCCCTAAATTACTCTTACCTCCTACTCGACTTTTCATCCACATCCTCTCAATTGATTAAACTTTAAAAGCCCCCCGAAAAAACAAAATTGTCACAGGAGACTCACCCGCACGCAACAAAAAAAAAAAAATTACAAAAGTCCTCGTGTTATTGATCGAGGGACTTAAGCGCATTTTTGTCCCAGCGATCAGTAATTGATTAATAAGTCACTTCCAGACCTCAAAAACAAGATCCAGTAGGATTCTGGTCACTTCCTTTCGCACGAAATGAGATCCAGTAGGATCCAGTTTACTTCCTGGCCCACAAAACAAGATCTGGTAGGATCTAGGTCACTTCCAGAACTAAAACACAATATCCGGTAAGATCCAGGTCACTTCCAGAACTAAAACACAAGATCCAGTAAGATCCAGGTCACTTCCAAACCTAAAAACCAAGATCCAGTAAGATCCAGTTCACTTCCAGACCTAATAACCAAGATCCAGTAAGATTCAGGTCACTTCCAAACCTAAAAACCAAGATCCAGTAAGATCCAAGTAACTTTCAGATCTTAAAACAAGATCCATGTAAAACTTCCACAAATTTAAGAACTTAATCATTTAACGGATTTTCATAATTCAAAACTCATAACGGTCAAAAAAAAATTCAAACATTGTTCAGTAAACACTGAAAAAACATCGACAAACATTGAAAAACACTGTAAAACAATGAAAAAACGTGTTGTTGTTTTTGTTGTTGTTGTATTTGAAAATGAAAAACTGTTAATTATAGTATTTATGCGTTGATTTGAAACTTCTAAATGACCGATAACCCAATAACTTGATACAACGAAGCTATTAAAACAAACCAGAGCTCTCTACAATGTCTAGTTTTTGAGATCTCGCGTTCCAGCCGACCGAACAGACGAACGAACGAACGAACGAACGAACGAACAAAGTGTCTTATTAAGCTACCTTTTTGAAAAAAATTTCAAAAATGCGCTAAAAAGGAAAAAATATCTTTCATTAATGAAATAAATGTTTTATAAGCTCAATGATCACAAACAGCAGTGGCAATAGCTATAATGATATTTTACAAAATTTATAACTTTACAATTTGTGAAAATGTAATCGACTCACTCTCATTTCTTTCTGGTCTAAAATATTGATTCAATTCAGCACATGTATGGATCTTCAACTTCATATCTCCCCTGCTGCTGCTCATCCTGACTGACTGTTTTTGTTATGTTACTTACTGATATCGAAAGGGAATCTCTCAGGAGACTTTTTAGGACAGTTTGATGTTATTTATAATGCAATAGATATATATTATACCATTCTCAGCCCAGCATGAAATTGAAGACTGGCCTATGAAAGTTTTGTAGACTCACACTTTCTTTTTTCTGCATTTTAGCTCCGATGCTGTCAAGATGTCGATTAATTTTCAATCCTCATTT
Source organism: Chironomus tepperi (assembly GCF_022539635.2). Taxonomy (NCBI): domain Eukaryota; kingdom Metazoa; phylum Arthropoda; class Insecta; order Diptera; family Chironomidae; genus Chironomus; species Chironomus tepperi. The sequence continues at coordinate 998,387 of NW_027226383.1, forward strand.
GTTATTTATTTGCTAGTGAATTATGTTTTTTCTTCCTTGTTGTTGTTTCTAACATCCTCCTCCATCCTTTCTCTCTGGATGTGCATATTTCTTCCATCTTTTTAGATATCGGAAAAGGAAGTGAAAAAGGTTCGAAAAAAGTTTTTTTTTTCTTCTCATTCCATCGCATCGATTTTTTTTACTACTTTTTTTTTGTGTGTGTTATTTTCATACCGGAGATTACATCGCTAAATAAAAATATGTCTTGTGCATGAAAAATGAACTTTTTTTCTCTACCTGTTATCAACTTACTTACTTACTTACTTTTCTTCATTCTACCTCAGAGTCTATTTGTATTTGAGTAAAAAAAAAATTTCATGTCAAATTCCCCTGTGAAGATGTCTGCAAAGTATGAATGTAATATTTTTTCTTGTATTTCGGTTGAAAATTATCAAGAAAAAAAAGGTCTTTCAAGATATGAAATTTATAATAAAAAGGAAACACAAAATGAAATTCATAATGAATTCCCAGAAGATGGAATTTTTTCATATTTACTTGTGAGGTTTGTTTTATGTGAAACACTTGAATAACTTCAAGAATATGAAATATTAAAAAAAAAATGTGAGGAAATTGGTTTTTATTTAGAATAAATTGTTTGTATGGAGAAGACATTTGGTGTATCTAGGGTTGAAATTCAAATGAATATGACTTCATTTTTGGAGAAAAATTGACTCAAATATTGAGCAAATTGTAGAAATTTTTAGAAAATTAGTTCAAAACTTGAAGATTCTATTAAATTCCCTTAACATCGGAGTGCGAAGTCGACTTGAAATTTGTAGGGAAATTCGACTCAATTCGACTCGAATCTACACAAAATTCAAGAGATCCAATGCGATTCAAGCCCATTACTCAATGAATTGATCTTCCTTAGAAACCCTTAATTCTAACAAGCTTATAAGCACACTTCACTTTTTATCTAAACTTCTACTATTACCAAGTCTTATTCCCTTGATTCTAATATTTTCACATAGATGAAAATTTCATTTTATATCTTATAAATAAGACCATCCAATTTTTATTTCATCAATATTGATAGAAATTGAGTTCTTTTGACTCCCACACGAGAACATTTTTCGTATAATACATATAATTTTATTGAATTTTATAAATAGAATGATTCAATGTAATGAAAGTAAAAAGGAATGAACTAATCCTTGTAAATTGGCAGCTTTTGAATTTATGGGTCCTATTTTTAGGATTAAATTAAAAATGTTTGAGAGATGGAAAATTGGATCAAGAAGATGAAGTCTAATTATTCTGTAGATAATTAGGATATTGATATGATAATTAATTCAAAAGATTCTAAGCTATGTAGGCGTTTGATATTCATAAATTTGAATTTAACTCAAATATTGCCTATCAAAAAATGCATTAATCAATAAAATTGAAATAAATCCCCTGAGTCATGTCCACAGGCCTTTTCATTCAACAAATCCTAATAAAAATATACAAAATCAAACATAATCATTAAAATATCATACAAGAAAAATAACATGTTGCCATCTAAATAACATAAACCCTAAAAAATATAAAATAGATATGATTAAATCCTCGTATCAATGTCCATTTGATACATTTTTTTCATGTATATACATCCTGAAAATTTATTCAATAATAAAATATCAAACAGTATCATCAACAACAACAGCAATAAGGCAAGCAAACAAGTATGATAATAACAAACAACATTTCAGCATTATTAAAAAAAATACTACGGTACATAGCCAAAGGGTCGAGTAGTATCAATCACAGGAACTGATGTTTGTGTATGCCAATATTGCAATGCACAAATAGAGCAAAAAAGATGAATATTATTTTTTTTTTGGAACATAAAATGAACTCGTGCTGTGAATGCCTGAATCATTGCACTGAAACATAACACAAACATATAATGTCGATTGTATAGCATAATATAGTTGAATTTTCAAAAAATATGTATATATTCTCTCTATTGCTGATCATAAACAACTGCAATTGGAAGTACATGTTGCGCATATGAGCATTTTATTGCTTTTTCATGCCGTCTCTCATCCCAAATATTTCCCCAAAAAATGCTTCTTGTTGTTTGCTGTTCGATTTCGCATCACTAAAAAATCAAATTGTGCTGAACTCACAAGTGAATATGTGCGTGCGTACATGAAAATACATAAAAAGGCGAGAGTGCAAATACAGAAAGTTATAAAGTATAAAATTTTCTTCTCCCTTCAATATTCTGATACTGTTGCTGCTTGCCTTTATATTGCCGTGCCATGTGTGAATCTCATTCACTCTTCGTTGTCTTGATTTAATGCCCTCAGCAAATGCCAATTTCCATAAATATGATTCTGTTCATTTCATGTCTGTATGTATTTTTTGGTTAAAATTCGAAAATCATCTAAATTCATCTGCATAATATTGATCAGCATAAAATTGGTTATTACTATTGGTTATGTTACCCGGTTGATACACTTAAAAAGGAAGATTTTTGGGGGGAAACACAACAGATTATTTGATCCATTTTTCTAGACATCTTACTAATTATTGATCTCATTTCATGATTCTACTAGGGATTATTGAACCTGTAAAATTAATTTACAAAAATCTTAATTCACCTTACAATGCACAACTCGGTCTCAAAAATCCAAACTACTCAGTTCTCATATAGTAAAGTCTATAAAAAGCTTATGGTCTATATTCGATGTAGAATGAGAATTATAAGCTTATATTAGTACTAATCCCAAATGATCTCACCGATGGAATGAAAAATTGCATGATGATGGTTAGCATGCAGCAAACAACGATGGAATCAGCAGACGATTACGTACATGATGATGATGATAAGAAGGGCAATAACACACATTAAATCTCTGATCTAATTCAACTTAATTTTCAACCAAACTCTTTCGCCTTACATACATTTTAGAAATGAACGTTCTGTCCTCTTCGTTTCTCTATTCATGAAACTATCCACAACTAATCCATTTCAATGCAATTTTCTCTCCATCTACTTTGCCACATTAAAACTCAAACCGATAATAATGAATTTTTCATGAAGGCGCAACAAGCAAATTTTCCACTCAACTCACACACCAGTAAAAAGAACCCCAACGAAAGGAGCTTTATTCAGATTTTTGCAGCATTAAACTTCTACTATAGTGCACCTTCAACAAACAGTTTTGAGTCATTAAAAATGTTTTATTTTTCATTTTCAGCTACTATTATTTTTTTTTTTGGGGTTCATAGAATGGAAAAACTTTCCATTCTTTTCATTCTCTTTTCATCGTTAATGCTAATTAAATAGCTGTTTGTGCAAAAAACATTTATAATCAAGTTTATACTCTCATTATTACGGTGAACTATTGGATGGTGAGAAGAAAAAAAATGTGAAATAATCTTGGGTTTATGAAATTAAATCAAAGGGAAGTTGGAAACAAAGTTCTAAGTGAAAAAGTTATTTTAATCAACATTTTTAAGTGGATTTTCTTTGATTTCTTTTTTTGTATTTTTGTTTGAAATTAGATGAAAATTTTTGAAACTTGAAAGTTTATTTAAAGAAAAATTTCAAATTTAATCTCAAAAAGTTCGAAAAAATTTTAAATCAATAACCAATTTCACCTCAAAACTCTCAACTTTTACTCCATAATTCACACACATATCTCGTCCAGAAGATAATACAAAATTTCGGACCAAACTTCATTCTTCTTCTTGTTATTCCATACTTCTTTTTATATCATACAGTTTAGTTCAGATAAGAGATGATTTTTTTATTTTATTTTTTCAAGAGAGATGAAAAACTTTTTTTTTATGACACAAACAGAAGTAGCCATTTTTGGTCATCACTTGAGATGAGCAATTTATTTATCTCTGCATGCTGTACACACACACAAAATGTATACAATGTTTGAGACATCAAATGAGATGGAATATAAATTTCGAAAAGAATAAAAAAATATGTTATGAGATGCAAAATTTAATGACGAAAGTTTTAGGATGTGAAATAAAAAATTTAATTTGTTGCAAAATGATGCATGAGCATATGGATGCTCACTTTTTTTGAGAGGGTTTTTGTTTAATGGATTAATAAAATTTTGTGGTTTTGATGAGTCATTCTTGATTCAATTTTAAGTGGATTGAAAGGAGTAATGAAAAAAATGTTGCTGCATTTAATGGATATAGAGTCTGTCATGTGAATAAAGGAGATTAAAATTTTTAATGTGATACTTAAGCAACATTGTTGCATAGTTTTGGGTTTGTTGGATAATTTTGTAGTGTTGACTTGAAAATCAGCTGAATTTAAGGATTGAATAGCCCAAAAGGCACAAGATGAAGGCTCTAGACCAGCGTGACTCTAGAAACTGACCCAATTCAACGAAATCAGGCTTCAAATTGGAGTCAAGTCGGCCAGGAGTCAGATTTTGTCGATTTTTATGCCGTGTGCTTTCCGGGATGATGAATTTGTTAAGCACCATTGAAAACAAAATCAAAAATAATCCATAAGTTCCTATTTAACTAAAATTTCATCAATGACATTATCATTTGTTCTACAAAACATAAATCCTTATGACATTGAACAAAAAAGCAATTGACATAATGAAAAGTAAAGTAAAATAAGACACGAAACAATAAAAAAAAAAACTTTCAAAATTAAGAGAAAATACAGCATAACCCCTGAGTGGTACAAGTCCATTATTCTACCTATAAAAGTTCATTCTAAAAATAAAAGAAGAAAAAAATGTTTTATAAAGACAAACAAAAGTTTAAAGACAAACAATGTAAAAAAACGTTCGGTCATTGCAAATGACAATTTTTTTTATTATTATTCTGTTCAGTCTCTTTTACTGTAACATCCTTCCGCTCTCATTTTCCTGTCTCCCTGCCATTACCATCATCATCGTTGAATTTAATCACATTATAGTTTATAGTATAGTAACATGAAATAGGATAGTAAATGCACAATGATAGTAATTACTTTCAAATAATATAGAACGAAAAGTTCGGTAAAACAAACTTCTTTTTTTTTTGTGTGCAGCACAAGCATTTACAGATAATATGTTTCCGTTTTTACTCTTGTTCCGTTAATAGAAAAAACAGAAAGAACTTTAGTAGTAGCTGATGATGATAATGGAAGTAAATGGAATAGGGAGCACCAACTTTGGACAAACTTATTCTGCACTTTACGTCTGCTTAAAAATACTTACTCAGTTTCCTTTTATACGCTTTTTGATAGTTTGTGTTGAACTCATGCTGCTATTAATTCTCTGTCTTGCACTTTATAATATCAACAATTGTTCGGTGCCTTCTACTATAAACTTTCTTTACATTCATCTTCAAATCCACCCGAACTCATTTTTAATGCTATGATTGTGCAAAAGTTTCCTCATCATTTCGTGCCTCATTTTTATTTCCTTTCAAAATACAAAAAAAAATGTAGAAGATTTAGCATTTGCCAGAGATGAATACTTTACTGAATGGAAGCAACGGAGAAAATAATGATGGTAGCATGTACAATGGAAATGAATGAGTTACTGCTTCAATTGTTATTTTGTTGCATACGAAAAGAAGTTACATCAAAAAAAGAAGACTTTCTTTTATTATTTTTATACTTTTATTTTATTTTCTTTACTTTGATGAACTAGACAGTGACTGAGTGGGAGATGGAAGTTATTTTTGCAAGTCTTGAGAAAATATTTTTTGTGATTTTTTATTTCCTTTTACTGAGTTATTTTTGGGGGTTCTAAATGTTTTGTAAATTATGGATGTCCTTAAGTTGGTTAACAATTTAATGTAAAACAAATTCTGGTAGCATTTACAGATAATATGTCACTCTAGATGTATGCATCTACATGACTGAAGTAAAGCCGACCATTGTATCGCTTAAAAATACTTACTCAGTTTCCTTTTATAAATTGACATTGATGGAACTCATTTTTAATGCTATGATTGTGGACAGCCTCATTTTTATTTCCTTTCAAAATACAAAAAAAAAATATTTGCCAGAATATATTGGAAGCAACGGAGAAAATAAGACAAATGGTACAGTATTGCCATCATGCCACAATTTGAGCTTGCTCTTTGCCTATTAGTGACGATGCCTCAACTTGATCCTCAAACCTGCTCAGCTAAAACTCATTCAAATTTGGAATTCATGCCACAATTTGATTCATAAGTGACAATTCGCAATTATTCGATTCTCCCAAATTCTCATCGCTTCCCTCAAAAGCCATTAAATTGAAGCATTCCATTGGAACCACTATAATCATCCTTCACTCTGATGATATTGAGACAGTTCTTTCTCATTTCTTCGTCTTATTTTTGCCTGTAGCAGTTCATTTTTTTTCTTTTATACTTTCCATGAATGACAACTTTTTTTATGACTTTAAAGTAGATAGAAGAAAATAAAATGAAGTGAGTTAATGTTTTTACATTTCACGACGAAAAATGCTGGTGCTGTGCTCTCGCTATAAGATACAGATGAATCGAGAGAATGGCAAGCACAAAAAGAATTTCTTTTATTAAATTTACTTTTTTTTTTCTTTTTATTCCTATGGCAAAAATAGAAGGGATTTTGAAGAGATTTTTTTTTAATGCTGTGTGCTGAATGTATCATAGACTTTTCTTCTTCTTCTTCAATAAAAGCATCATTTGTAGCTCGGATGTGAAACTTTAAAAAGTCATTTAAACTTTTTCGTTCACGAAAAAAAAAAAAATATAAAAAAATTTGTTACTTAAAAATATCTTTAACATTTTGTTTTTTCATTGCAGGGAGCATCTTCCAGCTTAGTTGTGAAATTTGCCGATACTGAAAAAGAAAGACAAATAAGACGCATGCAACAAATGGCTGGCCACATGAATTTATTAAGTCCCTTTGTATTTAACCAATTTGGACCATATAACGCTTACGCTCAAACGCAACAACAAGCTGCACTTATGGCAGCTGCAACGGCGCAAGGAACATATATGAATCCTATGGCTGCTTTAGCTACCCAAATACCTCACGCTTTAAGTGGTAAGTTGACTAAATTGTTGTTGTTGTTTTTTGTTTGTGGATATTTCTGTGAGGCTTAGAGGTTTGGATGAAAATTTCTATTTGTAACCCACCTGAGCCTCTATGTCTCAAATAACTCTGTGTAGAATTCATTCATCCATTTCTCATTAGAAAATAGAGTCTAGTAAATTTTCTGTCTTATCATTTGTAGTCAAAATTCCCTCCGTCCATGTCAATTTACTTTCTTTTTTAATTTGAGAAATTTTATGTACAAATGACTAGAAATATTTCAAAATTAGGAATCTTTCAAAAAAATTTTGGAATTATTTCAAAAAAAAATAAAAATTTCATCCTTTTTTAAAAAATTAATTTTTCAGGATTTAAAAAATCCATTAAAAACCCAAAGCTAAAAAAAAATTTGCAATTTCATGTCACTTGACTAAAATCTCTGAAAACAATTTCTCCCCCTTTCTTCACATGCAATCGTCATCGTCATTGTCATCAACTTTGTACACAATTACATAATCACACAATTTTACACTAACAAAAAAAAAATGCACATATAAACATACAAAATCCATCAACTCATCTTCATGTTTTGACACCAAAAAAAAAAAATACTAAATCATAATCATGAAAATCATGCACATACGTACATACATAATATAGGACAACCTGTTAATGCATCTTTGCCATCCCCAACAATGCCAACATTCAACATGGCTGCCGCTCAACCAAATGGTCAACCAGCTGGAGCCGAGGCTGTTTATTCAAACGGAATACCTCATACGTATCCTGGACGTAAGAATAATTTAATTATTTTAAAAATTGTTGAATCATTTTTGAATCAAAATTTGAAAAGACACTGAATTTTTTGGTGGTTTTATTTCTAAAAAACTTGAACTTTAAAGATTAAAAATTTGTGTAGATGCTCCAGCAAAAATTTAAAAATTTAACCCCTTAGTAAAATGAACCAAAAAATTGAAATTTAACCACCGTAAAAAAAATTTCTCATAAAATTTTAAGACCAAATCCAACACTCAACACTGATGCTATCAAATTTAACCCATCCAGATGCACTACAATTATCGATACCAGCACAAGGGCTGGCGAATGGTGATGCTGCATTACCACACGCTGCTTATCCTGGCATTCAACCCTATCCCGGTGTTGGTAAGTTAAATTAATCTAGCTTTAAATTTTAGTTACAAAATAAAATTTTAGACAAAAAGAAAAAAAAAAATTCAACTTTCTGCCTCTGTCTATATTTTTATGTATATGTCTATGTGTTGTTTTGTTCACATTAAAAAATAATATATATAAATATAAATGAAATTTGATTATAAAAATTGTGATGAATTTCTTTATATACATATATATTTATTGATTGTGTTCAGTGTTTTCTGTTTAGCTTATTGATGATATTTCATATTGTTGATATTTCAATATTCAAATATTTATTTTCATTTAAATCAACTTTTTTTTTATCTCGACTTCAACATTCGAAGTGGATTTATTATTTTATGCCTCAAGTTCTGTCGAGGCTTTTTTGCTCTGATCATTTTTTAATTTACTTCAATTTTTTTCAATTCTTTTTTTTTTTAATTTAAGTTCAAAAAGTTTGCTGTAAATTTTTTGATGCTACCTCCTTCTTTTCTCATATTTATTGTAAATGTTGTCTTCTTCTAAATATACTTTTTTTGCAATTTTTATGATATCTACTTGCTATAATTGTTATTCTTTTTATGAAATAAATCAACTTATAACTAATAAGTCATGTCTTCAATATCAAATAAATCAATATCAATCTTTATAATGAAGGTTGTTTGTAGATTATTCTAGATTATTTTTTGTAATAAGAGTAATTTAGGATGAGATGTAAATGGCTTTTTGTTATTAAGATGTGAATTAAACACAAGCAAAAATGAATTTTGTATGAAATTTTGAATGATTTTTTTGTTAACTTTTTTAGCAAATCTTCAAGGAAATAAAAAGAAAAAAATCTCACTTGTCAAATTCTTCATAATAAATCCAAATACGCCCACAAAAAAGCATCATCAAGGTCACATTTTGAAATCAAATGAACAAACAAAATGATGATGAATGGATTTTAAATTGATTTTTTTCCCCGTCATGATTAAATTATGTAGAGACAATTTTACTGCATTAGAAAGTGACTTATTGATGGGTACATTAAGTCTATGATGACAAAAAAAAATTGTAAACTCATTTGCGAGAAAATTGACATTTTTCGTTCGGTTAATGAGATTTTTTATTTACATTTTGTCGTTAAGCCTTTTTTTTGGGGAGCAAGATTTCATTTATTAAATTTTTCAAAATGGTTTAAATATAAATTTAAATTCAAATTCAATTTATTTGTTGTGTGCTAAGATAATATTTGAATTAAATTAGCAATTGTCTATTAAAATTACATATCAACCATTCAATTTCAATTTATAAAGCCACTTATTTTAAAATCAGAAATTAATTCTAAAATCGTGACCAAAAATCAACAGTAAAATTAATTTCAATTATCGATAATGAGTTTAATTGCTTATCGATTCAATATAAAAAGAATTGAAATTGCTCTATTATAATTTAGTCCATTTTCTGACTAATAACAGTTTTAAAAATTCATGAATAAATAAAATTCATTCAAAGTTTCTACATTCAAAATTGCACTGAATTAAATATCTTATCACAAAAATCAATTTGAATAAAACTCATATGAAATATCGACTCTAATTGACAGAAATAATTGGTTTCTATCAAATTAGATTGAAATATAATTTTTAAAAAAAATATAAAATGTGCAAACTAATTATTTTAATTGATTGTTGAGTAATTAATGGTATTGGTTTGAGTGATAATAGGAACGATGCTGGATAATTGATAGAATTGGGTGATTCAATCTAAAAGCTGGATTTTCATTCTAATTAAAAGAATTCCTAGAATTCAAGAATTTCAACTTCAAGAAACTTAATTCAAAAGTATCTGCAACAAAAGATCCAATTACACCCCTTAAGCTAGTCAATTATCTTCAATTTAAAATCAAAAATAGAAAATAATTCAAAAAAGTCTTCTTCATTCATACAATTAATTAGTTCAATATGACCAAATCAGATTTCAAGATCTCATATCTTCAATCAAATATTCTGAGAATCTTAAATCTGCTTCAGGCTCTTTTAATTGAAAACAATCTCTATTTTAATTGCACTAACGAATGAGCCTTTTGTTTGTATGTCCAAAATAAATCCATCCACTTACAGTTCAGATTCTCTGAGCACACACAAAAGTAAGCTTTAATTAAAATGTCATTTAGCACAACCTCTTCTTTATTACATACGAAAAAAACGTTTAGGAAATTTTTTTCCATGTGAAATCTCCTTTTGGCCTTTTCTTTTCATCCACATCTACACACTACGTGATGTTTTAGATCTGAAAAGGATAAATGCATGAAAAAAAAAATCTCACATGTGAGTCAACACAGGATAAAAAAAAGGGGAAAAAGACAAAGTAGAAAATAAATATTCATTATCAAAACGTTTGTGGATGTTTGTTCCAACATTTTTAATCAACAGCTTTTTTTACTTCAAAGCTGGAACGTATGGTGTGTTTAACAAAGTTTTTCTGGGTATTTTTCCTGTGATTCGCATTTTTATGTGCTGAAAAGGGATGAAGAGATGTGGAATTTGGCAATTATGAGGGATTTAGAGTTCTTCGGGCAGGGCAATAGACATGTCAGATGAAATTTTGAAAGTAAGTCAAAATACTTGGACTTCTAATGATTTAGAGTTTTCATGACTCCAATTTTGAGTTGGATGGAGTTCTTTTGGAGTCATGACTCCCAAAATCCTGTCAACTCTACAATGATCACCTTAGAAATCTCCGTATCACGTTACTGTATCAGTATGCTCATTGTCTGTTAAGTTTTAACATTCGAAATGTTCAGAAGTGATTATCAACACTAATGGACATAGACAGTGTGTTGATATGCGACACATATTGGCACAAAGGCCTAAAATTCCTCATTTTAATGATTGACAGCTAATTCGGATCCATTAAAAACCCAACAATTAACAAAAAGTAATTAAAATTTTGCACAATTTAAAATTCAATATAAATAAGCAGAAAATTAAAAAAAAATTTGTCATTAAAATTTTTTTTCGATGTTTCAATGTATTTTAAATGTTATATGATTGTTGAATATTATTTAACAGCCTATCCTGCCGTCTATGGACAATTTCCACAAGCTATTCCTCAGCAAATTGCAGCTGTTCCAGCTCAACGAGAAGGTAAGAGTTCACCATCTTTAAAATATCCCACACAGATACACATACACAAAACTATATCTATCTATAGCACCAGTATAAAACTAAGATAGACCGTCCCCAAAAAATACAACAAAAAAGAACTTTTTTTACTAATTTTATTTTAGCTCCTTTTTTTGTATAATTTTTATTTTCTAATTCGACTTCTTCTTATTCCCACTGACTTTCTCATGACTTTGTCTATCTGTAAATGTATACACAAAAAAAAGAAGATTTTTAGGTTTATGTTTGTTGAATATTTGTTGGCTAATTAATTTTTATAGATTTTTTTGTGTCTATTTCCATAGTGTTTAATATCTCTATTTACACATAGTCATACATACAAAATGATACTGTCTATAAGATAATATTGCTGCTAATTTGCTTCTAATGTTAATTTATAGCCAAAAAATTTTCTTTTTTTTTTCTTCTTTTGACAATTTTTATACTTTTTGTTCTTGTTTTGAACACAGAAATACATACACGAGCCCTCTTTATATATTTTTGTTACACAATTTTTTTCTTCCTATCTAAATTCGCTGTGAATGTTGTTTCAATTTTTTTACTCATATACAATTTCTATTTCTATATCACGCATGATGGATATTTTTATGATTATTATTTTTATATGAGATACATTTTATGATTGGAAATGGCAAATAAAAATTGATATTTTGAGAGTCTTAATTTTAAAGGTTTTTATATGAATTTGATGGAAGCTTTTGGGTTTCTGTTTGAAACTCTAGCTGCTCATTGGAGGGCAAAATGAGTGCCGCGGCAGACTAATGTGTTGTCTGCAGTTTTTGTAAATGTCACGAATCCCTGCGTGGATTTAGTTGAGACTAAAAAAACAAAATTTGCTGATATGGCAAAGGTTGCCCACTCCGAGCGACACAAATAAAAAAGGCTTCGCCACTAAACTTTCTAGGCTCCGCTAAAATTCCTTTATTAACACCAAATTGAAGCCGTTTCCGTTTGACACCCATCTGAACCCCAATGAAGACGGCTTGCATTTTGTATTAATAAAAGAATTTTAGCAGAACCTTAAAAGCTCCGTAATGAAGATTTCTTCATTTTATCGCTCGATCACAACTGCTCTAGCTGCTTACTGACGCATTTGAAAGTAGTATTTCATAAACCATTAAAGCCATTCAAATTGAAGACCCACAAAAAAAAACAAAATCTAGTCTGAAAATTTCCCCAAACTTTCAAACAACTTTAAATGAATTCAAATGCTCATTTCCATAGGGAAAATAAACTTTTTTGCTGCTAGATTTGCCACCCACATATCAAAACTTCAAACCTACCCAGACTGGTTGGTTACAAAAAAAAAAGTTTCAATTTCATCAGATTTCATTCATTTACATGCACATGTCATTTGTGTTTAATAAACAAAAGGAAAATGAAGAAAAAATTTTTGTTTCCATCCGTTGCTATGGCATTTTCACTTCTGAGAGGACAAACTTGCTACATTTGCCATTTTCATCATGAAAATTTTTGTATGTTAATTATAATTTTCTGTGTATGCTGAAGAAAACTTTTTCATTTGATCTCTTTTTTCTCACTCAATAAAAAACTCTTTGAAAGAAAAACTTTTTTTTAATTTTTTTTTTATTTATTTCCATAACTCAATTTAAAATTTTTTTTCTCTCTAATAAATATTTATGATGAGATGTATATACTTGAAAAAATTATGAATTAATTACAAAAAAAGTACCTATCAAAAAAAAAAAAAAATGAAATAAAATTACACAGAGAATTTTTTTTTCTTTTTTCAATATTAATTTCACAGGATGCTCCATATCTGGACCTGAAGGCTGTAACCTGTTTATTTATCATTTGCCTCAAGAATTTGGCGATGGTGAATTGATGCAAATGTTTATGCCATTTGGCACGGTTATTAGTTCTAAAGTATTTATCGATCGCGCTACAAATCAAAGTAAATGTTTTGGTGAGTATCGGGGATGGTTGGGAGGTATTTGATGTCGGAATAGAGTCTTGGAGTCAAGTCATGGGTAGTTAAATCTGTCAGTGCAAGCATGAGACTTATTTGGTTGAATAGTTAAGCAACAGAACGGAAATCTCAAAATCTTCCTTTTATGAAGACGTGGGTTTGATTCCCAGAAGATGCAAGACTCTCAGCTTCTCCTTTTAGTGCTGCTGATATGACAAAATGACTCACAATGCTTACGACATTGCGATATCTTGCATTAAAGTAGCTGAAGTTGATGAAATTTCCAATGAAATTTTTTATGACAATTTTAAGTCATTTACAATAAGTTTGATTGCAATTCATCAATATCCAGCGAAAAATGACACATTCTACTTCTAAATTCCATAACTAACACTCTTTTTTATCATATCCAGGTTTTGTTTCCTTTGATAATCCTGCCAGTGCTCAAGCAGCTATTCAAGCGATGAATGGTTTCCAAATTGGAATGAAAAGACTGAAGGTTCAGTTGAAAAGACCTAAAGATGCCAACCGACCTTATTAACAATCAACAACCGAGTCAAACGGCATTAGAAAAGTAGTTTATCAGGTGAGCGAATCCGTAAATCGTACGGCTACGTTTACCACAAGTACTACACCGAAATATTAAGTTTCTTTTATATCTTTTCAAATAAAAAAAAAACTATTTTGTTTCAATAATTTTTTTTTCAATACAATATTATATTATGAAGAAATAAAAAAAAGAATAAATAATAATAAGAATAATAATTATATTAATAATATCTCTCATTTTTTGCTTATTATATGAAACAAGAATGAATATTTTTCCTTTTTATGATTAAAAAAAAATAAAATAAATTTAAATGATGAATAAAATGAAAAAAAAAATTAGCCGAAGCTTTAAGAAAAAAATTAAGTAAATTAAATGAACAAAAAAAAATTTAGTGGAAAATATTTAAAAACACACACAAAAAACACACATTAACTTATTAATTAATTAAATTTATTAATTACTTACTTACTTACTTATTACTTAAAGGAATAATAAATAAAAAGAAATTAAAAAAGTTAATTTTCTCCCTTCTATCGTTGATAAACAAGAAAAAAATGACAAAAAACGAAAAACAATACCAAAAAAGATGAATCCAAAAATTTGTAATTTGCATATTTTTTCATCTCGAATATCAATTTTTATGTAAAATAATAACGATGATGAAAATTGATTACAATAAGTAAGAAGAATTTTTTGGTGGGAAGTTGATTTAATGGAGAAGATTTAACTGAGTTTTTAAGGGATGCGATTACTCAAATATGAGTTTTGCGAGGTTTGTTTAATGTTTGATGAGATTAAGGATTAGATTTTGAAGATATGATCTAAATCTCAATAGTTTTGGGTTTGGAAATTGAACTCTTATGTTGATTTTAACTCTCAAATCGACTAGATTTCGTGAAATTTATGACTTTTCTTTTGAAAAGATTTGTAAATTCTGACAAAAATTTAAGAAATTTCTCAAAATAATATTGAAACTTTTGTCAAATTTAATGCAAGTTTTTAAGATTTTCATTCAACTTTTTCAGTAGATTCATCACTGTAAAATTGCTAAATATCATCAAATTTATTACAAATTAAAATTTAACAACCAATTTCTTAATAAATTATAGAATTTCTTCTCAATCAAATCAACTTCTACCACCAATAAACTTAAAAACACTACAAAAAAGTAAATAATTTTGGCCAATTTTGAACGACGATAACTAAATGAAGAAATAAGGAAAAAAACAAATAAATTATTAAAAAAAAAAGTTCACAAGTCTCTTTTTGATTCTTTCTTTGAATGTTAATCTTTAGAAAAGGATATAAAGTATTATTGAATGATATAAATTTATTAGATGACAGGAAGGAAGATAAAAAAAAAATGATAAAAATTGATTGATGATAATGATGCAGGAGATAGTATATGCTTAATTTAAATTTAAAAAATTATTTATTCAGTTTTTTTCATGCTAATGAAACCAAAAAAAAAAAAACCATAAACATCAGATGAAAAAAATGGTAGAAACTAGAAAATATTAATCACTTTTAAATGATGAATAGAATTTACACATATTAAATTAATTTTTAGAATCTTTTTTAAAAATTTATTGAGAAACATGAAATGGAAACAAAAAAAATCTTTAATAACGTCATTAAATTAAGTAATCTCTTTATAATAACGAATAATTAATTAAATTAAATTAAATAAATTCTCTCACATTCTCTATATTACCAAGAACATAAAGTAAAAAAAAAATTGAAACTTTTTAATAAATTGGCAGATTTTTCGAGGAAAAAAAAAAGAGTTTAAAATTTCCATAATTATTAATTAAATAATCAAAAAAAAAATTGAAAAAATATTTTCAATAAATTCTTATCAATCATATTGAAACGATAAACAAAAAATTATACATACATCAATCCATCCCCCCAGCTCCATTTTTCATAATGCCAATAATAATTATTAGCATTGTAGTATCTCACGTTATGTATACTTTTTAAATAAAAACAAAAAAAAAACTAATTAATTAACTATTCATATACATACATGAGCTTTCCCAAAAAAAAAACTTTTTATTATTAAATAAAACAATGAAAATATATTGTAAATCAAACTGATTTTTATTTAAGTTAAGAGAAAAAAAAATCACATATGAAATAAAATTGAAATGTTAACAATTATACTGATTTCTGTTTATTAATTTCTGTTGACTTTTTTCCCTCACTGGATCTCTCACTGTTTTTAAATCGTTATTTTGTGTATTAAAAATCTGTGGCAAATTTTTTTAGGCAAATTGAAGCTTTTTTGATAATTGAAATATTATATCATGATAGCCTATCATTAAGTGCCTGAAATTGAATCAAAATCCTTCTGGCTATATGCCAACCTTAGTTTCAAGAATTTCATGTTAAGCTTCAGGCTTGAGAATTGTTCAAAACAAAATCCAATTATCACTAAAATAAGGTAAAATTGCGAATTAAATTTCACGGATCAGATTGAATTTCAAAAAATGAAATCAGATTTCAGAATTAAATTGGAAATATGAATTTCTAAATTTTTCAGTTAGTTCAGGTAATTATATTTAGGGAATCATAAAAAGAATTCGAGATTATTTTCTTATTTGTAAAGATTTGGTAAGGTTTTCAATAATTTTTCTCTTTAAAATTTTTGCTTATTTAGTCAGTTAGGTGCTTTTTCTAACAATTTTAATATTAGAAGCTTATAATTGAGCAGCTTTTTTCATAATTTTATCTATACATTCTCAAGTCATGAAGTTTAAAGCTTTTGAATTTTGCGGATCTTGTTCTGAATTGATAGTAATCATTATTTAAAAACTGCAAATCAGAGTTTAAAGTTGATTCAGATTTTTTTCAAACTTTATGACAATTCTGTCCAAATTTTTGACATTTTAGAAAATTTTTGTCAACTTCAAAGCTTTTGCGGTGATTTAATATGAAAAGTAATGAAGGATTCCAAGTAGGGAGTTGCACGCATGTTCAATGATAATCAGTAGCATGCACTTATTACTATGCTTTCAAGAATTACTCACTCAAATGTCAAATATTAATGCCATCATGTTCAATTGACAGATAAAGAATATTTGAAAAAACTATAATTCGAAAAGTTAAAAGAATAGTCAGAAACAGAACCTTAAACCGCCTTAAAATGGTATATGTAGTCGAATCGATTTTTGTCTTTAAATTCTGATTTAAAAGAGTTGAATTAACAGTTCTAAAACATCGACTTGCATATATTGGTTTAAATAAAATCTAAAAACCACACTAGAAATTTAGAAACTTTGCCACAAACCATAAAATGACTGAAAAGTCTTCAAATTTATTCGGTTAATTATTTCAATGCAATTAAAACTAAAAAATTCCATTCAGAATTCTCATTTAGAATGTCAAATTTCATATTTCAATGAATTTAGTTACCAAAAAGAAACTATCTTTATAGATAAGCTATCCCAAGATGTATGAATATGCACAATTAATATGTTTCAAAAGATAATAAAATATTGAAAAAATTCACACAAAATAAACACGAAAAAGTGAAAAAAAAAACACATTGACGCACTCAAAAGGCTAAGAAAAAAATAATGAAGTAAATAAAGTTAGCTTCTTATGATAAGTTACATATTTCAATTTACAATATTTCAATTTTTCCTACAAAATTTGAGAAGAAAAAAAAAGTATTTTATTAAATATAATGAATAATGAAGACGATGCTGATGATGATATAAAAAAAATAATAGTCATATAGATGAAGCTATGATGAATTCCATACATACGGGCTGTGAATTGAATGTTGAAAAAAAAAACTTTAAAAATATAAAATAAACTAAAATAAAATTAAAGATTATGAAAAAAAATATTAATTGTGTACCATGATGATAAATGAACAAAAAAAAAATGTCCAGAATTTTAAATCAATTTGTTTAGGTAAATTTTCAAAATGTGAAATGAAACAAAAAAATAACTGAAAGTTACCAATTTTTAAAAAATGACGAAAAACGATTTGTCGATGTGATTAATGTTTTTGTTTACTGCTTAGGAGAAAATTTTTCTGTCGCTGACTGTCTTTTAGTTTAATGACAAATTTTTATGTGAAAATATTTTGTTTCATCCTCGAACAAAAAAAAAAGTTAAATATTTTATTTTTTAAATAATTTGTTTGTTTAATGGGCGCGCACATGTATCTTATATCTAATTGTATATTTTTGTAAAATGAGAACCGAAAAATAATGTTTTTTTTTGTCTTATTTCTTTTCGCACATTCGATATGAAATTATGGAAGGAAACAGACTCAAATTTTTAATTTTAATTGCATTGAAATAAAATGAACGAATTTTTTGTGAATTTAAAGAAAAATAATAATTGTGAGAGATCCAAAGTGGAAAACATTAAAAGCGAGGTCAAATTGATGAAGGAAGAAAAATTTGTGAATTTTTTATGTCACATTAAATAATTAGTGAGAGAAAATGGTGTACTTGAAAATTCTCTTTAGATGTTTTTATCATTAAGAATTAATTAAGAAGCTTTGATTGATCTTTTAAAGAGGTCGAAAATGGAGAAATTCTTTTTTTTCCCTCTCAAGAGTTTCTTTCTATTGAAAAATTAATTAAAATTGCTTAGGAGATTTGACTATGAATTTGATGCTAAAAAAGATCAAACGAGAGCTAGAAAAAAATCTCATTTAATTCAAAAAAATGAGTACGT
Organism: Chironomus tepperi; assembly: GCF_022539635.2. Taxonomy (NCBI): domain Eukaryota; kingdom Metazoa; phylum Arthropoda; class Insecta; order Diptera; family Chironomidae; genus Chironomus; species Chironomus tepperi. The sequence goes on from NW_027226383.1 coordinate 1,016,905, forward strand.
AGAAGTCATTTGCAGGGATATTAAATTCCCAAGAATGTAGGAGCACAAGGACAATTTGATTGAATTTAAAACGTAAATTGTCGAATAAATGTCCTTTATTGAAATGAGCAGCATTGCTCTAATTCTCATGGTATTAAATCAAAGAGAACAGCTAATAAACTGACATTCAATGAGTCAAGAGGTAAACTAGAGCCTGAGTGGACAAGAATGCATTATAAATAGAGATAAATTGGACATAAATTTGCCTTTAGATAATTATTCTCCTAGGATAATCGACTAAAGGTTTAATTTTCAATTTCGACAGATTTATCGCTGAAAATCAAGCAAATGATTGTCCTAGAAACTAGAAATTGAAGTCAACTTAATTTTGTATGCAGTGAAAGCGATTTATCTATACAAAATTTGAGTCGGTGTCGAAATCTGTTAGAAACAGAAAGCAAATGCCTAATAGACAAGTATGATCAAGCCAATTAAATGATTTTGTATAGAAATATTCATTAAAACTTGAAGATGAAGCCTTAATTAGTTCTTAATAATTATAACGTTAATTAAGAATTATTCGAATAATATCATTTGCTTAAGAACTCATGTTTAACAATTAAATAATGAAAAAATCAAGTTTCAAAAATTCCACAATTTTTTTCTCATCAACTTTCCCAACAATTTTCAATAAATTTTCCATTTGCACCTTCAAAGGATCATCAAATAATGAAGAATAACTTCCAATTCACCCATTATGGAAGTTAAAATTTGCCAAAAAATTAAATAAAAAATCATTCATCCCTCATCATTATCTCTAACGTTAGAAATTATGTAAAATAAATTAACAGCATTTAATTTACAATTTCCTTTTGTAGTTTGTAATTTTTTGAAAAGGAAATCAGCCCTAACAGGCAAAGAGGATGCTCTCAAGAGTAGAGTAACGCTCATCTACTATACTTAAGGTGAGCAAGCTGTCAAGAACATGCTCATTGTCTGTTAGGTCAAATGACGGAAAGACGAACTGGATTGATGCTTAAGTAAATTAAATTAAATTAATTCAGAAGTAAATATGAGAAAAAAAAACTTTTTTTTTTGTTTAATTAGAAAACTATGAAAGTAAATAAAGATAATATACGATCAGCTTTAAATAATACTTAAAAAAAATCTACTTTAGTACTATTCAATGAAATATAATATTCCTATAACGAGAAACTAAAAAAACCAAAACATGAAGGAAAAAAATAAGAAAATAAAACGCACCATATCATTTAAATGATGAAAAAAAATTACAGATGAAAAAAGTGAAGTAAAAAATATTCTTTTTTGTATTAACAATTTACCAAAAAAATACTAGTAAAGAAAACGCATTGACTGAAAAAACATAAAAAAAAATATGAAAACTATTGTGAAAATCACAAAAGCTTTTTAAATTCAATTTATCATTTTCTGTTCCTGCATACAATCTAGTCAATATATAGTTTAGCGCAACAAGTTGGACATTTAATAATTTATCACATAATTCATTTATAAATGATTTATGAATATTCCCCATCATATTATCTTGTAGATATGAATTATTAAACTATTGAGCTGAATGGCTTGAAATTAATTTTAACTGGAAAAAATCATGTTATGGGAAGTGATGAAGTATGAGATAATTTATTAAATGTCCATCTGGGACATTTTTCGGATTGTTTTAGTGCTTTAACAACTTTTTATAGGCCAAGACAATTGTAATCATTATAATAATAACAGAGACATTTCAATTTGGCAGCTTGGCTTTCAGTAAAATTATAAAAAAATATATTCAAACTTAGTTTGTATTGAAAAATGCGATGGGGTGTGGGTTGGGATTGATTTTGTGGATGGAAAAAGGAAATTTCAACTTTTTGACTAAATTGACATTTTGAAACTTAAATTTCGTAAAGTTTAGTAAAATTTGTCAAATTACGAATCAAAATCAGTCTCAACCCAGCCTCAAAACTATTACAATTAGTAATTATATAAAAAAATCAACAGAATAATTATTATTGCGTTTAATTTATAATTTAAGTAGTTAATCAAGAAAGAAACAAAAATATTAAAAAGAAATAACATTCAGTATTCTTATTACAATTTAGAAAAACAAAAAAAATATTAACGATATAGTAATTGCATTCTTTAAAGTTTCTTAACATATTTCTCTCTCTTTTCAGCAAAAAAATAATATTTTATCACAAGGAACAATTTATTTCTTATACGAGTAAAAGAAACAACCATAAAGTGAACATTTATGAAAAAAACGTTATGCCCGTATCAAATCCGTACTATTATGAAGATGAAAATTAAGAAAAATTTTAAGAATAAAAACTTTTGCGTTCCATGCATTTTTAATTAATTATTTTATTTCATTTTATTTTTTCAACTTATTAAATAAAAATTACATTGAAAAATTCTCGAGGAAGAAAATTTATTAAATAAATTAATTAAAATAATATTAAAATCTGCTATTTACTTTTTAAATAGTAATGTAGATCATGCGATACGTGTAGGTGAATAATTATGAAAAATTTAGTTGCATTTATTTGAGTTTTAATTTTAAATCAGAGATTTTTGATTGTTTTGGTCGATTTTGTGAGTGTTGAGGGATTGTGAGGGGTAGTTGTGGCTACATTTCAACTAAATTAACCAAAGAATTTTAATTTTAGAATTTTAAAGTTGAATTCTAAGTGAACTAGACAAATATTGCAGCTATTGCCATCAATTGACCTGTATTCAGGTCATATAACTAAATAAATTCAAATTGAAAGTTACCAGTGCAATATTAAATGTGCAATGATGTTTAAAATTAGTCATTTTAGTAGCTGCCTCCTACACATCCTCAAAAAAACTCAAACTAAAAATCAATAAAATTGATAAACCTTTCTTGTTGCAAATTATTTAATTTTGTCATAATTTTTCAAAAAACTATTTAAAAACTTGTTAATTTTTAATTTAAAAAAACTATTAGATCTACTGTAATTAATTTATGATACATAAAAAGTATATTGTACTTATATCAAGGTGCCAGATATCGGAAAAGTTATTTAAACGACACATAATGAAGAAAAAAAAAATTTTATTTGATGATACAAAGAATATTGACCACATTTTTTGCATTATATTTAATTACCTAAATGTATTTAAAGTTAAGGATTTAAAAGAAATTTTTTGAGGAAATGAAGATAATAGCGAAATTCGCCTTGCAAAACAAAAAAAACGGTAAGATTAATTTTTAAGTCGATAGAAATTATTGGAGAACGTATTTTTAAAGGTACGGCAAAAATTGATTGAATTTGGTCAAAATTTCAAAAATTCTATTAAAATTTATGATTTTTTGACCAGAAAATTTTAAATTTAAAGCGAAAGATGAGCTACATTTTCACTTAATTCTGCACTTCCTAGACACAAATACACAAAAAAAAAATTGAAAAAATTCCTCTTCAGTGATAAGCTTAACGAATTAAGGCACTATCTCAGTAGTAAATACACCCAAGCTATTTGGCTAGACAAAAAAAAAGTATTGAAAAACAATCAAAAAAAATTAATAAATGCCAAAAAAAAAACATACGAATGCTAATTAGAATATAATCATTAATCAATCAATTTTACAGTTTATACTAGAAATTTCTAAAAATTCATTCAGGAATATGATAAAAATATGAAAATTCGTAGAATTTTAAATATAAACTAGAAAATTGCTTTTAATAATTAACACAAATTAATCGCATTACGCGCAAAAAGTAAGACAATGTTGTCTCGTTAGCTTTTCATAAAAAAATAAGATTGTGGATTTTGTTTTTCATCTGAAGATCTTTTATAATCTATTTTAGGATGTTGGTGGGTGTGGATCACTAAGGTGAATTGATGTTTAAAGAAGTTTTTAGAATGTTTTATAAAAAATGAAATGTTTTGAAAGATTTTACAAATTTTTTTGCTCATTAAAGCATTTTAAAATGAAAATGATAAATTTTCACCTTAGTTACCCCACCTTAGCCATATCCTTAACAAATAAAATAAAATAAAAACAATAGATTTGCTCTCAACTCAATTTTCTCATTTTCCTACAAAATCTTTCAAGTACAGACACTTGAATTGAGTGGAAAAAGAAATCGTCTAATTAGATAGCATTAAAAGAAAATCTTTACCTAATTATTTTCCGCTCATCTTTTGCTTTCAAAATTAAACGAAAAGTAAAAGAAAAAAAAATTGTGGTAAAAAGAAAAAAATTTTTATGCTTTTTTTTATGCTCTCAAAGTAATTTTGTATATTTGAGAATTTTTCTTTTTGTGGCAAATCTGTTGATGCAAAAATTATTTTTTTGCAAATAGAAATTTTCTTTTATTTTTAATTTTCATTTGATTGAAATGATGATATAATGAAATGATGAGCCTACGAACCAAAAAAAAACTATTAAGGATATATATTGAATAATAATATATTTAACTAATAAATTAATTTTTGCGCGATAAACTTCAGAGCTTTGCATTTTTACCGTCAATGAATAAAAAAAATTGATTGATAAGAAAAATAACAATATATGATATATTATAGATATATATTTGACGAATTGCGAGATTTTTGTAGGAAATTCTCATTTAGATTTGAACTCAATATTATCCAAAAAAAAATCTAATTAATTACATAAATTCATTAATTCTAGTTATTTTTCAAAAATATTATAAAAGTAAAAAAAATATAGAAAAACTTTTTTCATTTTCTTCGGCTTTTGCGAGAAAATTTTTAGATTTTTTTCCCAATTTCGATGAAGTTTTTAAAACAAAACATGATAATATGTTGGATTTTAGTGTCGATTTTAATATGAACAATTTATTTTTTGACATTATTCTCGTCAAAATACTTAGAATAAACGTAGGATTCATATTTAAACTTAGATTCTGTTGAAACTTAACCAGATTTGAAGCCATTCACTAATTTCATATAGAATTCGACACTAAAATCCAACAAAAATCCACACTCAAATTTCACAGTCATACACAAAGAAAAATCATACAAAATTCATACAAATAAGACAGAAAGTAGACAGAACTTTGTAAAATTTTAGAATAACAAAAAAAAAGATGAAACTTCACTAAAAAAATAATGAGAATGTGGAAAGATAGGAAGCTAAGTTCTTAATCAATATTTAAAATAATAATAATTATATATTTATATACAGTAAATAAAATAAATTAAAAAAATTGATAATATTGAATGATAATGAAGAAAAAAATGAAAATAAATAGGATACAGGGTATTTCTGCAATTAATATTAATAAAAAACTAAAAATAATAAAAATAACTAAAAAAATTCACAATTTGTTACTTTAAAAGCAGATTGGTGAGACATGTGAGAAGAAACTTTATTTAAAAAATGAAGCCAAATTAATTAAGAATATTAAGTATGAAAAAGAAACACAAAAATGAGATCGCATGAAACATGAATTTTGTACGTTAAATTAAACGAACATTGCGCTTTTTAGAAGATTCCTAAATGCCTCTGACACTACCACAAGACAAAAAAAATAAAGTAAAAAAGGACTAAAAAGATGATAAAATTGAAATTAGTGAACAATTTATATGTGGAGTAGGGTGTGGGGGCTCTTTGACTATTGACGTCCGAAATATTATTAAAGTTAAAAATATAGATCAATATTATAGTTAAATTGTGTCAAAATATTCACAATTTGATCGAATTTAGCAAAATTTAAATCAATCAGAATTATTATAATTTTAAAAAAAAAGTCAAATTTAATCAAATTTGATGTCAATTTTGATTAAATGAAGACTTTCAAAATTCAAAAAAATCGGCAAATTTTTCAAATCATAGTCAAAGAGCCCCCAAACCCTCTCCAATCAAAATTTAAAAATAATAAAAAAATCAAATTTTTTTCTCATCTCATAATTTTTTTCTTATACCTAATTCATTAATTAATGAAATAAATTATGGATCAAACAAAAAAAAAAAAAAATAAAGAAAAAGTATAATAAATGATAAATGCATTATATTAGATACATTGATTCTCAAACCAACAAGTATGAGTATTTCTTTCATCAAACATGATTATAGCATTATGAAATAGAAGAAAAAAAAACAACAACATTCGATACATCAACACCTCCTCCTTCTACTTTTATCCACTGAGTGCTACCATAAGTAATTATGTTTCAGTTTCCACCACCATCATCACTATTTGTGACTGTAAACATGAGTATTTTCTTCATTAAACTTCTAATTATAATTAATATATTGATTTACGAAATTATTATTATTATTTCTCTCGCATTGCTGCTATGACACGTATTTGATAAATTCATCGCATTCAACGTATTAATTATTATTGATCGAAATAATTCATTTTTCCGTCTCGTATGACTAATAAACAAATGAAATGGGAAACATTTTGACGGAGTAAATAAACAAGTTATTAATATGTAAGTACACAAAAAGCTTAGGTCGAATATTTATCAAGTAGCAAGATTTGGATGACTAAAAATAATCAGATTTCTTATACGCGACCGCAATGCCCAATCATGCACAGTTTCTGATATGAAAATTCATAACGCATGCTTAAAAAAAATGTTCTCCAATATGCACTCACGTGATTGTGCATGCAATGACAACAACAAGAAAAAAGAGATTGAAGGAATGGAAACAGAGCCTGAAAAAAAATCAGCCAATCAAGTTCTAGCCTGTTATTGGATATAAAAACACCTTGCGGTATTTGTCATATTGGATTGAATTTTTTTTCACATTGCGGTTTTTGCAAAATGTTGGCGTAACTCTAAAGTGATTGCAAAATTTTCCGAGAATTAATGTTGAGGAATATTGAGGTTATAACCACAAGATTATAAAGGGTCAATCGCTTTAGAACAGCAACGAAAAATAAATCGAATGATTGAACACAAATGATCGATTTTCTCAATCAATTTGACATGACGTCAAAAAAGCTGCTAAACTATCACTGCGAATTAACGATAAAGTGAACTTTACAGACCTGTTGCACACTTTGCGGTTTTTGTGTTTAGTGAGAAAATATTGCAATTGCTAATGGAATTCTAGTTGATTGAATTTTCTGTTGAAATCTGTTGAACTCTGAAACTCTTTCTTGATTTGTGGATGGATATTTTTTGAGATAGAAAGCTTAGAATGACTTCAAGTGATGAGAATTGACTACTTTATTATAGATTTTAGATTGTTTAAACTTAATCAATGTAGATTGATATGAATTAGTACTGAAGAAGATGGTCTCTGTTAAGAATTGAATCCACCTCTTAAAAAAAGAATCAGAATTACAAATTGTTGACCTGTTGCCTTACTACTCGACCGTCGAAGGGTCTTCTTTATAAATTGACCTACAAATGACTCAATATTATGACACAAAGGCTTATCTTTCCAGTCAACTCAACTGTCATAGCAGAAAGGATGAAAAACTCGACTCGACTCCATCCAAAATTCGAGTATATTTCGAGCTCTGATTAATTATTTACAGCAATGCGAGTTGAAATTTCAGAAAAAAATCTAAATTTCAAATTAATTATTTTGATTAAATATTAAATATTTTGCTTAAATTTCTCAACATTTATCCCCCTTGTAGTATTTTTTATCAAGAACTTATCTAGAGAAGTATAATAAGGAGCTATAAAAAAAAAAAACACTTTAGAATAATAGAACAAAAATAAAGATAATTAAGAGAAATAGATTGAAAAGGACACAAAAAAATAAAATTTCAGAATGGAAATGGAGAAGATAGAAACTGAAGATGAATAAAGGAACACAAGGAAATATTAGAACAAAAATATGCCTTACGATAATAAAAGTGAAGAAAAAAAAACTTTTGAAAATTGTTAAAGTAAATTAAAAAAAAAATTTTGATGAAAAATAAACAAAAAATTATGCCGAAAATAAAATAAAAAATAAATATTTTGTTGAGAAAATTTCTTGATAAAGATGAGAAATACTTCATAAAAAATAGAACAGAATTTTTGATTTTATTTTTCGGTTTTTAAGTTCTGAAAATAATGAAAATCAAGAAAATAAAAAAGCAGGAGAAATATTGACTTATAATAGAATTCAATAAAGTAACAATTTTTCTGAATAAGAGAATTTATAGAAAATTTTTCTCACAATTAAGCACACATGAATACATAGTCACGCATATTTCTTTCATCTCTCTTATTCATTTTTAAATATGTAATCTACAGGACAAACATGAACATAGCTTTCAGTTCTTTTATGTATGAAAATGTAAATAATAACTGAAATGAAACAAAACAAAAAGATTTAAAAATAGATAAATGAAAATAAAATATCAAATTGCCAATTTCATGAACTTAATGGATATAAAAAAATTATTTTACTTCATCATATGTGAAATATGCTGTGAATTTAATTGATTTTTGGTGGATTTTGCTGAATTCTTTATTTCAACAAAATTCACTCAAAATCTTTTAAATTCGCCACAAAACTCTGCAAGACTTTCCTATTTTGACCCATAAAAAAGCTTCACAATATATATTCTAAAACTACAAAACCCAAAAAATGGTCAGCCCAACTAGATAAAAAAAATCGGTCGAAATTGAATATGATAAATGCCTACATATTGCGAAACTTAAAAATAATCAAGAAACAAAATCATTCAGACAAAAAAATTCATGACTATTCCTAAACAAATAGAATCGAAACATCAAATATGGTGAATCATTGACTTTCTCTTTGGATGGAAATATTTATATGTGTTTAATGATTGGAATGTGGTGCTTAATGATCTTAATTATGTGATACAATGACTGATCATTTCAAATCAAATCAATTGAATTTGTTGAAATATCACAAAATTTGAGTAAAAGTTTAAAGGATTCAAAAACTTTCAAGAAATCTTGAAATCACTTGGAAATCTAAAATTAGTTGAAAAAACCAGGTTGCACAGGAGATCCGAATTTTTACACCAAACCGGCGTGTCTCAGACATGGTTTGAGTCTTTAACCGACTTGTGCTATTCAAATAAAGCTAGTTGTTCTTTTAACAAATCATACAAATTCAACTAACAATCTTTAAATTTGGACTACAAACAGAATATCTTTGATAACTTTATTTCGGAGATTCCTGCAAGTATCAGTCCCAAGAAATTTAAAATCATCGAAAAACAAAGCTTCAAAAATTCAAAATTTAATTGAAATTTTACAACATCATTTTGATCTTATTACATATTTTGAAGAAACAAAATCTAGCATCAAATAAATATTTGTTGACAACAAAAAAAGATCTATGAAATGAATACTTATGTTTATTAAAATACTCCATTGAAGTTGAATTCACAAAAACAGCATCACATTCCTCTTTGTCACACAAAAATAAATCATATTTTTCATCAAATATTGAATGACAAAAAAACAATTTAAGCCAACACACGCGACAAAATAAAAATTCACTTTTTACGACACACAAAAAAATATATAAAATATCAAATTAATGAGCGAGAATTCTTTGATGTTGATGATAACGATGAGCAGAGAAAAAAAAATAAACAAAATAACGATCCGAAAATATCAATTGATGCTGTTTGCTTTTGAATTTCGATAAAAAGAAGGAAATAAATATGAAATTTTTGTATTTATATAAAAGAGCAAATATCGATAGCAAATAAAATCCCAGCTTGTTGTCTTTAGTCAAACAATTTCATTTGAAATTGTCATTTCTATAAAATTCATCGGACAAAAATCAAATAAATTCATCAAGAATTCAAAGAATTTTTAATATGTCTGCTTTCAATTCTATCAACAAAATTAGGTCAAATACAAAATATCAATGCAAAAATTTATCAGTCATGAATTTTTTAATTCCCTCAAAAATGAAAATTTTTAAAAAAATCTTTTTCTTCATTCATTAAATAAATTTTTGACATTAAAGGAAATTTTTAAAACAATTTAGATTAAATTACAAGTTTTTAAAGAATGAAAAAGGAAACTATTCACTAATTCATTAGATTTATTAATTAATCGAGTATTTGCAAAACTTACGCTTTTTATTGACGAGTGATGTGAATGATGTGAGTTTTGAGGTTTGTGTTGAAATTTAGAATTCAAATTTAGAAATTTAAATGACACAAAATCTTAATATGTTGAATTTTGAGTCAAAACTTAACTAGCTAATTAGTTAGGCTGGTGGTTTATTACAAATTTTGCAGAATTTTAGGTGTTTGGACTCCAAAAGTCCACAAAATTGCCTTTAAAATGAATTCCTGCCAAAATTGGTTGAGTTTATACAGATTTTGATATATAAAAATGGTTAAAAACTTTGTAAAGTTCATATGGATTCTGAATTGACTCAATACCCCTTGTGAGTTCGAAATCGATCCTTAATAGAGCCTTATGTCGTTCAGATATAGAATTAGCTCTATTTTGATTTAAATTTCAAGGAATTAGGTTTCTCAATTTACAATTTAGAAATTCAAAGAATTTATTGATCAGAAATTAAAAATTCTAATCAATTTTCCTTTCAAAAATCAACTCAAATGTCAAAATTCCCATCAATTCAACTGTCAAGCTCCCAAGTGAACATTAAAAGAAAGTAAATGACGATAACGACGAAAGAAGAAGTAAAAAAATGATAAAAATTATTAAGAAAAAAAGTTGAAACAATACGTTGGATCAATAAAAAATTACTATAAATTAAATTAAATTAAATAAATTAAAACTGTAATGATAACGAATTGAAAACTCTTCTCATTTGTAATTTATAAATATTATTACTTATTAAAATAATGAAAATAAAAAAAACACAAGATGATATAAACTAAATAAGAAGAAAAAAAAATTGAAAAAAGTGTGATTATGGTCCAAAGAAAAAAATAAACTAAACAAATAATTAATGAATAAAAAAAAATATTAAAAAATGAGCTTTTGAATGCGAAGAAAATACACATTTTAGTATTGATGAAAAAAAATGAAAAATAAAATCATTTTACAATAAGACTTTTTTAAAGACATCAAGCCAATCTCTCTCCCAAAAAAAAAAACAAGTAATTAGATCTATTATGTAATTTATAATATTATCTATCTCTTTCATTCTATCCCCTTTAATTCTGAAAAAAAATCTTTTTCTATGATAAACCAAAAATCAACATTCATATTATACACAAGAAACATGCATCTCATCACTTATATACGAACCATAAAAAGAATTATATATACACATGACGAGATCTTTTTTGCATTTTGTAAAGATTAAAATAATAACACACACGTACATACAAAACAAGAAATAAATGTGGGAAGAAGATCTTTCGCGAAACTATTGATACCCCATGATATATCCATCCAATTCATACATTACATGACTAAATATAAATTGAATAAGAAGAAATTATATATATAAAGTAAAAAAAATGCATTAAATTATTTTATCATACATAAAGAGAAGCCTAAGAATATGTAAAGATGATGATGATGACAAAATTTGATTTGAGAAATTAAAAAGTTGAGTTTTATGGACTTTTGAGTTAATTTTAAATGTTGGATTTTTATGGAAATTTTATTTTTTTGTGTTTATGAGGGGGTGCTAGGAGGACCTTTAGTCATATTTTAGCATTTGACTAAGGTTTAAAAGATAATTGTATTTAAGACTTAAAAAAGTTTTTTTTAAATCGCTTTTTAAAATCGAAGGATTTTTAAGCAGTCTTGATCAAACTTCGAATTGATCGTACAGGATATTATCCTTAAATTTGTTCTAAGCGTTGAACTCTTGATAAGAGCCATATAATTCAACTCCGGGATTCAACCCCCATTGATGAATTTCCTCTAAAAATCCATATTTGATATGAAAATTTAGCTAGACTGCAGAGCTCGAAATCGACTCGACTCCAAACCAAATTTGAGTTTGACTTCGAGCTTTGGAAGATTCCATCGATTTAAGACCTCAATGCACCTCCCATGAACTCATTCCGGCAAAAAACTACAAAAAAAGAAACCAAAATCCTGGTCACTAAAATTTTGATGTCTTTAAAATGTTAGCGGAATTAAAAAAAAAACTTCTTTATTTAAACAAAAGTATTTGCACATGCATTAAAAAAATTTACTAGTTTATATTAAAATAAAAAAAAATATTTTTCTTTAAATTCTCGCATCATGATTACAATTAATAAATAAGTATGAATATTATACTGTAGAGAGATACATAATTACATACAATATGATGACAATGATGATGCGCATTTAGCATCACATAAACATTATTAATAAAAATTGATTTATTATTCATCAAATTGCATGAATATATCATTGAGATAAATACATACATTTTAAAATGAATGAAAATTAATTTGAATTAATTAATTGGTTGATGAATAAATTGACATTTAATTCGGTGATGTGTGATTTTTGACAGTCACTAAAGTGTCAATTTGATGCTCATCAGTCAAATAATTTATATATATATATATATATAAATATTATATATATACACAACATATTTATTATGTACGATGAGAAAATAATGAGAAAGATTTAGTAAAGTTTGTAAAAAAAAGTCGCTAAGAAGAATTAATTTAAATATAAAAAAAAGTGAAGGAGGACGGAGAAACTACAAAAAACTGATGAATTTATTTATATTACATTAATTAAAATTAATGAAAATAATTAAAAAATTTAACAATGAAATATATTGATAAGCATAAACATATTTTAAAAAGAAAAAAAAAACAAATTAATGAACATAAAAAAAAATCTCGACTTTTTCTTTAATTTCTTTCATCTTCAGAAAAAAAATAAAACTTTTTTGCCTCCATTATACATTTTACATATTTTATTATATTACATTAATTAAATTAACGCAACACACAACAATTATTATAGATACATTTTTACTTCATACTTAATGAACATAGATGAGAAATGGACGAACAAAGAAGAAAATGAAAGAATTTTTTTGTGCATTTTACTAATCAAAAGAATGGTAAATAAAAATGAATATGATGATGATGATGACGATAAGTTATATTATAGGAAATAATTATTAATTATTAAAATTATTATAATGCAAAAATCAGTACAACAGTATTAAAAAAAATTATTAAAATATTATTAAAGTAAAATTTGCGGTTAAAAAAATTTAAAATTTGCTGTAAACATTTTTGAGGATTTTTTAGCTTTATTTAAAGAGTTGGTGAACAAATGTTTTGTTTTTGGATAATTTAATAATTTAATAATCCGGAATGAATAAAAACTGAACTTGATTGCCTTGCTAATCCATGGATCATATATTTTGCAGCTTTAGATCCTCAAAATCTGAAGAATTACAAGTTTTTTGTAGACAAATGGAAATAAATGATTGAATTTTAACCGAATAAATGGTTCAAATGTTCAGTGCACACCGAAAAATAATGTCCAAAAATCATGAATTGCCGGAGCTCCTAAGCTGAATTTAATAGCATTTAAAATTCCTCAAACTTAACATTTGACTATAAAATTCTTTAAATATCACTAAAAACCTCTTCAAAAATATTTTACATTTTATAAATTAATTATTTTAAAAATATTTAATTCATAATACTGAACACACAAAAAAGCCCCAGAAGCTAACGATGCCCAAAAAAACATAAAAATGAGTTTCATAATTTCAAGCTTAAATTTAAATAAATCCAATAAAATTATTGCTAATTTCAAAAAATAAAGCCTGAATGCTCTAAAATTAGAGCGATATAAAAATAATAATTTGATAGCCTATCCAATAGCCATGACAGTAAAGGCAAGAAACACAAGAAAAATTAAATAAAATAAAACAAAAGTCAAATTGAGCATTCGGAAAAAATCATATCAGGCAAATTTATCTCTTATTGTTGTTTTTATGATTTTTTTTAAAATACTAATAAAATGATAAATTAATAAAAATAAGAAGAATTAAAAAAAACTTATTTAAATGCCGGAAAAAAGGTTGAATATAGCATAATAATTTAAATAATGACAAAAAAAAAGTTTCTTTGTTTATTTTTAAGTATATTTTGTGAAGAAACAAAAACGCTAGTATCCGCATTTGAACAAATAAGAAACTTAAATGAGGAATAAGGAAGGAAAAGGCAAAATAAAAAAAAATATTTTTTCAACATTTATTCTTTTTTGCATCCTTTTAATTTCCATTAATCTCATAAATCTACATTTTCATATATATCACGTAAATTTGCCAAAAAAAAGTTAATCTAAAATTTAAACTCTTTTTGATAGTAAAATGAGAAATGAAAAAGAATTTTGAACATAACATCCAAAAAAATCTGCATTTTATGCAGATAAATAAGAACAACAGATAAAAATAAAGGACGAAACCATCTCACATTGAACTAAAAACTATAAAATTTAAAACGAAACTGACTACATTAAAAAAATGAGAGAATCATGAATTTGATTTGTATAAAAAAAATAACTAAAAGTAAAAAAATCAGATCAAGAAGAAAAAGAAAATATTTCAATTGAAAACAATTCTTGTTAATTTTCTATTGAAATAGTTAAAAAAATACACATCATATTTATAAAAAAGAAACCACAAACAAATATATATTATATGATATATTATGAACTTTATAACAAAAAAAAGTTAAAATAAAGTAATACTTTATAAAAATTTAAAAATATTTCGCGATGTTTTATTCATATTTTTACATTTCAGAAGTTTTAAATTTAGAAATTTTTAAATTTTTAATTTTTTTTTTCAGCTAATTTTAAATTTAAAATAGAATTTTGAACTTTTTGAGGCAAAATAAATTTTAAATCTCGCATTAAAATAAGTAAAATTTACTTAGTCTAGAATAACAATAACTTCAGTTTTGCATCACAAATTTCGGATAAATTTACATGCTTGGATAACTTTTTGTTCATCTAATTTATCTAATAATAGCTCATACAACAGCATACGCACTTATTTTCATAGTAACACATGTTGGTCTCTATAACAACCACAAATGACGCAAAAATCTTTATTAATCCACATCTTGATCTCTCTGTGCTTTTATTAGCTCCAGAAAAACTTTTATTAATGTCTATATTGTCATTCTTAGTTGGCAAACAGCAAATATTCTCTGTGTAATCAACAAGCCTAGATTATAATAAATTTCACGTGCTATGCAATGACACATGTGCTAAATTATAAGCAAAAATACAGCCTAAATTAAATTTTTTGTTCTATTATATTCTGCACAAGAATGTAATTTGTTAGGCAAAAATATTTCATAAAATTAAAGATGAAAATAAATTTGAAAATTTTTGTTAGAAAGCCTACAAAAATTACTTTGAGTTCTTTCGCATAATTTTTCGACAAAATTGCTTTGACAAATTATATTACATAGTCATAATTCATACATTGTAGCTGTTTTTGATGATACAAAATATTATTTTATGGCTTTTACAGGTTTATTATAGCTTCTAATAGCTAATTATAATTTAGTAAGTTTACGTAACAGCACGCGTGGGATATAAAGGACTTCTAATTAAAGATGAAATAATTTTTTTGTGAGTCCGACGCCTTTTTATGATTATTTTTAACTGTTAGCAGCTTGTTAACTTGTATTATTATTACTGGTACTATTTTTCATGTGCATCATAATTTTTAAAGGGCACTGCTGAATAAATGTATCCCTAACATACAATGTGCATGCTTTCGAGAGCTTGCTTACCTTAAATGAATCAGATGAGCATGTTTGTGAGCATTGCTTACAGTTTAATCTGTACTTGAGAGCATGCTCTTTGTCTGCTAGACTATCATTCCCAAATAGAACAAATTTGTAAGCCGATCATACATTCGACGTCAAGTCGACATGACTCTGCCATAGTTCCGAATTTAAATAGAATTTTTCTTCATCTTAACAAAATGTCTTAATCAATTTTAAAAGAAACAAAGACAATCATATTAAATCCATAGGGATTTTTGTATAACTTCAAAATAACTGCTCTATATCACTCAGATGACTAAACTCAAAACTCCACCCCAAACACACCCATTTGCATACATATCATGACCAAACACTTTAAGGCTATTGACTCTTTAGACACATTTTATGATTCATAAAAAAAAAAAATTTCAAAATTAATATTCATAAAATAGATATCAAGACATTTATGTCGTCTACAAAATATTTCATCTAACTTTATCATTTCGCAATTTTCTTGAGGGCAAAAGGATTATGTCATGCATGTTTCTTATTAGCAAATATTCAAAATCTTCAAATGAATTTTCTCGAATTGTAATAAAGTCTTAATTCATTTTAAACTAAATAGAAGCATTTGAAATTGATTTTTGTGTCCTTCTTGAGATTTTAGTTCCTTAAATAAATCTATTTTAAGCTCTGCTTAAACTCCGCTTTTCAATATCTTTCATTTAGATTAACGCTGGCAAGCAATCTACAAAAACAGAAGCAAAACAATAAAGAAGTAAACCAAAAGCTTTTAATACAAAAATAGCAGTTTCAACGACATTAATGAAGCAAAAGAAGCTAAAAAAAGCTAAACAAAACACACAAAAAAAAAGCTGAAAGGATGTTAAATATAGCAAACAATCAACAGCATCAGTAGCAGCAGCAGTAGCAAATGAAAGGCAATAACATTCTCGACAATATTGTTGTTGGTTGACACGAGTAGAAATTTACAGGACAATGTCAAAGTGCCTCAATAAAAAGCTGCTTTTTACTGCCATTATACAGGACACAAGTATGAGAAAAAAAAAGTGTAAGAGCATAAGAAAAAAAGCAAGTGGATGGAAGCAGATGGTTTTAATAACACTATTGTGATGCTTTCATTATAAAAGATTAATTTTGTAAGTGTGTATTTGTGAGTAAGACAAGAATAACTAAGAAGACATAATTTATGCGTATAAGCTTCACGTTCAGCTCTAATATCGTCCACAAAATTACAGCGGCCACAATATTAACAATGTTTATGACTCATCAAAAGCATCACAAGATGTTTTCGTCCTCATTTCTACATTTAATAACGTTCATTTGCTTTTGTAATGCTTGATTGGGATGTCCATCAAGTGATTTCAATGAATTGGAAGGCTGTGTACTAATTTGTTTATTTTTACATGTTCATTCATAAAGAAATGAAATAGGAATGAAATGTAAATGGACAGAAAAGGTGTTGGAGGCAAAGTTAGTTCACGAGGAATCGTGAAAATATTAATTAGCGGAATTATCAGTCATAATCTGGAACAAAAACTAAGTCTATTGCCAACAACCTTCACCTGAATAGCACAAGTCGGGTAATTGATACAAAATCCAGTGCTAGGCCAGCTTGACTTTGGCATGTTGTCTAATTAGAATTGAATCGTGTACAACGTCAGAGCCACACCTGCCAAGTCCACCATTGACAAGTCCAACTAGCCATCCTGTCCATTTTATCACAGATTCTTTAATAAGACTGAAAACTTATCTCATTTAATGTCATGAAATGGAAATAAAATCATGTAGAAGAACGGAATGATATTTTCTTACAGAAAATGAGCATCAGCTCAATGAGTTCCTTATAGTGCGATAGATAAATGAATCAACAGGCTCCACATTATCTTCTTCTTATGTCTGCTTATCCTGCTTCCTTTCATGCAATGCAATCTATAACAAATAGATGTTGCTCTCAATTTTTTTTTCCTCCTTCATGTGCTTACTCACCATTCATTTTATAGCAATCGGATGTTATTATGTGTAGAAGAAGGAAGATGAGGAGCCTCAATCGATATCTCATACATGCATGAGAATTTGTGAAGTTTGTAGTAAAAATGAAGTTTTTATAAGTGATGACTAGTTCATGATATTACATCAACATCCATAACTTAGCTCATGACTGAGTAATAAAGTACTAAGATAATTAAGCACTTCATTAAAAATTTTATTGCTCATATAAAATTTATTTGCTTTCAACCTAAACAAGGACTTTTTTTTTGCTTATTAAATTACAACCTTGTTAGTGCAACTTTTCACTTTTTTTCAGGCCACAGAAGTATAAAAATACTTAATGAACTTATTCATAAAAAAATTTCCTACAAAATGAAATTAAAACCATAAAAAACTGGAACTAAACAATTTTTCAATCATTTTTAAACTTGAAATATTTTTCTAGATTGGTTAATGCATGTTTACCATATAAAAGAAGAAATTAAATTGAAAAAGTTTTTTTTTTTTTGCCCTATCCAGATTTTTTTTTATTGCTTCATTCTCAAATGTGCGTACCAAAATTTTTTATTAATGTTGAATAAACGAAGACCATCAAAAGCAAACCATGGAAATAGCTCAATATTATCTACCGTGAGATATTTTTCCTCCTTTTTTTTTTTCATGCAAGCAATAATGGATTATTTTTTCCGGAATAAATTTCATAAAATAAGTGGAAATAATAAATGGAAGTTTCTCTTCTATAGTAAACATTTTTCACCCAATTTGGTGCTCTTTATAAAATTGCTCTTGTGTATGTGTATTAAGAGCAAACTTCCTCTCTAAATATTCCTTTAAATTGCTTCTTTTCTTATGCTTGTAGCCAAAAAAGTACTGTCGGTCGTCAATAATTTGGAGACGGTTTAAAAGACGTTTTTGGTGCTTAGGTGCAATAGCATTTTATACACTATACACTATTAACTAGGGTTAGTCCAAATTACAGGCCTACAAACAAAAAGCGCAAGCCTGCAGCCTTGGACGAACTCTAAAGTACAACCCAAAATTGCAAGCCTGCGCATCTAAAATGTAGGAATGGACAAAAATAGGTTAGAACTGGTTGATGGCAAGTTAATGTCCAGTTGATGACTAGTTCCAATGTATTTTTGTCCACTCAAATATCCTGAATAAGACTCAACGACAATCTAACTCTCAGGCTCAAAACATTTAAAAAATGCTTCAAAACATCGAAATGATTCGATGAAAAACAGGAAGAATCTTTTATTATTTTCCTCTTCCTCACTTTAGTTCTTGATTTTCCTTCATTACTCTCCACTTATTTTCAAACTAGTTGTTCAAACAAGACAACAAAAAATATTTTATTTTTATAGAAATCGGAAGCTTTTCTTCCATTCCTCACTTCCGCTATTCAATTAATTTAATTGCATACCTTATGTAGTCGAGAAGAATTGAAATTTTAGTTTAGTTGTATTTCTCAATATGAAATTGTATCTTGACTATAACAATCTCCATCCTTACAATCTTCATTTTCCTCATCCTTTAAAAATTTACAATAAAATGTTGAAAAACACACAACAACGATCAGCGAGAGATGAGAGATGAGTTTACAAGTTGTGAGCTATATTTGACATATTTTTCATCGTATTTTTTCCCTTTTTTTTACTCGTTGGTAAGACGACAACAGAAAATTGATTGTGTAAAGGTATTTTTTTATTTATTTATATCATGTTGATGACAAATTTCTTTTAAAAATTTTTATTTCTCTGCTACATCATTTCTTATTTCCATTATCATTCAAGCGATGAATAAAAAGAATCTTTTATTATTTTGAAAATATTTCAACAATTTCTTTTGACAATTGTTGCATAACAATTAGACAAAATGTGTTTTTTTTTTCAAGCATTAAAATGAATTGTTGATGAATATACATGAAGAGTTGATATTTAGATTGAAGGGTGGTAGTCGGTATCAAACTCATGATTAATGTCAAAAATTGAGGGAAAATTATTTTTTTAGATTCTAGATACATTTGCTTTTTTCTGGGAGAAGGGTGGAGGATGGGAAGATATTTGGTTGCTCACTCATAACTTCCTGAAACAATAATTATGAAGTGATTCAGGTTCCCCACCACAGCTCTTTATGGAAGACAAATGGCACCCATATTGATGCCAAATTTAGGTCCGTGGCGGAGCCTTCTTCTTTTGCGTCACTAGAGCCTTCACACATATCGATCCATACCAAAGAATCCACACTTCTCCGACACAACAGTTACAAATTATTATTGAGACTTACATTCAATATGTAAAATTTAATATTTCGTTACTGTTCAAGTATTTATTCTCAGTATGTTGATACTGAGAACTTTAATTATCATTAAGAACCTGTAATAAGCATCATGCTCATCACTTAAGTCACTTCATTGAAGTGTTTTTCATTTGATAAATCTTTTATTGTGTTGAAAATATTGTACTTGAAATGAGAAATTCTCAGAAATTTTTATTTATTTGAAAAATGTTACGCATGTCGCATTTTATTATAGAATATTATTCCATGGAATAAATCAAAGTATTCGATCCTCCCACAAGATATTTCTTTGATTTAATAATTATTAATAAAAATATCAAATCAAATTGATATTTTTTCTCTAATAATAATTGAGTCTTCCTTCTTGAAATAAGGAAAAAGAATTAAAATGAAAAAGTCAACTTTGCTTTTTGTTATCTTTCGTTTTACTCTCTGTCTATTCTTGAAAATGATATTCTATATCTTTTTACTATTTCGTGTTACCATAGAATCATCATCATCAACATCGCAATATGAAAAAAATAACAAAAGAAGACGAAAAAAACTCTGATAATTCATATTTTTCTACTTTTCTATTTTTAACATTGTTATTACTCTTATTTCAGGGAAATTGAGGTGGGTATAAGAGGAAGGGGGAGCATAACACGAGAAAAAATTCCTCTTTTATTTTCATAATAAATATAAATATTCGCATTGGGAAAATTTTGTAATATAACATACAGTCAAATTATTATGATGTACATGAAGTGTTCGGGAATGGGATTTGAGCGCATTTTGAAGGGGAACTAAATTTTGAGATACAAAATGTTGATACCGACAGCTTAACAGGAACTAAGTCGATTTAAGTCACAAAAAATGTCCCTAAGTCAGCGTAACTCTAGCGTAAAACCATTTTTTGCGTAATCCGACTCGAAAAAAAGTCACTCCGGTCCAGAGATACCTTCTTCCGGCAATAACACGCTGTGTTGTCTTTCAGTTAACCGAATGGTACCATCTTCTCATTTTTCCTGACAAAACTCAAGATTCCACCACCTTTCATCCAAGAAAAATGCTCAAAAAATTGAAGCAGTAGAAGAACATTACGCAAATATGCCTTTTCCTGTTAATAATCGTGCTGTTTCACATCGAATAAGGAAATAGAATTAAATTTAATATAAACCAAGGATGATATTTGAAATATGTACCCATGAGGCCATTTCATGCTCCACTTCTCCCTACCATCGCATTCACGAATAACAACATAATCATCTTGATGCTCATCTTACTATGGCATGATAAATATTTCAATATTTCACATTATGCCTTTTTTTTGGTACAATTTTGCATGAAAATAATTTTATGAATGACGATGAGAGCAGAAATCTCGTACACCTTTTTGTCGGATGGTTCAGAGGTTTTTTCTCTGTGGGTTAAGAAATAAGGAGAAGATGATGATATGAAGGTACAAGCAATTTGTAATTACTTTAGTTTCATACTAATTTGTAAACAACCATACGTATGGCTAAAGCCATAGCAAGAAGAGAGAAAAAAGTTATCTAAAATGTAATTCAGGTGGAATATGTTTTTGCTACAAAACTTTCATAAACTCATAAACCTCTAATTAACTCTAATTCAGTTGTACATTCCATATCACCCCTTCTGAAATGCTTATTGCCCCACGTACATGCATGCAGATATACACACAGTGGAATTATTAGCATTTGTAGCTATAAAGATAATGAAAACAATTTTAATTAAAGACAGTTTACGGATATAAATATTTAATGCAAACACTGGCTTCTTCTACTTTGTTATTCATGCTGTATGCAATATAAATGTTAGAGAATGATTTTAATGAGGACCTGAATGAGGAGGTAAAGATGATAAAATAAAAACATATGCCCAAAAAGGCAATTGTGCATTTTATAACATCATCATTGTCGTCATCAACCAGCCCACGTAATTTATGAAAACGTGCATGCATGTTTTGATTTTTTTTTTCATAGGTAGGTTTATATGGGTATTGTTTAATGAATATGACGCATTTAAGGAGCTATTTAAGGTTTTATTCTAATATTTAATGAAGTCTTAATAGTAATTTCTTACTGTGGTGTTGGAGACTATGGATCATTGGTATGGATCGATATTAGAGTAGTCCCAAGCAACACAAATGTAGAAGGCTCCGCCACGGAAGTTTTAGGGCTCCGCTAAGCCTCTTTTGTTAACTCTAAATGGAAGTGCTCTTAATGTGGAGTCTTAAAGACTAACAAATTTAGGATCCATCCTATTGGTGCTAATGAAAATGATCTGAACCTTCATTCAGTGTTGCTCGAGTTGGTAACCTACCAATACAAAAGTAAAACTTGTTAGGTCGAGCGACCCAAGCTTAACATGAATGCAAATTCAATTCTCATCAAAATTTATCAATTTCTCTCAAAACTCTTCAATTCCAAAAATGTTTAAAATTTAAAACTCTCCAATTTAATATCATTAGTTAAGAAAAGTACAAACGTGACTCTAACCCCTTTTACATTTCAAAGGATTCATCCTTTTTAATTGAATCCATCCTGGACAAAATGTAAACACGAATCTCACTCGACTAAAATGAAAATCCCAACACAAGCAACAAGGAATGTATCTGGAAAAAAAATCATAATTTGTTTATATGAAATCACGTGTGCAACCTTTACAAGCATGTAACGTGAGATATTTAAAAAAATCAGCGATAAACACGTGACTCATGCTATGATTCCTCTTAATAAATGAAATTCTCTTTTATTACTTGTTGTTATCCCCTCCTGTACTTGACAACTAAATAGAAATTTTTCATATTTTGTGTAAACATACAGACAAAAAAAAAATAAAAACAAGTAAATATTTTGTAGAGGATTTCTCTTTCAGGAATATAGAAAATAATAAAATATAGAAGAAGAATTTTTTAATATCATAAAAATCTTTTCTATGCAGAATATTTGCTTATTAAAAAATTTTACATGAAATTAATGGACATTCTTATGTAAGACAGAAAGTAAATTGTAAGTTAAAAGAAGATTAAAAATTATTTTGTTGAAAATAAATTCAAATTTAATGCCCTATGGAATGTTTTTTTCGTTCCATGCTGTAGAGGATAACATTTTTTAAGGTAATTGATGCTAGTTACTTAAAAAGGTATGTTAAAAAAATTTCTGTTGATTTAAGTTTTCCATTTGAGGGTTTTTTCAAAAAATTTCATTTTTATGATGATTTATGAACTTTTTACATTATTTAAAATGTTGCTAAATTTTATGAAAATATTTCAAAATTCATTGGAATTAAGGGATTCAATGTCCGTACTAAATGCATTTTAACCTCAATGCTACTTGCAATTTGACATCGACAAACAAAACCCTAATTGAAATATGCTCTTAAATTACTATTATTCTCTCTAATAATTCATTGCTAAATGCACTTCCATTGATAACATCCCCGGAATCTCTATATTTCTCTCCGCATCTATTTATGTATAAAGTACATATAACGAATCCGTAAACACACTCAAACAGGGTATAAAAAAAAGTTTAATGTAAATATTAATTCGCATAATGTAACTATTTATATGAAAAAAAAGCAAAAGAAAAGCGATTTTTACTGTAGTATAAAAAAAAAATATGTACAATGTGAAGCTTAAAAAATTATTTATCTTTCTTTTGCATTGCAATTTCACATCACTAACAAATGTTTTGAATGTATAAATATTTTAAGAATGAGATTGCATTAAATGATGAAAAGTTGGAGCTGAAGTGAGAAAAATAATGGACTTGATGGAAGTTAGGTGAAAATTTGTAGTTCGGTCTTAATGTTTATGTTTAGAGAAGGCTTTTCAGCACCAGGACTTTAATATATTTAATAAATTGACGCAACCAGAGCTGATTCCTGCTTATCCGCCAAGGTAAGGCAAACGAAAGCTCGAAAAGCTTCTTGGCGTAGAATAGGGATCAAAGAGTATCAATTCAAATAAGAACATGGATACAGTAAGGAAGGAAGCCACCATGGTTCTGTCAAGGCATCCTCTTGTCTTATCATTAATAAAGTGATGTAGGGAGATCATGTATCATAATTAATCCGTACGGCTAGGGAAATAAGTAAGCGATGACCAGCCGAATACATTGTGCTGGTCGGTTAAAATTGTCACGAAACTCCATCCCTTCTATCCATCACAGTATGCAGTCCTTTTTCTAATATTAGATATCGCTTCCCGATTCATTTCAATTAATTAAAGTAATCTTGCGTTCCCTTCATTCAACTCCAAAAAATAAAAACATTTAATTAAAAGTTAATCAATTTTTCATTAAAAATCATTAATCTTTTATCCAGTCCACTCACAGCTTCATACCAATCCCTAAAAAATAAGCATAGTCAAACAATTGAACCTAACAGCAGAAAAGAATAAAAAAAATCTTCAACAAATACAACAATTACATAAATTAAATTAATGAAATGGTATTCAGCAGTAAAATTGAAATTTATTTGCTAACACAACATAGCTCCAAATTAATTTCATTATAGCGTCAACATGCAACATAGTGTTTACATCTCATTTGTAAAATTTATATTTCTCTGCATGCAACACATTTAGTTCTATTTTGTAAAAAATTAATTCATGTAAAATTTTTCAAAAAAAAATCCCATCCGAAAAAGAAAATTTTGATAAATTAATAATGATGGATAATATGTCTTCAAAAGTAGTTTATCATTGTATGATTTTAAAATTCATGTCTCATCCAGTTATGCAGTATCATCTCATGTATCCTTTATTTTAATATTTCATAAAACCGAAAATTTCCTTATCACAAAGAAACGGAAAAATGGTTAAAGAATAAAAAATTTCATTTTACTTTTCAAATTTCCTTAGTTTTTTTGTAATGTAATTTTGAAAAAGAAGACCCAAAAAAAGTTGTTGGCTTCCAGGTGGATTTGGGTGGTTGTGTTAAGAAGCTATTACGAATAGCACAATTCGGCTAATCGACATCACATCACCGTGACTCTTGCAAACCAAATCTGGCAACAAGTCACATACAGAACAATATCATTTGTTATATTACACATGAGAACGGCTATAACCTCAATGGGGATCCTCAATTATGATATTCAATGTATCTGGATTGAAAAAGGTGAGTCAACAGCAAATATAAAAGTCGAACCGAATTTTTCATAAAATTTTGTCGATTCAAGATTCAATAGTATCAGAAATCTTATAATAATTAACATTTAACCCTTAATTGACCACCTGGAAGTTAGGTAACATCAACTTCTCAAATCATTTTCCTTTTATTTCTTTAACATTCTAAAATAATCCACACATACACATTTTACATTAACAAAAATCTAACAGAATAGATAGAAAAAAATAAAAAAAATAAGAAGGGATGAGCAAAATGACAAATGAATTTTTCTGCTACATTTATAATCAGTAGACTGAGGGTAACAGAGAATTATGGCAAGATACCTATAAATAAAGTTAATTTCCTTTTGCTCTTAGTCGTTAAAAGAGATAAAATGAATAAAAAATTTTTTTTTCTCTTTCTCATCATTCCGTCCAACTCATTGTCTTTTCCCTTCTACCTTCCTCATATTTTCCTGCCACATCCGTTTACATTCAGCTACACTGCTTTGAAGATATCTCTTTCTACTTTTTATTTTCTCATTTCATTGTGAATTAAGGCAAAATAGAGAATGTATATGGAGAATTGAAAAAAAATGTGGAATGAAACCCGAGAAGTAGAATCAAAATTGGAAATGATGATCAAAAGGACGATTGATTGTTGACTTTGGTTATCTATTAGAAAGGCGTCTAAATGTATCATGATGGCTTTTACCTTTGCATAGTCATTATTTAGACCTAGGCAAAGCTTAATGTGATTTGTTCCACGAAGTTGACTTCGAGCTCTGAAGTAAAATGAGTCAAGGCAGCTGTAAAAGTGTCGATATATTGCAAATGATAAGGTTGAGCCTCTGGAGAGCCCGATATCTACGGAGTCCTGCTAATTCTGATTGTTTCAACTGTCATTAACCCAAAACATCTCTTAATAGACGCATTTTTAGCTTTTTTATTGCTTGTTTAACGATTTCTTTACAAAACCGATCAATTATTTGCAATTTTTCCATCAAAAACCTTTCAAAACCCATCATAAACTACCCAAACCTGACCCGCTCGGGACAACAAGTCAAGAAGAAATAAGAGACACACGAGAAGGAGAGGAATAAATGACAAGCACTTTAAAATGACAGAATATAAAGTGAGTCTTCAAAAAATGTATAATTTTTTGCCTTCATCCATTTCATTTCTTTATTTTATAGTTGAAAGAAAAACGTTTTTTTTTATACTCAATGTGAGAATCATTAAAACTACTTTGTACTAAGCTCCTCTTCATGCCATTTTATTATTGTCTTGCCTCATAACTACTTACTTTGTAAGTATTTTTCTCATTCTCATGGTAGATCTATTATAAGCATTCCACTTCCATTGTACTCAAACTAACTGAAAAGACATAATTTTCTAAAGTTTATTGTATTCTCGTTCCACTCAGCTTGTAATTCTATAGTCGAGTGATAGAGTTAGTAAAAAAAACACCTACAATAGCTTTCATCAACAGCATCTTTAGTATATACGTTGTGATTATCTTCTAAATCAGGTAAGTGCTTTGTACATTAAGGATTGTTTTTGTTTATAACACTTCATTATTTTTTGTAATTTACTATTTCAAGACAAGAAAATAATAATCAATAAAAGAATTTTTCAATACCAAAATTGACAAAAAATTAATTAAATTTTAAATGGCATTACCAGTTGATAAAAAAAATGTCTAAGACGTTGATCTCTGTTGGTGTCACAATTTTAGTCATATAAAGAATATTAATTACGTTTGTCACTTGAAATTAAAAGATGATTAAAAGAAATAAATTATTATGAACTTACAATGCTTGTGGTTTTCAGGTTGAATTATTGAGTACAGTTCTTTTTAAAATGAATTGAATCAATAATTCTCAAACTTTATTAAATAAAGGAAAATTTGATTTTAAATTGTATTGCGATGACACAAACTAGTAAGTTCTGAATTAAATTGCAGAGGTCAAAATTGACTCGGATTTTGTATGGAAAAGTCGACTTAAGTCGATTTGACTACATGTAAAAGAACATCTTAAGAGTCAACTCCTTCCTTCCTTTTTTTGTACAAAATTGTTCAATTTGCTAGGATTTTGAGGCAGAGTTGGCAAGGCTTTGGATGCTCAAGACTCCATAAATCAAAAAAGACACATTTACTTGATTCCTGTGGAGATGTTTCCACTTTGAAGTCCTGCAAGTTTTGTTTTTAAGTCACCTGGTCATCAAGTAGCTTTCACTAGATGCTTAGCTTCTTGCTTTTATGAACAAGACTTCAATACAACCAAAAACAATGCAATTTATACCAAAAAACTCTCAAACTTTTTCATCAATTATCAAAAAAATTTACAGATTACTGAACACATAATATTGAAATTGTCGAGAAACAAAAAAAAAACTCGTGCATAAAATTCACTGAAGCAAATTGAAATATTGAGAATCGTTCAACTTTTATATTTTTTATTTTACAACATAAAAAGTAAATTATGCAATACATGGTAAGTTATATAACTCTCTCATCATCATCATATAATGCTTAGCTGAACATTCACCATAACAACTACAACTGTTTGAGGTTTCTACATGGCAGAATTCTGAATTCTCATCATAGAATTGTTTTTTTTTTTTTTGAAAAATTATATACGGTAAAAAATGAGAAGTATAGTTTCAATAACAAGCTCGTTGAGAAAATTGTATTTTGTTTTATATTTTTAAACTCTTCTCGTTCCTACCCATCAAACTCAATCTCCCCCACCTCATTCACCATCATTTTTGCCTCACATATTTTCTGCCTTGTATTTTTCCTCATTTTATTTGCTACTCACTTACTTCATAACAATCACAATGGATTTCTGAAGTAGAAAAATAAGTGGAAAATTGTTGTTGAAGGTAAAGGTGAGGTGGTAGTGAGGGTAAGTTGCCATAGTGAATCCTTTAAGCATCTCTCGCATTTATGCTTATTTCAAAGTTGCTAAGGATGAAAAAGCAATTTGAATTCATTTATTATGTCATTTCATTTCATTGTATTTTTCATTTCTTATGTTGGATATTTCTTTTCTTAACTCATTTTACTGTATCATGTCGCTAAGGTAATGATTATTGCTAATCTGTCCATTTTGTCGTGAGGATTATAAAGGAATTTGAATATTTTGAAGTTTAAAAAAGAGAGAATTTTGCTAATCATTTTGTATTGTTGGTGATTTTGCTTAGAATGTGATGATGTTGAGACTATGGATGTAGACAGGGAGTTGTGTAAAAGATGTTCCTGAAATGTTCTAAAATCAAGTAAAGCATAAGACGGATTCTCAATTTTTTGGCGGGGAACCAATTTTGATTCATAATTTTGTTATAAAGCGTTATAATAGGAGGAGATGGCCATACAATGCATTATTGTGAAGGACACATGAAGTTTGGATTTCCAGGAATTTGAAGAAAGCTATCGAGAATTTGAAGAAAGCATCAAATAGTCTTAACCAAGACTGGTAGACAATAATGCTCTTGAGAGCTTGCTCACCTTAAATGTACTAGATGAGTAGGCTCATGAGCGTTGCTCTCGATTGACTCTGGGCTCGCCAGCGTTGCTTTCAATTTACTTTGCTCTTGAGATCACACTCTTTTCCAACTAAGGTGCTACATCAAAAATAATAATAATTATGCGTTTGTTCCTTCAATTATTACCTCTGTGAATTACCAATTATGCGCCTTACACCTTCAATCAAGCCCTACAATCCAACTTCTTTCTCTACTCTATTGTGAAATTCCTTTCAAAAGAAATGAGAAAGAAATGTTTCTATTAGTATTTTATTTTATTTTATTTTTTTCTACATACTTTCCTATACATTCATTTTGAAATTGTAATGTAAAGAGAAATGTGAAAGCATCTCTTTCTATTTGTTTGATGATGATATCATGGAGTAAAAAAAAAAAAGATGAAGGAATTTTCCTTTTGTTTCACTTCTCCATACATTTTTTTTCTATTTCATCCTTCTATTCACATCCATGTTTTGTTGTGAAATGATTATAAAAAAAAATGAAAATAAATTGACTATAGTTTTATTTCCAACAACTTTCTTTCAGCCATATCTCTCAAGCCATTCATTTTAAGTCTCTTCATGATGAGAAATGAGATGAAATTTATTCCATTTTCATTTTATTCTATCACAGTCATGAATCATAATTTCCGAAAATTGTCACAAAATGCTCTTCAACTTTAACCCAAACAAATCATACATAAATCAGAAAATTAATTGCTGTAAGTCTGAAGTGGATGTGAGTGACAAAGTTTTGCTTCTTTTTTTTTTATTCATTTTTCTTTTCTTTGTTGGCTTCTCCTCTGTCATCAGCATTAGAAGATGTATTATATGTATATGCTCTTGAAATACTGTAGACACATTTAATGCTTTCCAACTTTCATCCAATAGAAATAATGACATGCGCTACTCAAGTGTCTGAAATGAAATTTATCAATGTTATTGTTTGGCTCTTGGCTTCTTAGCTTTTTTGTCATGTGTTTTGCATGTTTTTTGAAAGATTTTCTTGTATGAATTTCTTGGCGAGCTAGTTTTTGCTTGTTGAAAATATGACACTTAACAAGTTCAACATGCAGTATTGGATTTGCAAGGGTGAAATTAAATTTTGTTTTTTTGCAGTCTTGATCATGGGATTTGGCAAGTGGTAGCAAGTGATAGGGTCAGTTTCTGGTGGCATCTGAGAGAAGGACTGGATCATAACTGAATTATACGCGTACAGATCCGTCCCTACAACCACCGAACTAAGTAGAATTGCTTGAAGACTTAACAATGCTCAGAGTTGAATTCTGAGCCTTTAGAGTCTGAAATCTACTTATGCTATGACCAGACAGCATCAATAAAATTCAAATCATCAATTTAAGTTCTTCAAATTTCAAATCTTCAATTAAAATTATAGGAATTTGCCATTTCACCTAAATACAACCTCAGTTGACATTCTCATCCAAATGCACAAGAATTAATCTCCGCATTACCCTTAAAAAACTTGTACAACACCTCAGAATCATTAATTTTTCATGCAAAATACTCTACAAATTTGAGATTCAATAGAACATATTGAAAAGATTGCTAAAAGTTCAAAAGTAAAATTTGTTTTAAATTTTAAAAGACGAAAAAACTTTTTCCACAAGCATCGCATTAAATTCATCCTCATTTGTATTCAAATTATTCATAACTTTTTTGCACTTAATTAATGGCACATACAGTTGCTACAAATTTCATCTGTTTGAATTATTTAAAGTATTAAATGCAGAATCAGGAGGGAGGATAAAAAAAGACAAAAAAGATGAGTTTTTAAGGAACATTAAAAATCGCAAATGATGAAGCGAGCAACAAGAAGACGAAGTGAAATGAAAACTTAAGTAAGTGAATGGAATTATAAAGTCACCAGGGGCTATTTAAGTATTAAATTATAAATTGTGCATACACGTCTTGCTTCTACTGTTGCTCTATTATCTTAATAAAATAATGGCACGATAACTTTAGATTGCAGACATAATTCTTACATAGAACTGCAAAGAATGTTTTCAGCATGCACGATATGGAAGAGAATAAAAATTAAATTTTAGAAACTACTCGTTTCACACCAAAAACGAGAAAAATTGTACAAAAGCATGTTAAAAAGGCCCCAAACCCTCATCACACAAGGATCGTACAAAAGTGCAAAATGCCAGTTGGTGAAAACTTGTTGCATGTCCAAAGAGTCTTCTTAAGGAGAAATAAAGTAAAGATTTATAGTTGCTGATTCCCTCCATTGCGTCTCTCTCTCCTTCTTAGCCTTTCATTCCATTCTTCTTGTTTTTCAATTGCTGCTACAACTATCCTTTCGTCTTTGCATGCTTTTTATGCTACTCACATAAATTTCATCCTTCTTACTCCTTATTTTTTTTTGTTGTTTTCATTTCTGTTCCACTCTGTGTGTTTTCTTTTTTGTTCCATACTTTACCCCTTTTTTGTGTTTTTTTTTTTATTTTAAAATAATAAAAATCTTTTTCTTTCAACAAAAGTGTCGACATTTTTTTTTTCTTCTTAGAAATAGTTGGCATTTTAAACCCAATTAAGTATGCTGCCCAAGGCATCTCCGCTTATAACAATTTTCTGCTTCTTTCTTTTTTTTTTGCTCATTGGAAATTTGAGTAAATTTATTTTGTTTTTCAAGAATCAAGGTGTGGTCACATTATATAGTCCAGCACCAGATCAGCGTTACTGATCGGAATTTAAACCGAATCTTGCACTTAACCAGAGTTATACCGACCTAGTGCCGGATTTTTGATCAATTAAATTTAGGTAATATTCAAAGCTCAAAGTCGACTTTTAAAAACGGACAAAATTAACCATCTTGGCGTTGTTAGGACAATTTCGGGTTTTATCGTCAAAAGAGTTGTGTCTTAGTGAACATGTTTTGCTGTTCTGTCCCAAATCCGAGTCAACATTGAGGTTCTTCATTAAATAAGTCCAAAAGGAACTAAACCACTTCGAATTCCACTAAAAAATCTTTCAAAAAACCCCAAATTGATCACATCCTTGGCAATAATCTTCAGAAATCCACACAATTGCTAGACATTCTTGTAAAAGCAATTACCATACTGCTGATGCCGCTTGCTTGTTACCTCTACCGTTATTCCGGTTCCAAGTTTTCATTAAAATGACGTGAACAGTTTTCCTGTGAAAGTTTTTTTTTTTTTTTGAAATTAATTAATTTCTTCTTCTTTCTTTTTCATTTTTTACCTCCGTTTAAACCATTACTCGATTTTTGAAGTGTGATGAAAGGAAAAGAAGTAAAAAAATTAAGGAGACTGTTTTTTATTCAGTTTTGTATGCAAAACGACATGACGGAGAAACCAGCAAAGAATTAAATTGAAAAGTTGTTGTATTAAGAAACTTTTTATTTCAGGAAATTGTGATAAAGTTTTTATTTCATTTGTAATTATTGACTGTCATAAATTGTAAATTTCATGACACTGTCCACAAATATTACAAAAATATTTAAAATTTAAAAAAATTTGAATTTAATTTGAAAATCCACCAAAAAACTACATTTTGTGTAAGTTTCCTTAAGCACTTCCTAGGTGGAAATGAAAATTTCAAAGAAATTTTTTACCCTCAATTTTAAAAGTTTTTTTTAAACTTTTTTTTTAACAATTGATTGTCGTGAGAAATAAAACATTTTTGTTGTTTTAAACAATCATACTAATATAAACTCGACACAGTTTGAAATTATTTTTAGTTTAAATTTTATAAACGAACGACAAAGTTGAAATTAACTCAGAAATAATGAAATTACAATTTTTTGGATATTTAACAATTTTATTAATTCATTTGAATTTTGTGCATCGTGGTAAGCTTAAAAACTTTTTTTCATATAATCTTCATTAATTTGCATCATTATTAATGGCTTCGTTGTCATTAAAATCCATCAGAATTAATCCTTTGATGGCAACTGATTAATGCACTCATTAAAATTAATGCTTACTAATTTCATATTTTGCATCAAAATAGATGTTGATGCTGGTGGTCAAACATTTGTAACGTGTGAGGACGTGGCAATCTTCTTTAATACGACATTGGATGTGTACAATACAACAATTAATAATTATGGACAGGAATTAATAAACCTCTTAAATGATCATGCGTCTGTAAATGCATCTCAGCCAACATTTGACTTCACCAGCTACGCTAATGCACTTTTCTTCACATATCAAAATAAAATAAGCACGGCAACTTACACGCTCTTTGATTTACTGTCTGCTTATATCGGCAATGCTCTATCTGATGATGATTTAGCTGATATTATATTTGGCAACAAGTATCCTGGTGATTTACTCAATTGTATCGATAATATACATGATCCATTCTATGCTTATGCAAATATAGACACAATTCTGGATGACTTCTTAAATGCCACAATTACTGCACATAAAGTTTAATTACTAAGTTCATAAAAAAGAAAAATGTTAAAAAAAACCAAAATTATTCATTAAAATGTTTTTTTTTGTCATTTTTAAAATCTAAATTCAGTTTTTTTATGTTTTTTCTTCAAACTCTAAATAATTAAAAAAAAAATACTTTATGGGTCTCTGGTTAAGTTGACATATTAAAATTTGCAACATTGTAACTGTATACTTAAGGGACAGTTCACTTATTACGTTACCAAAAAAACGAATTTTTTTAAAAAAAATTAACAATTGATTCCTCGGAATTTCCATTATTTAAATCAGAAGTTAAATATTGAACTTTAATATAAAATTTTTTTAATTACGTATTTGTTTAGCGTTTTATAGGAAATACAAATTAATTTAGGAAAGTTATATTATTTATAAATATGGTAATTAAGGAATGAAAGTGAAAAAAGTTTAAACCTTGTTAAAGTAGGGTAAGTTTATTGACTGAATTTTTTTATTACTAAATCGTGATTCTTTTTGTTGTAAATGATTCAAGTATTCAAGAAATGTTTGAATTTTTGATAATTTTAAAACATTTTTCATTTTCAAAAATTTTCTTTAAATCAGTTTTAAATCAACTTTATTAAAGAAACAAATAAAAAATTGAAGCGGGAAATTATTAATTTCAATTAAATTAAAGAAATTAAAAGTGTTTTTGCTGCCATGGATTTTCCAAGGAACTTTTTAAGGTTAAACATTGAAAATTATTACCTTTAAAAGTGAAAACCAGTTGCAATTTTCATATGACAAATTTAAATTGTTAGAATTTTGTAATAACTTTCTATTATTATGTAAGTCTCCTTTTAAATCAATTCAGTTTTGTTATCTGCAACTTTTTTAATTCTGTCTGGTTTTTTATAAATCCGACTTTTAACACTTGAAGATAAGCTGCTGACTGAAAAGTTATGATCCACATTTGTTGATCCTAAAAATTTAAATGTATTTTAATTTAATAATATGAAGCATAAAGTAAGCGACAACAAAAAGTGAAAAAAATGAAAGCAAAATATAAGTTTTGAGTCAGAAGTGACTGGAAAAATGCGACAAATTTAATGCGAACTTTTTGGCAAATTACTGCAATTTGAAAAGATACGCAGATAATATATGCAGTCTAATCTAAAATTTGCCGGACTCTAACGTAAAACAAATCCAAAAAATGTCTGCATTCTGATTTATTTTGAAGAACGTAGAACAGATTCCCAGTCAACTCTGGTCTAGAAGTCTACTTCTGGTAGACTAGTCTGGTAGTCTACTTCTCTAAACAATATCATTGCTTTATTAGAAGCTTCAAACTTTCCTTTCCCTTACACCAAAGGCATTAAGACAAACTTGCTATTTCATTGCTCAATTTCCCGTAGTAAATGCTCAAAAAAAACTTCCAAGCTACACAGCTTGAAAAATATTTACAGTTTATAAATGTAAATTTGACTTCTCTATATTTCTAAAAGTATAATTTACATTCAGCATATCTACGGCACAAGAAGGGAAGAAAGCTGAAAGCATTTAAAGGGAATTTACTTCAATTTATTGCCCTCTCTGACTATCAGCAACAACATGGTTGTTTTCAGCTTATTTTCACATAGCCACAAACTTTAATGAATTGCAAAGATTGCTCAGACAGATTTAAGTACTTTTTTTTGCCATCGAAAACGTAAAACTGGAAGTTTCAATGTATTCATATTTTTACTCTCTGTTGTGTTCCTTCTGGATTCTTTTTTGGTGATGGTGAAAAAGTAAAGTTCTTATGGATATGATTCTCTATATTTCCTGACACTAAATTTTATATGCATGAAGCTTAGCATCCTAAAAAAGTGAGCAATGTGTATGCAAAATTTGTTATAAATCATTTCGAAATATTTTTAACTCCTTCCACACCCATTAGCTCATTCACGACAATATTTTATGCTGTAAAAGATGGAAAATAGCATTTAATACTGTTGCAACTGTGAAAAACATCTCACACCATCTAAATAATATACATGGTGAACATTAATGGATTGTTATTCTTATTGTGTGATATTGGTTTTATGTCCATTACAACTGACGCTGTTGATGTGTAATTTATGTTTTTCTCCAAAGTTATAAAAAAATATATATTCTCTCATTGTTGTTCTGTTTCTTTTAAATGAGGAAGAGAATGAGGCAAGTTAGAGATGGTGTTTAGGGTTTTTTGATTTTTTAAAGTGCATTTTTGATCAGTTTGAATTTTTTTAAATGCCTATTTTTGCAACGGGAGTGCAAAGTGTAGTGATGCGCGATACAAGTGTTAATCAAGTGTTAAACTCTTTTCCAACCACCAACTTCACCTCTCTATGATGCATTCTGGTTAATCCAAACCATCATAACGACGCTGTACTAATGTAGAGTGCTAATTGTGAGTCTGAGGCTTTGCGACTATACATTCAATAGCCACGAAACGTAAAAAGAATAGTAAACGGATGGATTTTCCAACGACAACCTCAGACAAACGATAACGGAACACTTTCATGCCCTGGAGCGTTGCAAACGTTAGTGCTTGAGCTGAGACACTTTAGGTGTATCATCACTGCAGTTCAGGAGATGAGATGGATCGATGCCGAGCCACAGCATTACTCTAACCTATCATATGGACCTCTTACACATTGATTTCTCAATTTTTGTTATTAACTTTAAAACTCTTATTAATTAGTATTACCAATAACCCAAAACTTTCAATACATTCATCCACCCATCAACATTCCTATTACATTTGAAATTCGAATGCTCATTTCCTATTTTTGTCCATAAAATATAAATATATTATTCAATTGTTTATTGTTTTTACATACAAATATATTTATTTATGCTATAAACATGCCATACGCGCACAAAATAATATATTAATTACATTATAATAAAGGCAATGTCTGTACACATATGATGTTTGAATGAATCCTATAAATGAATGGATGGATAGATGGATGTGTTACATGAGAACATGTTTGTACACTTAATTGAAAATTATTGAGTTTCTTGCTGTTATTAACTCATGTTGAAATAAAAAAAAAAGAAGTAAAAAAAAAAGTTTTCCAATTTTGCAATAATTTTTTTGTGTACTCATTTCGTTACTGTTAAAATCAATTTTACATTCGCATATGAAATCATATACATGCATGAGCAAACTTACAAGAGTCTTAATAGAAATTTATTTCCATTATGATTGATTGTGAAAATTACAGAAAAAAAACTTTTTCGTTGCTCGAAAGTAAACAAGTTGTATAATATGCACCGTCTGGCTGAAAACAAAGAGTTCGCTGTCGTGGAACCTCACAGCATGTTCAATATTCATATTTCATTCAAATTTTTTTTTTTACTTAAGTTCTAATTGAAAATTTTTTTTTTGTTTCATTATCGTGCATCTTTCGTTCCGTGCTGTAGATAACTACTTGCATTGTATGTATAAATTACAATCTATTCTAATTTAACTTACGAGTTATTGTTGATGTCAGGAAATAATTGTCAGCTTTGGATGAAGAATTTGTTAAAATTTCTGTAAGATTTTGAGACATACAAGTTTGATTGTCTTGATATTAAACTCAATTTTCTCTTTTATTGAAGAAAAAATTAATTAACATCATTATAAAATTTGACACTGCATTTACATTTACATCATAATTATTAATTATTTTGTAATGTCAATCTAATGCTGAATTTTAAGCAAATAATAAAATTAATTTTTTAAAATTCTTTGAATTGAGATCATTTCTAGATATCATAAAATTGATGAACAATCGTTTCCCAACAATCAGCTAAAACTCGAAGTCGAGTCAATTTCATACAAAACTCTAATTTTGTATAAAGTTGAGTTGGCTTCGAGCTCTCAACACACATACATATCGAAATGAGCTTGCTCGTAAGTATTCTCAATCAATATAACTGAGAATGCTCGTTTTTGGACTCATGAGCATGCTGTTTGCCGGTTAGGGGCTGGTATATGAATACTATTAAGTCTATTTTTATTCCTAGTTAGTTCACATATTAGTCATGTTAACTTTTATCTTAACATTTAAATCATAAGCTTGTTAAACGTGTTAAATGAATTCTTAAACATATTCTGGTTTTCCCACAAATTGTGTCTTGTTAAAAATGTGAACAATATTAATGACAAATTAAGATTTACAATTGCTTTTCCAAATAATTTACAGGAAACTAAAATAAATTGTTAATAGGAACTAAATTTTTATTGATTTATGTTAGGAATTTCCGGGATTGGCTGCTCAAGCATCTCCCAAATTCAAGCGCCATATTTCTTTCTAATTTTAAAATTTTTCACAAAATCTACACTTAAACTGCTAAATTGTTCAACTTCATCATATCCTAAAGGATGAATTTTTTGAAAACTCATTTTTTCAACTTCAACTCCTAAACTTCTTGATCTAATTCTTCCAATTTGTTCACCAACAAATACGATAAACGAAACTAAACAGCAAACAAGCCAAATGTTGAATCCAAACATGAGATCATCCATACTCAATACTTTCGGTTCATCTTCTATTTTCTCAAATTTCCACTTTCTTGTGTAATAATTTTCAATAAGATGATTCATGATTCCCGTTGGAATTAAATTGTCTATAACATTTTTAAACATTCGATAATAAAATGCAAAATTTTGAAACATAAAGACTTCATAAGTTGTGTACAAAATGACGTCTTCAAGCTGATTCCAGTCATGATTTTTTTGTGTTCCAAATTTTATGAAATTTTCAAAATATTCATCGACACAAAGTGCCATTTTTGCTGTTGAATTTTGTGACTGCGTGAGAAATTCATTCATAAATGCTGATGGACTTATGTTGTATACTTGTGGCCTGCAAAGAATTGAAATTGAAAATTTTGTAACTTTTTCAAATATTCAGTAACTTACCAATCCTCATTCCGATAAAAACCACTTGCAAACTTTTGATTTACATCCATTGCATACACAACATAGTCCCTAGTTATAAGATCCTCAATCGTTTTTGGTGGCGATTGTCTTGGCTCACTTGTCATAAATTCAAAAAATTTACTTTGAAAGCAGGTCCGGAATATCAAACAAAAGTAGATGAACATAATCCAAATGAATCTTGAAAAGTTTGAATTTGGCAAAATCATCTGAGAAACTCCAAAAAATATGCAAACAATGTTCCAAATTGGTGTATCAACCTTATGTCCATAAACAAGTGATTGAACAGATTTCGGGAAACAATTGATGACAAAAATGACTAAAAACGTAAGGATGAATGTTGCAAAGAATAAAATCCATGTCCAAAGATCAAATGGTAGGAAAAATTTCTCATACGGCGTGTACTTTTCAGCTGGAGTCACAACCATAAAAACATTTAAATTTGCCACAACGTTTGACACTCTCATGCTGTATCGACCATTATACAAGCTTAATATTTCAAAATATACCAAAGGTTCGTAAATCGTATTGTTGATTGGATATGCAGTAATTGCTTGTGTATCATCAAGCAACCAATTTGGTGGCACATACGCTGGTTGGAAGTGAGTCTTGAAATTATGATTCTGAGCAGCTATCTTGAATATAATCGGTGTGATGCCTTTGATATCAAAATGAGGAAGTTTGCTTCTATCAAAAAATGAATATCCAGAAACATGGTAAAGATTTCCTTCATCGTCACAACTTGGAAGTAACATCACCAATTTACATCCATGATATTGTAAGAATTTTTCATAATTTTTTAATTCTGTTTCCCATTTCATTGAATGTTTATTAAAAGTGTTTAATTTATTCAAATAAGGACGATTGCATCTATGTGGACTAAAATATTCGACAGTCGATAAAGTAACTGTGTCTAGTTCATTTGTAATAAAATATGAATTATAGAAAAATCCACCAGATGACATGTAAATTCTCTTATAAAATCTGTATATCCAAGATGTTTTTAATTGATTAAATGTCAAATTTGGTATGAAAATGAAGAATTTAATTGCTTCGTCATTGTTGCGATAGACATGAAAATCTGTTTCTAAACTCTTAAAATCATAAAGTGAGTTTAGGAATATAACAAAAGATCGTGTGAGTTTATGGACATCATTTTGTCTATCATTATCATGCTAAAGAAGTCCATGAGAATATTTGCAATTTGAATTTAATAAAAAATCATTTAAAATTTCCTTTGAAAACTCTGATATTGAAACTAAGCTTAAAATGTTAAACTTTATGTATTCTTTTAGTAAAAATTCATCCGCAATATCAAGCAGAACTCTTGAAATTATTTTAACATCATGATCAATTTGTAATGGATGTAATGTTTCATTAAATAAAGCCAAACTGCATGAAATATTTATTAAAATAAAAACTAGAACAATTTTCAGCATTATGCTAGACTTTAAAACTTTTTTGTTTACTTTATTATTGTGTTATTATTGAACTATCAATAACAAACATTTGTTTTGAGTTGTACGTTCATTAAAGTGAAAATTCGAAAACAAACTGTCCTTATTAATTTTTTATATGTCTGGTTGTACTTTGTTATTAAAATGGGGTTTTATCACTGATGTTATTGAACAAGAAGAACATTTTTGGGAAAGTTTGAATATTGTGCGCACACGCTAAGCACTCAATTATGGAGAAAGTGGAGAAAGGTTGTTTTTAAGAAAAAAAGTTTAATTCATTATTTTTCATTTTAATTACAATTTTACATTTTTTCCGATTATTTTAATTGCAATTAATAGTTTTTAATACTTTGAAGTTTCAGATTATCAATCCGAATCCATCCAGATTGGAGCCAAAATTGGTTTTCGATACTGCAATGTCATTCATTATGAATAAATAAGCAATATGAATCACAATTTTAAGGATTTATAAACATTAAACGTGTTTTTATCTTCCAATACCAAACTTCAAAATGTCTGCGTATAAAATATTTTAAATTAATAAAAGAATTAACTTTGTTGAATTCTGTTTGAGAATTTTCAAAATTTCTACGAAATTGATTTTGAATTTTAAACTTTTGAATTAACTCCGCTCTTAATTTACATTTGGGTTCAGAAATTCTACCTTGAAATGGTTCGACTTTCATAAAAACTAACTTCCTCGGTTTTGTCAAAAAATTTAAAGCACATTCAGCAATTAATATCATAAATGTTATAAAACAACATCCAAACCAAATTTTAAAACCAAACAAAAGATCATCAATACTCAAAACTTTTGGTTCATCTCCAATTTTATCAAATTTCAACTTTTTTGTGTAATGTTCTTCAATCAAATGCTTCATAATTCCAGTTGGAATTAAATTATTAATAAAATCTTTAAACATTATAAAATAATAAGTGTAGCCCCAAAAAAGGAATACCTCGTAAGTCGTATACAGCACCGAGTCTTTCAGTTGATTCCAATGAACTCTCCTTTTCGTCCTTAATTCAAGATCATTTTGAAAAAACTCATCAACACACAGTGCTATGTTAGCTGATGAATTTTGCGAATGTGAAAGATAAGATTCCCGAAATTTTATTGGACTTAAAATGTTAATCTTTGGCCTAGAAAAATAAAAATTTATTAATTTCTTTGAAATATGTTGTATTCATAAACTAACCAACGAATTTCTCTTCTAAAACCACTTGAATAGCCTTTATTAACATCCATTGAATAAACTTTGTATCCTCTGTCCATCACATCATCAATTGTCTTAGGTGGTGGCAGCCTTGGCTCACTTGTCATAAATTCAAAGAATTTACTTTGAAAGCAGGTTCGAAAAATCAAACAAAAGAAAACGAACAAAATTAAAATGAATCTTGAAAAGTTCTTTGTTGGCAGTTTCGTCTGTGAAATGCCAAAGAATATACTGATCACATTCCAAATTGGTGTTTCAATATTCTGTCCATAAACTAAGCTTTGAGTTGATTTTGAAAAGCGATTTATAATCATAATTGCCATAAATGTTAGTATGAATGTTGCACTTAACAAAATCCAAGTTTGAATATCAAATGGCAAAAAGAATTTTTCATATGGCGTGTACTTCTTAGCAGGTGTAACAAACATACGAGTGCTAATATGGTCAACCACGCTAGATGTTTTCATAAAATGATGATGTGATTGATAAAAATTTCTGACTTCAAAAAAAACAGTCACATCTTTTACTGTTCCATTTATAGGAAAAATATAAGTTTTTGTTGCAAATGGTGACAAAATAAAGTCTTGTCCAAATGCCATAGGTTGGTAATCAGCAGTAAAATTGTGATATTTTCCAGCCATTTTAAAAATTACAGGAGTGATTCCAAAAACTTCAATAACTGTCTGATTTTCATTATATGAGGAATAACCGGATACATAATAGACATCTCCATTTGAATTAGATGTAGGAACAGCTAAGACTAATTCACATCCATGATAATTTAGGAATTTGTCATAATTTTTTAAATCCGATTTCCATGTCATTGTCTTTTTATGAAAAGTGTTTAGTTTATTTAAATATGGAACATTACATCCATGGGAACTGAACCATTCAAATGTCGATAGATTCACTTTTTCATCATCATTTGTGATGAAATATGAGAACTGAAAAATAGATGTTGAAAGCATATTTAAGCTTCTATATTCTTCGAGGATCCATGTTGACCTCAATTTCTCAAAAGTCAAATTAGGAATGAAAATGAAGTGCTTTATAGGCTGATCAAGATATCTAATGCCAAGATGGTATTTCTCAAGAAATTCAAAATCATCGATCGACTCAAGAAATATAATATTTGAATACTTCATGGATTTCCTCATATACTTAATGTATTGAATATAAAACAATTGATAATTTGATTTTCCGCTGATTTTTGCCATGAATCTGTCCAATATGTCCCAGGAAAATGGTGAAGTTTGGCCATATGCACGAATATTAAAGATAATATTCTGTTTTATAAGGAATTCGTCGACAATATCGTGAATAACAGTTGAAATTGCAGAAATATCTGAATTAGTATTTAAAAATTTCGACATATTTCCACATAAACTTATTTGAATTATCAACATTAAGGATAAGAAATTGCTAAATTTTTTACACTTTAGCATCATTCTTATTTTTCAAGTCTAAATCCTAATTGTACTTAAATCTTTGTTCTTCCTTCACTCAACTAAAACTCAATTACAGAAGTGTTTCATTTTTAGGCTTTACAAATATTCTGAAAAAATTGTTTTGAATTATTTATGTACATACCTGGAAACATATACAAATGATGGATAAATATTTTTATTTCCAAGATCAAATGATATTTTAAGTTATGTCAAATGAAATATTTAGGTAGAGAGATTTTATTTTAAAATGACAGATATTATGGAAAAGCTTTACTAAAAAGTTTAGTTTTTCACACGTTATAAGAATTTTAATCTTAAAAAACTTGAAAAACATATCGTAAAAATCACGATTTCTACGAATTTTTCAAATAAATATTTACAAAAATTGCAATTTAAAAAATAATATTCGTAAAATTCACGATTTTTACGATAGTGTCTGACAAGTATCTCTTAAACAACATTCACTTATATGCATTCCAATTAACACTAAACTTATTAGGAAAATCAAACCTATCTTACTAAGCACTTACTTACAGGAATCATGGTCCAGCTTTGGAACCTAGGTTATTTCAAACGGCTTTTTATCTGACTAAGTACATCTCTAATCTATTCATTCTCAACATCAACAAGATGCAAATCATCAAATTTTATATCATTGACTTCATTTTCTTCATTCTTTTGAATTTGTTCTTTTGCAATTTCAATTGAATTTTCTTGTAAAACACTCTGCGTATCCTCAGCATTAGACAGATTTTCAACAGAATAAAGATTTGGTGCTCTTTCTCTTGTTTTATTTTTCATTTTACTTCTGGATGCTTTCACTTTGGCCCAATGAACTTGTTTCCTTTTATGAGCCAAACGTTTCCTTTTGTTGACTTCTAGTTGAGCTTCTCGAAACTTAAGTTCTCTAATTTTTGATCCTTTTTCTACCAAAAAAATGACAAATGCAAATAAACACGATCCAAACCAAATATTAAATCCAAATTGCAAATCATCAAGACTTAAGACTTTTGGTTCCTCTTCAATTTTCTGCAATTTCAATTTTTTCTTATAATGTTTATCAATCAAATGGTTCATAATACCAGTAGGAATCATATTATTAATTACATTTCTTAGCATCAGGAAATAGTATACATTATCCATGAACAAAAAGGCATCAAAAGTTGTGTAAAGAATTGTATCTTGAATTTGACTCCATCCAAGATTTTCACGCGTCTCAAATTCTTGATTATTTTGCAAATACTCATCAACACAAAGGGCTATATTTGCTGAAGCATTTTGTGCTTGATGCAGAAATGCATCCTGTAATTGTCCTGGGGTCATTCTTGATGTTTTTGGCCTAAATTAAAGCCATTAATTTTTTCAACCTTTAATGTCTAAATTACAACTTACCATTGCTTAAATCTGTATGCATTATTACAGAATTCTTCATTAAATGCCGTCGCATAGACAGTATAATCTCTGTTGATCAGATCCTGGATCGTTTTTGGAGGTGACCGTCTCGGCTCGCTTGTCATGAATTCAAAGAATTTACTTTGAAAGCAGGTCCGAAAAATCAGACAAAAATAGATGAACAAAATTAAAATGAATCTTGAAAAGCTCTTGGATGGAAGTTTCGTCTGTGAAATCCCAAAGAATATACTGATCACATTAAAAAATGGTGTGTCCACATTTTGTCCATAAAATAGACTTCGAACAGATTGCGAGAATCGATTTATGATGATAATCGACAAGAAAGTCAGCACAAATGTCACACTAACTAATATCCAAGTTTGAAGATCAAATGGCAAGAAAAACTTTTCATATTGTGTGTACTTTTCAGCCGGTGTCACAAACATATGAGCTTGAAAATTACTCACAACATTTGATGGAAGTATGCCAGGATATGCATTGTTAATAGGCAGAATTTCAAAATAAACATTTGAATAGTTCATTGATTTTATTTCAGTTTTCGCACTGATTGTTCCTGTCTCAAATTCGGCCATTTGATAATGTGTTGTAAAATTATGAAAATGTTTTGCTATCTCAAAAATTTGTGGACCTATACCAAAAATCTGAAGTGTTGAACTAACATTCAT
Source organism: Chironomus tepperi (assembly GCF_022539635.2). Taxonomy (NCBI): domain Eukaryota; kingdom Metazoa; phylum Arthropoda; class Insecta; order Diptera; family Chironomidae; genus Chironomus; species Chironomus tepperi. Next base: position 1,061,039 of record NW_027226383.1, read on the forward strand.
AAAATATCCTGATGTGTAAGATGATGTTTTGTAAATATCACGTAATGGCAGCATCGAGATTAGCTCACATCCATGAAAATTCCAGAATTTATCATAATTTCTTAGTTCTGTTGTCCATGTCATGGATCTTATGTCAAAAGTGTTGAGTTTATTTAATGATGGAGTGTTGCATCCACTAGGACTGAACCATTCAAATGTCGATAAAGTGATGTTTTCAAGATCTTCAGTGATGAAATACGCATAATGAAGAAATCCTCCAGAAAATATGCTTAATTTTTGATAATAGTCTAAAATCCAGGTTTCTTTCAATTCTTCATACGTCAGATCAGGAATCACGACAAAGAACTTTATCTGCATATTGTTAGATCGACATACTTTGTATCGTCGCTCAAGACTTTCAAAATCATCCAGTCATGAAAGGAACAAAATATATGAATGAGTTAAAGGGACGTTCCTTAAAAGTTTTTTGTGATAATGTAAAATATATGCAAATTCTGAGTTACTTCTCCTTGCAAAATCACTTAAAATGTTCAATGATTTGTCTTCAATTTCTTTAAAGAAAAAAATGTTGAATGAGTTTTTTTGTTTAATAAGAAATTCGTCAATAACTTCGTGCATAACTTGCGATATGATCTCAACATTTGACTGTTCTTCGGAATAATTGAATGAGATGCAAGAAACATAATTAAATGTGATGAAAATTATGAAAATTTTGTTGAGAATCATAATTTTTTTTTTTTTAATAAAAACAAATTTACTTGTAGAATTTTATGGCTCAAATAAAGCAATAACTAGCAATAACTAATATTTTGTTAATAATTTTATTCAATGTATTGTAGGCTTATTAAGATTAGGGATTCCAGAAGCTCAGTTTCGACGATTTCTCGTGACCGAGACTGAGACTACAAGGGAATTTTACTATGTTTCGTTCAACAAATCTGAAAATTTTTGGGAAAGGGTCAGAAACGTGATCATGAATTTTTAAAAATTCCATGATTTTTTTCAAATAAAAAAATCACGAATTTTTGATTTTAAAATTTTGGAAAAGCGTGAAGAAAACGTGATTTTTACGATAATGTCTGACCATGAGTTTAAGACTCGAGAACCTTTAATTTAAGAGACCATAAGATTTTTTTTCGCCGTAAGTATCGCTAGAAACAATATACGTCAAATGAAATTCATAATTGTATGTAGAACATCTTTGATTTTCTTCAAATTACAAGCATAACAAGCGAACGACTCGTAATTAAAAATCATGATATTGGTTTTTTTTGTCTGTTTGACTTATGGCTGTTTCTTGTCATTTTCATCAGTTTCCATTCAAAACTTAACTTAATCAATCCAATGAAAATGTCACAAAAATGATCAAAAATATTTATTACATTTTCTGGATGTTTAAGATTTAATCAACAAGTTCTAAAAAGGGTTTATATTTTTCCAGAATATTTGCAAGTTCGTGCATTGTGCTTGTTCAGATTGTACAGAAAATATTAAGCTTAATTCATGTCATACGATGGAAATATAGAACGTTCCGTTCTGAAATTTTACAATTTTTTTAATTTTAATACAAGTTAACCATGTCTATATTTATAATTTCGGTTCTTTCTGTAGTTGGTTTAACTCTAAACTTATTAATTAACTCTAACTTCAATTCACATTTTGAGGATACATTGCAATCTATTAGTGGATAAACTTTTGCATTTCTTCTTAATTTTGAATTACCCTTACAATATGTCAATGTAATTTCCTTAATAAAAACAACAATTGAAACTAAGCATGATCCAAGCCAAATTTTAAACCCAAACAAAAGATCGTCAACGCTCAAAACTTGCGGATTTTCTTCAGTTTTAGCAAACTTAATCTTTTTTGTGTAATAAGTGTCAATCAAGTGATTCATAACACCTGTTGGAATCAAGTTATTAATGAGTTTCTTAAACATTTGAAAATAAAAGGAATTGTCAATAAACAGAAATGCATCATGTGTTGTGTAAAGAACCGTATCTTGGAGTTGATTCCATTCAAAACTATTTTGCCACAATGATTCTTGATAATCATGATAGAATTCATCAATACAAAGTGCTAATTTTGCTGTGGAATTCAATGCTTGTGTGTAGTGCGCATCAGCAAATTCTGATGGAGAAACAACAATGACATTTGGCCTGTAATGTCCAAAAAGAAATTAATTCCATGGAATTCAAATTAAAATGATTTTTGTATAAATTACCACTGCTCTTCCCGGAATGTTTTGCTACAAAACTTAAAATTTTGACTCAACGTAAATACGCTGTAACCTCTTTCAATCAAGTGTTCAATAGTTTTTGGAGATGATCGTCTTGGTTCACTTGTTAGGAACTCAAAGAATTTACTTTGAAAACAGGTACGAAAAATCAAGCAAAAATAAATGAAAAGAACTAAAATGAATCTTGAAAAGTTTTTTGTTGGAAGTCTCGTCTGTGAAATGCCAAAGAATATGCTGATCACATTCCACATTGGTGTGTCTACATTTTGTCCATAAAATAAGCTTTGAACAGATTTTGATAGTAAATTAATAAGGAAAATCATCAAAAAAGTAAGAAAGAAAGTCATGCTGATTAAAATCCAAGTGTAAAGGTCAAAAGGTAAGAAAAATTTCTCATATTGTGTGTATTTTTCTGCTGGTGTCACAAACATTAATGTTTTAAAGTTTGCAACAACATTTGATGACCCGATTCCTTGATAAATGTTGTAAATTGGAAGCATTTCAAAGTAAACATTCGCGACCTTTTCATCACTGTCATTTACATGTATTTCAGTTGGATTTCCCACCTTTTTCCAATTATCATCCATTTTTACTCCTTGAAAATCGATTGTAAAATTGTGAAATTGACTTGCAATATCAAATAAATTTGGCGTAATTCCAAAAACTTTCCAATTTGAGTCACTTTTATTAGCCAGAATGTATCCTGATGAATGATAATTTACGTTATCAAGATTGGCAAATGGAAGCATCATGACCAATTCACATCCATGATAATTCATGAATTTCTCGTAATTCTTTAGTTCTGACTTCCATTTCATGGACTTTTTATCAAAAACATTGATCTTCTTTAATTGGATATTATTGCAATCAGTCCAACTAAACCATTCAAATGTTGACAATGTCACTGTATCAATCTCATTTGTGATCAGAAATGAATAATGCAAGAAACTTCCTGAAAAAATGTTCAATTCCGGAAAGTAATTTGATTGTAAGGATAGTTCTAATTTCTCATATGTTAAGTTTGGAATGTAAACTAAAAATTTTAACGAACGATCGTTGTACAAAATGATCTTGTACAGCCAATCGAGAAGTCCGAAAATCTTAAGTGATGGAAGGAATAAGATATTTGAATGAATCATGCCTTCAATACGTTTTGTATCATATCTTGTATGAGAGTTAATGATATATTTGTATTTTTCCTTATTTCTCCTCACAAAATCACTTAAAATATCCCAAGAATGTTCTGAATCCTCATTAATTGCAAAAATATTGAAGGAAATTTTCTGTTTTACAAGAAATTCATCTGCAACATCGTAAAGAACTTGAGCAACCGCCACGACACTTTGGTCAACTTTTTGATTATTTAAAGCAAATTTACAATTTACTAAATTTAAGAAAGACAAGCACAATAAACGAGGAAGTCGCATTTTATATTCAGTATGACTTTGACTTGTTTGAAATAAAGTAAATAAACAACGTTTGAGACTGCTTTACAGCCAGTTGATCATAAATATTTAATTAATGAATATGTCCTATAGTAATTATAATTTAATCGAGTTTTATTTATAAGGAAAATGTTTGGGGCCGTATTTATTATTTAATCGAGTTCGTAAAAGTCGATTTGCGTTACGTAACAAGAGACGAGCTCCAATGTTTGAATCAAATATTTATTTTCATTTGGGCCTAATTTACATCCTGACTAAATTGTCATAGCTCTTACAGAGTTCTAACAAGCTAAACAATCCAGTCTGGTTCTTCCTCTTATCAGCACATCACTTTTTAGCACCTTAAAGCCAACTATTTAATCAAAAACACTCCAATGACGAGTAACACCAACATCCTCAGCATCCATTGACAGATGAACATCCACTAGAATTTCATTCTCATTGATATTAACTTCAGGCTTATTAACCCTAAATTTAGCGATTAATTCTGCATTTAATTCAGTCTCAACATCCATTGAACTGCTGTCTGTTGGTTCGATTTTTTCGAAACTGACTTTCTTTGGTGCCTTGTACCAGCTGTAAAACTGCTCACCCTTATAAGCTATTATTGAAACTATACATGATATGAACCAGATTTTAAAGCCAAACATAAGATCATTCAGAGATAAAACTTTTTGATGATTTTCAAGTCTTGGATATTCAAAGCTTTTTGTATAGTAGCTTTCAACTAACTTATTCATAACTCCAGTTGGTATCAAATTATTAATGACATTATGGAGCATTCTAAAATGAAATGCAAAATTCCAAAACATAAAAGCATCGTGAGTTGTGTACAATACAGTTTCATCTAGTCGATTCCAATCATGATTTTTCTTTGTATTCAATACCATGTGATTCAGAAAAAATTCATCAACACAAAGAGCTAATCTGGCTGATGAATTTTGTGATTGCGTGAGGAATTCTTTTATAAAGTCATGCATTGAAACTGTTGTAATTTTTGGCCTGAAAATTAAAATTAATGTTGAAGTAAATATTGACAGCAGAGGACGAAGTCGACTCAAAATTGACTCAAGTCGATAAATTCCGAGTCGTCTCAAAGCTCTGATTGATAGTAAGCAATGAATATTAAGAGTATCTCAATACGATACATACCATGGCACATCCCTTGAAAATCCACCAGAATATTTCTCAGTCACATCCGTAGAGTAGATTGTATAATCTCTCTTGATCAGATCTTGTACCACTTTCGGCGGTGTTCGTCTTGGTTCACTTGTCATAAATTCAAAGAATTTACTTTGAAAGCAGGTCCGAAAAATTAAGCAAAAAAATACAAAAGTCGTAAGGATGAATCTTGAGAAGTCTTTTGTCGGTAATCTTGTCTGAGAGACGCCGAAGAAGATGCTGATCACATTCCAGATCGGAGTTTCAACTTTATGGCCATAAACTAGACTTCTTGTTGATTTAGAGAAGCAGTTGATGATGAAAATTATAAGAAATGTCATAGAGAAGATAAAACCAAGTAAAATCCAAGTTTCAAGATCAAATGGCAAGAAGAATTTCTCATATGGTGAATATTTTTCAGCTGGAGTCACAAACATATAAACATTCAAGTCTGTTATGACATTTGACATTCTCAACTGAATAATTCCATGATGAAGATTTAACACTTCAAAAACGACACGTGCTTTATCATAAAAAGTAGGATTGTATATCACATGATTATTATCCATGATTTGTCTAACCATCCAATCATGAGTCATATTAACCGGTTCATATTGAACTTCAAAATTATAAACTTTTGAAGCAATCTCAAAAATTCTTGGTGATATTCCGCTTGGTATCAAGATATTTAATGTATCTGAGTAGTCTGTATATCCTGATACATGATGTATAACATCATTCGCATCTGGATATGGAAGTGGCATGACTAACACACATCCATAATATTGTAAGAATTTCTCATAGTTTTCAAGTTTTTTGGTCCATTTCATTGACTTTTTATCAAAGCTGTTCAGCTCACGAAGGATTGCACGGTTACATCTTGATGGACTAAACCAATCAACTGTTGCTAATATCACTCGATCCATTTCATTCAATATGAAATATGCATAGTGAAAAAGTCCCATAAAGCTGATTGGCAACATCATATAATTATTAAAAATATATGATGAGTTCAATTTCTCATATGTTAAGTTTGGAATGAAAACAAAATGTTTAATTGGCTGATTGTGATAACGCATAAGTGCATAATTTAGGTCAATATAAAATATATCTTGAATAGAGTTGAGGAACACAATATTTGAATGTGGTAAAAAATTAGAACTTCTTTTTATTTTGGGATATAATAATCGAATAGACTTTTTTCTATCAATTTTAAACAGTAAATGACTTAGAATATCCAATGAGAAAGACGAAGTTTCATTTGTCATCCACACATCAAATCTGAGCCTTTCTTTCATGAAAAATTCCTTAACAACGTCATTTAGCACTCTTGACATTATTATAATGTCTTCATTTTCATCATATGGATGTAATAATGCTTCACAAATAATTAATTTAATCAAAAAACTAACTATAATTAATTCAAATTTTGAAATCATCTCTTAATATTGATTTTTAGGCAGTACTTTAAAAATTGGTGTTACTAGACCGAAAGTACAACAATTAATGGACTTAAATGGAAAGTACAACAATTAATGGAAAGTACAGCAATCAATTACGACAATTAAGTAAATTTGTTTTGTGAATTTGTTTATCATTTTTTGTGATTGAATCTACAAAATATAGTGTATTTACTTTAATTAAATATTCATATGTACTCTAAATTATGTTAGATTTTGAGATACTTTAATATCTGAATCTACATCAGTGATGGGCAACTTATGTGTCGTGCTCGAACGACACAAATGAAGAAGGTTTCATCACGGAGCGTTTTAGGTTCCGTTCTACATCTTTTATTAACACTAAATCGATGCAGCCTAAATTTTACAACCATATGGATGCCAAACGGATGCATTTGGTGTTAAGAAACCTTTAAAAACTCCATTGACGAGCCTTCTTTATTTGTGTCGCTCGGAGTGTTGCACTAGTGTGCAGCCATAAATTATAACAAATACCATTAAACCCTGCATCGTTTTTGGCTCTGATCGAGACTTACTACCAGTAATTCTCACTAAAATTAAAAGGTTACCCACCACTGATCTACATTCAATACAACCGATATAAGGTTTATTACCAACTCAATGCATGGACGTTAACCTTAATAAAAATCTCAGATTTCACGTCCATTCTGTTAAGGTCAGAAAGATGTGCAAGAATATAGATAAGGAATTTTTTTTCGGATAATATACACAGACGGAGGTGGATCGAGGATGATGAAGAAAATTAATATAAATGGTTAATATTAAGCAATATTAGATTTTGTCTTGTATACTTATACAACACAAAAAAAATGAAGATAAAAACAAAAAGAAGTAAAATAACAGAAAAAATATATTAAATATACTTGACTTCTCCTTTGCTTGCCGTTACCGTAGCGTCTCAGCAAAAAAAAAATTTAATGATGTTGTTGTTTGTTCGTTGAATAGCAAACAATTTTATGCTCATTCTCTCTTCGTCTCTCAGTTTTGTAGTGAAAATAGAATGTATATAATGTTATATTATGCAAGGATTTTTTTATTCTTTTTATTATTTTCACTTCTATACAACGCAAAATTTCGTCGCTATAGTGAAATCTTATTAAGAAATATCATACACTGCCACAAAGCTTTGCTAATTGAAGTGCTTTTTGAGCCTATTTAATGCAATTAAAAGACTTGTTAAGTTAAAAAAAATTGAAAACTTTTTGTGCTTTTTGAATTTTCTATGTTTTAGAGCGCATTTGAAGCAAACTTCCACTTTGCATTGCAACAATCTAAAATTCGAAAGTGTCTACCTTGTTTGTATCCACGATGATTTTTCGCGACACACCTTGATTGTAAACCTCAACCGATACCACAAACGACGTACGATTCACAGCAATTCCATAATTTCTGGACGGCACACAGGTTGTCTATCACTGCTTTAAATAAAGTTCTGTCTGTCATTCCGTTCTAAACTCTGCTAGTGGATCCTTTAAATCAAAAACACCATAATGCATCCAACTTGCACATGCTTAAACTGACTATTTGCTTGTCAGGTCTTTTGTCTATCCCAAGTTTGAGACAATGTGACAAACTGCACTTTTTGCTTTAAGAACGGGTCTAGATCAGCCTACTAGGTGCCATCAGAGCAAATTTTTGTCTTACCATGAATAAGCAACATTACGATGCCTATAATGCTGTTCAGATATCCGAATGTGCACTTAACTCTCCATTTGTGTGTTTTTTCATCTTTTAGTCCTGGCATTTTGTTGGAGTTCTCCGAAATCGAGCTCAAAATCAAGCCAGCATGTGGACATATTGTTCGCCTTTTCTACGCCAAGTTCCTTCTTGGTACATAACTGATTACTCGTGCACAGAAGTTTATGTGACGTAGCATTTCATTTCTTTTATACACATTTCATATTTCTATTTATTATAAGTCCTATTCCAGAATCTCACGTGTTCAAAAACACGACTAAGTCTCTAAAACTCATTCAATTGTATTTCCCGTTTGTTGCATAAGATGCTGAATAATTTTTACACCAGTGACTCCCATTCATTTCTTCCATATTCTCATCATATTTTATTCGTCTCATTCATTTCATCATGATTGCATAACAATATTTCATTCCTACACAGTAATAGATAGTATAATGTGCATTATGTTAAAGGCAGAAGATGTATATGTCTATATATATTTTATATGTACTTATTCACGAAGACAACAAGCACAGTGTGAGGGGTATTACATTTTAGTTATGTTATATAGTTTCATATAATAGAATATATATTTTTTTTTCGGTGGGTGGCAATATGATATGTATGTGCAATGAATTATGAACGCTTTATAATTTATTGTTTCCATATTGAAATATGTCATGTCATGTTTATAGTATGAACAAAACAATATAACAAGCTTCAAGTCTAATTGAAAATAAAGCTTCAATAATAATAAACTCACACTTGTGTACGAAACAGGCAACAGCATAATGGCAACATAATATCGACATCGACATGCGAGTAAGCAATTACATAGAAAATTTATTACGAGTAATGTAAAATAACAAGGGATCTTAGATGATATTCACTTACTTGTTTTATACTCATTCTCGTGCATCTTACTTCATTCACGTAAAGCATCTTCATTTAAATTGTACAAGCATCAAAATATGCTTTTTGCATGTTACAAGTGAAATTAATTTAAGTTCATTGATTATCATCAAGAGACTGATAAATTGTTAAATAATGACAAGAAATTGAATAAAATTGATCTCGAAAAAAAAAAGTTCAATTTTTTCCTTTATTTATGTACTAATGATGTCCATAAATTTCATCAAGCACAACATGTACACCATGACTTCTTAATTCAAAAGAAAAGTAATGAGGTATTTTTGGGATCTTAAAATAGCATGATGATGTAACTTAAACTGTGTCTTAGCATGACATTTCTACTATATATTTATGTACTTATCTTTCATTAGACCCAATATATCTCATTTTACTTACTGAAAGGTTCCCAAATACATCGAAATGAAGAAGGAAAACAGATCTTTATCATTATAAGACAGTAGTAAGTTGGTATGGTTAATTTATACTTGTACATGGGGTGTCGATCGATTTTTCTCGGCAGTGCTGAGGTATGTAATTTAAGTGAAGCTTTATTGGATAGTTCTGGTCATGTTCAAGTGAAGATTTTTGACTGTCCAATCCTAGTCAATACCCACTCTTATAGACAATCATTCATTAAACCCACGAAGAACAGGACCCAACATAATTACGTTTTTACGATGATTCCAGCATAAAAAACTAACACACACAACAGTCGACAGTAAACAATAAAATTAAATGCCTCGCAATTGAAGAAATGCGTGTCTTCAAAGAATAAATTACAAACCCGGTTTTATATGTCCCAAGCACGTGACAATATTTTCATGTCAAAAAGTTCATTTGAGATGGCTTCGTCTTTAAAATAGCCAGTAGGCATTTATAATGGCAAATTGTTTAAGGAATGGGAAGTAAAATGTAAACAGCACAGTAAGTACCTAGTCGATTTGTATATAAAGTTACGAATGTGCGACACAAAATTTTCTTTTTCTTTTGAGGATGGAGGCAATTTACTTTCTTGTGTTTGGCTGCCTAGCATCGCTTTTAATTAGCATTTACAAAATATATATACTTCATGTACACACAACGACATAGAAATGAAAAATAATAATATAAGGTATTTATAATATGTAACAAGATGACAACAAGCGACAACGTATAATTCCCTAAGCGATTTTACTAATTGAAAGCGAAATACACGCAATTAAGAAACGAAAACGAGAATAAAAAAGTTTTTCTTCATTTTAATGCAATATTCTTAGGAAATTTGTTGTATAAGAAAACAGTTTTTTCTGGTGAAATTTGAGTTTGCCACGTGAAGCTGAGCGGGATTGTTGATTTTATGAGCAAGAAGGAGATCAATTCATCAAGGAAAATTAAGAGTATCTATGTATCAAGTTTCACGTGGTTGATTAGGCTAAACTTAGGTTCTAACTCAGAGTCAATTAAAAGCATGAATTTCCTGTTTTGTATGAGATTTTTGATTTGAGGTGGTTTAGGAAAAATTTAATTTTGGTTTTTTCAGAATAGGTTATGCCTGTTCACCATCAATTTAAAGCTATATTCTTGCCATATTCAAGATTATTCAGATTAAACTCGTGAAAATGGTCTCTTAGTAGAGGTGGGAAAGGGCAGCTATGGCATAGTGGCAAGAGCTTCGGCCAATCGATCCTAACGACCCATGTTCAATCTAAGGAAAAGTCTAGTCTAATTTGGTTGCTTTTCCGCTGTACCAGCAGCTGATTTTTCTCTATAAATGTGAGTTAATCCAAAAATATCACTCAAACCCTTTAAAAGAAATTTAAATTTAATTTTACCACAATCACTTCAGATCAAAAAACTTTAAATTTCTTTCATCTTCCCAAGCACAACCACCAAAAAAATAATTTAAAAAGTTGAATACACTCGTGTAAATCTCATCAAAAAATATTTTTTTATATATTTAATATAATTGTCATTCATCTAATCATACACCAGAGTGTAAGGAGGCAAATATGTTGCAAAAGAAAGAAAGAAAATTTTTTAATTGTTTCGCATTAAGACATAAACAATTTTTAATAGAAAAATAAAATAATGATGATAAGAAGAATTAAAATTACTTACTTACATATCTTCCTAATGTCATTATGTGTACATATGTGCAGACGCACACACACACAAAACTTTATTTTTTGGGGTAGAGGATATGAGACGCAAAAAAATGTCACACATTCGTTTGAAATGGCAGAAAATGAAAAATAAAAGAACATAAAACGAAATTTTTCCCTCCGGCATCAGTCGTAATTGCTTTTTTCTCTCCTTTTTTTTTTTTTTGTTCATATGTGCTCATGCTACAGCATTTATGTGTGTAGAAATGAAAAAGCATTTAACTACATGTGACAACAACACGTCTTAATTAACTCTAATAACGAAATATGCTTTTCTGAAGGAATTTTCTTCTTGCCATATTTTCCTTTTCCACTTTTCTTTTTTTTTTTTTGTTGTGTTCATTCCCTCAGTTAAAGATAAATTACGCTTAATTTCAAAGAGAAAATTGAAAAAATGGGAAAATTTATTATGGTGATTTTTTTCATTTATTTTTTACTGTCTTTTAAGTTTGTATAATTGAGCGAATAAGCGACGGAGAGTAATGAAAAATTCTTTTTTTTTTAAATGAAGTCACTAGAGCGAGCGAAGAAAGCCTTTTAATCCTCTCTTTTCTATAAAGCTGAACATTAAAAGTTATTAGTTTTTTTCTTCTTCAACTTCGTTTTTTTTAAAAATTCTTTAGCTGTGCTTATAAAGGACGGAATTATAAAAAGAAAGTATTATATTTTCCATAAATTTATGCTTGTTAATTAAGATATAAAAACTCATAAAAATAAAAGAGATTATTAATAAAAATACACTGAGGGAAAAAATTATTTTTGAATATTTTTTGGTTCATTTAAGAAAGGTTTGAATTTAGATACCCTAAATCAGTTTTCACATCTTTACCTGTAACATTTAGAGTTGTCTGATAAGTTTTAAGGCAACTTCTGATAAATTTCACATTTTTACAATTTTACAAGAGTTAATGCTAAGTAGACAATTTGATCAATATTCAAGAGTCAATGCTAGCAGACAATGAATCGTCCTGGACCGTCCTAAACCGTCCTGGATCATCCTAAATTACATATGGTTTGCATACTCTTTGTACCTTAGTCCTAAGATAGACATTGTTATCTAGACCAATAAGTTGTCTGGTCTGAAGGACACCAAAGCACCTAGTCAAGTTCTAAGAAGCTCATGAACCAAATCAATGAATAAGTCATCAAAAATCTTCCAATATCTCCAATATCCTCCCAAAATAAACCTTAAATCCACATACAATTTCCCATAGTGTCAAAATGACACACAATAAGCATAAACACAGTCCTCCTTTATATTACTGTATCCTTCATCCTCGATTATTAATTTTTTATTTAGTCTACTCGCTTCATCTCATCCCTTCTTATTTCTATGCTTAAATTGTGCGCTATTAAAGACAGTTTCATAAAATAACCTAAAAAATCTAATCAGCAAGCACGCAAAAGGACAAAATTGTGCTCCGCTCAAATCATTTTAATTAAAATTTCTCATAACAAAAGGGAAATTAAAAGGGGGGATATAGACAGTGGAGGGGGAGATGTTGTTCTGCTGCCACTGTTGCCATTCTCTCAGCTACTATATTGTGTGTTGTTTTGTGTACATAATCAAGAACAGAAAGTAATCAAAATAAAACATTTTCACATTTAATTAGAAAGCGTTGAGATATAAAAATAGAGAGAAGAGCAATTCAAGTTATGAAACTGAAATTTCAGATTCTCTCGTCTTCATCTTATTAATTTCCTTTTTCTTATTTTCATTTTTCTATTAAAAATTTGCTGACAAAAGTTTTTTGTCTCCTGTCGTGCTGTTATTGTCTCTCTGGTTTCATGTTATGTGCACACATAAAGTTAAATTGAAATTATGTCAATAATTTTTAATTTACACACACACACACGCAAAATAAATATTTTGTTAATTATTGACTGTAAAATGTTATTAATATTGTTTTTTGGCAGACATACGGTACATATTTGGTTATTGATCTTGTAAATTTGAATTATTTGCATATAGGAGAGGATTTAGTATTTTAAAAATTCACAAGAAACAACTTGGCTTTTAATTAGAGAGATTATTGGATTGGACAAGCAATAAACTATGGTCTTTGGTCAAAATAATCCAAAACTGTCCATGAATCTAACTTATAAAGTCTATCCCGAGATTCAAGCATTAAACCATGATTTTTAGTCAAAATATTCCAAAATTATCCAAGAATCTGACTTATAAAGTCTATTCCGAGCATCACAGTCCGACGAACCGCATTTTTGGCATACAAATGTCTCGAAATCTCCCGACACGATACCGTCAAGGCTTCTTCGTGTCTTATCATTGATACGAGGACATAGCGGTCACCTAGCGGACACTTTTTGCTGGTCAAGTACTGGCCGGGTACAAATATCTTTTAAATCCAACTTTAAATGATATTCAAGTACACATCAACTAACTCTAATTTAATTTGCAATTATATTTCCCAATAAAAATCGATATCCATCCATTAATTTGCAATTATATTTCCCAATAAAAATCGATATCCATCCATTAATTGACCTGAAAACGTTTGAATAATTCTACATAAAAAAATCCATTGTCTGCCTGATATCCGGTAACTATTGATTGGATATATTCAAACATTGTCACATCCGTATTCACACAACTATTTCTATTATTCGCAATAAAAAAAAGAAGAAACTGGAAATGAACGTCTATTCAACTTAAATTAACACAATCTAAGGTATTGATTAGCTAATGAAAGAGTAGTCTAAATTAATTCCTTTTTTTCTAATATCCTATAGTATATAAAATAAAACTCTATAATCTCAACGACTAAGACTTTTTCTAATGAATTTTATATAAGCTATAGATTGAAATGCTTAGTACTTATTTTAATGTACCTTTCCATTTCAGTTATTCATAGACAGAAGATGGCAGTGATTTCAACAGTCATCTGAATGCATAAAGTGTAAAAGTAGGTAACGGCAACAAGCTATATACAAGCATCAACATTGTAGTGTGTTAATCTGTAAATCCCTTAAAAATGAATATAATTTTCTGAAAGCAGTGAAAGCCCAAGCCTGTAGAACATAAAAGCTGTATTCAATTTTATATTGTATTATGCTTATTTTATGTTATTCAAACACAGTCAGATTGAATTGAATGAATAGGAATAAGATAAAAAGTGAGTGAGAGAAAAAGACAAGACGAAAGTCATAAAAGCTTGGAAAAAATGCAATTAACTTCCAATGATAATCTCCTGTATTTTATCTGAGAAGCGCTCGATTCGTTAGTCATTATTTTATTGTTTTAGGTTTGTGATTTTGGGGTGAAAGTTTATCATTTTATTAGGGTTCGGGGAAGAATCGAAGGTCTGAATATCCTACATTTCAGATGCTCAAGTCTGCAGTTTTCTGCTGTACCTTATAGTTTTCTCAAAGCTGCTGATATGAAGGTTTGGCCGAACCCAACATTTTAACTAAAGTTGAGATGTCAAAACCAATTCTTGAATCTTTGTCCATTCCTATGAAAAATTTCTGCATCTTTCGATTTATTTCTAGATTTATTAGGTCCCAAATATTCGTAAAAATTGGAGTACAGCCTCAGAAATTGAGTTTGACTGTCTTATAGCAAGGACTTGTTGATTGGGTGAAGGAGCGTCTCCAGGGCCCTCCTAATAAATTTTTGGCTGCGTGACTAAAGCAACTAATTTTAATTCTCGGAAGAAAATTGTAAAAAATGTCATAAAAATTCTTAAATTCCAAAAAAAGTTTCCAAAATGCGCCTTAAAATTAATTAATCTCTAAATATTCCAACTTATTTTCCTCATTTTACTTTATTATTGTTGCTTTAATTTTTCATATGAATCTGTCGCGCATTTCCGCACTTATACTTAAATTTCAAATTTATCATTGTAACATAAAATACTAATGGATTATACGAGGATTCAAAATGTTAAACTGTGAACATAAAATGTGGCTTACAGTATAAACTGTTGAATACACTGAAAATAACTTTTTTTTCTTTTTATTTTTCTGCGTTCATCGTTTTTCGCTCACATTTCTTTTTGCTTTTACAAAGCCAATCATAAAATAAACTTAATATTTCATTTTTTTTTTTTTGTGAACAGCAGAAATTTCATTTTTTTTATATTTTTGCTTACACAAGAGAAATCAATAAAAAGGAACGCAGACTTCTGGAAAATAATCTTTTAATGATTTGGCGAGAATTTATTTGTGCAGATATTAGCAAGTTATAAAGAAAAGAAAAGAGGGTAAAATATGATTTATATTCAATATAAATGATACAAAGAAGAAAGAAAAATTGAAGGAAAATTATTTTATTGTTTGACTGTCAATAAGGCGCTTTGTAATTGATTATGTGGATATCATTCATGGGTCATTCACTGTGTTGTGAAACATGGAATGGAATTTTCCCAAAAGACAAAGTGTGCGCTTAGCCAGGTGAGAGTTTTCATAAGTATTCTTAATTAATTAGTAACCACTAAAATTTGGGAATATACTTATTGTTTGGTAAGGTTTCAGGACCCAAAGTCTCAATGTTTTGAAATTAATGGTATTCAACAAAGCTCTAAGCCTGTTAGTTAGACGAAGACTGGTACAAATGTTACTAGAACTGATTATGACGTGAATAAGTCGGAAAATTATGTCCATTTAGGTAAGCGTGACTTTAGGCCAGTGTAGGGTTGGATTTAGCTGAATACGTCTCAATGTCAGTGATTTTCTGGCCTGGGGAAACTGTTTTATGACTTTTTCAAATTGTATTACTTTCAAGTTCTAATTTATCAATTTTATTCAATTTCACACCCTTCTCCTAGTCTATAATCTACTTAACAATTTCTAGGTCTAGACCTTCATATTCTACCTACACCAGTTGATTGTCTGTTCATACTATTATTAGCCTATTTTGTATCATACTCTCAAATATTCATGACTTCAGTTGTCCCAGACATCTCAGTTTAATTTTATCCGACAAAAAATGATGAAATGAATGAAAATAAAAAATTTTATTCACAATATATACTAATCAGACTATTCATTCAACATTCTCCATCCACAGTAAAAATATGCCAAAAACAGAAAATCAGAAGAAGAAGTTCAAAAGAAGAACTGATGCAATAATATAGACAATAATGAGAGATTATTGAATGATGAAGCTTTTTATACTGATTCACTTAATTATTATCAAATTTTCAGAAAATATCAGAGTATATGAAAATTATGCAAAGAGGATTATACGATGTTAAATGCAATCAATGTAAAGCAAAACCGCTTATTATGAAGCAACTTTATGTTGTGAGTGTACTGTATATGGAAAATTTTTGGGTAAAATGAGAATTATCAAGCCAATGCACATTGATGAATGTATAATGTTGTATGCATAAATATGTATATTGTTTGAGTCTATAGAGAGTATCCTCATTTTGGATGTGAGTCTAGGGGGAAGGCAGCTGATGGAAGATTGGAGATTGGTAGAGAAGGTTTGAGGGATGTCTAGTTGGGTTTGGCTGACATGGATAAATGAAGGGACGCTGGCAATCTAAAAATTCATCTAAATTAGACACCAGAAATGATAATCAACTACTTTATCTATTAAAGTCATCAAATTCTCAATAAAGTCACACAATATTTCATTTCCTCATTCACAGCCTCAATCCACCCCCAAAAAACTCTTCAATACTCAATTTTCCTCATTACACAATGCAAATTGTATTGAGTATATCAATAGACATTCATTATAGATATTAATAAATAATCTTCGATGCGTAAATGACCACCACCCAAATGATTTTTTTATGTTTTATGTGTGTGGGTTAAAAGTTCAAATCATCATCTTCTTTAATGTTTCATGCACACACATGTACACAACAAAATATTAAGTTCATCAGACATCAAAACTATTTCCGTATAATTCAACTTTAGTTAGGAGATTGCGGTCAGATGAGAAAACCCAACAAAACTTGATATTTGATGCCCTTTCCTCCCCCCAATTCGTTCTCTTTTATGCCTGACTTGTCTGTTATAGCTATTTCAAAACAGCAAAAACCTCAAAATCGATTTTACACCACAAGAATAATCTGTTGCTATGTGATGAAAGCTTCATTCGGTTCTGGGATATTTTTTTTTACTTTGCTATTTCCAATTTTCATCATTTTACTTGAAAGTTAAATGAAATGAATTCAATTGAGTCAAGTGGAAAAGAAAATTAAAGATTTTTCACCATCTTTCTCACTCTCCACGCTTCCTTCAGTTTATTTTTTTTTTTATTACTTTTCAGCTATCAACATCATCATGATTTAACATCATTCATTTATTCATTCATATCTCGATATATATATATATAAACCATATTTCAATATACTCGAAATTCAATTAAAATTCAATGTGAGGAAATTTATCTTTTTTATTTTTTTGAAGCAGAGAAAGTTCTGTGTGGATTTATGGCTGGTAAAATTGTGGGATTGTAAAAGTTTTGACTGACTGGTTTTGAGATTGAGAATAAATCATATTTGAAGGTTTTTTTTGATGAAGGATATCTTGTGTAGAATTTTTTTCTAGAAAATTAATTGAATGAAATTGATTGGGTTTTTTTGTTTGCTTTTTGATTGACATTTTTAATAAACTTTTTAGTTCTAGTGGTTTTTGGGATTGTTAAGAAATTGCGTCTGTGATGCAATAATTCTATGTAGGTGGTCAATAATTGATGAAATTTAGTCGAATCATTACTTTCATGGGGGTCTTTCGCAGGTTGTCACCATCCATCGATGGTCTCTTTTGCAAGTTGCTGCATTCAATGTCTTCATTGTAGTTTCCTACTGCAAGTGGCTGTCTTCCGTCGATGGTTCCTTCTGCAAGTTGTTATCTTCCGTCAATATCCCTTTCCAGAGGTTGCCGCTTTGGGTCTATGACCCCGGCTTCCTTGGGTTTCCAAAAATGGGAATTTACCGGAATTCCCGTTCCCGATTGCCGAAATTTCACCCTAAGGGAATCCCTAAGGTTACCGCCTTAAACCGTTGGCCCTTTCAACTGGTTGTCGTCTTCCGCCGATGGTCCCTTTCACAGACTGTAACCTTCTGCACTGAAGAACAAAACCAATCCATTGCCAAACCACTTCTTCCAGTCCATAGCTCAAAAAAATTAAAACCCCTTACAACTCCCAAAACTGCGCTCTCTACCATCCCTAATAATTCATTCCAAACATTTTATATCTCATCCATTGCTTCTATTCAATCAACGGATATTTACATACAAAACAGAAATGAGAGAAATGTGTATATTGAAATGATGAGGAAGCAATCGTAAGCAATAAAATAAAGTTTCAAATTTTCATTAATTGAATCTATCAGATCGAAGTTTTGCTTCTTTTTTATTATCGAACATCATGTTGTTCGGCAATTTCTGTAAATAATTTTTCAATTAAAATCTTCTATTCACTTAAAAAGTAGTCAAATGAGAAGGTAATGGAAATTTTATGGATATTGTTTCTGTCTTCATGTGTAGTATAGATTGCATATTTTTGGGAAAGTAAATCGACGGATGGAAATGAATTGTTGTATTATTGAGATGAATAAATAAAAGTTTGGCACTTGATTGGTATGAAAAAGGTAGTTGTTGATAATGGAATTGTAATTTTGGGGAAATTTGAGTTGAAAATCGAGTGAATTTACACTCAGTCTTCCCAGTAGTATAAGCTAAAAAGCTGAACAAATCTCAAGGATAATTCAAATTTAATGAATACTTGAACAAAAAGAATTTAAAAAAAATCCCGCAAAACTCCAAAAATTCCACAAAATAATGAAGACATCTCAAAATATTCCTCAGAACTTTAATTGTAAACACTTCAAAAAATCATCATATAGGCCTCAGCACTTCATCATCCATCAAAAATTGAAGAAAATTGTTTGAAAACAAAACTCTCAAAAACTCACCACATTCACAAAAAAAAAAAATAATGAGAATGTTAAGCAGTAACACACAATATTCTCCAAAAAAAATTTAATAACATCTAATTAATCACACTTAACCTCAAAAAGAAAAACTTTTTCTATTTCCTCATTCCAAATTTTCCAATTTAAATTTAAAAAAAAAATTCTCCAAGAGGTAAAAATAAAGTAAAAGACGAAGGAAGTGAGAAAAGAGAGATGGAAATGAGGTTGAAGAAACTTACAAACAAGATGAAGAAGAAGAAAATTTTTTCATTTTCCAATTCATGACTTTGATGTTCCACACATTATTTACATCCTATTTCACAAATTTAATTAAGTTCTGACTCAATGTTCTTAGCTCATTCTGATCTTAATTCATCTATGTAACCATAACATATTTACATCTATTAAATCATCAATTGTAAATGTTAAGGGATGTCAATCAAGGGAGGATGAAGGGGAGCGGTGGGTGTTGAGGTTTGTTGTTAAATGATCTACAAAAATTCTCTATTTTTTTGGTCGATACAAAATACCCGAACATTTTCGATATCAGGACCGGAACCGAGAAGTTCCGGGAAAGTCCCCCTCCGGTTCCGAAAATCTTTCGGGATTTCTAGAAAGCATATTTGGCAAAAGTTTTCGAAGAATTGAGCCAGCTTTAGACGTTATTTCCGTGTGGTAATCGACCCACATGAGCACCAGCCAAAAAAGTCAGTAAGTAAGCATACAAAACCCTTTCTTTCGCCCCCTTTCAAATCTCTAGCTACATCCCTGATCTCAATCTACCCCTTCCATAATTTTTATTAAGATAATTACAGGATTTTTCATATTGTATTGCAGTTTATTGTTAAAGATTATTAAAAATTTCCCCACCTTTCTCCACCAAATGACAGGCATTTAATTAAAGTTTTTTCCCAACATCAGAGAACATGAACTTTTTTTTCCTGTTTTATCAAGCCGTATCAAATCTTTAAATCTCATTATAACTTACATCAATTTTTTGGCATCTTTTCAACGTGAAAATGAGTGAAGTTTTATAAATTAAAAGCAAAATAAAAGTTTTTTTTCGTTCGTATTTATTGTATTAAACTTTACGGAAAATGTCGAAAAAAGATCTCTCTTTCATGGGTTTTTTGATATGAATAATGGTAATAACAATAACAATGTTGATAAGCAGGGGATGGGAATAGTTAGATTGGTGGAAGTGTTACTACCTCTTACGGAAGAGTCGTTGCCATCAAACCTCCAATAAGCCTTGGGTGTTAACGAAAATTAATAGCCGACAATACTTTACATGAGAGTTTGAAGTTGACAAGATTTGAGCAGGCAGCCGTGTTGACTAAATCCGCATTTTCCATTCAAAATCCAAGTCAACTTCCAGCTCTGCTTTGTAAAAATACTGAAAGGTATCATTTGATCCACCTGTAGACGCTATCTGAGTTAGCCCATGGATTAGAATTGATCTGTAAGGACAGTGAAGTAAGTAAGTGTAGCATAGGCAGTAGCCTAAGGTGTGTGCAAAAAGGGTGCTCAAGCGCACTTCATGCTATGGCACAAGAACTTTAGAAAGGACTCCGTCGTATGCTACATAAGTATGTCATACGCAACAAAGGTCGTCTCGGATAGCTATCAATGTTCACTGCCTGACAATAATTTACCATTCAGTATCCACCCCTTGTTCATTATAGTTTTAATATTGAAAACTTTTTATTTTCTGTTCCACATTATACCGCAAAATCAAATTACGGAAAATTTCCCATTTCTACCCCATGAGATAAATGTTGATTTCTCTCATATATATATATAAAAAGGCAGCATCAATGAAAAAAACATTCTTTTAGGGCAACTCATTTCATCGATATCTAGATATGTAGATATTTACATACAAATAAAATAAATTAATGTAACAATCTCAATACGATATGCATACGTGAGTGTAAATGTACAAATGTAAATGGCAGAAAATGTTGTGATTTACAATAATAGACTAGCTTTATTCCAGTCAATATAGCATTATCGACGGGATTATCGATTTAAAAACACACAAAAAAAAAATAGCGATGAGACTCTGTCGGAAATTAAAATTTAACTTCAATTCAAATGAATTAAAAAGTAATTTTAAATTACAGACTGAGTGTGGTTTTTGATAAAGAAGTGACAGGGGAAAAATCTGATTGTAAATCACTTTCAGTCTTACTAGGAGAATGGTATGAGTAGGGGTCCGAAAATTACCGGTAATCGGGATTTGACGGTAACGGATATTTACCGGTAATTACCGGTGATTACCGGTAATATCCGTACATTCCGACTGTATATATCCGAATATTTAGGGTAAAAAAAAATTTTTTTTTTTGGTCACTTTTTTGATCATTTTTAAAAAAAGCCATTAACAAATATTTTTAGAGGATGACTTGAAGAGAAGAGTTGTAAAACATCCAAAAGTAAGAACTTTTGCATTAAAACTTTTGACTATTGGACTTCCTGCAGTTTGAAATTTGAAAAATGACCGAAATTTGGTCAGTTTTCGTTTCAGCCGCTTGTGCTAAAGAACTGATGATGAAAAACTTTCATAAAACAATAAGTTCCTGAAAAGTTACATTTCTCATCTCTCTATCATTACTGATTTTACCTTATCCAATAAATAAAGCCCTTCTTCAGGATTTATCATACAAAATGACTGATTTTCAGATGTAATTTTGATAATTTTTTTCAACAGTAAGCATACGTATAAAAGTTGTAAAATATATCCAATTATCCAATGCTCACTGTGTAAAAATGTGACCAAAAATAATATTTTTTTGACCAAAAATTACATTTGACCAAAAATTTAAAATTTATACATCTTGGAATTGACAAGTCTAAAAATTCTTTTGGAAATATCCACATTAAAAGTTTTCAAAAATGAAAAATGTCTAAAAATAACCTTTGAATATTTGAATTTTTAAAAAATTCGTCAAAAATCTGTTACCGCTGGATAATCCATATAAATTAACGGTAACGGTAATGGATATTACCGGTAATTACCGGTAACGGACGGTACGGATATCCGTCATTCGGACCCCTAGGTATGAGGAACAACAAAGATGTAGTGGGACGATAATGAATATTTCTGTAACGGAACATAGCTGGAGGGATTGGTTTCGTGATGAGTTAATCAATGAAAGTTTGAAATGTAATAAAATAGTATGGAAGAATTTTTGAACTGCAGAATTGTGGTTGGATGCTTTGATGAATGAGATGTAGTTACTTGTGTAAGGATTTAGATTGTTTATAGGATTGTTTTCGGATAATTCTGCAATAATATAGTAGCTAGGGTTCAAAATGTTGTGAAGTTGAAGATTTTAAATGTCACAATCCTTCCTAGACATCCTTACTTACTTACAGATCCATGGCATCTCTCAGTCGACCCCTAAAGATGACTCTATCGCTTGCTCTATCGCTGGCTACCGCTTGTCAATTACCAATTCCAAATGTGATAATATCAGACGTCATTATGCCAAATAAATTGAGGAATATTGTACAAGAATGTCAAAAGCGTGCCTCCATGCCAGCATGACTAAAGATTTCATTAATACTGATTCCTCGCTAGAGTCTGAAGCCACTTGTTTTGCCTTTTCTAGGTCATGTTCCTTCCGGGTAATATGCAATAAAGTTGCACAAAACTTGCATCCGTAAGGAGTCGTTTATTTATTAAGTCATGCAAAAACCTCATTTTTAAATCCCTTTCTTGCCCTCTCATAATATGTCCATACAAAATCCCTATGCTAAAAGTGAATATAACAAATGAACGCCCCCTGAACTGATCACAGTCCTCCAATCAAATCCTTTCCAAACAAGTCATCAAAATAATTCTTATAAATTTTGTACCAATCCTCCTAAAATGCACTCAAAAGTAAACAAAATCGACAAATTAAATTTCAAAGCAACATGACGTTTTGTTGCAACTCAAAGGAAAGCAACATTTCAAAATGAGAACATTATTTGCTAATGACATCCAATAAAGTCCTATTTCATAACCAAATGTCAATATGAAAATCCTTTCAAACTTTACAAATGAATTGCTAATAATGCAAGATCAAAGGAACGGAAAGTTATTTTTGCAGCACATAAAACCCCAAAAGCCTTCCGAGTATTTTACCAAAAAAAAATATGCTTTTTTTGGGGTTTTGTGAAAGAATTCTAATTATAACGTCAGGACGATCGAACATTCAACAATTTTATGTATATGTAATATTCGGAGAAAACCACATTGAATTTTCATTCAAACAAACTTGTGTATGAACACAAAATTTAATTTCATTCTCAAACCGGATATGTAATAAAAATAAAAATTTTTGGCAATTGCTTCTTACCCATTTCCTTTCTTTTGTTATTTGATGATTTTTCTGTTGATTTTATTTAGTTTTTAATTTGAAGTTTTGAAATTTCTGCAATGTTTGCTAGTTTGATAATGGAATTTTATCAGAAATCAGTGGCTAATGAGCAGAGGACTCAATTATTAGAAGTACTTTTTAGGATTATTTGGTTCTTTATCTTCTTGGTTCTTTTCACAGCAGCTTCTTTTGACTAGAGCTCAAAATCAACTCAGATTTTATATGGAGTCTATTGAGTCGAGTCGACTCAAGTTGACTTTTCAATACAAAACCAGAGTCGACTACAATCTTTGCTTTTGAGGCAGCGAGTGGAGCATAGTTTTTCGATTAAAATCATTTACTTCAATTTTTTGTGGAATACAGAGAAATTATTCTGCAATTTGATCGTCGTCAAGAAGTCATTATAAATGCATTTAAATGGTGAGTCGGCAGTTTACTTGGAACCATATGCAGCAACATGATGAAAACAACTAAATTTGCCAATAGATTCAAATTATATTGCGGCCTTGTTGCCATGATGACAACCTCAATATGTAACAGTCGAATATCACTCGAATAATGAACACAATTTTGAAGCTGCAAGGGAAGTTTGATTGCCATATTTCTCACCGTATTAGTAAATTCATAAGACACTCTCATCAAGCTGCTCCACGATGCTTCTTTTAGCATCTAAATCCTTAAAGATACCGGGTAATAAACTTTCTACCAAAAGTTAAGAAAAGAAAAATCAAAAAAAAAAAAACTTTCATGAAAAATTTTCAAACGAGAAAAAAAAACAGCAACTCGAACTGAGTGAAATGAGATTAATATTCTTTGATCGTTTTTCCATTAATAATTGTTTCGATGGCGCGCGATGAAAAAAAAAATCTTCTTTTCACAGTTAGTGCTGCTTCTCTGCTGGATGAAAAAAAAAGCTTAATTAAAAATATTTTTAATTACTTTGAATATTGAATTTTTTTTTTTCATAATAAAATAAATTTCCTCTTTTACAATCGCTCGCTCTCACTCTCTCATTTTCGCGCGTTTGATATAATATATATATAAAAAAAAATTAATGATGAGCCAAAAAAGCATAAAAAGAACTCATGTTTATCGTTGTAAAAATTCATGCGTGGGCGAATGGCGCTTGTGTCAAAATTACCATTGAAAAGTGGGAATAAAAACCATGGCATAGTAATCTGTTATATTGTAAACATCGATTTCAATTTTATATATATTTTTTGTATACGAACAAATATAATATTGATGTGGTGACGTGAAAATGTTGACGGGGA
This sequence comes from Chironomus tepperi, assembly GCF_022539635.2. NCBI lineage: Eukaryota > Metazoa > Arthropoda > Insecta > Diptera > Chironomidae > Chironomus > Chironomus tepperi. Next base: position 1,085,637 of record NW_027226383.1, read on the forward strand.
GGTGGAATGGAGATGACTGGGGTTTGATGCATCAACATAATAATAATAATACATGTATGCACCGCATCACTTGGAAAGAGTGAAATGAATTTAATCAATAGCAATGAGGAGAGTGTGAACGATGCGATAACAATTTTCATATGTATATACACATATTCCATCCATTGATGCATGTAACTGGCGCTTTTTTTTTTGTTGCACACAAAAACCGCATTGGAGAGAAGTATTTGGTTGACACATATTAATTTAACGCATTTCACATCAAAAATTACATGTCACAAACTTAAAATTCAATTTTAAATCAACGTTGTGCTGGAAACAACAACAACAAAAAAAAGTTTTATATGCTATAAGCCAGTACTAACTCGTTTAATAGACTTTCAATTTACAATGAATTTTAATTACAAAGTTGAATTAATTAAAATATAAATTTTTTTTGACATTCGGGTGAGGGAGAGATTGAATGTTGAGTTGTTACTTGTTAGCAAAGATTTTTGGTGTTATGATGAAATGTGAGTTGTTGTAATGATTCTCATTTTGACTTTGGTGTATTGAAAATGATTTGGATGTCGTGAAAAGTCTTGAAATTGGTTCATTTTGATGGGAATTTTAAGGAGTTCTGTACTGATTTTTTCTTAAGATAATTCTGTTTGGCTTTCTTTGTACAAGTTGATTTCAGAAATGATCGGTTGTAAACCTTACAATTCCTATCCTGATTATTTGGATGCTACCCTTCAAATTAGGTCCTTTGGATAGGCTTTTACTCTATCCTTTAATGTTCTCATCCCGGCATATATTGCCTCGCTCGGTTGCCAGCAGTATATTTAGTTATATCGGGGATAATCACGAAAATTTCACATTTGGTCAGCTTTGAGGTCATACTATGGCTTCCCTAATAATTGTCTTAAGATAATAAGAGACGACTTACTGATTCACATTGAACACGAGGTCCTTTATATGATATTTTACTGAATATTCTATATTTTGAATGTTTTTTAAGAAATGACACTAGGATCCCGAACGACACAAATGGAGAAAGGGCGCTATATCTCTTTTAATAACACGGAAGCTGACTACATTTGGTCTATATGACTGCAACGAATAGGATTTCTAAAGCCGTTACCAAAAAACGGAAATTAACGTCCCAACGCTCCTCTTGAACGGTCTCTTTTTTATGTAATTCCTGATCAATGTAGAAATATGCGCTTTATCATCATCCAATCCACCGTAAATCCATGGCAAAATTACTTATAAAATTGAAACTTAAAAATAGTTGTTTTGCTGCTGTTTTTTGAACCTGTCACGATGCAATCCTGAATAAAATCCAATTTCAATAAAAAAACTACGACATTTTTTTGCACTTTACTAACTACTCAAAACCTCATATCCTGAATAATTCAACAATATCCATTTATTTTCATTCAACATAATAAAATTTCCAAACGTATTTCCTCATCCAACACCGTCAAATGAGTGTCAGCTTATGTATTGTATAATTGAGGTTGTCATTAGTCTCATTTAGACTCGAAACTACCGCATATACACAAATATAGCTTGGAAAAAAAAAATTTTAATTCTATTTCTGGCAAATTTAGAGAGTTTTAACAAAAGTGATAGCGACGTAATTAGAACGTAAAATTATTTTCACTAATGAGCTTTATTAGTTGAAAATTTTTTCAGAATTGATGGATGATAAATACATAATGATGTACGATGTCGCACCTCAAAAACCTCCTACCCTAACATAATTTTACCACACGAAAAGCAAAATGAACACACAGATATAAAAATATTGACTAATAACCTCAACAAAGAGATAAATTCAGTATTATACTATATATATACTGCCATTTGCTTCAAAAATTTAATTTCCTTTATTGAAAGATTCTTCAATTCATTAACAATAATTCTGACAACAAACTACAAAGGCAAATATTTGCGTTTATTGGGTTTTATGGCTATAAAGCCTTAAATGTGTAACCAATAGAAACCTTTGACTGATTAAACATCATCAAATTGATGTGAATTTTCAATGAAAATGTAGAGAAAGAGAAGCTGAATAAAAAAAAAATGAGAATTTTTCACAAATGAATAAAAAGGAAATATGGTAATAAAAAAAATTGAAGAAAAAAAAATTGTTTCCTATGGTTTCCTCGGGAGCTCCATGGTAGCGAGCATCAGAGTATGTTGGAAACAGAGTTAAAAGTAGAAAATTTGAAAAAAAGCAAATCAGAAATGCATGTAAAATTGTTTCTTCTATTCTCGAGAACATACAAGAGTTTTTTCCACGAAAAAAAAAATAATAAAATGTATGGAAATAGTGGGTAGAACTGCTATAGAAAAGTTGAAAATTCGTTTAGCTTAAGTTCGCATTTCATTTCATCATTTCAACAATTTGAATTTAACAGAATTGTAAGCTTCTCATGTATGAGTTGGATTTTTATAGATGGAAATATTTACTTAAGAGTTAAAAGATTATTACAGTACCTGAGGCTTAACTGGAGTAGTGAAAATGGATTATTTGTCAAGGGTGCTGCATTTTAGAAGAAGTGAAATCCAATAAATCAGATTTTAACAATGCAAGGGTCAGACATTATAGTAAAAACTTGGTAAAAAGTTTGAAAAGTTGTAAAACTCCAGAATAGCAATTAATCGATCAAAAATCCGGCAAATCGCAATTACGATCAAAAATCCGGCAACAGACCAGTCTAAATCTGATTTGGTGCCGTATTCGGTCTAAATCCGTCAAAGTCACGTCGATCTGGTGCCGAATTCTGGATCAATAAACCGACTCGTGCTATTCGAAAATATCACGTGTCATAAAGTATTAATTTTGTTTACAATAATCAACACTTAGTTTCATAACCTATAATGGAATGTTTACGGAAACACTTTTTTTAATATTTAATTCACGAATTACTAATTAAAAAAATAATATTTATCAAAAACCAACACCAGAATGTTCACGACCATTTGCTACAATGTTTCACACAGTCGTCTAGTCATATTTAGGCGAATATAGTGCAATACCACTGTTGTTGAGTGGTTAGACAAAATACCACATATCTGTAATCCCATTTTCTCTATTAAGGGTCAATATGTCAATCATTCCAAAGTCAAAAAGCCTAAATTTTGCAAATAAAAAAATAATTTGGGCCAAAAAGACAAATTTTTTCAAGTTCAATTGCTAAACCTTTTATAGAAGTCTTGAATTGAATTTGCTTGTCTATTTTCACCATTTACTTAGTCAAAGACAAAAAGTCATTACTAACATTAAAAGCTATATTCCATAATGAAAAATTCCATCAAAATCCAACTCTCCCAACTCATACATAAATTTTAATACACCTATGATTCCTAACAATCAAAATCCACATCAGATTGTTGAATTGAAACAGAATCAGTGCTAAAATGAATAATTTTTTTTTCTTTTCTGTCCTTATACAATATGCTGCATGTGTACATTTTTATCTAAAAATTGTATATTTTTTTTTTATTCTTCAACAGGTTGCCTAGCACTCGGATGAGGATGAGAAGATTGTTTTTTTATTCTCTCTCATCCTTCACCTGCTTTTTTATATTCATCTACGTAGAAAAAAAATACTTTGGTGCGTTGTTATAGAAATGGACTAATCGCAATTCAACCAACATAAAAAATTTTTGTACAGCCATAAAATTTTTCATTTCATAAATTTGGTTTTACAATTTTGTTTTTGAATGTTTTACATGAAAAGAGCTATAATTGGTTATTTTAATTTTAATTAAATTATATCCAACAGATATTTTTTTAAAAAAAATGCCCATGAAGCCCTGCGAGCATATCATTATAACTTCATTTTAATATTCTGTGCATATGATGTATTAAAAATTATCAACAAAACAAATTCAATCATTTTTGTGTAAACATCATTTTTTTACATTTGTGTGTATAGGGAATTGAAAGCAGCATCTGCGGTAAGAACAAATAAGCTTTTTTGTAAAATCGTTGAGAAAAATTTTGAAATTTTAGTAAAAGCTTTTTTTAAATTTAGAAAATGTTCATAGATGTCGCTGGGGGTTAAAGGAGAGGGTTGGAAAATTTTATTTTCATTTTAAATGCACAATTTTTTCATGTTCTATTCTGCGCACATTGTTGAATGTTCTAAAAAAATTGATTGTATCTGCTATGAACACTTGACTCTGCATCAAGGATTAGTCAAGTTACAAAATGATGAAGAAATTTAAATTTTACTCTCAAATGAAGACTGTCGGTTTAATAAAATACATTTTGAATAACAGGAGATTTCATAGATGAGAATGAATTTGATAAGAATTATTTTGTATCATTCTTGTTGGTTGGACTATTCTACACAAAATCTAGGCTCAGACACTTTTGTAAAAATCATAGAAATCGTAAAAAAAACCCAATTTCTACAATGTAAAAATCGTAAAAACCCCAATATCTACGATTTTTACAATAATCTCTGACTCTTGTGCAAAATGTGAGTCTAAAGTTAAATTAATTCAAAAATCTAATCAGACCTAATCATCGAAGCCCTCGCGAGGATTCAATGAATAAATGTCACAAAAAGTGACAATAGTGTCAAATTTTATCATCTGCGCTGTCTCTCCCATTGTTAAAAGCTATCTGAAAATGATATTTAGAGGTGACAAAATCTAGGTTTATTTTTGGTGGATTATATCGATGGGCTATAGCAGTTGATGACCTATAACAGGCTATTACAATAAGTTTTGGATACTAAAGGCACATTTTCAGTGAAAAACTCCAATTTTAGACTCAAAGCGTAATCAAGTAAATCTGAAAATTTAACTAAATTGAGAGACTGAGAGACTTTTAACTAAAGACACCCTCAAAGACAATGCCACAAAATTCCAACTGATGCATAAAATTACTCCATCAATAAGTTGAAAGTTCAGCAAATTGAAAAGCAATCAAAAAACGGAGTCTTTGTTACCAAGAAACTTTGTGTGAATTATTATCTCCAATCAATATTTCAAATCACACACGACTTTCTTTCCCTTTTCTTCAATCTCATTTCGAGAGTGAATCTCATCTTTTCGATTTTTATCTCACATAATTTACTTTGAATTTTTCATATATTCTTCAACAAAAGATGAGTAAAATAAGGAAGACGAGAACAAATTCAAATCTCATGTGATCCCAATTTGACACATTTTATCATTTCAACATTTACATTTCAAACGACTGAAGAGACGAAGAACAAAAGACAAAAAAAAAGGCACAGAAATAAAACACAAAAAAAAAAAATCTGAAAAAGCTTTTAATATTGCATCACCTGAAATGTTTTATTCACACACAAGCTCACTGTAATCCCTCAACAGCACAACATGCATGATTGTGATTCTTCCCCATTTTTCTCATGAAGTGATGTAAGCAGGAGCAAATAAGATTCATGATGTAAGAAGAAGTAAAATCATTGCTCATACACGAATATGAAAAAAAAAAATAAGAAGTAAAACGAGCAGAAAAAGAATATTTAAAAGCCTTTCATTGTCATTACATGTCATTGCCGTTGTTTCCTTCTCTTACTATACTATAGTAAATTTTTTTTTCACAACAATCAGCCACAGGACAAGTAATACTCAAGTGTATTTATGTATTTATACATTCACAATATGGTATGAGTAAAAATTGTACATTATAAGCATGTAAGCTGATGAAACAGACGACAATGAAACCATAAAAAGTAATTTTCAACTTTTCAAATCCTTTTGTCTATCAAAAAATGCTTTATTGCTCCTCGTTACGTACTCACATTATAACAATGCTCTTCTTCCTTCTTTTTTTATTATTTCCTTCATCTAACATTGCCATTTTTCCACCCACACATTTTGTCCTCCACCCCATTCACATTTCACATTGCATTTCTTCATGATGATGACATTCGTATGAGAGAGTTTTATGCGATTTTTTCTTTTCTTTCCTTTTTTGGACTAAAAAATACACTCGCAAGTTCGCTGGAGAGGAAAAAGTTTCTCTATGGTATCCTCATACTAGCTGTGAAGATATTTAATACATATCTACATAAGTGATACTTACATACAAGAGCGAGAACTGTGAAAGAACAAAAAAACAAGTAAATAGTGTCAAAAAAGTTGAATGAAATGGCGAATTAGTCAAGGTAACAAATTTAAATATCCTGAGCAAATTATGTTTTGAAGGTGGTGTGAGGATGAAGTGTTGGATAGCTTTTATAAGAAATCAAATTTTAAGATTTGTTCTGGGTGTTTTCGAAGGGAATTTGTGTTGATCTGATTGTAGTTTATCACGATTGGCACTTATTGAAATGTTCGATCTATTAGGAAAGTTCAGCCTTTTAGTAAAATCAACCGAATTCGCAAAGTAACTGCACTTGGTTCTAAGTATACTGCCGTCTTTTTGCCATGGTGTCAACACATGAATATGTGCCGATCGGGTATAAAATAGACATCAATTCAAAATGATGTAGTGGAGGAGGTTTGACCAATATTATGGATTTAGGCTCATTGTCACAAAGCATGCGATCGCGATTAAAACCAAAGAATTCCTAGATTGGATGTGTTGAAAAGCTAGAGTTTTCAATATCCCAAACTGAACAAGGCTCCGATGGATAGAGCTGTCTTAAGACATTCCCTACGCACGGCAATGGACCCTCGTTCGCCTCAGTCAAGAAATTAAGCAAGTAAGTCACAAAGCTAATACAATTTTAGCCTGATTGTGATTCATAATGTAGTATGAATAGCTTTCACAATTATCTCAATTTTATCAGACACTAAAGTCTATCAGAATACAAACAGCGCTCCCACATTGATGACCCATCATCAAAAAACTTTCAATTTCATCCACCATAACCCAAAGTAAATCATAAATCCCATCGGACACTCCGAAAAAATACCAACTATTCTCTCACATCCTCTCACAACAATAGTATAATAAACCGAGGAAAAGAAAAGCTAGAGAGACGAGAAAAAGGCGAGAAAAACTTTCATCATCAAAATGATAATATGTATGAGATGGTTCGCTGTCTTGAGGAAAAAAAGGCATCTTGAGAACGGAGTGTGGTAAAAAAAGGGAGAAGATTCACATACACACAACCATATCGAGTCACATGAAGAAGAAGACATCACACAGTAAGAAGAAGTAAGTGCATGATGATGATGATGACGATGATCATGAATGGTGGCAAATAAATAATAAGGATGATAAGGATGGGAGAAGAGTGTAAAAAAAAAAGTTTATACTTTGTATATGACTAGACAGTTAGACCATTAATCATTTTCTATGTCGTGCTTGAAGAATGAAGAAGTATGAAAATAAAATTTTGTTATTGTTTTATGTATGAATGTGAATTTCGTACATATATGAAGCATGTTATTGTTGCAAATTTATTTACAATTTTTATGACAAAATTGTCTTTTTCTCACTCTTTGCTGTTCTACTTTCCGCTCAATAATTTTCAATAGAAAAAGTTCGCATGAATATTTTGTTATTCTGTTTTCTGCACATCAGTTCCTTTACCTCTAATATCTCTTTTTTTTCTTATTTATTATAAATGACCATTTGGCAATACCGAGCATTTCTTTTCAATGATTTAATATTTTATGGACAGAACCATAAAGCATAAAGCTTCAATAATTCTCTGTCATTTGCTTTGACATGTTCCCTTTTTTTTTGCTTCTATCCTTTTTACGTCTCCGCATACAGTACATTTAAATTTTGTGGCTACCTTGTATAATGAAAAAAAATATAAAAATCAGCAGTAAAAATTGCAATTTATGCATAAAGAAGCAACAAATCAATCTTCCTTTCCGTCCCTTTCATGTCCTGAAAATTGTATATTTTTAGAATGCTACTATACTCTTTGCTTATATAGTTTGTTGTGTGTCTTCTAGGGCGGAACATTTCAGAAATAAAAATAAATAAACGAAATAAAGTTTGTCTCTCATCTTTCTATTTCCCCCTTCTTTACTGTGTGTGACTTGTGGCTTTTTTTTACTGATTGGAAAATTTTATGGATTTATAGAAATGAAAAAGGTTGGTCATAAAGTAAGGAAGTTTTGATAATGAAGTTGGTATTGAATATTCAAATTTGTTTCTTGAACTGGAAATTGACAAGCTGTATGTCCCATAGAGAAGTACACTAAGATACATCTTGAAATTACTATTGCATTGACAAGAATGAGGAGGAATCTGAGAGTTGGACTCCATTAGACTCTAAAATAAACTTGAAATCCGATTTGATGTCGGACTAAAAAATAGAGTCTGGTCAACTTTGGCAACTACAGTATGGACTTTAAGCTGTCTCAAACTGAACTTACCCCATCAAGAAAATGCTCTATAGAATGTCATTAATTTATTAAGCTCCTAATTTAGGGGACATGATGACTCAAATCGACATCGAGATCTGGCTTGATGTTGTGTGACTTGCTTTACAAAAAGAACCGTTTAATTAAGTTATTATGACAAAAAAGTTTAAAAAGTCCTCAAACTTCATCTTCTTACTAGGGTGCGTCCAAAACTGCTGGAACCAAAAATTGCAGGACTGCCAATTTAAAATACAGTAATTACAAACCTGTCAATTGAGCGAATCCAAGTTCTTACCTTACATAACTTACATATGACCCCCTCAAAAACATGTTTAGCTGATTTCTCGTCCACATCTTTCCATTTCCCCTCATCACTTACAGCCCACATACTTTTGACTGATGGATGTGTATAGTTTGTTGCCATTTTCAATTAAACTGAAATGTGTACTAAATTTTTGACATTCTGAAGGGTAAAATAAAGAGAAAAAAAAGTAATAGTAAGCACCCGCAGTTGCATACGACATCATGTAAGCCATACATACAAATTGTGGATGTGCATGGAATGGAAGTAAAGTGTCAAGCATCTCTCAAATGAAATGTTATGAAATGAAAAAAAAGCCACAACAGCAAAAAAAAATTTGATCAATCGAATAAAAGTTCTTTATTCGAATAAAAGAAAGCAGCCACATTTTCTTCATCTCTTGTCTCTTTTTTCCATATTTTTTTTTTTTTTTTTTTGAAAAGCTTCCAGAACCATCTGAAAATGACAAACGATAGACGTGCTCAGCAAACTCTTTTTCTCAGTGAATGAAAAAAAATGAGATGAAATTTTTTTTAACTTCATATATACACACAGAGTAAGAGGCAGTGAAAGGAACGTCAAATGTCTGAAAACTTTATTACTGCTCACAATTTGTAGAGGTTCTCAAATTGTTTTAGTTGGGCTTGAGATTGAAATTAGAGAATTTTTTTTGTGATTTTTAGGGAATATTTGCAAAAATACAGCTTATGGCACTAACAAGACTTGGTAGTTGAGTTGTGAATGTGTGTCACACATGCTGTGAGAAATCCAGACTGTTGAAATTTGATCCGAAGTGAATTGATGCAGTTTTAAGTCTTGAAATTCGCAAAAGTCTTCTCTATTGATTTCTGATCCACTCAAAAACTGCTGTCATGGTAACTGATTACACACTTAACATTTTGGTAGCTTGCAATGACTTTTAAATTTATAACAAGACAAACGATCTATTAATCGCAGTCTGTTTCACTCAGTTTAGTGGAATCAATCAATCTGTACCTTAATCAACCAGTGACTGTCATCTAACTACTATATTTAACATTAAATCGCTTAACGGTTATGTTATAATGATTGTAACATCACTGTCAAGTTGACATGCTGCTTATCTAGTTTCAAGGATGACTAATGTCGTCATGAAGCGATTTGAATGTAATTAGAACTCAACTTGTCCTCAGAACAAGACAAATCACTATTTAAATAAAATCTAGTCTATTCAAAATTGTCTCAATTTCAACAGCCAATAAGAGTGATCTCAGGACTAAGTCGATGTTCATTACAAAGTCGATCAACCATAATCTCACCGACTGGAATATCATCCAACTAGAATCGCCAAACAAGAATTTCATCCTTGCCAGTAACTGCTTTTGATGATGATTTTCATCTCATCAACAATTGCAATCCATACATATAATTTTTTTTTGTAAGCTGAATGCAATGTCCATTCTTTATTCCAATTCCATGCTGTGTCTCTTTTTTTTCTTGATGAAAATTCAGCTTGGCTTTGACAAATTTTTTTTACATTTTTTTGTTAGGAAAAAAAGTGAAGTAAAAGAAGAAATAAATGAATAAATGCTATTCTCTCTTGACTATCATCAAAATTCATTCACCATTCTGTTTGTTATGGATTTTTGACTTTTTGCCATCAGTGCCAAAAAATGAAAATCGCTTTACATTTTTTTTTTTTTATTTTTGTTGTTTTATTTTCATTTCATTTTTTGATGTTGTGCAATTTTGCCCAATTTTTGCTCTTTCTCATCATAATTTCCATACCATACTGTATGTAGTCACATTCAGTCACTCACTCAATTCAATATTATTCCGAAATATACACAAAATGCACATTCATTTGAGTTTTTAGTCAGTCAGAAAATGTATTTGAGTTGTGTAATTGCAAATTTAACTTTGTTGTCGATTGTGCAGCATGCAAATTAAACATTGATAAAATCATACAATTAAGGGAAATTCTATTGTGTTTTTTTTATGTATAAATTTTGTGAAGAGTTGGAGGTTTTCAGACTAGTTTCAATATTAATTAAATTTTCTATTTTTGCAACTGACTGACACTGGTCATTCATTTTGTATTTTCACTCCCACATCTATCTCCTCTACAATTTTTTAACCATGGGGTTTTTTGATGAATAAATTATAATGTTGTAACAAAGGCTCCTTTTTCATTTATTTTACTTTACTTTGTTAAAACAAAAATTCTATAAATTTTTTTTTACATTTTTTTGTTGGTTTTTGCATTTTATGTGTATGCATTTAAAATTGTGTAAGTGGGAGGTCATGTGGAAATTGTTTTGGGAAATGAAATTCGGAATGGCAAAAGAATTTTTGTAAAAAAAAAAAAACAAATAGTTTTGGTAAACTGAACTAACTTTACATTGGCTTTTTGATTACATAATTTTATGCATTTATATTTGGTAGATAGAAAAACTCAGTTCAACCGAAATTAGTGTTAGAATGGAATGTTACATGAAAGTTTATTCTAATTTATTGGTCAATGCATTTGATTGAATTGGTGGTTGAATAATTTCGAGAGCCACAGACTTCTCTAATGGACAATGAGCAAAGTCACTTAAATGAACGTGTCTCAATCAATATAGTCAAGGATGTTCCATTTTTTTAGCATACTCATGGGTGAGTTCCTTGTCTGTTAGGGCTTTAGATTGATGAAGCTGTCTTAAACGATCTTAGACGTTATTAGACAATCTTAGACAGTCTTATACAGAGTTTATGACCCTCTAAACTTTCAGTACGTCCTGGCTACTTCTACTTACGTACTTCGCTGTTCATACAGATCAATTGTGATCCATGACATCCCTTAGACGTCTCCTAAAGCTACCTCCATCACTTTTTTCATACTGCCAATCGGTATATACTAAATGCAATGCATTTCTCTGTCGACAGCTTCACTTCATGAGCTCTCTCTTGGCTACTCAACTGCTCTTAATCGTGCTTAGAAATTCAAGATGCCGAATAACCTTAATGAGAAGCTAGCATTCTTTCAGGCATGAAATGAGGCTAAGAAGATTCATAATATTTTGTCCAAGACCAGTGATGGACAATCTGTGTGCCTTGGCTCACTAGAGTGCAGTAAAAATATTTGGAAATATCATGAATCATATGCAGTGTGCGATTTTGGGTGAGACCTACCACCAAGGTGTGTCGCAACGAATAAAACGTTGCCCACCAATGTCCTAGAAACTGAAATTTCATAACAAGCCATTCAACAGATTCTCTCCTGAATAAATTTGATTCCATTGCTTCATACTTAAGAATTGAACTTTTTTCAACATCATTATTACCAAAAAATATTCAACTTCCGCTTATTTCCATCAAAATACCAATTACAATTCCCCTTACCCAATATCAATATATTTTAATTCCCCAATACCTTATCATTTATTTTTATTCAATTTCATGTTTAAAATACTTTTCATTTCGATTTTCATTGAGTACACTCCAATTATGGATTTTGAATTGGATTTTATGAATTTAATTAATTTTTTTTCTTCTTATATTTTTTTGTGCAAACACGACCGCATATATAACTATACAGCACGAGAAAAAAAAGTTTCATATTTAAATAATAATATATTTTTACAATACTCAGAGATTAATAATAAATTCGAGTTGAAAATTGAATTTATTTATGGAGAGGACTCTCATTCCTCCCTCGTTGCTGGCTTCCATTGCCATAAAGCATAAAAGTCTCTTGAAATTGTCTGGATGACTTTTGTTGATAATTTACATTTTCCAACCATAATAAATAAATACAGCACAAAAAAAATAATTTGCATTTATCCACAGCAACAGCAGCAACCGAATGTTCGCAAAAAAAATGTAAATCAACAATAGTAATTTTCATTTTTGTAGTCAGTCGCATTTCAATTGAAATTAAACTTCAGCCTGTAAATAAATTAAAAATTTTCGAGTAGGAAGTGGCTTTAAATTTGTGGATATAAAATGCACGGCAACAGCAAACAGTCCTGAACAACATCATTGTAAAATAAGGATGAAAAATGTGAGATTAAATTGATTTAAAAGTTTTACATTCAGCCACTCAATATACTCTATTCCACTTGCTTTTGTTGCTGAATATATTGGCTGTATTGTTGTTGTTGCTGTTATTTAATATGAAATTGAAAAGAAACAAAAGAAAGCCTCTTGATGAAAGTTTTATAATTCAATCTACAAGCTTTAATCAATTTATTTTATTTTTTTATATTTATACGATAAACAATAAGCTGGTTATGAAGTACCAGCAACAGTAGAAGATATTTTTCTAGTGGTTCCAAATGAGTGAATTTTTGATAAAATTAATTGAAAGTTCTTCAAAACAGATTGATGATTTTATGAAAAGTTTTGTAGGTTTTTAGCAAGTTTTTTCAATTATTTTGATACTTGAATAGGATAATTTAAAAATTCATCTTTTGTATGAGTTCTAGACTGATTTTCTTATTTTTTGCTGAAATTATGTTTAAAATTTATTCTCAGATGAAAGATTCTGTTACATTTGTTATTTTTGTCACATATTTAGTCGATTTTATCATATTTTGACTTGATTTCAACACTATGAAGTCACCTAAGTTGTCCTAAGGTGATGAAAGAAGGTCAGCTTAACGTGCGGACAGAGAATTTTTACAAACTAGGCGACAGTGAAAGCAACATAGTCAGACGGAAAGACTTTTGGAGTAATCTAAGCTCCATATAGGAACCTGGCTACAGAAAGTAAGTAAGTACCTAAGCTGTCCGCCTCAAAATTGATCTGTAGGGTAAGCTTTGTCAGGTGCTAAGTTGGACTCTCTCTAAATTCTTTCATTACTCCATCTTCGGATGGAGGACGCTTGAGACCTTAATATTCTCTACTGCCAGAAAATTTCGATGGAAAGAGCAATCTTTATACATTCCCTACGCGATGAAATGGGCCCTCGTACGCCCCAGTCAAGGAAGTAAGAAAATAAGTCCTCCATCTTCAAAAATAATTCCCTTTACAAAATCAATTAAAATCAAATCAAACTCTTTAACTAGACTTTAGAATCCCTATCCACAATTATCAATATTCCAACTTCCCCGATAAAAAAAATGTGCACATATAATAAATATAAAGAACTGGAGGGTATAACGATGCCAATGATATTGTAATTGAATTTTTTTTTACTCATTCACTCACAACATTTTCTCTGTTTGGTTATTATTTGATTGATATGTGTGCATATATATTGAAAATTCAACAATTTATATTTTTTAATCAACAAGTTTTATTTTTTATTATTTTATTTCAATAAATTGAAAATTTCCATGGAAAAAAATAATATTCAACAAGGCATTTTATGTGCTGTCGATTTATGAGAGGCACATTTTAAAAAAATATACAACTCCAGACATCGTCCTGCAAGTGAGCACAAAACTTTGTGTTTCGTGAATTTAAACAAAAAATTTATGTATCTACACATTTTATCAAATATTCATGCAGTGGAATTTTAAAAAAAAATCTTTTCAAATTAAATTTTATATCAAATGCGAATCGTGAATGAAAAAAGGGGAAAAAAAAGTTGTAAATTTATTGAAATCTCGTGAGATCGACACGGGTTTGTGCATTTAATCTGCTTCCGCTTTTCATTTCTTACTCAATTATTAATGTAGACCACTTAAATGGTTCAACAGTTAACAAATGTGATATTCATGTTCTGAGTTTGAAATTTTTGTGCTGTCAAAAATCGTTTTAAGTTAGATTTTGTAGACAAAAAATCATTCAGACAGAATGTTAGCAATACCCAATCGACATTTAATAAAAATTTAAAAATTTGGTAATTTTAGACAATTAGCTGTTAATTGGTCCGAGCATTAAAAATGAAAAAGGCTTCACATGGAAGCTTCCAAATTAAGGTGGCTCAATTTAGTGTCAATAAAAGAGGTTTAGTGGAGCCTATTAAACTTTAGGTAGAGCCTTCGTTGCGTTTGTGTCAATCAAGTACAACACACACTGTAACCCACTGTACACATAAACTACAAACACGATTGGGAACTCGAAAAACACAAAAAATTCTCTTAGGTATCGATACAACACCGTATTAACAGAATGACGCAAAATTACACTAATGGCTGTAGCATAGAGACGTAATTCAGGGTTTTTAAGGTCAAAACTCCTCTATTCAAAAGAAAACTCTTCAATTTTCTAGAGATATCCAAAACTCTTCTCTAACTTTATGCGTATACTACCCACTTCTCAACTCCGCTCTGGCGCGACGTCCCCAGCAGTTACAACTGATTCCGACCCATTTTTACAGAGAGAAATTTAGTTCATCTTATTGTACTGCTCGAAATAATTTATTAATATTTATTAACACCACATCTAGCCAGAATAAGAAGAACAAAACCAAAACTCTAAATCCTCAACCCCTCAAATGTCATCAAAATTACCTTTCGACAAATAATTCCCATACTCCAATTTAACCTCTCAGTCGAAAACCATAAAAAAGCAAAATTTTATTAAAAGATCCAGCAAAGTGTGTAGGTTGTATATAATTTCCCAGGTATCCTCTTTATGCATGCATATATACATAATGTTGTGATAAATGAGACCGGCATATAATAAAAAAACAGCAACGATGAAGAAAAGAAACAAAAAAAATAATAATTCTTAATTTTATGCCTCTCACAAAAACATAAAATCGTTCCTATGCTGTTTGTCCTTGTTTATATTCATTAAATTCTGTTCCTTCTTCCTTATGGCTTTTCCTTCTTGTTCCTTTCGTTCTCTCTCTTTTCAATTCACTTTGCAATTGTGATGCTCGACTCACATTCATTATTAGCTTTTTTTTATGTCGTAGCATTTTTTATGCTTTACGGAAGTATATCGTTTTGTGTGTATCAGCATAAGAAAAAGAAAGCAAAAGTTATTCAAGCAAAAAACTGGCCAGCGTTAAACGGAAATTAAATGGAAAATCAATTCAGAGATGAAAAATTTTTCCACTAGGCTGAAGATATAAGATGAAGAAGAAGGAAGACGAAAAACTTATTGAATCATTGATGGCTTTATGAAACTGCCCTTGCTAAAGGTCATTTTAATATATCCTTATGATCCTAAATGGCATAAATATACAGAATGTGACAGGGTTGTGGAATTGGTTGGTTTCCCGAGTGGACACAGCTAGTTAATGTCTACTATTAGACACCATTCAACTAGCCATTTATTTTGCCAAAAATATACACGACAACGTAACAAGACATTAACGAGACTTTAACTTGACACATGGAAAGTTGATTTCTAAAGAAATTTGTGTGAAACCATATACTTCACAAGTGCAAGCAGAAATTGCAAATAGAAATTTGCGTGAAACCATATACTTCACAAGTGCAATCAGAAATCACTTTTATAAGAGCAATTTTTTTTCTGAAAATTTTTTTATACATTTAAATACAATGAATGGTGTGCACTTAACGACTTTTGCCAAAGTGCAATAGTTAGTTACTATGTGACTTGCTAAAATGTATTTATGGCAGCTACGAACGTGTAATTCTGATTTTTCCAAAATAATTAAATTAACAAATGTCCACATATAAAATTATAAAGCAAATTTTGATTTTTTCATGTACGTTAAATGGTTATGGTTAACTAGACATTAACTATACATAAGTACTGTACATATGTCTAGTTAAATGGAACGTTCCAAAAATGTCATTAGTCTCAGATACGGTTAGTTTCATAGGCTAGTTTATTGGAAAGTAACCAGCCATTAATAGTCAAGTAAATGGCAAGTCTTTAACTAGATGCCTGTCCACTCGGGTTTGGAAGATGTTTTAGGTGTTTTTAAGGATTCTAATGGAATCTATTTGGAGCTTAAGCATGCAAAATGACAATTGACGGTAAATTTAGCTAGCTACAGCAACAAAGAGAGCATGAGTCAAGCTAGCTTGTCAATTACACAGATCAACTGTTATTCATGGCTTACCTTTATGATATCTGAAGCTGATTCTATCAGTAGCTACAGCTTGTCAATAACTAGGGCTCGTCAAAACCTCCATGGCGTGCTAATAACGACAAACTATAAGGTAAAGCATAAAAATGCAGGCCAGCACATCTAAACTGCTGGAAACGAAGGCAACACATCAAAATTGCAGAAAATGCAGGCCTGAGGATCTTGACCGAGCCATACCAATAATTGCAAATACAAATCATTGTCCAGAGCTACAAGTCAACGTAGATTTCGTGATTTCCTCATATTACTGAATCCAACCTCAAGTCACTTAACTCCAACACCTCCTCCAACCCTGCACAAAACCATTCCATTTTATCATCCAAAGAAGATAAAAGTATTTGATACAGTTAGATACACACAAAAGCCGATAAACATAGATAAGGATAAGAATGAATGCAAACAACACAAACACAAAAAAAGGCCCAAACCAACAAAACCCCAAAAAATATTTCCACAGGAATAACTTAATCCACTGACATTTTCCAAAAAAAGATTAAGAAATTTTCTCAAAAAAAAACCCAGTCTTATCGTACATTTATTGTTTTCTTCTTTTGTCCATAATTTTTTACCCCCCTTACATTACCATGTTCCAATTTATTTTCATTTTCTTTTTCCTTTTCCTTCCTCTTTTTTTGTTTATTTTGTTTTGTTTGTTATGTCTTAATAGAAATTGCCTATTTTGAAAATCTTTACATAACTTTTCTAAATCTTCTGCTCTAAATGGTAAGGAAATAACTTTTTTTTGTTGTGCTGATGCTCATCCTCATTTTACTGCTTACCTATAACTTTTTTTTTTGTGTCTATCTCACATATGGCAACTGACTGAGGCTTCTTTATTAACATAATAGTAAGTGCTTTCTCTTAACATAAATGAAAATGGAAATTAAGGTTAAAAATGTAAAGATGTTTTAAAGAATACAAGAAAAGTTACAGCGGATGCTATTAGAATAAAATGTTTATGGTAGTTTGAGAACTTACTAATTTTCGGTAATGATTGTGGCTTGGGATTTTTTTTTTTCTTTTATTATCTTGGGTAAATATGTTTGTGGTTGGTGTGTGCATTTAAGAAGTTTCTTATTATTCTCAGACATAAAATTATGTTGGGTCTGTGGATAGCCAGATGAAAACTAAATGGATGCAATCGGGGTTGTCTAATTTGATATGGTTACCCTAAAGTCAGTATGCTCAAATTCAGTAATATTCAAGTTTGTACTCTTTTTCTGCTTTGTATACGAGATCAAGCTATGATTGGGGCTCTGAATTTCCTTGAAATAAGGAATGGGTCAGGAATATTGTCAGAACAGACCTGAAAGACTTATGTTACGCTCGAATGAGATTGAATACAGTAAATTAGGTGATATCTCTGAAAATAAACACATTTCTCAAAGGGTTGTCTAAAACAACCCTGGATTCAACCTTTCAAAAAAGACAGCTATTTTTAGAAAGGTTCTCGTTCAAAAAATCACAAATTAGGCAAAGATAGCAAAACCAAATCCACCCACATCGACTCCACTTAAATTCTGAAATCAGTAAGGCTTACACATAGCTGACATATGGAGCCTGAATCATCCAGATGTCATCCTTTTCCATTTCATGGCAACTATATGGTCCAAATCATCCTCATGGACTATTGAACACTCTTAAACAATTCAAAAATGAAATCATAAAATTCCAAACTTTAAAATTGTTTTCCTCAATCAACATTATCCAATTAGCAAGCATATTCTCAACAACTCATAGTAAATAAATAGAATTGTCCAAACAATATCATCAAAAACTCTCAACCAGCACCCCCTACAGCAAATTTTATCATCACAATTAACAAAAATTCAATCAAGATACAAACATTTGAAAATTTTATTAACTTTAAATTTTAATTTAATCTCCTGTATTTTTTGTGCTATCAAATTGTCACAGCATGAGAGCTGGTAGCTGGGGCATTGTAAACAACAAAACCAGGAAACTTTCTCGACAAACACACAAAACACCGAGTCAGTGTAAAGAAAAAGTTTTACTTTTTTTTCAAAAAAAAAATTGCAATTCCATTTTTCATTTTAAAATTGTAAAATTGAGAGAAGAAGGAGAAATCTCAGCAATTCAATGTATCATTGCAATGAATAAATTACTTGCACAAAATGTTCCTTTTTCTTCTACTTTTATCAACTCAAACATTTACAATGTGCATGCATGGTTTGTAAGTTAAACATTTATGTACATAAATGAAAGTTTCTGTTTTTGGGAATGAATTGATGGAAATGAAGAATGAGCTAATGGCTGAATAATGGATGGGTGTCCAGACATAGATAGTGTATTGAGTGCCAAACGCTATTGGTCTACCTTGTGTAACTTAAGTTCTTCATATTGATCAAAGGACATAGTGATGTCGTTATTACATAAAAAAACAAATTCCTGAGCATGTGTCATTTACTGTCTGATCATCTGATCATTTGGTACAAGGTACCAGGTACTAGTCAATGCTTACTTCCTTCTAGATAGCCTGGATAACCTGGAAAGCATACGGCGTAGAAATGGCCGACAATCCGGCTCTAAGTCAACATAGCTGTGACTTGAGTCTGAATTTTGTTGAATTTGATCTGGAACCATAGCCTATTTTCTTTAATTTTAGTTTTATTAACCATATTTTAACCTTTTGACGCAGAATATATCACATTTAGTAGCATATTCTTAAGTATAGTTAGAAATGGATTACCAGACTGTAATTGAAACCAATATCCTTCTTCTTCAACTAATGCTGATTAAAGATCATCAATTGTATCTAGAATTTTATTACAATAAAAATTCCTTAATTTTAAAAACTGTTTAAATGAGAAAATTGCCACAAAAGAGGCGCTTCTGCCACCTACACTTTCAAAACTCTCCTTACCAACAATGACGATACTGATAAAACTGAAAACTCATGCTGTTAACTTAAGCATTATAAGAATCAGGACATTCTATTTTATTTATATAAATTTTCTCGACCATTCAACTTAAATTGCATTTTTTTTTATATCATCCGATTTTCATTCAGTAAAATAAACAATATGTAGACATTGGATTTTTTTAGGAGACGCACATGCTCGTATGTAATAATGATAGCCAGCTTTATAGTCAACACACATATCATAATCATTATCATCATTTTCAAAAGCAATTGTTTGTGACAATCTCATGGGATGACTTAGAAGATTATTCGCTACATTTTTTTTTTGTTGTTGTGGATGAATGAGACGAGAGGACGGAAATTTTATTGCTTAATTCATGTAGCGAAAACATCAAAAATCATCGTTATGTCTGAATGATATAAAAAGGTTTAATCTTCATTGTTTCTCACTTCGTTCTTTTTTTTTTCAGTGCCTGCTCACTTCTATCTAACCATCTCACTAAATATACAACATGAACGCAAAAGACATGTATATAAACAGAGATTGTAGCGTGAAAAAAAAATTGTAAACGTGATATTACGAGTCTGTAAACTGCTCTTTTTTTCAGTTAGTCCCTTTTCATCCTCATCTTCTAATGTACACATCCATTAGATGTATCAACATCATATATATACGGGGAGATGGAGCAAGTTCTAAAGTTGAAATGCTCTTTTGAAGAGCGGACGGTAAAAAAAATAATATTTAAGCTTTAAATATGTTACATAATGACGGTTTTTTTTTCTTTTGATGATGGGGATGAAAAATAGAATTGAAGGGGAATTACATGGTAAAATAGACACAAGTTACATGAATCGTTGTGATTACATTGATGCATTTTAAATTAGGGATGAAAGTGACTTGAATTTCTTTTGTGTAGATTTTCAATGGGGATATTCATATTTAAAGTTGTGTGGAGAGGTTTTTGAGTCATGAAGCTATAATCAGAGGGAAAGTGAGGATGGAGAGCGACTAAGGTTGCAGGCAACACACTAAACGTTTGAAAATAATTCAAGACGTCCCAAAAATTCCAAAATTTGACATGCTAAGCGTTCAGAAGCTCTCGAAGGAAAGAGCCGGCTTTAGAATTTCTCCTCGTATGGCAATGGGCTAACGTGCACCCCAGTCATGGAAGTAAGTAAATCAGCGTGTCACCAGACTTTTAGAGACACAGTCCCATGCGACACAGCTTCATTTCAACAGTCGCAGACACATTTGTTATCACCAAAGCCTTGTAAAAGACTCTTTTTGATTCACTAGACTATATTGCACCGTCAAGCATAGTTTGAAGAATGAAGAAGGACAAATGACGTTCATATCGCTGTCAAATTGAAACAGCTTCCATTTAGTGTTAATAAAAGAGGTTAAGTGAAGACTCAAATGCTCCAATGCGAATCCATATTCATTTGTGTCACTCGGGTACATGCTAGTTATTCAGCTATACAATCCTATTTCAAATAAATATTCAAAATTTTTACTAAATTTTCATACTACTAAAATATCCTACACAAAATTAGTGTACAAAACTAATAAATTATCATCTCTACATGCTCATGGTACTTCCATTATTCATTCCGGAACTGACTTCAAAAATGATAATAAATGCTTTTTCTCTCTATTTTATTTCATTTTCTCATATATAAATATTTTTTTATATTTATGCATTTAAATGCCTACGCATCTCACACATATTTTTCTGTCTTTCCGTTATTCCCACTGCTAAGGGTTAATATACACACATGATATCGAGAGGTATATTTTATTAGAAAAAGACAAATGGTAAATATCTATGAATCTACATTCAGTATATGGTACGATGTAATATAGACAAGAAAATAAAAAAAGTTCCACGTTCATCCTCAATCCACATTCAAGAGCCAGAAGCTGAAAAATATTCAAAAGCCCCCCAAAAAAAATCATGAATTCAAATGACGTATTAGAGAAATGTGTGCTCGCTATAAATTTCATTGCTCTTCATCTATGCATAGCTTTATCAACAGTCTATGTATGTAACTATACGATATGTGAAAAAAAGCTAAAAAAAAAAAGTCGAAAACAACTGCAAGTTATGTGTGATAATAATTTTTATTTTCACATTCATGAGTGAATTATGTATGGCTGAGTGAGAGAGATGATTATCATTATGTTATGTGTGTACACATTCAGCATAACTAGAGAAAATTGCGCTTTAAAAAAAGGGCTGAATATGTAGAATAAAATAAAAAGTTTCCATTGTAAAGCTCAAAAGCAATTTACACACTTGTTTCTAGGTTATGTGTGACTTAATAGGCTTGAGAATCTAATACTTATGATAATCATGATGAGCATTATGATGGTGGGGGTGTGGGAGATATGGAATGTTAGAAAGATTTAGAGACTTTACATTAATACAGCAGATAAATTATGCCTACGCTTCATTTTACTTACAATGAAGATTCTATGGCATTTAGATGTGACATAATGAGTTATTGTTTTCAAGTATTTGATATGACATGATGCATATGAGATGGATTTAGGAGTAATGTTGAGTTAAGTAAGTTTTAAAAGGGTGTAAATATTGTTGGAAATCTTGATGTGGCTTATTAGATTGGCTATGATATTATGAGGATAAGTGGTGCAATTTAATGCTGGATATTGGATTTTTATGGTGCAAATCAAGTCATTAGATTAAAAAAATTGCTATAATCTATGTCAAAATAGCAGTTCCAAGTCAAAAATCCCAAAAAAGCTGTGCAAAACTCAATAATTCCCAAACAAATCACTCCAAACTACAAAACTACATACTCAAAATCCATACAAAGCTATAAATTGCTCCAAGCAACCCTTTTACTTCCGACAAACTCATCGACAATCAATAAAACAAACGCTATTCAACCCCTTTTACATTCGATATCATTTTACTCATCATTAAACATCAATTCTCACTCCACATAACACGCGAATACACCAAACAAATTTTTGACAGTTAATAATCATTCAATTAATTCAAGCATAATAATTTTGTGCAAAATACTAATTTATGTCATTGAATGTAACGATTTGTTAAAATCATTTGTTATCATTCACGCATTGTCATGCATAATACAAAAGGAAATATCGTTGACTATTTATTTATTAATATCATTAGTGTATTGTTATTCGCTTTTACTATTTATTGTACATAAAATGTATACAGAATGTTATGCATTGTGTTACTTTTTTGTTGTCGTAAATGAGGCGACAGGAAAGTTTTAATGGCAATCTCTACTATTTTTTATTCACTGTTGTAGTTTCAAATGCAAATTATTAAGACTATTTTTATGTTTATTTCTTTTGGGATATCAAGGTGCAAAATATGGTGGAATGAAGTTGTTTTGTGTTGGTAGTGAGGGGTAGTTAAGGCGCATTTTTTTAATAATACTTAATGATTCTTTGAAATTTAGCTATATTATGTATGAATCTAGTTGATCGAGTATTCTTGGGTATGCATCCCTTCTCCTTCATCCTGCTAACAGATGAAGGAAACAAAATTGTCAGCTTTCCTAAGGTTTTTTTAATCAAAGTCCCAAAAATATCCAAACCTAATAATTTTGACTTCGTTCCTGCCTTTTGAGTTAACTCTGGTAATTTGGTGTGGTCTGGACTATTTTTAATTGAGGATTCTGGATGTCAGGCTATACTGCTAAGTTTTACACCTAAGACCAGTTGATTGCCAATCCACTAGAAATGGTACTTACTACTTACTAACTTCACTGATCGTACAGATCAATCGTAATTCATGACCTCCATTAGAAATCGCCTGAAACTGACACAATTGCTGTCTTCTGCTTGAACACATCCAGTGGTATACACCCAAGTATATATTGAGCAACCAACCCTCAAAATTATTCATATTTTAAGCAACAACTTCACAACATTGAAGCAATTTGTCACCCAGCCAAATAATTAACCAGTCCGTCATCCAACAAATCCTCCCTCAACTTTTTATTTACATGCTAAATCCAAGAATCAACTAGAAAACGAAATACTTACAACTGTGAATTAAAATATATATGCTGTGAGCACGCAAAGAAATAATTTAATTCATTTACTTAACTGCTTTGTTCACACTTTTTTCCTTCACATTCTCGCTGCTTTTTTTTTGTTTTGTTTCAAGTACTTTGCAACATTTTACTACAAAACAGTGAAAAAAAAAGTTTTTTTTCTTATCACCCCACTCATTATTTTATTGTTGTGCTGTAAAAGTGATAAAATACTTTTGTGTCTGGTCGTGGGCGGAAATTTATGCATTTCAACTGCTTCTATATATTTTTTTATGTAGATCTATTCATTGTAATATCATAAACATTCTATGGTACTTAGTAAATAGTTTAGAATTTATGAATATTCATATGCATGAATATTGTATAGTCATAAAGGATGTAAAGTTTTTTTCTTTATTTCATTTAAGGAATATTACTTTATCATAAATATAATATGGATATGAATCAGGAAGGGAATTCTCTTTGGTTTTTTATGAGATTTTATGAGAATATGGAACTTATGAAGTGATGACCTCAGTCAGTAATTTGAATTTAGTTTACTTATCTTGGTCAACTTATAACGCATTAATGTCCATTAAGGTCTGATTGCTCAATAAACTCACGCTAAGGGTGTTCTGAGATAATCAATCACAGATCGACGTGACTCTGACTTGGTTTTAGATTATGTTTAAATCCAGCAACATGAAAGTGCCATGCTGACCAGCTGGTGATAGGTTCTGACAATAAAACTGCCTCAAATGGCATCTCAAATGAATTTGTCAAAAAAATCCTTAAATGATATTCATTCAAGTCAACGAAATTCAAAGAAGACCCCTCAAATGAAACTCATTCTATCAAGATATCAGCTTCATTTTCATTTCACTCTATTTTCTTTCCTATTGAAGCACAAAAAAACGACATCAAATCGCATATCATAAAATATTTTTTTTATTGTTTTACAGTTTTTAATTTGAATTTTAATTGGATTTTTATGCACACGTTCCTTCTTTTCATTCTTCTCCGAATAGAAGAACTGCTTTTCTTTTCGTCTCTTTTTGTGCCTGCTCGTTTTATTCTTTGTGCTTGAAATTGCAATCAAAAACAAAATTTTTCTACTGTTCTTTTGGCATACAAATATCCTTGTGGGAAATTTAAGATGAATTTTTGATTAATGAGGAAATTTTGGCGTCTTAATCATGATTAGAGTGTCTTTATGGACGTTCAAGATATTCTGATGAGTCTCTATCGACTCTTATGAGTCTCTATCGACCCTTATGAGTCTCTATCGACCCTTATGAGTCTCTATCGACCCTTATGAGTCTCTATCGACCCTTATGAGTCTCTATCGACCCTTTTGAAGCTCCTTCGACCCTAGAGGGCCTCTATGGAATCTTCGCTGTTTCTAAAGAATTTCAATTATTCAAAATTCTGCTTGAATCGCTTCTAAGGACAAGGTGAGGCAAATTTTTCTCTCCGTTTGATGCAACAACGTAGTTTTATCGCTAGACCGTGAATAAGTTTTGGTTGGCCTGCAATTTTATAATATAATAAATTGTTCAGCCTTCCTATCTTGCTCACATTCAACCAACTTAACTTTGATTTTTTCCTACTCCTTATATTTTTTTCACAGTCATAGACGATTGCATGGTTGAAAAAACTTTTCCATTTTCGATGAAGAAAATAAAAATAATTAATTTGACATTTATGCAATGTTCATAAAATTAAATGAGCGAACTTGGAAATTAATTCGAAAAAATTGTTCGCGGTTGGAATTTAAAAGCCAAAAACAGCTTGAATATTTCGTTCTGTCTACAAATTTATATTGCATTTTAAAGTTTTTCTTATTATATGTATCAAGTCTTATTGGAGAAATAACAGCACATAAACATGCAATGAAAATGTGTAATTTTTACAATTCAGCCTGAAATGAGCTTCAATGTTGTTTTAATTGTAGAAAATTTTTATTATTTTTTATGACACAGGGAAATAAAAATGTCAGAATTACTTATAATTATGGTTGAAAATTTAAATTTTCTCCTTTTTCTTTTAAATTTATGCACTGCCATTTCTATTAATGATGATTATATTGGTGTTGCGCCTGTTAATGTTTATTGCCTGCACTTCACTTTGAATAACATTTTTTTGCTACTTCTTGCCTTCTTTTTTTTAACAATTTATTTTATTTTATATGAGTTTGCATTTTTATGGACGCTTTCAGTGCAATTGGTTTTTTTCTTTGCTAAAAAGGAGTCGAAATAGGAAGTCGTGGATTTAATATTTTAAAATTTTTAATGATATAGGTTGTTATTGCTTAGTTCCATGAACAATAATGAATAACTTGTAAATTTTATAGCTTCTTTAATTCATAAAATGCATGAATGTGAGGTAAATTGCTATATTTTTGTAATTTTTTAGCAATTTTAAATTACAGTGAGCTGAAAACAAAATAAACGAAATTTCAAACCATTTTATTTTCTGATATCTAAATCCAATTAACACCGCTTCAAATTGGAATTCTAAATTGTCCGAGTTGCACATGAATGTCGAATTGAATAAAAAAAATTCCTAAAGCTGCTCTACATCTCGCTTAAATTGCCTTAAAAAACACGATCAATAATGAAATGAGTAACAATAAGCCTTGATCCAGAAGGGAAATTGCGTCCTGCTCCAAAAGCAACATGGCACAGAAAAGTAATGCTAGAATGTCAATTAGATGTCAAAACAGACAATTTGTACAAGTTTTGTGATGTGGCTAGCAAAGAAGTCAAATGGAAAGCCTTTGGTAATAGCTTAGGCTCCAAATCGGAGCATAGTTACAGGAAGAGACTAAGTAAGTCTTGATCCAAGATTTCTTGATTTAACAACAGTCTTCAAACCTAAATTGGCAGTAGCTCGACTAACAAAATGAGCTCTCATGACTCATTTTAAGAGAAAAACATTAAATGCAGCTAAAAATCACTTTTGATCAGAAAAACTACGATTCAAATGATCAACCAATCCAGCAAAGCCACCTCTCTAACTCCAATCCTATAATACCTCTGTCAGTGTTGCTAGGGATCTATCCAATCATCCTCAAAACCCCCATCCTCCTATAAGTAAATTAGTATTGCAAACAAGTGTAATATAAACGGGATATTGAAAGAGCAAATCGATTTGAACAATTCTGAGTATTGACAAAAAAACTCAATTCCTTTATTTTTCTATGCAAAGTCACTTACCATTTTTTTAGCTTATTCTCATACATCCACTTCCTCAATATTCATAGACACGGGTTTAAAAACTAAATTTTCATTATTTCCTCTTTCATTTTTTTTTTTTTTTGTTCATTATACGCTTGTTTGCATATTTTTCAATGTTTTACGGCTGCTGTTTTCCACTTGATTGTTATATCCATGAATATCTACAGGATAAATAAAATAACAACGAATGGAAGGAAAATAAAAAAGGTTTTTTTTTCATATCGAGCAGCTCACATCAGTAATCATACCTCAATGTTTTATTCACTTGATTTTTAAAAATGTACACAATGACTCATCTGTCTCCCGGATGCAACTCTGCATCGATGTATTTTTTTCCACACCGGTTACTTTTTCAGCGATTACATCCACTTTTTTCCCCCCTTCTGTCTCAATCCACGATCTCCATCATCATCAGCATCAGCAAACATGCATAACAACAATGTGATTGTATAATATCATAAGGATGAATGAGTCTCAATGGCAATGATATGCAAGTTAAGGGACTGAATAATTTTCTCTTCCTCGAAAAAAAAGTAGTTTTTTGGGTATGAGAAATGGAAAATTGTTGTTCCATAAAATGATTGCATCATGTTCTGCATACGGATAGAGAGAGAGAAAGAGAGTGGGAGGAAAAATTAATATTTTTGAAGAGGCAGGCAGGTTATTGCAGGTAGAGTAGTTATGTTGTAATGTAATGTGTTCTTGTGAGAAGTTTTTGTGGGAATTTCAGGTTTTTTGTGGAATTTTGAAACACATTCTACAGTTTTGATACGAAAAAGAACATGAGGACGACCAAAGAACTCTTGGAAATAGGCTGTTGATAGAGACAGTGTAGCATTTGATACTGATAATTGTGAAAAGGCAGACAGCGTTAGAGTAAGCATCAGACGAGTAATAAGAGTGGCCATGGATCACAGTTGCTCTGTATAGCCAGCAGAGTAAGGAAGATGTTAGGGATTTATCGAAAATTTGGGAAATTTCGGATTCAAAATGTAACTAAAGCCTACGGAAGTACAGTGAGGACACTTTAGGCCCCGAGGAGAAATGCTTATAACTAGTCCAATTTTATGACCCATCCTTAAGTGCTCCACTAACCACAACCTTGTTATGCATCTCTTAATCATCCAAATCAACAGCTTAACCATCAAATATATTCAATAATTCTGACAAAATCCCCATAAAGCACATAAACGGAAATTCCAAGCTGTAGCTAGCTGTAAAATGCATTTATATAATAATAACTATAATGAATGAGTTTCACGATGCGAAATAATTTTACAAGCATCTGCATTTGTTTTATTTACAAAAAATCTCTAATAGCATGAGCTTGTGGCTGGCTTCGGGGTTGCAATTCAGCATGAGGTAAAGTTGAAAATTATGATTTCAATATGAATGTAAATCAAAATGAGAGTTGTTTACTAGTAATTTTCTATATTCGTAAGCATGAACTAAAAATTCTCAAAAAATGTAAAAATTGCAATGCCGTAAATTTTAATGGAGAGGTAAATACACAAGCATTACATTCATAAAACTTCTTTTCTCATCATAATATTATTTTCTTCTTTTTTTCCTACGTTCTATGCTTTTTATTCATAAATTTTCAACTCGAGTGAAGCTTTTAAGCGAATTATAATTTTTCCATGGTATAAATATGAAAATAAAAATCCATTCATTTTCATGAAAATGCTTGTTCTATACTTCATTCTTATTTGTAAGCTCAACTTAAGCAAATAGATGTTGAAGAATAAATTACAAGCAAGAAACAAACCACTCATCATTTAATGTGGTAATTTGATTTTACCTTCGTACTTTTGAATGCTATCATGAATCTTCATTTGAAGTCATTAGCATTCAGAGAGAGAAAAAGTGGGGAACAATATATGGCTGAGCATAATAAGAAGCAGAGGTCGAGTCATTTTTGCTCAGCTCATAGGTCTAGTAAGCCCTAAATTCGACTATAACTGATAGTTAAGCGGCTAAAAAATCGGCTAAAGAGCAATTCTGAGCTTCTTATGCCTAAAAGTTTAGCAAATTTGGCACAGAATCCTAATAATAACTAAAATAAGTTTGTAGATGACTTAATACTGAAAAAAAATGCAAAAATAATTTTAGCCGAAAAACCGGCTTCGACCTTTGAGAAGAAGTAGTCAGGAGAGCAACATTAGAAGTCTAAACATTAGTAGTCTAAACTCTTCCTGGAAAGCAACATTTAGGTTGCAAAAGATGACAAGCGATAGCCAGCGATAGGACCAATTTCAGACGAAATCTATGGAAAATAATGGATCCCAATTGATCTGTACGGCCAGTAAATTAAGTAAGTAACAGTCTAGAGCTATTCAGGTGAATTTGGGTGCTTGTTCGCTGTTCTACCCTCGTCAACTCGGTTTAAACGATTCCAAGTCATTCTCTTGCATAAAATCATTTAAATTCTTTAAATGAACTTAACTTTCACAGCATATAAGACCAAATGATCATGATAATTCTTATCAACAGTAAGTAATCACATAAATAAGACCAAACACCAAACCCCTTCATAAATTCCATCGACATAATCATTGAGAAAAATATAAGAATCTCAGTACATTATCCTAGAATAGTAGCAACTACAATCACTTTATTACCCTCAACTTCAACAATGAATAAGAGAAGAAGGAGTGCTCACAAAAAAAAAAGATTGAAATTGATTTGAAAATTAAATGTATTTTTTTTTTCGTAGTCTATCGATGGCAATCTAAAGATGAGAGGATAAATGAAGGAAATTTTTATGCTTTGGTAAGGAGAAAAAATTGAAGGAAGAAAAAAGTAAAGCTGACACACAGAAACGAAGCATAGAGAACTACATATTGACGGCATAGATGAATATAAAGCAAAAAAAAAATGAAAAATTGGCAATCATTTTTCTCATTGTAGTGGCATCGACAAAAGAAAATCACATAAAAGTTCTCGTATTTTTGATAATGTAATATTATACATTGGCAGCCTTCCAGCAACATTTATTTCATCTTTTTTTTTTAAAGAACCCACCGAAAATTGTGTTCCTCTCATTGGAGTGAGATAAAAATGAGGTAAAATTCTCCATTTCCATCAATTCTTTTATATCCCTCCATTCTTCTACTTTCTTTTTTTTGAAAATAGATTGTACAACATTTATTCTTTATAAAATGTCACGAAATTGTTCAATAGAATCGAACGTATAGTTTCTCGTCTACTGAACTTATTTTCCATGGAAGAAGAAGCTCAACACACACAAAACTTAACTCACGGTTAAAAGAAAACAAAAAGAACAAAAAAAAAAGTTTTGTCGTCTATGCTCCCACAAAAATCCCTCCTATATTGCTCCTTCATGTTTAAATTTCAATTAAATATTATTCCTTATACTTATAAGTTTGCCAATTGACAAAAGAAAAGGGAGAAAAAAATTCAGTATGTGTGCCAACTTCCAATAAACTTTTTCTTCATCTTTCATTTGTTCTTTTATTCAATGGATAATGCTGATAGATATGTGTATAGTATGTATATATATGAATATGCTATAATGCATTTCTTGTGTCGTGCATAATCAAGCTTTTCATGAAGAGGAAAATTCATTCTCTTTTTTTGTGAGTTAGGTACTAGTTGAGGTTATATCGAGCATGACAGAGTCGTAATGTGAATTATGAGCTGAGATTTTGGATGTGAATTGAATGTAGCTTAAGAATGGTATGTTATGCATTATTTTTTATTGAAAATTTTAGGTATTTAATTTTAACAGTTCAAGTTTAATTGAATTTTGGGACTTCAACTAACGGCTAAAATAATGACTATAAATGTAATGAGAACGGCCAGTGACCTCATGGCAAGAAGGCTATTGGATGAGAGACTAAGGCTGTCAATATGTTATTTTGGCCTAGCTGACCAGTAAATAGTAAGTAATAAGCAACAAATGGCTATCATTTTAAAATTTCTTATTTATATTCCTGTATATCTATAGTTTGCGGTTGCACTTTGAATCAAAAATTTGCTAGTAATAGAAAGTGATAGAGCTGGTTTTAGGTGACGCCTGTTAGAGGACATGAATCACAATTGATCTGTACATACAGCGAAGCAAGTAAGTATAGTAGCCAGGTATAGACCAATCTTCAGATAAATAAGACTACTGTACTGTACCCAAGCAGTACCCAGCTAATGACTCAATTAGACAAAAATACGGTAAAACTAGTATATTTCCAATTGATATCTAAATCTTAGGTATTTATGCCCACTCAGGAATAATAAAAAAGGCTAAAGTCGAGCTAAAACCTTGACTCATGCTTCGACCTCTTATTTATCACCACATCTTACAAGCGACGCCTTCTTCAGTTATTGAAAACTTCCAATACCTTATAATTCAATAACCTAACATCAACTTGAATCCCCCTAAGAATATAACGCTCAAACGATCACTTAAGCAATACCATTAACTAATAGCATCTTCTCGAAAAAAAAAATTATAAAACTATCAAAAACAAGAGCAAATGAGAAAATTTTCAGACGTGGCAAATTGTTTTCTATGTGCGAGATGTTGTAAAAATGAAAATTGTTGATGCTGTCTATATCGAGTAAAAGAAGAAGCATAAAAAAAAGTTCAATTTCAATTTCGTAGAATAAATGAATTCCGCCCAAACTCCTCAACATCTTCATCTTCTTCCCTGCAGACACTTTTGCGCTACATGCAATGCAAAAAAAAAATTGGATGAAAATAATTTCAGAGTGCTAAAAAAGTGAGAGAGAGAAATTAATTAAATTTTCTGATTAAATTACATTTTATGTTACACCCCGTTATTCTCTCGTTATATCCACTTTTTTTTACTCCTCGTCGTTCGCTTTTCACGTTTCTCAACTGGCGGCTCGGTTTGAAAATTTATTTTATTTTATTTAAATTCTACTTTTTTTGCGTTGTATCTCTCAGAATTACCATTTTGAGCTAAAATTTGAGGAAAAATCATGAAGAGAGCTTGTAATTTTATTTCATTTTTTTAAGAGGACATCTACAGCTATGAATCAAGAGGATTAACATGCTACAGTATATAATTTGAATTTTAAAATTATTCCTTTTTATCATCCTCGTTCAACTCGCCCACTTCCATGTTTTTCACTCGTAGTAGTTTCTTTTTTTATTAATTTACACTATGAAGATAATTTTAGCCATGAATATGGATTTAAATGTAAATTTTCACCGGAGATGTTCGGTGACCTTTCATATTTTTCATACTATTTAAAATAATTCATTAGAATTTCAAATGATGAATTTTACTTCGTTTTTAATTTCAAATTAATATTCCGATTGGCACAAGATTTTCGTGGGAGTCAGGTAGTGGCCACATGCATCCCATGACAATTTTTATGGCAGTTTACATGAAATTTGCTATTTGGACGCCCTTTGGCAGAAACTTGGACACCATATAACAGCCACTTGAACGTCATATACCACCTACTTGGACGCCACATGACATCCACTTACCTCGCATGAATAATTTGTACCGATCGGATTTCAATCATTCAGACTGAAACTATCTCATCCAATTTCCACCACACATAAAATGATAACGAAATGAATGGTTGGATGAATAAATGAATGAGTGAGTGAATATAATGATGGATGGCTGTTGAAAAATATCATTGACAAATAGTTGAAAATTTCCACTTGAAGGAAATTCAACAAAAAAAGAAAGAAAGATGAAATAAAAAAATGTAGTGATGCAATGTAGTTAGGTTGGGGAACGTCAGGAGGACGTGACTTCTAAATTGAGAGATAAAGTAGAATCTGGAGAAATGAGATTTGCTGCTTTCTCTGTTGTTGAAGAAAAGTCAAAACTCCAGGCCTCCATCTAAAATGCAGGAAGTGCAAGCCTTCGGTTCTTGGCCGAATCCTACAATTAATGAATATCAGGACATGTTACTTCAGTTGTAGGTAACCCTTTTTATACCACGCAACAATGCCATCATTAAACGTATTCGGTACGGATGCGTTTCGTTGCAGTATCAATGGCACGCCATGTCAACGAAGTTGCTTTGACAACAATATGCGCCCGAGTGCATAGATGACAAATAGGGGGTGTAGATCACTTGAGAGACTGAATTACTATGTTGAACTATGAAATAACCTGCAATTCAAATGAAATCTTAACTGGAAATCATAGTCGATAGACTACTCTCAAATTCCTCCCAAGCTTCCTTAATCAAAAAAGTTCAATTCCCTCGGCACTAAAATTTTTTTCTTCTTTATTTTATATTTCAATTTACTTTACTTTGTTAAGCCACAGTAGCATAAAATTCATCATTTTTTTGCTGTTTCTTTCTCTTTTATTCATCTCAATCTCCTTCAAAGTAATATGTTTCAATTTGACTTTCCATGAAAAAAAAAAAGAAGAGAAAATTCATCATTCATTTTTATACTTTTTAACTATCATTATACACAAAAGCATTGACTGTGTAAGAGGAGAAAAAGGCGAAGAAGAATGATAATAAAATAAAATTAAATGAAAATCACTTCAAAAGCAAAATGAGAATGAATGAGATATCTCGAAGAATGAGGAAGATATTTTCATTACTTTTGCTGAATGTAATAAAATAGGATAAAAAAAGAGTAAAGTAGTGAGTAAGTAAAGTGAATTGGATGGCAAAATCTCTTGAAATATACACTTACATTATGATGCAAAAGTATCAAGCTTATGAGAAAGTTTTCTTAAGGGAGAAAATGGATTTTGGGGTGAAATAAGTTTTAAGGAATTGATCATGACGCGTTTATGGACCAATGGCGAAGGAAATGCATAAACTGAGATAGAGAATTTGTAAATTGGAAATTATTTTGAAAGTTCTCGATGCATTTGTATTAGGATTAGTGAAAAAAAGTAGACATACAGCCTTGGATTAACTAAAGTTACAGTTTATAGTTGCAGGCATCTAAAATGCAGTAATTGCAGGCCTTGGGTTGCAGTCAATTTCTAATTTTTAGACTGTCAACATTAGAACTTGTACCAGACTCGGCGCTTAAGCTAGACAAGAATAGACAAGAAGCATGCTCATAAGTATGCTACTCAGTAATAAACGCTGTTTATATTCAAGTGCACGCTCAATTAGATGAGTACGATTAGGATTGGAACACTAATTTAGGCTCAGACTGCTTGAAAGTTGCCTACTACACATTATCCCGAACATACAGTGATGGCACTCTCTTGATCCATTTAAAGTAGCAAATTGGACATTAAACATGCTGTAAGGACGAATTTGATGTCATTTAAAACAATCTTTTTCAAACTACAACACCAAGTAACACCACCAAGACAATACAAACATAGACCAACCCACAATCCA
The DNA here is from genome assembly GCF_022539635.2 of Chironomus tepperi. Taxonomy (NCBI): domain Eukaryota; kingdom Metazoa; phylum Arthropoda; class Insecta; order Diptera; family Chironomidae; genus Chironomus; species Chironomus tepperi. The sequence goes on from NW_027226383.1 coordinate 1,119,720, forward strand.
TGCAAACCATGCTCAAAACAGAAATTCAATCCCGAAATACACAAAATAAGTTAAAATATCCCATTGAATAAGGCAAAAGAATATAAAATGATGATAAGAGGAAGTTCTTTACCTCCTTTCACTTTTTTTTTCTTTACTTCCACATTCATCTCTCTTTTTTATTTGATTTGGCTCTTCATCATCGTGGGAATAAGAAGCATAAAAAGCTTTCCATTGCTTTACAATTTACGAGCTAAACAAAATAAAAATGAAAGAAAATATTCCATTTCCATTACGTCTTTTTTTTTATAAGCACATAACACAATGTGTGAAGACTATCTTCTTTTTTTTCATGACTTTAATACAGCCTGAGATGATGGCAACACAGTGCTGAGGGTTGAAAAATTTGAATTGAAATGAAAGGAAGTTGTTGAGTAACTTTACCGGTTGCCGCTGTGGAAAGCTTAAAAGTCGAATCATAATCTTCATGGAAATAAAAACTTTTTTCATACTTGACGAATAAATTATGAAACTATATATCCGCGAATATTATTTACACTCAACATCATTCACAGTAAGTATATCCAACAACGAAATAACATTGTATGCATAGCAATTCAAGAGCATACATTCATGGCTCAGCATTCATTGAGAATGTATTTATGTCAAGGCATTTGAATTGCTTAAATGACAATGATAGACGACGTTAATGCATGAATAAAATGAGAACATCTACTGTGCAATCAAAGATGAATAAAAAAAAATATTCAGACTTTGCTGCACTAAAAAACAGCTTCATGCTGCGATGTATATTGTCCTCTTCAAATTCATCATCAACATAATCATCATCAACGACATTTTATGAAGTGGATTTCGTTTCCTCTTAGTCGTATTATAAATGAAGAGTGGAAAATATTCCATTTCATAATGTAACAGATATGTATAAATTTTCAGTAGATGAATGAGCGGATGAGATGAGCCACTTGAATGAATTTTTAATGATTTACTTTTTTTTAGAGGATTTTTTAATGTTTTCCGTGAAAAATCTAATGGAAGGAAGTCCATGAAAATTTATAGAATTAAATTTGGAAGGAACATTTTGATTTTTATTTGAATTTTTGGCGAAATTTGCTTTATTTTTATTTCTGGAGTTGTGATTCTTAGTAATGTGTCGCCAATAGCTTCCGGTGGGCTATTGTGACAATATGTCTTGAAAGAAGGAGGAGCAGCAGTGGTGTAGTGATTAGAGTATCTGCCTACCGATCCTAATGACTCGAATTTTTTTTTCTCATGTCAATCACTAAAAATAGACAAATGACTACAATACAGGTGACCATGCTTATCTCAAATAATCCAAGAACTGCAAAACAAGCTTGCATTTCTGTTTTTCCTTATACCTTGCATTTCTAATCAATTTATAAGTCTAATCTAGTCATACTTTCACAATATCCAACCAAACCATTCAAATGCGCTCACAAAACTCCATTCAATTACAAAACATTCTTCCCACTTTTCTTCATTTCCATTATAAGTTCAAAATTTGCTGTTGCATAGACATAAGTTTCTCCATACAATACTCATAAAAATTTATGCATTTTTTACGTTTTGAAAGGGAGCGTCTTGAGAACATCAAATTACAAAATATATAAAGAAAAGCAGAAAAAAAAACTTTTTTGTTAATGCATTCGAGGAAAATTTTCTGCTTACATCTTTTATCCTCATATAAACTTATATCCACATATGAAATTAAACTTTCAACTTTCCTTTTGGTGCATTTTTAGCAAAGATGTAATAAAAATAAAAAAGTACAACATAATGTAAGTAGGTGGAAGCTAGCAGCAATTGAATGTTTAAGAAAGTGATACAAGAACTTACATTAAGTAGATCTCGCGGCTATTTGATAACATATTTATTTTCTTTGTGCTTTTTTCATCTAAATTGAAAAAAATTTTATGCATTCCTTTCACAAAGCATGAATTTTGTAAACAGCATTAAAAGATGCATAATACAATAGAAATTTCACCGCAACAACCCAAGCTGTAAGTATTATTACATGCTGTTTTTCATCATATGCATACATCATCGTCTTCACGATAAAATTCATCATTCCTTGTTTTCTTTCATTTCCTTTGCATTTATATGACATTTTACAAAAGACATTTACAAAGTAAGCTTACTTTACATTTTACATTGCTGCATATGCATTTAAAAAGGAAAGAAATGAAAAGATTTGTTTTCATATCCGCCTCACAAATCACCATATCATTTACTTTGATGCAGACAGGATGAGAAACATTAATCATAAGTATGCATATTAATATGTTTCTGCATTTAAATGTGGGTAGGTGATGGTTGTGAGTTGGTTTGCTTGAGGATTGAATTTTACAGCAGAAATTTGAAAGTTTTCAGAAGAAAAACCTTGAAGCAAATTGAAGAATTCTGCACAAAAATGGAACTTACCTCAAAATCCCTCCTATATCCACCCCTGCCTCACAAAATCACTTCAATCACACACATCCATAAATAAACTTTATGAACTGTATCAAAATAAATTCATTTTTATTGCAATAAAAATAACACCAAAGACTCAAGTCTTAACACAACATAGTAAATATAAAAATTGTCTTTCCACACTTTATAAATGTGAGCTACAAATCAACCAAAGCACATTATAAACATTTATTTTACTATTGCATTGCAAAAGCATTTACAGCAAACTTTATTTTCACATCATATATTACAGGCGATATAAAAAAATGTTTACAATGAATGTGCAATGGCAGTAACAAAAGTTTTACAATTTGCCAAAAACCTTAAAAAAAAAACAAAAATAAGTAGTAATATGTATGACATATGGCTTGTTGGAATAAATGTCAGTTGTATTTGTTATTTCGTGTGTCTGACTTGTCTGAGTTGGGATTTGAATTGGAAAGAATTGAAGTGGAATGTTGGGAATTTTTGTCAGGGAATGTAAGTATTACATGAAGTAAGTAGACGGTTTTACAAAGGTTAGTTTCCAGAAATTGAGATTCTTTTGAATTAATTAACTGTTTTTAAACAGACAGAACGAGCCAATTAGTCCATGAAAAGGTTCTCAAATTTTGCACTAATATGCGAACTCTGTTGCCAATTTACCCAGAAGACACATGACATAAAAATGATCAAAAATTCGACCCCAAGTCAGAATGATTCTGACCCTTGGCCAGATTCGATGGCATCCGGTCTCAAATCAGAGTCAAGTCACTTTGGGCTAGTATCACACTTGGAATTGGTAATTGGAAAGCGGTAGCCAGTGATAGAGCCAGTTTCAGGTGTCGACTGAGGAAGGCCATGGACCACACTTGATCAGTACGGACAGCGAAGAAATTGAGTAAGTAAATCAGTCTGGGAACGGGTTTTCGAACATTTTCACGTCATCTGCTTTCCGAGATGTCAATGCCATTTGAATCTACACCAGAGTATCGATTTCTCATCACCAGAATCTACATCAACTCACAAAATCCTCCAAATTTCCATTCATTCAATTTCAAATCAAATTTCCACAGCTTTCCGATATAAATCAAATCCTAAATCCATATTTCCTCAAATCCATATATACTCAAATCAAAGTGATACAAAAATATATAAATCGCACATCCAAATGTCACATAAAAGCAAATTATTAAGTCGTAACATATGGTCTTGCCAAACTAATATTTGAGTTTATATTTTTTTTCAGCTATAAAAGTCGTTTCGTCGTCGTTTGCTGAAAACAAAACACAAATATCTATTGTGACAGACTTTGCTTTACCTCGTCCTATCATAAACTTCAATAATTGCCATAACACTGAATTTTTTTTCTGCTGACAATTTTTTTCTCCTATCCTTCCATTCAGAATATCCATTAAAATGTCCTGAAATAATGAAAAAAAAGCGAGACAAGCAAGAAATGAAGACTTTTTTTATTATTTTTATATTGCAATTTTCCACTCAATTCCACTCTCACTGTTACTGTTAACTGCTGCTGCCAATGAACACATGTACACCTTTTTTAATAGCGCGTTCATATATGAAGACATTAATGTTGGAATAACACTGGAGTGTCGAGGTTTGTAGCATGCAATAGTCCCCATGTGTTTCATATTCCAATTAAAAAATATATAACAAAAAATGTGGAGATGTAAAAAAAAATCTCAAGCCATAAAAACTTTTTTTTAAGCGTCCAGCAATTTTTTTTTTTAAATTCATTTTCGTACTTTTGCTGCCGCCATACTTCTATATTCTAATTAAAATCTCGTTATATGAATATAAAGGGGACACACAAAAAAATAGTAAAAATTCACAGCATATGTGTGGATAGTCGACTGTTAAGCTCGTTATTTAGCTTTTCAACTTATCGTAGCAAGCAGTTGCCAATCCTCTTATGATGCACACTCTCTGGAATTGAACAAAAAAAGACTCGAAAGTGCTGTCCTAACTCGTAATGATGTAGAGAGTGGAGAGATGGAGAAAGATTATGCAATATTAATTCAAAACTATTATGAACATGCAACTTTTTTTTCTCCACTTCATATATGTTTGTACTTTGTCCACTTAACTTATCCAACTTATGCTTCATTTCTCGATTCTTTACTCTTTTGCTCTTGTGGGAGAAGGATGAATATCCTTGGAATGATTTTGGGAGATAGATTTGGGGTTTTTTGGGGGGTGGGAAGGAAGTTGTAGCGTATGAATAATGGAATTGCTGAAACAGTTGATGTTAGAATTTTAGCAAAGGATGTATAAGTGATCTCAAGCTTCAAACTCTTCATAATTCCAGTACTGAACTACCTACACTTCTTGAATTAATGCTTGAGTTTATTTAAAATTACAATAAGTACTGTACTGTCCTTACATCACTTACGGATGGAAAGTACTTACTTACTCAATTCGCTGGCTGTACAGATCAAGTGTGATCCATAGTTTCCCTCAGTCCGCTCTTGAAACTGGCTCTATGGCTGTCTATCGCTTGCCAGAAGTATGATGGACAGTACAGTTAGTACAATACTGTATTATCTGCATCAAAAATTGGTTAAAAATCATCAAAAATTCATTAAAAATGATCAAAATTGATCACAAAATGATCAAAATTATCAAAATTATGACTGACATGTTTAGGGATCAGATTCCAATCCAATCCATAATCCAAACCCCAAATCTCCCCACATCAGCCATCAATTCTAACAAAATCACTCACAAGGCATCAAAGTTAAGAAGCAACACACACAAAAACCCCAACAATTCAGTTTTTAAAGTGATGAAAATTATTTTCTAAGAGGTTAGCCAACAATACATACATAATAATAATCTAGCCAGAGAATTAATGCTGGTATAAATTTATTCTCTTCTCTTTATTCAATTGCATCACATGGTACCGTACCGTCCAATGTCTACATGATGAAAATCTCTTTATAATATGAATGAAGATGAAAATGGCCTTAAAATGAAGTCACATACATAATGTGAATGTGTGTTCTGAGCTAAATGTGCGAAAAAATTGTCATAGAATGAGAAAATACATTTCATAATTTTTTTTAACTGCTGTTATTGCCTCGCATGAGAGAAACACATAAATTCAATTTTTTTTTGGGAAAAATAAGAAATGAAATAGAACAGAAAAAAAAGTTATTCTTTCAAGTGGATGAGATGTAGCATGTGAATTGATACATGCGAAAATTATGATAACACAAAAAAGGAGAACTTTACAATTGTATTTTATTGTTCGTTTCAGGGTTGGCAGTTGGTCAACTGCAATCGACAAAAGTTCGCCTAAGATCATCTCCCATTGGCAGTGAACCGGCTGCTTCCGCTGGCAGGTATTTCCGATCACCAGCCAGCTTCCTGCGACCGATTGTCGATGACATCTCCCGGTCTTCGATAACATCTACTGTCGGCAGTCTGTCGGCGATCGTTAACATCTGTCACCAGTAGCGGCACCGGTAGCGACCGGTCTCCGTTCACTGCCGATGGTAGATGATGTTCGGAAATGACCAGTCGCTCTTGCCTGCCGACTGTAGAGGACAATAAATACCCGAACACAGCCGATTGCCAATTCTGCTTCGTTTTACGTTTTCCCGTATAATGTGAACATAAATGAATGTGTATGTACATTTCATATATTTTATGAGGGGATATAAGAGGAGGAATAAAAAGTTTTTTTTTGCTGCTGTCATAATTTTTCCTCTAGCTTTTTCACATGCACAAATTTATTACTTTTTTCATCCTTCCTACTTCTACTTCTCTTATTCATTTGTTCAGGTCGAAGGATTATCTACTCCTACATATAAGCAGATAAAAAAATGGTAAGGAAAACAAAAAAAAAATAGGAACTGTAAGCAAAAGGATGAGAAATCAACTATTTCTTGATGCTTCTGTTTTTTTATCTTGTATTGTATGATGATGATTTCCAATTTAATCTCTCAACTAGCTTTTTTGTAATCTTCATTGATGATCCAATCGATTTTGATTGAATTTGACTTTTTATTCTTCAAGTGAACAATATTTTCTCTTGATTACTCCTTTGACCTATTGATCAATATCAGAGTTGGAAATGAGAATCCAGAAGGAGAGGATCATGCTCAAAGCTATCAATGCGTGCGTCAAGTCAGTACTACTTCATGGATGCGAAAAATGGCTTGTAACCAAGGAAATTCAACAAAACCTTGTTAACAGCTACTACAGACGGCTTCTCAGAATTTGGTGGGTTGGGAATCCAGAAAATCGGTCATCAAATAGTGTATTGTTAATAAGTGGCTCAATCAAATATTTGAAATGCGCAATAGAGCAAAAATGTCGAAACCACTAACTCTGAATAGATAATTCTATCTGAATATACTCAAAAAATCAGTTAATTTACCTGAAAAAATCAAAGATAATTAGATATCCTAATCATTTACATTAATTATTTTCATGGCATATTTACCGATTTATCAGAAAATAAATTTTCAATTAAATATGGGAATCCAAGCTTATATCAATTTTATTATGATAATAATGCAGTCCCATTCAAATAGATTTATTAGTAAAAGCAACTCAATCACGAAGGAATAGAATAATCATCAAAATATTTAATTTCCAAACATAAATCCTGAGCACTTTTTCTGATGAAATAAAATTCATTAAAACTTATTTTTCCTTCATTCAATTATTGAACTTATCGTGTGAAAGTTTTTCTCATCAATTTGCATTTCTTCATTTCCAAAAGCTGAGCTGACTCAATTCATTGTTAAATTATAATAACTTTGCTCATCGAAGGAACTGCTTTCAATTGATTCAGTAACTATGCAGTCATGAATAATACGAAAAAAAAAGTCATTGAATTTTGAGTCCTCATTTACCTTTATCAACTATTTTCAATCTTCTATTGTATGAGAATGGCAAAATCGCTTTATTAGCTTCTTCGTTCTCAACGATTTAAACAACAAAAAGCTCCTCAAGTGCTCTTCATCGTTTTCAATAAATTCATTAGACGATATCTATCGCCCTACTCGTGGCTTTTTTAAACTTTCTCAATTTTCTTTCTTTTTTTTTCCTTCTTCATCGTTTTTTACACGCTACTGAATCATAAAACGATGATCCCAATGATCCCTTAAGGAATAAGTCGGAAATGCATGAAAAACTATTGAGTTTCGACAATCAATATTTTCTCTTTGCTTGATGCTATCGTTTTACTTTTCATTGAAAGGAATAAATGCTTTAAAAGAATAATTGAAATTGAGTGGTGAAATGTTCTTGATTTGTCTGAAGTGTTCTGGTTTTTTGATTGTAAGGCCGAGCGACATGTCATAACGATGTTGTTGTAACAGTTAATCAGTCATTTGGTCTTCATATGATGGTATTCGAAATATCTTCATGTGACGGTCATTTGGTTGTCTGCATGCATTTGGTCGTCAATTAATTGATAAGAATTAAGTTTGCTATTTTCTGAAAGTCTACTAAAAGTCTCAACAATTGGAGATAATAAGATGTAAGCTATGTTCTTAAGCACTGTATAGAATAACAATTGCTAGCTAAGTCGCTATTGTGTCGGCATATTGACGGAAAAATTTTAAAAAGAATTGAATGTTCTCCTTGGCGATTCGATTCGCTTATCTTATGATTACAAAGGTCCCCCTTAAATACCCAAAAGCAAATCGAGGTGAGCATTGTGTGAATACTTTTCATATCGACAGCATTCTATATAATGATTGATAGATTCGGTCTCTGGTGGGAGTCGATAAAGGACACTTGAAAAATTTCCCATGTCGAGTCTCGAACCGGTGATCGTTGGTTCGGTGTTGCAATAATTATGTACCGAAGTATTAAACCATTCCGCCACCGAGCCACTTACTCGACTACAAATGCCTTATTTTAGCACTGACAAATTCGCCTATATATGGCTCAATACTCCAGATACCACAATCTTGCGCCACACAATCTCCAAAATCATTCCTTACTTCCTTTCTATTTCAATAGCTCTTGAGCCCCGTTCCAGTTTAAAAATACATTTTAATGAATATTTGAAGAAAAAAAAAAACTTTTTTTTATGCAACTCTTTTCAATCTAATAAAAAATTTATCAGAAAAAAATCGGAATTGAAAAATGGGAGAAAATTTATGATAGAAGTAAACGTCTGTGAATTGAAGAGTTACTAGCATCAAAATTATATTTTAATCCTTTTATTCCAACTTCCATAAGGATGTCCATTTTTTTATGAATAAATAATTTTTCAATTAAAATTTTTTTCCTACTATCTCCTCGTGCTGTTGCTGCTGATGTTATTCCGGCAAAAGGAATAAATTCTATTCATAATAAAAAATATTCCGACTCAAAACTTCGGCTCTATATATTTATTTCCAATTTAATGCGATGGCCAATCATCATTTATAAAAACGAGCGCCATAAGTTGTACCTTCTATTCAGGAATGTATAACGAGAGACTAATAAAGGAATGCTATTTGCATCCAAAGAAGAAGACGAAAAAAAATAATTGGTTGATTATAATATTCGAACATCTGAGGCCATCCGCTTCTTGTAGCATCTTGTTCTGGTTCTGAGATGCCTTTTAATAACAACAACAACAATATAAATGAAAAAGAGAAAATTTCCGGCTTGTAGAAAAGTTCAATTACGTTTTTTTTCCTTCAATTTATTGGATATTATTTTTCGTTAGAATTGATATTTCTGACATGATAATTCCAATGAATTATCATTACTGAATGGTTTCATTTGGGTATTTTTGTGGGTTCACAGTTGTTTTGAAACATATTTTCTTAATCTCATCCAAATTTCTGTCTATATAAGCTCTATATAAGAGTATATAAGTCTATCTATATAAGAAGTATTTAGTGCTGCAAAATAGAATCAATAGAATAGACCAAGAATGTAATAAGCCACAATTTTCGTCAAACTTGGTCGTTTTAGCCAAACAGTAATCAATTGACGCTAAATCCGTCTTTAATCCAAACATACCAGAGAAATCGAAGTAGCTTGGTGGATGGCAGGGTGGCCGGATGGTTATTTAATCATTCGATTCAGCGATCATGGATTCGTGACTTTGCATTGAAAAATTCACATCTTGTTGACATCCTTTTTAAATCATATGCCCTGGAAGTGCGGATCACAGCCTTCTTTGGTAGGATCTGTGTTGTACATTTAGAAAACCATCGCAAAACATATTAATAAACTCACCAATCCATTCGTTAATACCACAAAATTCAATTCCAATCAAACTCCAACAACCGAATAATTTTAATCATTTTTATCAAGAAAATTACTCCAAATTCATTAAATATAAATGCAAATTTCTCACAAAATTTTATCCCCTTCACAGCACACCTCATACTTAACTGAACAACAATAATCATAATAAGTATCAAAATTCAATCACATATCCACATCATTGTGAATTGTTTGTATTCATTTCTGCTACATTAGATAATTGGATGTAGATTTTGAGTAAAATACATTTAATTTATGCATTCATTTTGAAACATGATATAAATGTGCATTTAATCATAATTTAATGCGATTCAATTTCACACCAAATTTTATGACCTAAGGGATGGATATATATTGTTGGGACGAAAAATATGAAATAGATTGGATGAAAATTTGATGTTAAACACCTGGACATGAATGTGAATTTTGTATTATAATATTTCGTATGATATTTTAATATAAATATGTAGACAGGTATGAAGGTGTATGGGGGACATTAAAATGAAGTAAAATTTTGCATGCAACATAAAATCGTGAAATTGTTTATGGAGGCAAATGAAAATTTCACACAGCAATAAATTACCAAGCATTTTTTTATACACACAAATGAATGGCAAATCATTAAATAAATTATTACTGACAACATTCACGTACAATGCCATTCATATCTATTATGATTCACAATATAAATGCATTTTGAGGTAGTTTGGAAAATTTTGTGTGCATCCTGTATAATTTATGACAAGTTATTTTATTAAATTGTATTGCAATAGATAAATTGAGATATTTTGCATAATTTTAGCACATCATGATGAGAAACGAAGTTTTTTATGCGGAAATGAGCCACTAATGAATAAAATGTGGTGAAACGGCAATTGCTTGTTGAGTTTAAAACCATCAATCATTCATAAAGTTCTTGTTTGTTATCGCAAAATTGTTGTGTGCATATCATGACACTTCCTGGAAAAATGAATCATTTTCTCAACCATACTTGATAATTTTAGCAACAAATGTGTGAAAAATTTTTGTGTATGTTTCTAACAATCAACTGCAGTTTTCTCACTCTACTGATTGTTTTCGATGCTGAAAATTGGTTTTTTCATAATTTTCGGAAAACTCTATGGCTTGGAAGAATGAGGAATTTTCTTATTTTTCTTAATTTTATTTTGAATAATGAATTTTTTAGGATATTTTTCAGAGTGGATTTGAATTCTTGTGATCGTTATTTAACGGTGTCTGAAAAGCATAACGGGAAGCAAGAACAATATGGAAGTATGTCAGCTCTCTAGATAAGCTGGATAGTTATTAAGAGACCTGTTGAAGCTTCATTAATTGAGGTTTTTAACGTAGGCGAGCAACTCCTGGAAGAAGGCTGTCGATAGAGATATTGTTGCATTTGGCATTGTAAATTGTACAGTGTAGGACCTGGATTTGGTAATTGACAATAATCAGCCAGCGGTGGAGCCAGTTTTAGACGTCAACTGAGAGAGGCCATCGATTACAGATGATTTCTACGGTCTGGGAAGTAAGAAATAAGTAAGGGTAATCGGCAAGTGAAAGCCAATTATAAACTCAACCTCAGGCTACATCTTTTACAGATCATGGATCACAATTGATCCGTATGACCAGCCAATTAAGTAGATAAGAAGCAGAGCTCAAATTTGGCTTGGATTTTGTATAAAAAAATCGACTCCAGTCGACTTGACTACACTTAAAATTCGTGTCGACTTCGAGCTCTAGTAATTAGTGCACGACTAAAACTCCAACCCTGACATTCCTCACAAAAACGTTCCTTATCCTTCTTCTTATTCATACAACCCCACTCTCAATATATGAAAAAATTTGGAAAAAATTATATATTTTATGTCTATGAAATATTCAGCTCATGAATGTTGTGGGTTTTCTTATGAATAATTTATATCTTAATTGCGTATTGACAGATTTTCAATAAAGTATCTTCGGTAAAACTCAAGTAAGGCACAAAAATGAGTTTGTCATTGAAGATTAAATTTTGATAAATATTAAGTAAAGACATAATTGACTTATGTCGAAGATAATTTGCAAATTTCTTGAGATTTTTGAGATTCTGGAATTTAGAAATGGATTGACTTGTGGTAGACGAGCTGATTTGAATAATATTTCTTGAGTTTGTTGGGTTGAAGGAATTCATTTGTTTAGTTTGAGAGTCTAATGTTATTCGAAAGGCAATATGGAAGTCGATTTGGATTTTGCATGGAAATGTAGACTGCACTTCATATAAACGCATGCCCTAAGAGACATAAAGCATGCTTTTATGGTGCAGAAATACTTTAAAGCTGTCTCTTTGCCTGTAAGGGATGTCGGCTTAGAAATCTGCAATTCTTTAAATTTAGCATGATCAGTTCAACGATCATCAATTTTTAAAGATACATAACCTCAAAAACTCAACTTTAAACCACTCAAAAGTATTATTATGTTAATTAAATTAAGCTCTCCAAAATCAATTCAATCAACTCTTTCAAATTATCTTGATGCTCAAAAATCGCATGATGATGAAAATTATTGAAAAATTTATGACTGACACTACTCATCATAAAACTGAAGAAAGAATTTTTAAGCATTGAAGAAGAAATATAAAATAAAAAAAAATCCACAAAAGCCTCAGCACACGCTCAAGATAAAGAGAAAGTGAATGAGAAAATAATTTTAGAAAATTCATTAATTTCAAGCTCATGCTGCTTCAGGTAATCCGGCATGTATATATATATTTTTTAACTTATATTATACGAATTGTTTCATGAAGTGGAATGATATGAATTTTCATTTAAAACAATGTTCGTCTCTCTATACATCTTTTCAGCACTTCAACTTTATGCAATTTAAAAATTTTTCTTTTTCCTCACTGCTGTTCATTTTCTGGCACAGAAAGAGAGAGATGAGTGCTGTTTCCCTTCTTCGTCATGCTCATCATGAGCTTTCGAGACGACAAAAAGGAATCATCATTATTCACATTCAAAGAGCTCAACTTAATGTAGATATAGATATAAGAACATCGACATAGGCACAATGTACAGTCTTTTTTAAGTGAAATACCACACTTTGGTTATTTCATACACACTCACACACGTTTTTTGAATTTTTTTTTAAATTCCCACAGCACTAGAGGTTATAAAGCTTGATGATTATGTCTGTTGGCAAGCAGCTCTGTAGAGGCAGATTTTTTTTCTTCATTTAGACGGTTATTCAGATTTTTTTTGATGAGCCAAGAGAAAGAAGACGACAAGGAAGAATTTGACGTCAAGGATTGTTTAAAAATACTCGAATGATTATGGTTTAGATATTTTGGAATGGATCTGGCTTGTGGAATATTTAATTTGATTATGAAAAAAGTTTAATGTTGAGATTTTTTTGTGTGATTTTGTGAAAATGAGCGGAACAAGTGTTGTGACCTAAAATTCATTCTAAATTTTGATGTGAAATTCTAAGAGATAATGAGGATAGTGACCTAAATGAGCATGCTTATGAATAGAATTGGCAGGCTTCCACGGAGCCAAGAGCCAAGAACCATGAGCCAAGAGCCAAGAGCCAAGAACCAAGAGCCAAGAGCCAAGAACCAAGAGCCAAGAGCCAAGAGCCAAAAGCCAAGAACCAAGAGCCAAGAGCCAAGAGCCAAGAGCCAAGAGCCAAGAGCCAAAAGCCAAGAACCAAGAGCCAAGAGCCTTCAGTTGAGGCCTGTTAATAGTATATTCAATCAACAAGCAGTTGAGTGTCTTGCAAGTCGATTAAGTAAAGTGGTTGATTCAAATTTGGTATGGTAACTCGAAAGTCATCGGTTTAAATTCCACGATTGCTTAATTAACGAGATTAAGCTTAAATTGGAACTCTGAGCCTTGAAAGATTAAGAAAAGGGTCAGAAACTTAAAGTGTAGAGAGACAAAGAAACGAGGATTATCTAACAATCTATGCTGTTTGCTCCTTGGGATACTAAATACGATATTTAACCATATCGACTAATAATTTATATATTGAACATGCTTCTGTTTCTGACTAAAACGATTACTATTGCTAGTTTATTATTTTATTGTTCTGCCTCCTTCTCTATGATTGAATGCCTGTTGCATTCCAAATGTCCTCAAAGTGTGATTAATCCAACCAAATCCAACCCCATTTCCTGTTGGCCTAATCCAACTTGCGACAACTTCTTCTCCAGTAATCTCAAACAACACACAAAAAAAAATCTCACAAAACCCCAAAATTAAACAAAACAAAACTTTAATTAAACTAAAAAAATCTCTTTAAAAATCTTCAAAGAGTTATTTATTCCCAAGAAAGTCAAATCCCAACTACACTAATAATAGCTCAGTACACAAAAGGAAGGTAAAATAAAAAAGGCAAAGCAAAGAACTTCATAAGGAACCACATAAAAGCTTGAAAGTTTTCTTCACTCACTAATTGTTCATTATATTTATTATTGTACAGCTTAAGGCACTTTTAGTACATGAAACAGCTTCTTACTGCTCCTTTTTTATTTTTCAGATGAGAAAAAAAAATTTATATTTTGGCTTTTATGAAAAAATATTTTTAGTTCAGTAAACTAAGTTTTGTAGCTTCGAAGGTAAACGTGAGCAGGTGAAGGTATTGCAATGAAGAAGAAATTATTATGGTAAATAAACCGCGCTGCATTGCAGTATTGGAATTTATTGTATCTATCTATGGATTGTAAAATGGGAGGAATTTTGCTTATAAATTTCACATTATACTCGATATTTAGGATGCTTGTGACTTCACGTAAGCAAAAAATCTAGAAGAAATGCTTGATAAATGTCTCAATTATTGTGACAAAATTAAAACTTTTCAGTCAAAAAAGTTCAAAAACTTTTCATTCAGCTTCATTTTTCACATCCTCAATTTCATTAAAAAAACTGTAAAAGGGATCATTTTAGTAATGACGTCTAATGTTTTACTTACTTACTTACTTTGCTGGTAGAACAGATCAATTGTAATCCATAACCTCTCACAGAGTCTTAGTTTAGTGTCTTGGTAGAGTGTATTAAACTAGCCAGAATGGCACAAATTGGTTAATTGTTCAAAAATTCGGCTCCAGGATAGCGTGATTCTAAGTTGGTGTCAAATTTGGATTAAATCCGACAATATGTCAGAGTCACGCCAACCTGGTGTCAGGTTTTGGATTGATCAATCGATTTGTGCTATTCGGATAAGTATTTAACTGTATTTTATTAGAATAGAGAAGGGCAGGCTTGATATGTTATTTCGAAGGTCTTCGGTTTAAATCCAGCCATTTTCAGATTTTTAATACTTATCCACTCGGGTACGGATCACGTTAAGTCTGGAAGTTGAAGTATCACGAAACAAAGGGGCTAGAACTGCTTATGATTGGAACATTAATGGAATTGACCTGATAGGATCACTTAAAACATGATGCAACAGTTGTGGACATCATGTATGCGGCAGCACATTAGTATATGCAATTTCAATTTACATTTTCATAGCTCAATGTCGACAAAGTTATAAACTTATTTAAACTCAACTCAACACTAAGCTCTGGACATTATTTATCAAGTTACCAAGTGAATGTGTGAACTCTTTACTTAAACATATTCTAACTATTCACTGTACATGCACTACATATTCAAAGAAATCTTACCATCATTGAAGAAAGTTGGTAAGTAATGTAATGTAATGTAACTTAAGGGCACAAGTGCGAATGGAAGAGATGAAAATAATTTTCATTTTTAAGAAGCATAAGAAAAACTTTCATGCAATGTCTCGATGGAGCAATTAAATTTCTTCCTTTACTCCATCTTTTTCTTTAAAGCAGCACGAGGACTTGATGAAATAAAAAGAAATGTTCGAGCTTAATGCCTAAAAATGGGGTCGTTTCACATACGATGAACTGCTTTTGTTGCTTAAAAAAAATGGACCAATTTTTTTCATCGACAATGTAAATGTCTTTATGATGTGCATGAATGCTATTTCATACGTAATGATCACATTCCATTTTTCCATCATGTAACGAATGGAAATGATTCAACGTAAAAATAATAAGCGCAATTTGATATAATTCTGGCAAATTACTTCATATTCTTTAAATATAATGTTAGCATCAGCATCACCGTCATCATCATTATGTTGAACTGAAATAATTGAGGGAAATTTCTCTCTCTTTTTTACACGAAAACTTAGAAAAAAAAACGGCAACGTCGAGTTGAGAATAAATGAATGAAAGAAGAAACAGTTCCGAGGTGAAATCTCAGTGTCACATTATCCACTTTCTGCATCATTTATCATGCTCTTTTCTATCGTTTGTACTTCCATCCGATGATATTTCTTACTCTATTCACTCTATTCGACGATATACACGGTAAGTGTAAAACATTATAATAATAATTCCGTTGAGGAAATGATGAAATCTGAGAGGAAACATTAAAATGCATTAGATGACATTTTTTACTAGTGAAACAAATTGAAAATTAAACCTTGTGATGATGACAGTGAGTAGTATTTAGTTGTAATATTTTTGTGAATTTTATTGGGAAATAGATGATGGTGTGCTAGGTAGTTTTACATTGTAAATGCTCAGTTTAATTACTACGAGCGATACAAAAGAAGATGATTTTGCACGAAGCTTTTTAGAGACTGTACCTTTGAAGTGGTTATATGACTCTATTGTGATGATCGGCAAGGCGTTTTGATTGAATTTGGTGTAATAACTCTAAGGACAGTTGTCGCGACTGCGACCTATCCGCGAGATTTTCTATGGTAAGTTTCAGGAGCGTATCCGGGGGGCGAATTGGAAGTCAATCAACACCCAACAAGAGTTTGACCACCAAACCCCCTCCATTCCACCTGAATACTCCCCTGCATCTATTATGCAGATTATGATTATGATTATGATGAAAATTATTCTGAAATAATCATTAAAACCTTAAAATTTCTATAACGGATTTTAAAATTTTAAATTTTTAATTTTGAAATGAAAACAACAAGTTATATGTAGTTATTAGTCATATCAGCAAAATTTGTAAATAACATTTTCTAAGTGATAATTAAAATTATTTTTTCAATAAAATTCATTATTTTTTCAATATAAAACTCATTCATTAACTAATTTCAATAGTTGCCAACCACAGTCATGGAAGTAAAATGCAGATTCGGAGATTTACCATTTAAGCACGGAGCAAAGCCTTATTGTTGCTTTATTGAAGGTCAATTAATTCATAAAGATACGGAATTAAAATTCATTGGTGATCATGAACCCAAAAAAACAAATGCAGACGTTTATGGAGTTGATTTTTCGGAATGTACTGTAACTCAAGTTCCAGCCGGACTCACTAAAACTTTTCCAAACATGAAAATGTTAGGAATTAAAGACTCTAAATTGGATAAAATCTGTAAAAATGACTTAATTGAGTATAAAAATTTGGAAAAATTCATTTGCTATAGAAATAAAATTGATTTTCTGCCTGGAGACTTGTTTGAGGACTTCGAGCATCTGAAATGGATTGAGTTTTGGGAAAATAAGTTGGGAACTATTGAGCCAAATATTCTTGATGGACTTAAAAACTTACAATACATTGATCTTGAGGGTAATCAAGATTATGATAAATGGTATTCAAATTATCCATGCTATAACAGAAGCACATCCTTGGACGAAGTTAAGAATCAACTTTACACAAAATTCCTCATGAAAGATCAACAAATAATGAAGAATTTTCTGAAAAAGCTCAAAGATCCAATTGCAATGATGAAGATTTTTAGTGAAAAGTCTTTCAATTTTGCTATGAAATCTGCGATTTTAAAGCTTTCTCTTAACGTTTTGGAAGATACAAGAGTTGAAAAATTGGAACTTGAGAATAAATTCCAGCAGCAAATTCATGATTTGACATTTAAACTCGAAACTGGACTTTTTAGTGACATCAAAAAATTCATCAATGACGAAAATTCTAAGGACTTCAAAATACAAATTGATGACAAACAATTCAATGTCCACAAGTTTCTTTTAGCTGCTCGAAGTCCAGTTTTGGCTGAAACATTCAAAAATAATCCAGAAGTTGAAAGTTTCAACTTAATTGACATTCCTGTGGAAATTTTTGAACATCTTCTGAACTATTTGTACACTGATGAATTTCCAGATGAGGATGTAAACTTCCTGCAACTATTTGCAGCTGCTGGAAAGCTTAAAATCGAGGGCCTTAAACATTTTGCAGCTACAAAGCTTCTCGACCAAATTACACATGGAAATTGCTTTGAAGTTTTCAAAATAAGCAATAAATACAACCACAATGAATTGAGAATAAAATCCTTCAATCAAATTAAGAACAAGTATCCAAAAATAAAATTTAATGACGGTTGGGAAGCTGATCCAGAAAAAGTTGTTTCAATTGTTGAGATATTCAAGAAGAAGGAAGAAGCTATAAGGAAGTTAGAAGAAGAAATTCAATCGATTGAGGAAAAATTTGAAACTGAGTTGAGCAACTGGAACTAATTTATGGCATTTATTGCAAATACATGGGCTTGAGGATTCGAGCTCGTATGCAGTGTTGTTTTATTCTTTAGTTCATTCATGTCTATCATGTCTATCACTCGTTATATCTCAAATTAATTTATAAGAATGTTTAAGAAGTTTATTTGAACAATTCAAGAGAAGAGCAGGCTGTAATCGAGTAAATCAGGCTGTTAAGCATCTGAATGGCAAGTTACTCAAAAGTCAAGTGTTTACAACTAGCTCGGTCGATAAATCGCAGGATTATTTCGATTCCTTTACGTCACAGACACATTTGACAGATTATTTCTTTTCATTTGCAGTTATGCCTCTTTGAGGATATTCATAATCTAATAAAATATGCCCTAAATATTAAACGAATCTTATAATGTCAGATTTATGCATTACTACTTCCTAAAACAAAATAAAACCTTTTAAAACGTCAAAAAACTGTTTCATTTTCATTATTTGCAGCTGCAACGATCAATTAAAAATTTAACTTGATACGATTCTAATGAAATTAGAGTAAACCCCATCTAACGATATTCATTCTGACGTCTGTAAATTAAGAAATTCGCTTAAAGCTGTTAAGAAAAATGGAGGAGCGAGAAATAGGACAATTTTGAACACATTTTGTAATTTTCCGTCAACTTTTTTCTTTCTTTCCTTCTGATTAAAACGAACGCTGATGTAGATGAGGGGTGAAATGCCTGAAGAGTTGTAAAAAAAACTTTGTCCGTACCGTAAATAGAAACAGTTTATATAAAAATTGGAATTTAAAAGAGTAAAGCTAGGCAACATGATGGAAACGAGAAAAAATGTCAAAACAATTTAGGTGCAAAAAATAAGAAAAACTTTTTTTTTCATGTCTCTCAAATTCGTGGGCACTTCCATGCACATATAAACGCCAAGTGCCAAAAAATATTCTGGATTGTTAGAAAAGATAAACTTTTTTTTTATGCCATTCCACCAAATACAATACAGCTAGAATTGCAACTGTTATTTAGCTTTTTTTAGTGATTTATTATTATGCACTTGATGCACCAAAACATGGAAGCTTTATCAGCCATACAGAGAGGTTAAATGAAAAATTATGGGTGGAATTATGTTTTCCTATAATTTTTTTTTTTTCACACATTCTATAGTTTCACTTTTATAGTTGTTGTTGTTGTACAGCCACAACTTTTATTGTTGTCTATGTGAAAAATCTAAAGAGGAAAAAATAAATTTTTCGGGAAGAGCTTGGCATTATTATGATGATGAAGTTTTTTTTGGAGCAATTAAATTTGGTGTCTGAATGGATTGGTTTGATTGTGAGTTAATATTTATTTAATGATTAAGGTTTCTAGGATCAGATGCGTGATGTGAGGATCTAATCTAACAAGTCTCCGTAGGGTAATTATTTGGAAAGGCTACACTTAGATGTGGATTGGTTCATGTGGATTCTGTATAATTTAAGGATGGAAGTCCCAAACAAACTTAAGTCACAAGAGTGCATTTGATGATTGGCACTTGAATGACATATTGTATTATACGATCCTCTTAGCAAGATTAATCCAAAACTCGTAGTCAAACCCAAGTCAAACTTGATTTTGTAAGGAAAACTCGACTTGGCTCAACACGACTACATGTTAAATCTGAATTGACTTCGAACTCTAATTCCAATTCTTAAAAATTTTTCAACATAATATTTAAGTGAAACCAACTCATGTCACTAGTTCTTCATGACAGCTAAATGGCGGCCATGTGGTATTCAAATAGCAATTTTTGACACCAAAATGGCAGAAATCCAGCAATATTAGATAGTTTTAAAAATTGAGAAAGCCTAAATCTCTCAAAATCACATTTTTTCCACTTCCACAACCCAAAAACTTTGTCCATCCAGCAAATTCATCATCATCATCATGTCAGCAACTTATTAACTCATTTTTGCCAACATTTTTTTTCCTCAGTCGACTATGAAATTATTTTCATCATCGTAAATAAATATTTATTTTTCTCGAAAGCTTAAAAAATTTAAAATGCACCATCATTATTGTTGGTGTTTGTAGAAGAAGGAAGAATTATTAACGTCATTTGCAATTATAGCCAAAAATTTCATTTTACAATCATTTTTCAAAACTAACTTTTATTTTTTGGAATATAGCTACACAAACAGATTATTGTGCTGAAATCATGAGAGCAATCATTATTCTATTGTCTTTAGCATCCATTCCAGTTCTCATATTGTGCATTGCGATAACAATTTTCCATCAATTTTACTGCATAGATGAGACGAGAATTTTTGAAAGCGCAATTCAGAACGATGACGATGATAATGTTGAATATTATTTCGATTTTCTTGTTAAATTTTTTATCGTTGCTTTGTTTCATTGGAACTATCAAGTGCTGTAAGTACTTTTGATTGTATTGTCACAAAAAAATTGAGTTTTGCATTCACACTGTCGAGGTTGAAGTTAAATTTGCATCCATTTTTTGGGGATTTGTGTATTGAAATTTGGGACTGAATAGAATTTATGAACAGATTTATGAGTAGAGCTCGATGTCGACCCGAATTTTGTATGGAAGAAACGTCTTGAGTTGACTCGACTCTGTAAAAAATGCATGTCGACTTCGAGCACTGTTTATGAGACAATAGTCGTTAACCTTGCAACTTACACTAAGATATGAGACAGTTCTGAGCAACAGTCTAAATGACAATGCAGCCTAGGCCAATAGTGTTCAAACTGTTTTTCACAGTACACAAGTGGGTCGCCGAAAGGCCATGAACCGCGTGTCGTGTGCAATTTCGATCGTTGCTATCGACCATAGTGTACCTTAGCATAAAATAGTTTCGACAAAACCGCTCAATAGTATGTAAAAGCATGATATAGACAGATTAAAACCTGAGTTTCTAGTAAGACTAGACGAACCCTTTACCTGCGCCTCTAAACCATTTGAGATACAGGCTTGCTGTTTTCTTGGCAAAATCCTACTATAAAGTGATGAACCGTCAAATAAGTTTTTAACAGATATCATGTAGCCATTAGGACACCTCAAATCTATTTGACATTATGAAGTTAACCTACAGTTCCCTTTACCACTTTGTTGTGTCACTCGGGTCAACTTACCACACAAAGATCATACAATATTTGATGAAATTCCACAAAATAGCAAGCATTCTATCACAGTGTGAATAAACTTAATTCCAAATCCTTTCCTCGTATAAAATCTCATTCCTAATCACAATTCTCCTCATTCACAGTGAAAACTATTCGAATCTAGTCGTAAAACTACTCAAAATTCGTCGTGATTTAATCAAAATTGAAACTGCAGAGTCAAATGTACAATCTCAGCTGAAATCATACAAAAGTGATGATGAAAACATTACATTGGAAACAGCCAAAAGCGAAAAAGTCATGAGTATTGTTGAGATAAAGAGAATAATGAAGAAACTAACAATGAGAAAATCTAATATTGCCATGAACAAAAGAAATTTATTGATACGGAAAATTCATGTTGGGATTGAGAGAAGCATTCATATTACAAATCATCATCATCATCATCATCATCATCAGTATCGTCATAACCGTCGATATCATATGAAGGAGGGCCATGAAATGCTCAAAGATGATGCAAACAATAAAGACGGTAAAGTTATGACAAACTCAATTAATCAAGATGAAGAAAATGTGAAAGGAATGATAAAACTCATTCCAACAAAACGACGGGTTTCAAACTTCTTCATTGCTATGGGAATACAATTATTAAATGAAGTTTACAATGCGGGATGTGCTATTGTTTATGGATGTGAAAATATTTATAAATAAAACTTTTGATGTCTTGACTTTTTTATTTTAATAGAAATTTTAATTAATTTTGACTAGCTCTTGATTTTTAAGGATATTTAAATTAGAGCTTAAAGTTGATGCAAGTATGGAGCTGAAACGAATTGTCTATGCAAAATCTGAGATAACTTCGAGGTCTTTTTTGAATTTTTCATCTACTGTTCTTCGAAATAAAAGCTCAAAATTGATTTTGTTGATTTGGAATTGTCATGAAGATGTGACTATAAGCAAGATCTGACTAAGACTATTCATAATGTATTTTAATAAAATAATTTTAGTCAATTTTCTAGTAAATTTGATAAAATCTCTCATCGAGTCAAAAGAAGCATTTTAATCTTCAGATTTAACTAACCTTGAGTAATTTACATTGCGTATGATTCCTGTAAAATAAAGCAACAGGTTTTATACATTTTTGTACACAAATTTGATCAATGCTAAAAAGCTTTCTTTTAAAATTTTGTTTTCCGTTACAGAAAAAAGAGTTGTTTTCTCTTTGTTTACGAAAAGAATTTACGCTTTAAAGTTGTTCACCTGTTCACGAACGATTTTGTCACAGTTTATGCAAAATAATATTTTTTATCTGATAAGGATGTTCACTCAGACAGGAAATTCGAGCATCAACTCAGATTCCTGATATAACAATATTTTAGTTAACTTTGGCTTTACTAAAGGATGTAAAGGTACAAAGTGGCAGTTTAAATAACAAAGTTATAAGCAGAAATGCAACTAAATAAGTTGAACTGTTAGGTATGTTGAAAAGTTCCAAAAAATAATGGATACAACAGTTAAATTAAAAATATTTCATCTAGACATGAAACGCCGTCTTTTGAATGTAAAAGAAATCAATGAATATGATGAAAATTTAAATTTGAAAGCTAATAAATTTCCAGAAGATGGAGTTTGAAAAAAATAAAAATTTCTTCAACGTTAAATTAAAGAATCAAAAAATTTGGCAATTCCAATAAAGATTTGCACACAAATCAAATCAAAATCAATTCACTTGTAAATTTTATTAAATTAAAAAATATTGATGAGCTTTAACTTTAGTTAGTAAGCCTGGCAATTTTACACAGAATATAAAAGCGCATAATAATCATTTAACATTAAAGCAGAGCTCGAATCTAACTCGGATTTTGAATTTGACTCGGAATTAATATAAGCAAGTCAACTTAACTCCATATGAAATTCAAGTCAACTTTGAGTTCGAATTGAAATAAATTGAATAAGCATTTTAAAAGCTTAAATTTTATATGCACATTCAAAAAGTTCTTACAGTCCTTAAGCTCCACAATACCACTAAAAAACTTTTATTAAATAATTCCTAAAAGTTTCATCCTTTAAAAGCTTTCATAAATCAAAAATTTCCAAACGTCTCCAAAAATTTCAAATCTTTTTCAAAAAGCTTCATCCCTTCCCCATCAAAAATCCTTCCAACAAGCCATGCTTTCACCCCCACTCCCAAAAATCATCCTCATTGGAAAAATCACAAAAAACTTCCAACAAAAAGCACCAAAAAAAGCTTTTTACAAGAAGTGAAAGATTTTCTATTTTTCCTCATCGTTTCCATGTGATTTAGTTCCGTGTCTGATGCCGGTAAATACAGTCGAAAAGTAAAGTAGCTCAAAAGAAAGTCAAAAAAAAAAAGAGAATAAAGGAAGGAGTTTAGAAGATAAATCTCTTTGTGCCATATTTTTTCTTTGTTTGGATGTTAAAAAAGTAAAAAAATAAAAGAAAAATTGAAAAAAAATAATGAAGAAAAATTTATTCCAAGTGTGACAAGTGAAAGAAAATTTATAGTCGCATAGAATACATAATTAAGTATATATTTAAATTAGTGTCGGTCGCATAAGGAATACACAGTCGAAAGAATAGTTAATATCAGTTATAATAAATATCCACAAATGATGTCGCATAAATGAACATGGCAATCATAAAGTCGTGCTGTTTTTGGAAATCATTAAGAAAAGGCTGTTTTGCTAGTGCAATATATACGCTTGTGAGTCTTTAAATATTGTGTATACATTGTCGCCATATGATACTGCATTGTGAATATCATTAACTAACATATAAAAAAAAACAGAAAAGAAATTATTTGAGCTTAAGTAAATATTTTAAGACAAACAGAGGAGTTTCATTTACGTACATAATATCCTATATCACGTCAGAGAGCATTTACCTCCTATTTATCCTAACATTCGCATACATATATGATGGAGACAATTTTACGAGTCTGTTGTTGCGATGCAGCTCTTTTTTTAAAGAAAAAAATATGATAAAATTATTCGGATCATTTTTTATTAAATTGTCAATGTTTATTGCTGGATTAAGCACATATTCATTTGAATCTTGTGCTTTCTGGATTATGGGACTTGAAAGTGCTTCTTGAGATTTTATTTCTTGAGAAAATGACTGCAGAATTCGTTCGATCGACACATGTCAGAGCTCGAAATCGACTTGAATTTTGATTTGAGTCAAGACGAATTTTGCATGCCACATTCGAGTCGATTTTGAGCCTTGACTAGACATATTAAAATTTTGTTACAACTATGTTGACGTGACACCATGTTTAGTATCAAGTGACAGCCTTTTGGTGAAAACAACAAAATTTGGCACATAAATTTAAGCAGACCATGAATTCGACTCGGATTTTGTATGAAAAAGTCACTAAACAGCATAGCTCTCAAGCTCTGAATCTAAGACTCCTATCAGCTCGTCATCGTGGTGACAACATCCAATATGGGTCCAAATCGACTCAAGTTGATTTTTGCCATTCAAACCCCAAACAGACTTTGAACTCTATATATACAAAATATGAAGAGCCCAACCTTATAAGCTGGATGCACTGCGATTTAAATCCCTTCGAACTCTGATTAGATAATCTTCTAAATTGAAATCAGATTTCGATTCCCACCCACAAAATAAATTTCATCCTGTCACTAAAGTTCAACAAAGTTTCAATAATCAAGCATCAGAACACATAATAATAATTACCAATTTGTATAAAGAAACCTGCGATATTTTCCTCAATAAAATCAATTAAGATTATTTTCATGTTTATGACAAGTTTAAATTTACCTTTAATTATTATAATTTCTGTTGATATTTTAGTAAAGGTCAATAATTTTAGTTGGTTGGGAAGCATAAAGTTGGTGGAGTTAGTGATTATTTTAATAGAATTTTTGTGGATTATTAAAATTTGTGGGAAATTTAATCGCAAAATTTTTTGGTCTAGAATAAGGAACAATCATTATGTGGCAGATGTAGGCATTGTGTATTAAATGAAAATGATCAAAACTTTAACAGCATAGATAATTATTTGATGGTACTAAGGAGAGTCATTAGAAAAAAGAACTAATCTTCTTCTATTTTCTTAAATTTCCGCTTCCTTTCCTTTGCAAGTTCTAAATCAGGGAGAAAATAAATTGGCAAAAGCTTGTTTGAGAAGCTTGCTTTGGTGATTACTATGAGAAAAGATTAGAAAAGTTAGATACAGACTTAGTCAAAGGAAGAGTGTGGAATTGACCAAAAGTGATGAAAATTGTGAAAATTGGCTAAAATGTGACTGATTTGTGTCATATAGGACTTGTCCATAGAGGCAAGTCTGCAGATAAAAACACAGGCCTAAAGCCTTAGACGAACTATAAAATACACCTAAAAACTGAAGGCCTGCGAATCTAAAATGCATTAAATGCAGGCTTGCGATTTGAATTCGAATTCGACTTGAATTTCGACTCCACATAAAATTTGAGTCGATTTCGATCTCTGCTTACGATTTTGGCTGAACCCTAGGTCAACACACTTGAATCAAAGAGATTCTGATCATTCCAAAGTTTGAAAAAAAAAAATAAAATTTTATATGGAGTTGAGTCAAATTGAGTCGAATTTCCCATACAACATTCAAGTCAACTTCAATTTTCCGATCATTAAAATCAAATTACCAGTTCATAAATTTGTAAGTTCCTTAAAAAAAGACTAATTGAAAAGACACAAATGACAAACACAACAGCAAATCATTTCCAAATCCAGTAAGATGAAAAAGAAACTGCTGTAATTAATAATTAATTATGAGAATAAAACAAAAGAAAACTTTAATGGCGAAATAATTCCTTCAAATGATGTCATCAATTTTTCCTTTATTGCTTTTTTATAGACTCAAGATAGTTACAGAAATAAAGAGCAATTAATGACAACGTCCAACACGAGAATTTTTTTTTTGTGTTTGTAGGAAATTTGTAGACAATTTTTCTCTTCCTGCGATGAAGGATAAGCTTCGGTCACGTTTACTCAATTTTGGATAAATAATTGCCTTTACTTGTTACAAGATTCCGACATTAAAATCAAATGTAGGCGTAAGATTTCGTTTTTCAATTATGAGAATGTTTCTGTAGCCTTTATTACAATTTCTCAACAAATTTCTTTGTTGACTTTTGAGAAAAATACAATAAAAATAGAAAGTCGAAAGGTTCTATTATGAAAAAAATAAATTGAGAATGTTTTTGAGCTTGACTGGAATTAAATAATTTCCAAGAACGCAAATTTTGACCCGAAAAATAACAAAACTATGTTGGTAGGTAACTGTTATGTGATACATTGACCGGAAATTATTCTAATAATGATGAAGTCATGTTGATTTTTCATAGGAATTTTCTAAAATTGCTCAACGTAATTCCATGAAGGACTTGATGAAATTATTTGTAACAATTTTCAATATTTTTCTTATAAAACTTCCTTAAATTCGGAGAAAATCTGCCAGACAGAAAAACTTCTTCAATCTCGTTATATTTTATAAATTTATCTCACATTTTTGATCTATATTTTGTTATAAATTTTCTGAATAATTAATAAATATCGAAGAGTTTCATTATAACTGCTCTATAATTAAGGAGGAACCATTCATTTGTTACGTCCAGCTATTATAAGCATGTTCCTATGTGGAGCTTAGATTACAACAAAAGACCTTTCTTCCAATCCTGTTGCAGGCTCTTTTACTTAGTCTGTACAAATTCTCTGTCCGTACGTTTTGCTTTTAGAGCTCAGTCCCTTCAGCCAAGGACGGGTGCCCTAAGAAGTCGTTCACATGTTACCAGAGCTCTAGGTCGACTCTGATTTTGTATGGAAAAGAGGACTCGATTCCATATAAAATTCGAATCAACTACAAGCTCTGCTTATTATGTTCGCTTGTTAGGAGAGAGGGTGGGGGGTCTTTGTATGGAAATAACATAACGAAGTAGAACGAGGATCTGAAAGTTCAATTTGATGAGTAACGTAATAACTGTACGACCCCCTAGATAATTTTTGTAAAGAACTGATGTGGGCGTCCTGATGTGAATTCACACAAATATTTTTCACCCAATTTCAGCTGATTTTGTCAATTAAAATGTAACAAAATCAGAATAAATTTAGCTAGATACACAAAATAGTGATGAAATGTAATAAAGTCATACATTTTACATTTAGGCATACCTAAATAAATTAGTTTGATCATGAAAATGCATTTAACTGTAGCTTAAAACATCCATCAATATGCATCATGTAGACTTTTGTTGACAAAAGCATGACCTCTAAAAATTTGTTGTTACGCGATATGGAATTTGAAATGATTCGAAAATTCCACAAAACTTGAATTATAGTTGTCATATCACAAACATTGAAATTTTGTTACAGTCGCACAATTAATCATAAATACAGTCGAAATATTTTCATAATTCTATCTTCCAATGGGATGCATATCAACCGCAGATACATTTGGATGCTGTAAACCCGAACAGCACAACTTGTAAATCGTTATATTAACGGTAAGAAGCGAAGTTGACCTAAAAGCACCTTTAAGGATGATTTGGACATTTTATGGCGAAAAGTACGGTTCACCGCATTGTGCAGCTCGGGAAAATTTTCCTTCTTTATCATCAAGCTTCTCTTGTTCCACATACATCGAAATTTTTGAATTTTTAATGAAAAATTGACGAAAAATGATTAAATTTTTCAAAAATTAATAAAATCTATTCTTAAAGTGAACAATCAGCCTCACAATAAAAATAATTGCATCTAATTAACACAATTTATGTAAATGATTCAATATCAATCATAACAGCTTTTACTAAGTATTTGTTTCATTTATTGTTTAATGAGGAGTCGTGTGTCTCATTCATAATGCTTCCAAAATTTAAGCATGAACATTCACGTGAATTACATTATGGAAATGCTGTGTTGTGTATTTTTAGAGCATCTGCTGCACAAAGAGATTGATCGTCATTAAAGTTTTGAATGGCGTGTTTTCTCACGAAACATGGCGTAAGATTTAAAGTTGACATGAATGAGGACGGATTTAAGGAGTGGGAAGTGTGCTGAGTTTATTAAATTCGGAATTGAGCAAGCTTTTTAGTGAATTTTCAAGTTTTTTAAGCCTGTGAATTTTCAAAGATTTTGAATTTATTGAAAAAAACTAAAAATACCTTCTGCATTCCACGCAGAAACTTAAATCCAGGCTTATTTATTTTAAAATATTAATAGAAATCCAAAGCTTTTAAAGAGTTTTAAATACTCTTTCCAAGTACGAACAAAAGATTAACATGAACAAATGCATTATGTTCTCATAGTTTTCATGCTTTTACCACGTTAATGGAAAACGTGTAGCTCTTGTTTTCATAACAAACTATCAAGATATTTTAGAAAACAACTATTGTTATTCATTTTACATTTTATACCTAGTTCAAAATTGTTCATCAAAATTGTTTCGATGCTTAAACTAACAAATATTCCTATACACGTGAAAATGGACTATTTCTAAGTATTTAAATTCGATAAAGCCAATCCCGGAAAGCCACATGGCTTGGAAAATACCAAAATTAATGACCACATCCTGGCATTCAGAATATTATACGTATTAAATTGATATTCCTTAATGTAAATGTTGTAAAACACATGGAACATTTTGGTTACATGGGATGACTCTGGAACAGTTTAATTACAAAGATTAACGAACCAAACTTAATGTTTTCAGGTTGATGATCACAAAATTTACTTAATTAGATAAATATTGATGTCAATAAAACACAAACTTAAGTACAACAATCGAGAATTTCTAATTTTATTAGTTAACAACAATGTTATAAAATATTTACTTTTGTGTCACAAACACAAGAAATCTGTAATTGTTTCCAATGAATTAAGAGTATATCCAAAATAACGAAATTCAGACAAATCAAAAACATTTTCATTAGTCGTCTATTTTGGCAATAATACATCAAGGTTACCAAAACAGAGACATTTTATTGCTTGAAAAACGAAGTTCCAGTTTGGGTCATGATGTCTACTAAATTTTTATTTACAAATATGTCCATAATGGCTAATGAAGCCAGACAAGCCTAGAATAATTCTCAAATAAAACAATCAAGTTTCATTAGGGGTCGTTCATTTATAACGACATTTTAGGGCATTTTGTAATTAGTTTTACAGCATAATAAATTAATGACCCTATAGAATGAACTTTTATAATAGAAAAAATTGTTTTTAAATAAGTTTTGAATTTCTCAAATTGAAAATTTTAATAATTTTTTAACAATTTTTTACCTCAAACCAGAAAGTAGGGAAATGAAAAATAATTAAACTTTTTCACAATTTTACGTCCATTTCCTAGAATTTTATAATGAAAACCCGACGTAATTTTATATTTTTTCAGTCATGGGAAAACAATTTTACAATAATATTGGATGTAATTTAAATATCAAACATATATGAATCTAGGAATGTAAAAAACTATCATAGGATGGACGGATTCACGAGGGGTTTGTGATTAAAGTTACTATTGAAAGCTTGGCGAATAAACAAATGTGCTCAAATAATTAACAAACTTAATTAATTTGTAATAAAATTCACTTTTTCGGATGGTAAAGTGAAGGTTTTGAGACTCGATGAAAAATGCAAAAATTGGACAACTTTTTTCAAATTTTGAATTTTTTCAAAAAGTTTTCTTACAAATTTTAGAAAATTACAAGTTTTTAAAAATTTAACAATTGTTGATTGCGTTCAGGCTTGCAGTATTGATAAACCAACCGAATACTGCATGGCTTCACTTCAGCAAAGCTCGAAGTCGACTCAAATTTCGAATGGAGTCAAGCAAACTCAAGTCGACTTTTCCTACAAAATTCGAGTCGACTTTGAGTTCTACTAAAATGCAAGCCTTCAGTTCTTGACCAAATCATTCAACTATATTCTTAAGTGTCTAAGCCTTATTAAAACCATCAAAACACAACTCTCCAAACAAATATTTCCTTAACTCAATTAAAATTTCATAAATTTTTTTCTGTATAAAAGTTTCTCAATAAACAACAATCAAAATGGCTAATGAACATACTCATGTGGTTCATTTTCATAAATTTATTTCAGATATACTTTTTGGGAGCATGTTTCACATTCTCATTATATCTGTACGACGAGCGCGATTATTTAACCGGAAAAGTCGAGAAACCAATAACTATAAGCTTCCTGGGAGCGCCATCGTGTGAGTTTGACGAACATTTGATATGTTATGCTGTATTTATTTAATTATTTTCTTCTTTTTCTCCATACATACATCATATGACACTAGTTAACTTATGGTTTAGTATGATATTCTTAGGATGCTCCATACTCGGTGTCATTTCATCACTTTTACTCATCATTGGATTACGTAAAGATCAGCGTGAATTTTTAGCACCATTTATCATCATCATGTCACTGGATTTATTTATTGAATTCCTTCATTTTGTCATTCTTATGATATTTGGTGATTCAAAGTTTGATCCACTGACGGGAACATTATTTACTGTAGATTTCTTCGTTTCATGTCTTAATGTAAGTTTTAACAAACTATTTGGATATAAAATGTATTTGACATGTTTGTCTTTACAGATGTATTGTCTCGTATGTGTCATTTCACAATATCAAGAGTACAAAGAATATCGATGTGCAAATCACTTTATCATTGTAAGTTCTTCATGATTTCATTTGCAGATAATACTTACTTACTTACTGTACAGATCAATTGTGATCCATGAGTTCCTCTTTACAGATTATAACTGGGTATTTTGAGTGGGATTTTAAGGAGAAATTTACTTCGCAATGCTACATGCTTGCTATTTGAATAATTCTGAGATTAAAATGTGGAAAATTTTTATGAACTTTATTAATACATGACACGTGTTTTTACACTTGTCGATTTTATGTGCGCGAATTTATTAATAAAACAAAAATTGAAGCTATAGTAGGTCAGTGAGACAATCGAAGCTGATTTTATGAGGAAATTGAGTCAGAAGCGTTTACAGTATTTTGGAGAGCGTGAGAATTGGGAGCATAATAATGGTGTATAGAGGTTTGAGTCGAGAGAAGTAAGAGCATATCGAGGGGGTGTAAGGGTTTTGGGGTCAATCCATCACCTCTAATTGAACAAAATTCTTCAAGTTTCTGAAATTTCGAGACAAAAAATTACAACAAATTCCTTTTTTAAGGCACAAGTTAGATCTTCCTTAATCATTGTCTTTGGGGAGCTTTGAATCAGCTTGAAACAAAACTAATTCAGAGCCAATTTAGCTCAGTGTTGTCTAAACTATGTGACACGGCACACTAATGTGAAAAAGTTCAATTAGAATTTCAAAAACTCAAAATTTCAAGCTATATTGCTCAAAAAAATAGAATCTAACTCATAACTTCTCTAAGCTTAAGTATACCTCATCTCCCAAAGCAGAGCTTGTGATAGACCAAGTGTGTAGTCAGTGAGATTAACACAACAAATCCTTCATTTTGACAGACTCTTCCTCAAATTCATGAAGGATTTTTCTCCAAAAATCCCTCATACAATATTTCAAACTAACTCTTAAGTGCCAGACATCGAAAATCCTTAATTAAGTACAAAGATTCTTACATTTTCATCATCAAGAAAAATCCATAAAATTATCTGATAAAGAATATCTTCAAGAAAACAAAGTAAAGAACAAAAAAAGAGCAAAAAACTCATCGAAAGCAATCAATAACGTTTTCATTATAATTCATTTCCTACTTCCTCCACATGTTTTTAATTTTTTTTTTCTTTCTTCTCTTCTTTTCATCATTTTTTTTCTCCTTCATTTCTTATTCCATCTATTGTGTGCCATAAAAACCACGCCAACATTGAATAAATGAATCGGATAATATGGTCGATGTGAACTATATATATATATAGAACAATAGAACGCCTCATTGTACAACGCCTGAGAAATCATGCATAGTCTTACATCAATCAAAAACAAGTCCGATGAATAATGGACATACGAACATAACAATCGTTCAGGAGTCTCATTTGAATGGAAGTGCAAGTAAGTGTGCTGTTCATTAAATATTGTAACCAATTACATCAAACATCAATCAATCACTAAATTTGAGTCTGAGTGAAAAGGGGAGTGGAACTGATTTTAATTACATACATATATTGTGGAACTTTTGGGTAATTTTGGAATTTGTAGCAGTTGGATTGTTGGCAAGGACAGACAAAAAATGCTATTGCAAGGATGTTGAAATGCTCTTTTTCGACATTGAAGCAATTGTTGTCTATTCTTTGTTATTGTTGAAGGAATATAGGGCATAGTTTGGGGTATGAATTAGTAGAACCATAAAGGAATTGTCTAGGGTAAAAGCTAAGTCATATCTCAAGTCAAGACCCTTTAGCATAGTCTAGAATATATCATTAGATAGTCTATACAATAGTATCTGACAACATATCTTGAGTCATAAAAAGTGCCTAGTTAGAATAGCCTAAATAGCATAATCGATCCGAAATTCGACACCAAACTGGTATTACTCTGGCACAGTGCAGGATTTTATCCGAACCCGGTATCAGGTCAGCGTAACTCTGGCTCAGTACTGGATTTAAACCGAACCAGGTACCAGGTCGACATGACTCTGGCACAGTGTCGAATTTAAACCAAATCCGGCATCTAGTTAGAGTGACGCCGGTCTTTTGCCGGATTTAGGATTGAACAATCGTTTTGTCCTATTCAGATAGTCTGACTAACTTAACTAAGCAATATCTTTAAGAAAATCCACCAATAAAAGTCCAAAACATAAAGTTCCATTCCTCTTCCACAATGACTAACCAAAAGTAAAATTATACAAAGCTTTAATCCATTGTGAATGTCAAAAGATTTATAATTTAGCATCATGATGATGACAATATGGTTAGCAAAATTTGGTCTGCTTTTTACTATCCTCTTTTATGTTCTCATTTTTAATCACTGTCGACATAACATTCATCAATTTCAATTTTTATATGAATAATAATCATTGAAAAACGATTTTATTACATAAATAAACAGAGACGAAAAGTATAGAAAATGAGTGAATGAAAGGAGATGAAATTTTAGGAAAAAAATGTTAATTTATCAATCAATATCAATCTTGTCTCTTTTCTGTTTGTGTCTTTGACTGTTATTTCATTCCTTAACAGACTTAAATGTTCTCAACTCACTGAAACAAAACAAAAAAAACTTTTTTTTTATTTTCTACTATCTGCATGAATTCATTTTATGTCAATATTATTGAATATCACAACAGAAAAGAGAGAAAATGGAAAGCTGCAATTAAATTAATACTCTTTATATTTTCAATTTGCTCCTTTTTCAAGGAGGCTCTATATTCAATGAGCTATCATTGTGTTTAATGAAGCAACGGTATTTTCTCATATTATTGTCACTAATTAAGGGATACTCGAGATGGGTTGTTGGGGGATACTCAGGCAATTTTTCTTTTGATATTTAATACTTAACGGTAGAAATGAATACAAGCAATTGACCTTAATAGAGCCTAATGAAGAAATTGTTTATGATACAAATTGTAAAGGGGCTGTTCAGTTATTAATTAGTTTGCATTTTAAGACGAGAGATGGATGGACATAGAACCCATCCACAACAAAAACAATTTATTTGTTTGAAACTAAGCAAAATCTCAGCAATTCACCCCTTCCTGCTGAGAGACTTACGTAATAAGTGTACGATCCCTTAATACACTTAAAGTTTTATTACTAGCATGGATTACTGGGCACTTTTATCTTACAAACTGTCTTTAATCTGTGAAAGTAATGTTGTAATTCATTCAAGTAGTCATTAAAAAATAAATAACAATATTAAGCACGAGGCATCTATTGAAAGCCGCCTCTATTTCGCATCCATATGGAGAGCATAATAAAAGAGCTTTTGCGAAGCTTTAAAAGCTTCTTGGCTTAGCCTTCCTCATTTATGTTGTTTGTGCAAGAGACAATCAATGAAATTCTCAGAATTTCTATTGTTTATAAAGGAATGCTTCCATCCTCTCTTTGAACGTAAAAAATGAACCGCCCCTAAGTCTTTAGTAGCTGAACGTGAAAAAGTCAACGATTCCGAAGAAGCTTTCTTGAGAATCTAAAACATGGCCAACAAATGGAAAAATTCACAAGAAAATCATCTCAATCCTCAATCAGTAGAGCACAAAGTAGACACAAAACCCCTCAAAAATATTCCCGTTAATCACTTAAAAACCATCAAAAATTAACTTCTTAACTACATCCATTTTGAAGAGGGATTAAAATCTGATTTATCAAAACATCAATTCCAGAAAGTATCCCAAATCTCAGTTCCAGTTGAAAAAGATTTACAAAATTTGTTCCTGTTTAAAATGAGAACCAAACCTCTGTCAAAAAACTAATGTTTAAAGTTAGTAAGTAAAAAGAGAACAGATCAAGTCACAACAAAAAGTTGTCCTTCCACAGAACAGCTAACAAATCTTTTTCATACCAACAACATTAATGCTCGACAAATTACCAGTGCTGAATTTAATAGAGGAAGATAGAGAAAATTTACCATAAAAAAAAAGTTTCCAACTAATTTGTCGCATGAATAAAAAAAAATTCTTGTCATTTGAATATTTGTGGCATTTTGTGGAAAAAAAATAGTTCAAAGACTTGATAAAGTTAGGTTTTGTGTGACTACATATATATTTTGTTAGTCGTTAACCGACAGCTATCACACTATAAAATATAACATCATTTTGTTGAAGGATATTCAACATTAATTTTAATTGTAATTCATTTTGTTGGTTTTTTTGAAGTGAATCGTACGATTTTTATGGGCAACGCAAATGACAACTGTAATTAATTCTCGATTAAAAATAATTTCAGTAAAAGGTCGTTCAGCACGAAATGATAAAAAATTGACACAAATCTCCTTTGTTGTCGATATAATAAAAAGTTCATTGGTATTTATTATTGAATATTTGCTGTCGAATTAATGTTTGAGTCAGTGGTGGGCAACCTTTTAGTTCTGACCCACCTTGATGGTTATCCTCGACCAATAACTCACAAAACATATGGTTCAAGTCATTTCCAACAATTTTTCACGACACACTAGAGTCCCGCAGCACAAAGGTTGCCCACCCCTGCCTCAAATCCCCTTAATAAGTCATTCTTTACATAGTAAACCAGGTAGATTGTTAATTAACTTAAAGCACAGTCTATCAGACCTTCGTCATGAATTTTAAGGGAGAGAAAATTAACAAGCTGCAATTCTCATCATTGAAATATCCAAATTATTTATAATAAGGGTACTGTACCTCTCAATCAATTTCTCATCCTTCAAGCCCTCTTGTCTTAATTCTAGTAAATTCTAATGAAAAATCTTTGTCAATGAAAAATTAACTCAGTCAGTCTTGAAAGAAATTTTTTTCAAGGACTCAATCCTTTCCGATGGCGTAAATTGAGTTTTGAATTTCAAGAAGCTGAGTAGAAATGACCGTTGGATGCAGCCGCAGTGATGAATTATTTAAGATATTTTTGGAAAAAAAGGCCACTTGCATCAATTTATGATCATAAAATTGTGAATTAGACCATAAGCTGTGCTTTAAGATTTTAAGGCTGAAAGCAGTAACTCAACTAAATTAAGAAAGTTGGTGTGAATTTTTCCCTTATGTACTCTAATTTTCAAGGATCAGCGCCAAGTTCTGCACCTTTTAAAATCCTTGGCAAAGTCTTCTTCATTTCTGTCGCTCTAGATTACAATGAATAATTGATAAATGTCAAAATGAGATTCCTGTAAAGGCCTAACATCGGTATATCATTATGGATGCAGTACTTAAAATCCATAATTTAAGCATAGCACTTAACCATATTATTAGATATCCCTGATTGCTCATTATTAGTAGCAAACGATCAAACTCGTAGAACACAGGTTCGAGTTCCATATAGGACCCGTTATTCTGAATTGTTTATTTTCTGTTAGATCAACGAATAATAAATTTAGTTCGGCTAAGAACCTCCAATTCCTGTATTTTAAATGCATAGACTGCCAGTTTTGGACTGTACCTTATAGTTCGTCCAAAGCTAAACATCTAAATTTTTTTATCTGCCGTCCTTCAATTTCTAACAAATCCAACAAATAAATATTGAATATAGATAATTAAATTACATTTAACATAACTTCCCAAATCACAAATGACAAACCACAAATTATTATATAATTCCAATTATTGATCGTTATTTAATATCCAGTCATCAATTTTGGTCATAATTAATAAACCTGTCATTATCCATCAATTAAGATTTATTTGTTTGGAACACTTCACATGGGGATTATCAATATTAGATATTATTAGTATAAATTTGAAATTTGATAACTTAGTGATGGTTGCCATACAATTATTTCCTATGCAGACTAATCAAAACAAGCGAACAATATCAGCAAATTCCTATGAATTCTTATAAATTAATTTTAAATTTCTTCTAACAATGTTGACGACGTCAAGCAGAAATTCGACGATATATAAACATCAAAGATATTCTTTTTTCCTTTTATTTATGTCAAGTGCAGCCTTAAATTCTGCTTCAAGATTTTTAACATTTACTCAGTAATGAAAATAGAATAAATGCCAAAAATCTTACAACCCCTTAACGACATTGCGATAATTACGAAAAATATTTAATGTAGGTTGATTGGGTTTTTATTACAAATTCATTTATAGGATTGTTTTTACGATGTGAATTGATTTGAGCTATGGTTTATTTTGAGGCACTTGTTGTTGGGAGTCTGATCTTATTATCATTCAACTTCAAACCCTTGATAGGTTGAATGAACACCCACTCAATTGACAAAATAAGAACCAATTTTTTTCACAAACAGATAAACATTTGTAGAGGGTTTAGTCAAGATTTTACAGAGAATTTGCTTGCAATAGAACCCTCTTGACTTCCTAGGAACTGTCATGACCGCTTTGGTACCGTCATGACCGTCATGAAACTGATATGTTGCCATGGAATCGTCATGATAACCATTGAAACGTCAAGCCTGTCATTAAACCGTCAAGTCTGGCATGGAACCGTCTTGACTGCCATTGAACTGAAAAGCCTGTCATTGAGCCATCATGACAGCAATGGAGTCATCATGACCAATATGGAGTCAACAGTATAGTCTCGAGGTAGGGCGTAACCATAAATTTTGTGAAGCTTTATAGAGAGAATTTTGAATTTTTTCACAGTAAGTCAAGGGGATTTTTGGGAATTTTGTCTCCAAAAACCCTTGCAAACTCAAGAACTGCATCCAAAGGGGAAGATTGACAATGACCTTCCTCCATGTCTGCACCTCTGTCTAAAGCAACATGATGACATTATGCATAGTGTTCCTCACTGCTGACGCAAGATGAGCTAAGAGCCTTGTTGCTGAGATACATCATTACAAAGCCTAATATTCATATGCGTCATTCAAATCACCAGATGTTCAATTTTTCAAAACATTTTGCCACTTCCATAAAATATTATTATAAATCTAATAGGAACATAACTAAGATCCAATATGAATAAATTTCAGAGATATCTGTAAGTGAATAAAATATGGGACCATAAATCTATTTATTCTCTCGATACAAATTCTAACAAAACATTCCTTTCGAAAAAAAAGGTATAAAGGTTGAAAAAATTTTGTTATTTACGCAAAATGTAAAGACAGAAATGTATTTTTAGATATTAGAGAATAAATTGTCTCTGTCGCATGTGTGAAAAATTTCTCATATATTTTTATCAGAACTACTTCTATAAGTTGCATAAGCTTCCACATTAGCATACGTACATGAATAGATAAACGACATAAATGACCTAAAGAACTTGGAATATAAAGCATGTGACCAGGGAAATGATGAATTTCATTTAAAGCTTAAATTTAATATTCAAAAGACTTTTTTGCTTGCTGTTCAAATTTCCATGAAAGTTTCAATGGAGGAGAAATAATTGAAGGAAAACACATTTTGGTTGTAAAACAATACAGG
Organism: Chironomus tepperi; assembly: GCF_022539635.2. NCBI lineage: Eukaryota > Metazoa > Arthropoda > Insecta > Diptera > Chironomidae > Chironomus > Chironomus tepperi. The sequence goes on from NW_027226383.1 coordinate 1,158,015, forward strand.
CACTGCCTTCAAACGAGAATAATTTTTTAATTATAAAGAGGATCAGACAGCTGTTAAAATCTCATTATTGTAAAAATATATTCGCGTTTATATTATATTATTGGTACACAACAGACATGACAATAAACAATTCCGAGAAAGACGTTTTTTGGAAAGTTTTGAATTTGTTGTTTCAATTTTGAGTGAAGTAAAAAAGTTGTTTAGAGTTTGAATCAAAATTGAATTAAATTCAAATTTTTAAAATATGAAATATTCAAATTTTTAAAGCTTAAAAATTCAAATTTTCAAATTTTGAAAATTAAAATTTTTGAATTTTGAAAAATTCAAATGTTAAATTTTTAACCAAGTTCAAGTTTTTAAACTATTTAAAAAATCAAAATTCTTTTAAATTTTGAAAAAAATTGAAGTTTTTAATATATGATAAAATTTTAATGTTTTAAAATCTAGAAATTTGAGTTTTGAATTCAATTTCTAAGTTCAAGTTAAATTTTTTAAAAAATTAAAAATTTATGAAATTCTTAATAAAGTCAAAATTGATTGAAAAACCAGGATGTTTATAAATATTTTAAAATATTCAATTAAAATTTTAAATCAAAAATCAAATTCTAAAATTTAAATCTAATTTCTAAACAATTCATTTTCAAAAAAAATACTTTCAAACAATAGAAATTTAATTACCAAATTTAAGTTCAAGAGCAATAAACAATTCTTCATCACCTCATATGCAGCACAGGCTAGATAATTTATTCACATAATAACAACAATATAAAACACGAGCTTCAATTCTTCCGAGAATTTTATAATGAGTGACTTTTCATTCAAACACAAATTCAATTATTTATCATTTTTTCGTTGTTCATTTTCTCTTATATCAAAGAAAATGGATAAAAAAATGTAAAGTAGAAGGGCACAAAGGAAGCAGCACAAAAAATAGAAAGATAATAAAGTAAATAAAAAGAAGAAGTCCGTGACTTTTTAAATTATTTCGCGTTTCATTTATTGACAACTTTAATGTCGCCAATAGCAAGAAAAACTTTTAGAAAAGGAAATTATTGATTGAAAAAGTTTTCTCAGCCAGACATTAAATGTGTGTGTGCTGGATGCACTTACGATAGCACGAATTTAAAGTGGATATAAATTTATTGGGAAAATGTCAACAAATTAAAGCAATTTTCTGTGCAACAATCAAAAAGTCAATTTAAGAAAAATAAATTTTGAAACATGCAGTTTAGCGCATTTTTTGGACATGGAATGCTTTATAGCTCTGTCTGTGTTAAATATTTCACAATGGAAATCATAAAACCTGATCTAGACATTTGAAATTTTCTTTTAAAATTTCATATGAATACCAATGAATTCTTTAGAATTAAATAACAAGTTGCCTCAACCTGTCCACATAAATTATAAAGTTTGTGTAGAATTCATGGGAATTTTTTGCGGTGTCTGCATTTATTTTGAATAAATTATGATATTTCTTGGACTAATTCTTACATGACATTAAGCTCTGAATTTCTTGAATTCTCAACTGGAGCGTATCCGGAAAGCACACGACAAAGAAATGGTCGGAGTGGCTCTGGCTTGAGGGTAGATTCAATGAAATCCAGTCTCATATTAGAATCATGCTGGATTGAAGACAAATTACTTGTCTTCTACGCCATGGGCCTTCCGGTGTAGCTAAGGAGAGTTGGTTGTGTTTGTTACTGTATAAAAATTTTGTTTTCTAAATTTAAAAAGTTTAGAAAATTATGTAAAAAATCAAATATCGTCCTTAGATCCACCCCTTCCCCCTTCCCTTGCTTCTCATTGCAACTCTTCGTAACAAAATCATAAACAGAAATTTGTGATCCGTAAAAAAATTCAAAACATTCTAAACGTTACCTAGTTTCCAAAAATCTCTCAGATGTGTCGATATCAGATATATTTGAGGAGTTGAGCAGTTGATATCAGATAAATTTGAGTCAAGATAAAAACAACTGCTTCAAGGACGTTTTAAAGAATTTGGGGCTTTGATTCTGTATGGGTTTTTGAAGAAAAAGTCTTGAAAATTAAAAACAAAAATTCAAATTCAGAAAAAGAAGAAGGGGGAGGGATAAATAACCTCCAAATTCCCCTTATTCTTTAAATATCCCCATAAACTGTCCATTAAATATTCAACAAAAATGCCAACATCGAGCTCTAAAAACTTTCTAATCGATCCTTTTACTTAAACCTGTTTATATGCTAAATTATTAAAAAAGCTTTTTAAAATGTTTGTCGTTATTTGTTTAGGATTACACAATTTTTTTCCAATAAAAAGTAACTGTATAGAAGTGAATATTATCCCAAACATAAATGAACATTCAAAACTTTTTCGAAAAAATGAAACTCATTTGTATACATTTGACTTCCAAATATTGATATTACAATTTTAAATGCTAGAATAAAACTCGAAGTAACTTAAAAATGAACAAATTTTAATGATTCAAAATTTTTTAATTTGTAATAAATTTAATGGGTAATTTTCGAATACAAAATGAGGCAGCTTTAAAGCTTTAATATGTAAATTATATTAAAAACGGACCGTTTAAATTCAATTAAATCAACCAAAGCCTCTAGACGTGCATTTTCCAGCAGAATGAAGAATTCTCAAGGTAATCAGCTCAATTCAAAAAGATTTACCTTCCTCAATGTCAATATAAATGCGCTAAGATCATCCCCAACTGTATATAAATTCAATTCATCCTTTCATTCACCATATAAAATATATATTTTTCGCTCGTATATCCTTCAAAGTCTGAAGTTCAACAATTTCATTTTTATTTTTTTTATTTATTTTCTTCATGTTTACTGCTACTCTCTGTAATTCTCCTACCTCACTACATTCTGTCTCGCTGTGTATATATATGTAATATTATTGGGTTTTAAAAAAAACTTTAAAACCTCCCTGCTTGCTTCCAATCATCACTCTTCTTCAAATCTTCTTATGGAATGGAATAAACATACTATATATTACCTCATTTAAACAAATTTAAAGATATTGGTGTTTTGACAAAGTCACCCTTTCAACGTAGAAAGAATTGTAGTTTGTTGAAAAAGCAAGTTAAATTTACAGATGATTTGACATGCACACCGGATATATTGACAACGATAGTCAAAGATAATAAGGATGATGGTGAGAAAATATCGCTGCATTGTAATTATAATCATGATGATGACGAGGATGATTATGGTGATCGTACTGTGACGATGCATGATGATAAAGGTAATTGAACAGTTGAATGGTGAAAGAATGTGGACGGAAAGTATCGTTGATTGTTGGGGTTGAGTGGTGGATAATGTGCATTTTTAGAAGAATTGGAATTTCAACGAGTTTAAGGAATTTCAATTTGAATATTTGAGTTTAAAAGAGTTAAAAGATTTGAATTTAAAATTTTCAATTTAAGAGTTTTAAAAATTTGAATTTAAAAGAATTTGAAAATTTAAATTTCAACAAGATTGATGATTTGAATTTTAAAGAAATTAAAATTTGAATTTTAAAGAGTTGCACATTTAAATAAAAAAGTTTAAAGATTTGAATTTGAAACAATTGAAAATTTGAGTTTAAAAAAATTTTAAAATTTGAATTTTAAAATGTTTGAAAATTTAAATTTCAACAAGATTGACAATTTGAATTTTTAAGAGTTTAAAGAAATTGAATGGAAGATAAATTTTAAAAAGTTTGAAAATTTGAATACAAAAGAAATTGAAAACTTCAAATTCATCAAACTTAAAAAATTTGAATTCTAAAGAGTTTATAAAACTAAATTTTTAAATTTTTTGAAAATTTGATTTTAATTTAAATTTAAGTTTTAACAAAGAAAATTTGAAAATTTCGAAAATTTTGAAAATTCTGAAAATTTAAAACAGTTTGAAAATGTGAATATAAAACTTTACAATTTTAATCTCAAATTTCACAGAATATAAAAGATTTTTAAATTTAAAAAGCAAATTTTGAATTAAATTCTTATTATGAAATTTAAACAACTATCCAAAATGCATTTCCAACCACACCATACCTGCAAAAAACTGCTTCCAAACCAGACAAAAAAAAGGGTTTTTCTTTGTTCTAATGTCAATTATTTTCTTTCATTCTCTCCACAGAAAATATGAAAGCACAGCTTGAGGAAAGAATTTAAGCAGAATTCCCCAAAGACGATTTTAATACCCCTTTGTAGATTACGATCAGCATCGGAAGTTCATGGAGAACAATGCGCAATTTATATAATCATTTCAATTTAACAAAGTTTTGAAAAAAAAAAAAGTATTTTACATCCAAATTAATTGTATCAAAATTCACTCAGAGCAATCAACTTGCAGACACATTTAAAATTTTAAGCAGCAATTAATTTTAAGAAGAAAAATTACAAAAAAAATGTGCAAAAAATATTTATATTCACATGGTATGAAACCTCAAGAAGAACTTTTTAAAATAAATAATGCAATTAAAATTATTCGGAGTGGATTGAGAGAAGAAAAAGACAATTTATCTCTGCTTCAGTGGTAAAATACGACATTTTTGTGGAAATTATGAAGTGAGAAATGTCGTAAAGTGAAATTAAATATTAATTGCAGACATGGAGTTAAGGGGTTGGATGCTGTAGATTGGTTTGTCCAAAAAATTTGTAATAAACTAATTAAATTAGCAAATATGTTGGAAATTAGATAACTCAGTTCATTTATTTTCGGAATTTCACCACAAAATTCAACAACCCGAGCTACACCAATGAAGGAGGTTTCCCCGCAGCGTCTTCGAAATTTCGTATGACCAAGTATATGGGTGCCAAATTTAGGCGACGTTTTGCGACTTCGATTTGGTGAAAAACACATTTATTAGAGCATTAAAAGTTCCGTGGAGTAGCCTTCTTCATTTGTGTCGCTCGGGAATGTTGAATTTGTTAATAACAAATGGAAACCGCATCAGTGAGGAAGTTAAATGACCGCAGACTTCCATTTGTTGTTAATATCTAAATATATCCCTCAAAGAAACTAAGATGATCCGTGTCGTGGCATTTGTCAAACTCGAGTAGATATCAAATGAAATCAGTCTCAATTTTGCGGCCGTTTGGCTTCCCAGTTTCCATTTAGTAACAACAAATGAATCCTTGACTAAGACCAAATAAGACTGAATCACTCGGACAGCATCCTACCCCTTAATATCCACAACAACTGCACAAAACCAACTCACACAATGGAAATAAAATAAAACTAAATTTTATTTTAAATGTTTAAGAAGAAGAAAGAATTTTTGCGAGTTTAGCACAGACATTTTTTATGTCTCGCTCTCTTGTTCAAAACTTATCGATTTTAATAGTGATGTTGTTTGGGTGGAGAAATATTTTAATTTACTAGAGTTAAAGTTGGCAGAACTTTTTTTTTCTTGTTTATTTCACTTTTTCATAAATATTTGATATTTTTAGTCAGACTTGATGATATAAAAATTCAAACTTTAACTCTATGGAAACGAGAATAACGTCAGAATTAGGGTTTTCAATCCCGGGATCCCGAATACCGGGATCCCGGGATTCATTTCGATTTTCCAATACCGAAATCCCGGGATTGAAATTTCGGTATTCCGGTATTACGGTATTGAGAAATTCTTAAGATTTTCAATTTTTTTTATTCAATATTCAAATTTAAAATTGAATTTTTTTGCAAAGAAAAAGTTTATCCTGAACCTAAATTGTTCATTAGCTCTACCTTTTGATAAAAATTGAAAATTTTGACTAAAAAACGATTAAAAATCTTTATTCACAATTTATTTTACAGTATCTAGTTGCACTTATTCAAGACTGGTACAAGACGGATACTGATCCAAAAACAAATCATCGTCGTTTTCATTAGATTAGTTATTTCTCAACTGATTAACATCAATTTTTCAGTTCATATCATTAGAGACGTCAAAATTTGTTTGAAAGATTTTAATATCGGTATTGAAAATCCTAGTCGGAATTAACCCCGAATATGAAAGCCTGGAATCTGTCTTTACATATGAATCAATATGAACTTGAAACTTATTTAAAGTAGAGCTAAAGAAGTCAGTTTTTGAATTAGATTCATATTTTAATGGCAATTCTACCTCAATTTAATTCAAATTTAGTTAGTTTCAGTTGTTTTGAACCGTTTTGAGCATAATTTGATATCGGATTTTGAGTAAATTATAATATCAATATTGATCCCGGGATCCCGGGATCCCGGGATTGAGAATTTCCCAATACCGTAATCCCGGGATTGAGATTTTGGTCCGGTATTGAAATCCCTAGTCAGAATTATGAAGTTGGATATCATATATGTCTCAATCACTTATCATCGAGCTTTATTTATTGTTTCTATGAATAATAAGGTGTAAATTCCTACACAAAACATTTTGGTCGATTTAAACACCTACTTTTAAGAAATATAATTGATTGACATGATATATTTATGGCTGAAAACAATAACAAAGTTAGACGTCCGATGTTTGTGACATAGAGCAAACGTTTTGACATAATAAGAAGAACCCAGACATATTATTTTTGTAATCAGTACTTTTTTGAAACATGATATTCGTCCGAAATTTCTGATTATTTAATAACAAGCATTTCATGCAGCTTTTAGGTCATTAAAATATTCATTTTAACCTCAATGTAAGCATAATATTCATATCTATTGAATGCAATGCGTAGTGAAATTTCAAACAATTTTTGCTGTGGTTTTATTCAAAATATTTACAGCATAAGAGAGTTAAATTCCTCAAGTTCAAAGAAAAAGTTCAAAATGCTGTGTTTTCAGTGAAGAAACCATTAAATCCTCAGCTTTACTTCGCCCATTCCAAAAAATACACCAACGACGAATTCCCACACGAATTCATTGACAAATTGTTTGAAAAGACTCAAAAACAAATTTTATCCATTTTTCTATGGGAAGTAAGAGGCAATGTTGTGCTATGTTTTGGTATTCAATGACAAATTTTTTGGGAATTTAAGGCCAAAAACCTGAATGAAGAATTTCATTTTTATTCTTAAAAGTATGACTCAAAAATGGCTGTTGCTGTACGGTTACAGAGCCTTCACGTCTTGCTGTTAACATGGAGATGTGGCTGTGCTTTCAAGCGTATTTAGGGATGGGTTTCGAATGTCAAATTTCCCTATTTCTTGGTTCTTGGAGACAAAAATTTCAAAACGTTCCTAAATTTTCAAAATCATCCTCTTACTCCTTCATAAATTATCTGGGTGCGTCATTTAAAGCACCCTGGTGACATCGTCATATTGCTCAGAATCGACTGCTAACACGATAAATTTGTGTGTCATTTTCTAAATTTTTAACAACGTTTAATAACATTTTAAGCACTCAAAAACCACATTTTCCTAAATTTTCTTAAAATACCTAATTTAAAAATTTTGAGAATTTAAAATACCTAAAATGAACAAAAATTTAACCCAGATATTTTCCTTTTCTGCAAAAGGTTTCAAATAAATTCCTCAAATTTCTTCATCATGTCTAGTGAAGAGATGTAAACATGACTCTTTAGTCATTCTAACATTTTCAAGAAACAAAAAGTTAGTTTCAATAACTTTCTGATTCTTATTCTGAGTAATACAAGAGTTCATAGAGATTGCAAACCCAAGCTAGCAAAGAGCGTATTCTGGAGAACAGAATAAGCTGACAGCAACGCTCAAAAGCTTTCTCATCTAGAATTTTTAAGGTGAGCAAGCTCTTTGCTTGTTAGATTCGATCGCGACGGCAAAAATAAAGAAGTCTGCGTCAAGTAGCTTTTAAGGATCCGCTAAAGCTAGAAACTAAGCAGCTAAGCCATCTTCATTCACTCAGAGAGCCTCGTGTGACTTCCAAATAACTCCAAAATCGATCCTTCTGTCGCATGTCTTAAGATTCCAATTAAAAACTTTCTCATTGCTGTCTTGCAAGTGCACACGATTTTTAATCTGAGTGAAAACGAGACTTGACTTGTCAAAATTCATAATTTTTTTGAAGACTTTTTACTTTTACGTGAGAATGACTCTTGGATCATCTCGACACGCTAAAAGATTTGTTATTTTTTTCTGAGAATTTTGTGGTTTGAAATGAAATTTAAGCGCGTTGCAGAAAAAGATTTTTGTCATAAATTATTTCTAGGAATTAAATTATTTAAAGTGTTTCTAATTTTCAAATAGATTTGAGTTTTTTCATGATTTTTTAATCGAAAAATTCCCCCAAAAATCCACAAAAAATTTTAACAATTTAAAATTGATTATGTCAAGCTTATACAGTTTCAATAGATCAATTTCAACATATATGTCAACCATTAAATTAATTTTACGAAGAATAGTCAATCACTAAGCCATAAAATCCATCATGAACAATCGAAATTGGAACATTCTAGACTTGACTCTATGACAACCTAAATTGCCATAACTTTCAAGTTCTATATTTCAATTATGAAATTCTTGTTATTTCCTAAATTTATTTATCTAATACTTAGGTCAAAGAAACAAAATGAATGTAAATAGAAGAATCCTTTTGGCTACACAAAAAAATATGTCAAGAATGGATAAAACTTTTTAAGAATGTTTAAGCTAAGTGAACAAAAAGTTGAGTTTAAATAGAATTTTCTTTTTAATAAGAAATTTAACTTTTTAAGAATAAGAAAAAGAATTTTTCTTCTTAATTTTTCTCGTTACACAAATGCTAAAGAAGAATAATGAAAAATAATTATAATGTAAGCCAATTCAGCTTAATTACCGTCATTTAAATGTGTTATGTGACTTTTATTAATGATATAATGAGATGAGGTGGAAATTTTACTGAATTGGATTGTTTGGGTGATGTATTTAAGCGTGCTATTGGAATTATTGAATTTTTGAGAGGTTAATCACTTAGAATGTCTATTGGATTATTGATATCGATAATCTTATCAATAAACTCTTAGACAACAACCTGCAGATGACTACTTCATAAAGCATGACTACATTTTGTGTTTCAAGAATGTCTCAAGAATATGTCAATATGATACCCGAGAAGTACAATGCGTTCAATATCATTTGTTATCGTCAAAATGAGCCAAAAGCAACCACCACGATGTCGATCATTTTGACGTTCTGGTTGTCAAAGAAACTACAATATCGATGCCCCGATGACTATTCTGAGCTACATAAAAATTAAGAAGGCTGCACCAAGGAACTCTTAATGTACAACCAAACCTCTTTTATCAATATCAAATGAAAGCCGTCTTCGTGTGGCTGCCATATGATTTGCTAAATAGAGCGACTCTATATAGAGCTATATGACTTTCAAATTGTGGCGGCTGCCATTTGATGTTGATAAAAGAGCTTTAGTGGTGTCTTGAAAGCTCGGAGAAAGAATGATGAAGGCGAATTCTTCTTGATTTGTGTTGCTCAGATATGTCAACCCACTCAGAAAAATATTGAGATACCCAAAAATAAATACCTCAAATAGACAAATACTGTTCTTTTTATCAAAAAACCATTCATAAGCAATTAATTTCATAAACAACAACCGGATTTAATGTCTGTTGAACTTCCTGAACCAAAAAAAGTGTCAAATTCGATGACCAAAAATGTAATTTTGTAACACAAGCCGCCCGAGTAACACATATGAAGAAGGTTCCGTTATGGAATTTTATAGCTAAACCTGATTGGCATACAATGAAATGTTACCATGCCCTAATGGACAAAAATAAGTTAGAACTGGTTATTAACTAGACATTAACTTGTTTTAACGAGGATACTATAACTCATTTTTGTCCACTCGGGATGATAGCGACGAGGTGGCAGTATACTTAGAACCAAGTAGCTGCCAAGTGACAATTTTGGTCGCTTTCGCCAAGACAAAGGTTTAGCAGAGCCTCAAAAATTCCGTGACTTAGCCTTCTTCGTTTGTGTCACTCGGACAAGAATATCAACCTAAAATAATCCATTCCAGTGAAACCAACTCAAATGAAAAAAAAAGTGTAATTACAAATTGATTGAATATTTTATTTACATTAAATGAATTATCAATATCCCATTATGTGCTATGAACAAAAAAATTAATAATCAGTATAATACTTATTGCATTCAATTAACTTCATTTTCAACCATCTGTGATAAAAAAAATTACATGGAGAATTGACTATCCATTCCAAATGAATACATTCACACAAATAAAACATTAATACATTACATTACATAAACGCATGAAGACATTTTTAAGAATATTTTTATACGACTCATGAACATAAGACATAATGAATAAGAAGATGATAGCACACAAAAAAAAAAGACAAAAATCTTTTCAAGTTCCGAAAAGAATAAAAAAAAAAACTTTTTTTTCTCTTAACTCTTGTAAAAACAAAAGAAAAAAGAACAACTTTTTAAATAAAGTAATTAGATCTTTTGAAAAAACATAAAAAATTGCCATAAGGGACTTTTATTTACTCTATTTCAGCAGTAACAATTTCCTTTTATTTCAACATCAAAAAAATTCTTATGAACAACTTTAATTAAATTATCTTTTTTTCAGAAGGAAATTCCTTTTCAGAATGCCACAAAATAACAATAGGAAAGATTTATGATTTGAATTGTTTGAGGATTAACAACCAGGTAACTCAATAAAGGATTTTAGGTGGCTTCTTTGAATTTCCGCAAAGAAGCCCACGCAACTACAATGTATATGAAGGCAGTCATGTGGAATTTATTTAAAATTTGATTCCTAAATTGCTTTAAAATGGGCATTTTTGAATTAAATTTGAATATTTTCGAGATTTTGTTAAGGAAGTAAGTTAGTAAATTTGGTTATATTCATCTTGCCCATTGGTCAGCAAGTAAGTCAGATCGACAGCCTCCCCAACTCCTCAATTGGACCCTTAAAACCCCCTGGACCGAACTATATTCATTTGTGGAACTCGAAGTAACATTCGCGTCTTATCTTGCTTATTAAAAATTGTATTTACTGCAGTTATTTATCATGTAAAAACCATGCATTCATAAGCTCTCATAGCGGCTACTCAGTGCATACCTATAAACATTAAATCTCATTTCCTAGATACTGCAAAAACGAATAAAAAGGATTAAAAGTACAAGAATTATCCAAAACAACCAGATTTATCCATTGTTAGTTTTTCATTCATGGCTACATGGCTGCATTGCTACAAATCTAACTGATAATTTTAATGTTCCTTTATATAATACAAATTCCGTTGAAAATTTTAAACAACATTGTAGCGCAACAATCAACAATCAACAATCAACTGAAAATAATTGTAATCATTTAATAAGAAAACTACATATGCTATTAACATGAATGTCATGTGAATTAGTGATAATGAGTATAGTATTTTGGATCAATAATGTCAATTTAAATTAGTTTGATAACATTGTTGATCGAAGGAATTGATGACGAATTTGTAATTAAATATTTTCATACAATTTATTTCAGCCGAATTCAAAATTGAGTTTCAAGTCAAAATATAAACTTTTGAATAAAGTGCTGGAATTTATAATTCATTAAAGTTTTTGACATTTCAATCATTTTATGAATTTAAAAATTATTTAATTTATTGCAGAACTTGAAGTTTAGTGAAATCGAGTCGAGTCGATTCAGAGTTTATTGAGTCGATTCATTTTGACTCAATTTAAATCGGGTCAACTCAAAATAGATTTAATCAACTTCGAACTTTAATTTATTGAAACCCAAAATGATGAATTTTAAAATTCATAACGCAATTTCAGAATTATATTGGAAAATTCTATTAGTTATTCATGTCGATCGTCACCTGAAACAATGATGAAAGTTATAACATTGTAGAACAATAAATCACGTTAATAAAAGTTCTGAACAGAATTCAATATGCATACTACAAAGAACCGGTGAAAATCTCTCAAATATAGATTGCATGTAAACCATATAAGCTTTAATCTAGGGCATATGTTGATATGTTACCTCAAATAAAAATTTCAATAAATCGTCTCTCAAGGCAGTTCGTCAAGTACCCTACCTAGTTGATATGGCTACATATCTGGCTCCAACAATTGCATTTATCTAAAGACTTTATAAGTTCTACTCAAAAATAAACCAAATCCATGCGATACAAATGAAGAATGCTTCGCAACAGAGCTTTTAAAGCTGCCACAAATCTCTATTTGGACACCGAATCGGACTCGCCTGTATGTAGCTGTAATATAACTCCCCAATATGAAAGCCTTGTTTATTTGTGTCAGAGCATGAATTTGAGTCGCGTTGACTTGATTTGAGTCGAGTTGACCCAAGTCGACTTCAAGTGTATCGACTTCCAGCTCTAATTTGCGTCACTGCAGGAAAAAAACTCCAAAAAAAAATCAAAATTAAAGCCCAAAATTAAACATTCCTCAATTTTATTATCTCCCAAAACATTCCAAAAAGTTTAACAAATTTCATCTCATTTATATTACGATAATAAAAAACTTTATAGCTTTCTAATTTACGTCAGTGATTGATCGGCTATTTGTTGCTAATACTTTACATCCATAAGCGACTCAATTTGTATTTTTTTTTCTTCATCAAACATCATAAAAATGATTTGTTTGATATCTATAAAATCACATCATGTTATTGAGAGCATGAAATATTGCAGCACAATTTTTTCCTTTGCACTCGTGAGTTAAGAGATTAAATTTGAAAAATTGTTTCAAGGTCTTCGTTTTCATTCACAAAAGTAAAAGAATTTAATATTTAATATTTGAATGAAATTTTGGCATGAAAAGATATATGTGTCAATAAAATGTATTCATATCTAACCCAGATTCATATTTTAAATACTCTTACCTGGTGCAGTGGTTGGCAACCTTTTGTTTTGCGTGGCATACCTTTGTGGTAAATTGCAACCGAAGCCGCATACGACATAAGGGTCATAATCGTATCACACTAGTCTGTCGTGTCACACTAGATTGCCGCGTCACACTTATCTGCTGCGTCACACTATTCTGTCGCATCACACTATTCTGTCGCATCACACTATTCTGTCGCATCACTCTAGTCTGCCCCATCACACTAGTCTGTCACATCACACTAGTCTGCCGCATTACACTAGTCTACCGCAACTCACTAGTCTGCCACGTCACACTTATCTGCTGCGTCACACTATTCTGTCGCATCACACAGGTTGCCAACCACTGACCTAAAATTCATTAACAAAATTGAATTTATGAAGATTTTTCATTCAGCTTTTTTGTTGCTGAATCTCGTACCAAAAATACGATTACTGTAATTAAAGTTAAATCAAATTAGCTTGTGTCATAAAATCACGCGCTTGATTTACGTTTGACTTTCAAAAGCGAAGTTTTTTCCCCAATTTTCTTTTAAAAATTTTTAAATTGATTTTTATTTTTTTCCACATCATCTCATTTACAGCATCAAAATTGAACATGATGATGAGAATTCATCATCGTATGAAATTTTAATGGGAAATATCAACATCATTCAGTCGTATATCATCAATATTGACTAAGGTTCTTCTTCCATATGTTCAAGATTATTTTTTTCAGTACTGTTGAGCTATATTCAATCACATAAAATTAATTTTATTGTATTTTACTTTTTAAGCAAGAATTTTAGAATGAAAATGTTATCAGTTTGGGTGGATGGAATATTTGGAGTAATTTTGAGTGCTTCGATGAATTTCAAGTATTAATTCTAGGAAGGAAAAATGAAGCTGAAAATGGATTTTAATTTTTACTATGAATTGGAAGTTGCATGTGAGGGTGGTAATCTCTTACACTTGGATTTACATAATTTATTGAAGGAGAATTAAGCTTTTATTCAAAAAGAGCTTTAAGTTGTTTTGGGAAACTCTTTTTTCTTTAGATTCATAGATTGTAGTACAATGTAAACCGCCTACAAGCTCTAAAAGTTGCAATGGTTCTAGTTCGATAAGAAGTGCTCCGAGTAGTAAAACGTGTTTGCCAGGACAATACTACGTCGCCATAGTAATTATAAGATGTGATGTTGCTCTGATTGGATTGGACATGCAAGTCGTAAGAGAAATGACACAGAAAGTGTTATTGCTGGGACAGCAACACAACTTTGTTAATCCGCCTTCGGTTGGTATCAATTCTTAAAGTCAATGCTTTCCAGGAGCTCCAAAAGCTTTGATTTCATATCATTTTTACAATGAAAAATACGATTTGTTACATTGTGTCACTCGGATTCAGTGAATATTATCACAAATCCTATAACAGATGTGATATAAGAATGTGATTCACATAATGAGAACTGCGTTGTATACTTACGATGCATACTTTACAAAAAAGTCAAATGATGATACCAAAATATAACAATATAGACTCAAAACTCAACATTGCTTACGGCGACTTAGCATTCTCCTAACGAGTACGTTGTGTTGTACTAGTGGTGAGCAACCTGAATGTCGCGACACAATGTTGTGTGCGGTTTCTGTCGAGGCTTATCATTTAGGTTTTAATTAAAGATTTCCCACTACTACTCTATACCAACATCACATCCAAAAATTAAACCAGACCAATCCCCCCAAAAATGCGCCTCATACCCATCTCAAATCAAATTCAACTCATCATTTTTTGATGAATACATGTTTTTCTTTTGCCAATGTCAATTGTATCCTTAACATAAATTTCTGAATACCCCACAGACAGACACTTAGAGCATACAAGTTATTGTTATAAAATAAAAAGTAGAGCATGGTTGCGGTGCATCGTACAATAAAACGTATGCTTTTTTTTACAGCTTTCACCCTTTTGTGTTGTCATTGAGAATGATGTTACTTTCATTCAAGGATATGCTCTCAATTTTTTATCAACTTCAATTTTATGGAATGAGAAAAAAAGACTTTCATCGTCCGTGAAAATGTACATTTGAGTGATGTTGTTGTGTCTCGAGCTTTTAAGTTTCTCCTTCTCTAGTTTTGAGTATGAAGCTTCACAAAAAAAACATTGAAGACTAAATCGGATTAAAATTATTATTTTTTCTTGTCACACAATCGCAACTACTCAGCATCTGTAGATTATTCTAATGGGAATCCTTCATTATCATGAGAATTTCGACTATAATCATTTGTAAATTAACTAAAATTACTTTAATTAAATCATTCATGTTCTGATTCACTCTGTGTTACAATTTTCTGGTGCGGAATGAGTGTAATAGATAAGAAGAATGAAACAATGTTGAGTTGGCGGGATGTACAAGGTGTGATAGCGAAGAAATAATAAAGAAAGGAAATGCTACGTCCTTTTCGGAATATGCTTATGGAATGAAGAAATTGTTAAGTACAAAATAAACGCTTTTTAATGGATAACTTTTCGTTCTTTTGAGAAGTGAATTGAGAGGTAGGAAAAAGTTTCAAGGCAATAAAGGAACCCCTTAAAAAAGTTAAAAACTTTTCTCATTCAAGCTCATATTTCACTGATGTTGCGTTGCTTCAACAAGTGTTGATGATGGATAAATTGATAACTTTTTGTAATTTAGGCTTTAAAATATTTCAAATTTTAAAATTTGTTTTGAAATTTCTTTGATTTTTAGGAACATGATACCTTTCTTAAGGCTGTTGAAACTGAGAAAGTGAGAATCAAGAACTATATCAAATTTTAATTTAAATAATTCCTTGAAAAAAATCAAATAAGTTTTGCTAAGTCTTGGTTAAATCTTGTTATCCCGAGCGACACAAATGAAAAAAGTTCCGGCATGGAGCTTTTGAAGCTCCGCTAATGCTCTTTTATTCACATCAAACGGAAGGAATATTCTTATTGTATATTAGTAACTATGTTGCTGTCATTTAGATTCAGAGTTGCTAAAACAGATTTGTATGCCTTTGTCAGATGCTTGTGGCAAGCCTGTGTCAGATGTCTGTGACAGTCCTGTGTCAGATGCCTGTGACAGAGATACGCAACAGATCTGTCACAGGCCTCTGTCAAAAACGTGTGACAAGCCTGTGTCAGAACTCTGTGGCAGATGCTTGTGACAGAGACACTCAACATATCTGTCACAGGCTTGTGTCAAACGCGTGTGACAACAGACAATGTGTGTCCTTTTTACAGCCAACAAACAGATTGCAATTCAATTTAGATTCCAAATGAAGGCGGCTTTCATTTGATGTCAATAAATCCACTTTAGAGAGACTTAATAGCTCCATAATAAAGCCTCTTACCCTCACTTGTATCGCTCGGTCTAAAAACTTGTTAAACTCAAACAATTGTTGCATTCAACTATTGAAGATTTAATTTCAAATTGAATAAAATAATCTCGTTATTTCATTGTTGTTATAGAAATATCGTTTTAAATCATTTTATTTCATAAATGTTTCAATTATCAACAGATTCTCATTTCATGCTTCAGGAAAAATAAGAAAAACTTGCTTCTTTAAATGTCATCTTGTGTCGCTCCCAAGAAGTATCCAAGCTTCAATTGACGAATATTTTGTGATAAGATGCCTATGGGAGTTTCTGGGAATATTTTAGCTGCTTATAAAATTTGACAACGTTTTTTAATTAATTAAATGGAATTATACAAACGCTTATCATAATGGATTCTAGTTAATTCAATTAAGTTAATTCCAATAAAAAAGTTAAACCGAATTTCAAAACATTTGGCATTTTAATTGATATTCATCTTTTGGATGGAAAGGGGTTTTTAGCTTTAATTTACTTAATTCAATTAGATTATTTATAGGCCTCAATATTGAATAAGAATCTTAAATTGAAGCAAAAGTATGAAACTGATCAGAAATGACGATAAAGTTATTGAAATTTAGATTAAATTCATTAAAACCATAAATCTGATTTTAAACAATAGAAATTATGAGAAATCTAATAAATAATGGAAATTCTAAGGATTTATTGTTCTCATTCAAATAAAGTTCGTTATTCTGTAGCTTGATAAGTGAACGATCTCAAAATTGATTAATTTTTTTTTTTTTTTTTTTTTTTTTAAAAAATAAAAATCCTATGGGGATTTTTATTATTTATTCATCCTTCCTCTTAAATCGAGCGACAACGTTACAAACAAGAACTCTTAAAGCGCTACGATTTTAAACTTAACAATAATTCTTAAATCTATATTATGGACATATAAGCTCAAGTATACAGCACATAACCTAATTGCAGTGTTTGATGTGTAGTAGTTAATCTGGTAACTCCATTAGGTTCGGTTTTAATGTAAGCTCTCGTTCCAATTATTCAGTTAATTATAATGCATCCAGGTCCGTTCCATAAAAGCTCTCTGCGATGAATTTACGGCTCTCGTTTCTATTATCATTCCAACTACATCAATCATGACCCGTTCTAACATTTTACGTTGCCTAATTCTTAGTTCCCGTCAATAAACTGCTACACTTAAGAAGCCGAAGTATCTAAACTTCCGAAAAACCACTAGGTCGGTGATGAGATTCGAACCCTGGAGTTCAAAACTCAACACCAACTTTCGTGACCCGCACCTTGCTAAGTGAGCTATCAAGGCACTTTTGCTTCTTAAATTAATTAATAATTAATTTTTAAACAATTCCTCAACTTGACATTCAAACCAAAAAACTTTAAACTTGAATGAAATAACAATTTTAATCCATTTCTGCGAAAAACCAATCAAAGCAATCTGAATAATTTTGCCAAAAATTCTAGTAAAATTGAAAGAAATGTGAAACAAATATCCAAAAAACTTTTAGATTTTCAATGAAATATTCCAAATTGCTATAGCAAAACAATATTTATTTACGCATCCATAAATTCACTACAGAAAAAAAGGTATCTGTTAACACTTTAAAAGGTAATTTACCGCGAAGCCAACAAAATAATTTTTTTTAAAAAAACATAATTTTGATAACAAAATTAAGGCTTCATAGTAAAAAGTTATTGAAGCATAGTGTTGATGGAAACGCGAGTAGGTATAATTCACATGTAGCTGAATGTTGAAATTCAATGTGTAGGTTCTTGAGACAGATTCGAGATATCTCAAATATGATTCAATCTCGAGAACATATTGAAGTCGAGATATTCGATACGCTTAGTTTGATGCCTTAGTTTTTGAACTGTGTTGAAAAATATATCTAGTAAAGTTCTTCATTTTTGAGAATTTAAAAGAGAAAATGTTAGAATTACGCTATAAAAAGCACCAGAGGTCGAAGACGAGTTTGATTTTGTTGTTGCCGAGTTGGACCTTTCCATAGGTAATGCCAAGACAAAGCCAAAAACTACCATTATATAGTTAAGCACCTATCCACACATATCTATCTGACAACTCTGGTTAGGAGATTAGAGAAAGCTCAAATAATTAAGGCTATACAAGCTGACTTTTTGATTGGCAAGAAACAAATTGGTTGGCGACATAAGAACTCCTAAATGTAGGCTGTCAATAGTGATAGTATTGAACTTGGCATTTAAAATTGGCAAGTAGAAGCAAGCTTCAGGCAATATCTATAGAAAGTCATGAATCACAATTGATCTGTACAGCCAGCGAAAAAAGTATGGCATACGGATCTTCCCAAGATCTTCCTACTCAAAAAGACAAACTAAAGATAATCAAAAACCATGTTCCAAAAAATCAAGTTTCATAAAATGCTTTTCCTTAAAGGATTATGTAAGGGATTGTTAGTTGTTTACGTTATAATACGAAAAGGACCTCCATAAAACGACATAACATAAACAGAATGAAAAATATAAAAGAGAAAATGATTTAACGAGGTAAGCGACAGAATTTAGAGCAAATTCATTTATAACCGACATTAATAATAATTTTCTTCATAAATTATTCCATATCTTCGTGCGATGGGAGGCATTTTTTTTGGTGACACTTAATGGAAATGAGGAGGAAAAAATGAAAATGTTTTTAAAAGAATTTTCATGTCTTTGACTTCTTTCATCTCAACCAAAAAAGTCGAAAGAAGACTTAACTTTATTTTTATGTTTAGTCATTAATGGCTCATGAGTCGGTATTTACATTCAATTAAGTACAATCCAATATATCGAGTATTTCCAATTATCGGCCCACGTGAAAAGTCCTCGAAGCAACGAAATTCTGTACCATAATCTATCAAATTCCTTGGCTTCTCGGATCTACAATTCGGAACGTACGTGCAACATTTCTACACATCCGTAAATCGTTTCTCATTGCTTAACGTTTTATTAAAGCAATCACACAAAGGGACATAAAATTTGAGCAACAAATAGCAACAACGTAATAGAAGGAACTCAAGAATAAATTTGAAAATTCTTTGACTTTAATGCAGTGGTGGGCAACCTTGATTGTAAGCCACGACCGAAACTGCACGTTAGTGACGACACATTTGAGGCGGCACAGTTGTGGTGACACACTCGAATGTCACGGCACACTGGTTTGTCGCGTTACACTAACTTGTTGCGACACACCAGCTTGTCGCGGCACACTATCTTGTCGCAGCACATTTGCTTGTTTTGGCACACTAGCTTGTCGCAGCACACTTGCTTGTTGTGGCACACTGGCTTGTCGTAGCACACTAGCTTGTCGCGGCATACTAGCTTGTCGCGTCGCACATGTCACATAGGTTGCTCACAACTGAACTAAATTCTGCTTTTTTATGAATTTCCTTGTCCCTTCTCTTAAAATTTATATTATTGAATTCTATTGTGCCAAGAAAAAAAGACATGAAAATTTGCTACCGAAAAGATAGGAGGGAATGAATAATTTTTTTTTGGCAACAAAACACATCAGACATAAGCAGTTGAGGGAACTTTTTATTATTACTTTGTGCTTTAGAAAATTCCCATAATTTTCATATCCTCTAAAAAGTCCTCATTCAGCACTTTACAATTTGTTGCTCGTTACAGTTGATTTATGTTATGGCTGCATTCATTGAATGAATTGAGAGAAAATTTTCTTTTATAATCTTCAGATGCTGCTTTCCGGCATTCATGTTCACATCTTTATGATGTGAATAATTTTTACTTTAACTGCCACAGAATGTGATTGATTGTCGTACATTTTTACTGAAGCGATTATGGGGTTGGGTATATGAGAAATTATGTGCGTCTTGAGATATTCTTTGTCGACCCTTGTAAGAATTCTTTTTTTTTTTTGATGTCTGTAATAAATAATGTCATATGTGAATGGGGAAAACATTTTCAATAATTGAGGAAAATAGGCGTTAAATATTTATTTAGTGTGATTCATTTCATGTTTGAAACTGATATTGAGCATTTTGGGGATGAATTTATTTGGGACACGGAAATGGAGTTGGAGGTTGTATATGGGTTAGTGAAGTGTTTCTTAATATTTTCAGCAAGCGAAACTGTTAATGAAAAATCAAAGAAATGACAGTTTTTATTGGTCATCGAAGGCACGTGTCGTAGAAATTAGTGCAATCTGTCCCCAGTCCAAAATGACTCTAACTCCAAGCCAGAATGACTCTGACCCTAGGACAGAATAATTCTGATCCCAGGCCAAAATGACAATAACTCCAGACAAGATTCAATGAAATCCAACCTCATTCTATTGACTTTATCAACCTGGCACTGGATTTTCTCCAATTTCTGCGCTATGTGCTTTCCAAGAGTGTCTGACCCAGGTCAAAATTCTTAAAAAATCACTGTGTTAGGACGTACAAAACTGATTCAATTTATTTTGGTTAAAGAGTTTTTGGTTCTTAACGTATAGACATATTACGCTCTACACAACAATATTGTTAAGTACAATGACGCATCAAGAATCTAACACGACGTTTTCCTCGAATTTCTCTGGCAATTTTGACAAAATGAACATTTTTGCTGCTTTTTCTGGGAAAAGAAACAACATTTCAAAAAATTCCAAATAAATCAGTCAGTCAACCTCAAAAACTCTTAATTATGAGACGCTCAAGATCGCAATCAATTCAACTTCTTCAAACCATAAATCAACCTACGGTAATATACCATATTTATTTATTTACAATTAATCATTTTCAAAATTATTTTAAATTTCCTAAAAAGTACTCATTTCTGTCTTACTTTAACAGTATTTCAACATTTAATATTTATATATAATGAGCCTTGAGCCTAAAGTCATAACTGAAAAGTTGTTTTTCAAAAGTAAAAGGTCATAAGACTGAATTTTATGTTTTTTACATAAAAACCTTAAAATCATTCATGAAGAGGCAAATAGGATAGGATATAATACGTAAGAAACCTTTTAACAATTCAATGCATCTGATGTCATAGAAACTTTGACGATATCGTTGGCAGTGCTAACCACAAAATCTGTTTGGTATTTTTCTATTACTTACGTAGGATTTTATTAAACACGGCAATTGCTAATTTCGTCGGAGAGCTCAAATTTATGTCTTTTTTTAATGATTAGTAATGTTTAGATCCTTTAAGCGTAGTTAGAAATCAAATGTTCGTTAAGGATTTAATGGGATTTTAGGAAGTCAACAATATTGTGAGTTTTGTTTACAATGGACACACATGATTCTTCAACTTTTTTTCTGTACTTATATTCTAAGAGACACAAATTAAGATGACTCTATCACGGACATTTTAAGGTTCTGCTCAACCTCTTTAGTCAATACCAAATTGAAGTCGTCTAAATTTAACAGTCCTATGGCTTCACTTGTG
The DNA here is from genome assembly GCF_022539635.2 of Chironomus tepperi. Lineage (NCBI taxonomy): Eukaryota > Metazoa > Arthropoda > Insecta > Diptera > Chironomidae > Chironomus > Chironomus tepperi. Next base: position 1,179,566 of record NW_027226383.1, read on the forward strand.
TCGGTCGGGTTTTGAACCGAAAAACACTGTGTCAGTACCCTAACAGACAATGAGAATACTCACCTAAATGAGCGTGCAAATAAGTATACTCAATCAATTTAATTGAGCAACCTCAATTCTGTAACCATCCTTATAATCCTTGTCTGTTCGGGCTATCTAAGTCTCGACAACAAGAAGCTTAACTCCCAAAAGATGACGATTTTTCCAAAAAATATATATTTAAGTGCTTCGTTAGACATCAATATTTCTGTCTATTTATTTGTGATGATCATTCACCAAAAATAACTGACCTTTTCATAGATACTTACATCTTCTAAGAAATTGCGTCGTAACAATCTAATTCCAATAACAAGCTAAAATTATCTGTCAAAATACACCTAAGGAACTGGAAGGTTCGAGATCATAATATTCACAATTTCAATGATACATTGGATAGGAAATTGAGGAAAACAACAAGAAAAGGTACGAAAAAAACTTGAAAGTCATTTAAATTGTTCCAAACGACAGCATCGACACAAAAGATTACTTCTTGCAGCTATTTACGTGATTCTTTTATTGCAATGTATTGTTGCTCATAGCCATAGAAGACATCGATAAAGGAAATATAAAATCATGAAAAACACTTAAGTTATTCAATACACTTTAACTCCTTTCAAGCATTTACTTATTGTACACAATAATTGTGTGAATTAATAGAAACTAATTTACTGTACTCTATGCAACACAAAGCACATTGTATCATGAAACGAGCAGAAAAAAACATTAAGACAACTTTAGTTAAGCACACCATTATGAAGTACAATATAGCATGAGATTATATGCTTTTTACGTCTAAATGGAAAGAAAACAACAACAAATATGAAAACCTTTAAGACTTCTTCCTTAACGCAATTCTGTTCAAGAAAAAGAGGAGTTCCGCAGCATATAAAACATATATTTTTTCGTCTAATGCCGAAAGAAATGATAAATCGACATGATTTAAAGGCTAATCGATATTGTGTGTTTTCATCGTTACTACAATTATTTTACAAATGTTGTTATATAAATTTCAGTTATCTTGCTATGATACATTCTACTCGCATCCATAAATACTTTCAGTTTAATAGAGTTTCTTGACAAAAAACCCAAAAGTAATGTGTGGGAAATAAATTTTGTGGAAATTGTTTTCCATCAATTTTAAAATCTAATTAAAAAGCTCATTAAAAACCTCTTTTTTATGCTGATAATGTCAAATATTTCAAAATAATAAGATCTATGCCTTTACTTGGAATCTAGTGAGAATAATTTTACGTTGTATTTATCTTTAGTTAATTCGTTCTCATTTTAAAGAAGCTCGAGGCAATTCTTCAAATCATTTCACAAGAGATATCCAAATTGTTTTGTTGGTTTTATTGAAAAGTTCAAGTATGATTTGGAATAAAAGAAGTAAAACATCTCTCTCTTGAAATGTTAAAATTTACAGCAAAGTAAGTCATAAACAGTATTCAGTAATATGTATGAGAACTGTAGGGGATTGGTATCCCCACTCTCTTGGAAAACATTCGGATGTTCCGTAATGCTAAAAACAGCGTTTTCAGACACTTCTATCCTCTTCTTCTTCTCAACGTAATGCTTTCCAGCAGGATGATGATTCAAAATCTTTACTCTTTAACACCCTAGCCCCCTCTGAACTTGGTAAAAAAGAAGGAAGGCATAAAAAACCGGTATGAATATCCAGTTTAGTCAGGAGTAGCCCCAATGTATATTAATTGATTCAAAAATCGGAAACAAACCGACTCGACGCTGTCATGATGCCAGATTTGATGGCGGATTACAATCGAACCCGGCATTCAAGTCAGAGTCACACCAGTCAGGTGTTAGACTTTTGTTTCGTTAACCGATTTGTGCTATTTGGAAGAAGTTCTGTTCAACTGTTTTAATTTTTACCGACAATTATTTGTTGTTTGATAGTTATTGGTCAACCATAACTCTCTCTCTCCCTCTCCTTTTTCCCTCTTCCTCTGCCTTAAATTCAATTTAAATCCAGTGTCATACCAGAGCCACGTGCTGGAATTTTTAAATCAATTAATCGACTTGTGCTATTCATATACATATGAGTGATTCTGGGGAATTTTGTCGTAATTGCATGGTCAACTTAAAGTTGTTATAACTCTTAAACTGTAACAGATAGTACAGACATGTTATATATCGTTGGAATTGACATCCAAAATGCTATCTATCGATGCTATTTTTAACCGGTTCAATCGGTTTAAACGGTTCAAAAACCGGTTCAAAGTTGAAAAACTAAGAATTTTAATAACTTCTTCAAAACCTAATGAAAAACTTTGCTTTTAGTTTTCTTTTGTAGTTATTAAAAATGCTCACAACTTGTAGGAAGCAGATTTTTGATTTTCGGCTTGTGACATTATTTATGAACCCCCAAATGTTGAAATTTTGACAGCTAATTTCTCAGCAGCCGTTAATACTACAGTTATGCTGCATGTCTTAAAAAATTGCATTTTAGTGCTACTTTGATGCTATGAAGATATATTTAGGATATATTTAAAAGTTTTGTCGAAATTTGAAAAAATGTGATTTATATGCTGTGATAACTTCACATTTTTATTGAAAAATGACCAAAAACCAAGTTATTTCTACACTTTCTTTCATTTCTCATAGTAAGCATTTAAAAAGCTTTAAATTAATGCATGATATGATACTGGGGTTCATACATCAATGATATCAAAAATGGTTTTTTAGATTTTTTGCTCAATTTTTCAAATAGTTTCAAAAGTCTTTGAGCTGATTCATAATCAGTATTGAAAAACCTTTTCAACGATGTATCATTTGCTATGTTTTAAAGCACTTAAAATGATTATTTTGACAGGAAACTTTTTGAACCGATTTCATTGTTGTTGTTGTAAAAATTTTTAAAAAAAACTTTTTCAATATTTGACCATTTAAAAAGCAAGTATTATAGCAAATGATACATCGTTGAAAAGGTTTTTCAATACTGATTATGAATCAGCTCAAAGACTTTTGAAACTATTTGAAAAATTGAGCAAAAAATGTAAAAAACCAATTTTGATATCATTGATGCATGAACCCCAATATTACTTCATGCATTAATTTAAAGCTTTTTAAATGCTTACTATGAAAAATGAAAGAAAGTGTAGAAATAACTTGGTTTTTGGTCATTTTTCAATAAAAATATGAAGTTATCACAGCATATAAATCACATTTTTTCAAATTGTGACAAAACTTTTAAATATATTCTAAATATATCTTAATAGCATCAAAGTAGCACTAAAATGCAATTTTTTAAGACATGCAGCATAACTGTAGTATTAACGGCTGCTGAGAAATTAGCTGTCAAAATTTCAACATTTGGGGGCTCATAAATAATGTCACAAGCCGAAAATCAAAAATCTGCTTCCTACAAGTTGTGAGCATTTTTAATAACTACAAAAGAAAACTAAAAGCAAAGTTTTTCATTAGGTTTTGAAGAAGTTATTAAAATTCTTAGTTTTTCAACTTTGAACCGGTTTTTGAACCGTTTAAACCGATTGAACCGGTTAAAAATAGCATCGATAGATAGCATTTTGGATGTCAATTCCAACGATATATAACATGTCTGTACTATCTGTTACAGTTTAAGAGTTATAACAACTTTAAGTTGACCATGCAATTACGACAAAATTCCCCAGAATCACTCATATGAAGATAATAAAATCATCATCATCAAGATTAAATATGCATGACAACATCATTCACTCGCGTTATAAAACCTATTTTAACTACCGCACATGTGTGGCTGTTATTTCAATTTACTTAAATTTAAAACTCCTTCACGATGTGCACTTGAGGCAATTTTAAAGATTTATTTTGTGGTTTTTTCTATAGGGATCATTCACATATTACGTCCCTGTTTTAGGGGGTAGTGGGGTATGGGTAGGGAGTCTGCGATTCAGTAACTGCTTTAACTGAGGAGGAAGAGGTGGTTCTGTCGGAAATTAAAAGCGTCGTAACAAGTAAACGACCCCACAAACTTTATTGCCTAGGCTTAGAAATAAAAATTTTTTGAATGTTTCAGCAAATTTTTGTGGTGTAGTTCTTATTCATCTATGTATTGAGAGCGTAAACTTGAAAAGTCTGGCTTCAATCTAATTTAACTTGCAAATACCACACAGAGAATAGAAAAGAAAAAACTTATTCTTAAATCAATAAAACAGAACAAGCACAAATCCATCCTCAATTGCTTTATTTTGAATTATTATATTTATTTAAATCTTGTGGATCAATTTGAAGGAATTTAGGTCAATAAAAAATATGCTTATGTTGAATTATGTAGAGATTCATGTTGATGTTGATGAAGTATGTATGTGGAAGCGTAATATATCCGAAAAATACTTCAGTTGGAGAGAACTTTAAACAATTTTTTTATGTTTTCAAGATGAAATGGCAATCATGATTGGTATTTGCAGTAGATTCCAATTTTAGTGACTAGTGGCATCGTAGGCATAGTAAAAAAAGGTCTGAATGTTTCCAAAATTTTGAGGCTTCATACCTAGTTGGCATGGTTTTGTTTCTGATGGAATGTTGTCTTTTTAATCAATTTCTAAGGTTTGGTGCTTTACTTACTGTCGTCGCTAGATGCACAGAACAATTGTGATCAATGACCTCCTATTGATGTCGCCTGAGGCGGGTTCTATTGCTGACTTCTACTTGTCAATTACCTATGCCCAATGGAACACTGGCCAAAGAACTTATGGATAGAAGCTGTCGATAGAGACAGTGTCACACTTGGAATTGGTAATTGGCAAGCAGTAGCCAGCGATAGAGTCAGCTTCAGGCGCCGACTGAGAAAGGCCATGGATCACACTTGATCTGTACGGCCAGCGAAGTAAGTAAGTAAGTAATGAAACACTGTATTTGGTGCTTTAAGTTCTACAAAATCACCTGCCACTGGCTGTTACACTTTAGTTGTGTATACATAGTCATCATCTGAATCAAAGACTTTTTCAGGTATATCCGCTTAGTTTTAATATGTCATTTATCCATGTAGGATGACCTTAATCCGAAAACAACAAAATCATTTAATTTTTCCGAGAAAATAACTTTTCCAACCGGCAACCAACACATTGTAGCAATAAAATTTGTGGTCTATGCCAGAGTTGGCTTTCGGAAACGGCTTCTGAAGTTGGTCCATTCCGCAGGTTGCTATTTTCTGAAGTTGACAAGCTAGTAACCAAAGACGGAATGTGGAAACCTGAGACGATAGGTCTCAACCAAAGACGATAGGTGGCATCCTGTGTTAGGTGGCAACCTACGGCACAGGACAAAACCCACCTTTTGCCAACCCTGATCTATGCTACCCGGATCAAATCCTCTATCCGCAATTCATCATTACAGTTCATGTTTTCAGCAACAATACATGCGATGTCAAAAAGAAAGCAACAAAGATAAAGAAAAAAAAAGTTGTGTCATGTGACATAAGTCTTCAAAGAAAATTTAACAATGAACTTGAACAATAGAGCTGTAATCCTATTTTCTTGTCTAATTCTATAATACGTACGTATGTACGTAGAACAACAATTGACAAAAAAGATTGTGAAAGAATAAGAAAATAATGCAATCATGTGTTTTTGATATCACAATCTTCGCAGTAAAAAAAAAAGTTACATAAACTACTTAAGCATTGACATGTGCTGGGAGCTCTTTCTATGTTATCAATGATTCTTTTTATAGACATTCCTTTATTCATAGTAAAGCATGCAGTGGAATTGTATTGAATATTATCAAAAGCGGAAATTGTTTTCCATACAACAAGATTACAAACGTCATTCATGTGTAGTTTATAGACGGCAAGTATCGTGTTAAAGATGGAAATAAGAAACTGATGTTTCTATAAAGATGTCAGCTATTCTACGATGTAGATTTAAGATGTTGAATGATGGAAATGCTTTATGGAAATTTTTTTAAAAACTTTATTTCACTTCCTTGCTGCATTTGTTGCATTTTAACTGTCCCGACCGGGGAAAACTTGAATATTAACATCATGAAGCTTAGAAAGCAGAATGCTTAAAGCCAAATTGGGTATTTTCCCCAATTGATGTTGTAGTCGTGTGAAGAACCAAGATTGACAGGCTCCGGTGGCAGAAAATGTTGTTAAGAGACTAATTCTTAGAATAGAACTCATTAAAAGAAGCTGTCGATAGATATAGCATTGCATTTGGCATCGGTAATCGACAGACGGAAGCCAGCGATAGAACCAGCTTTAGAAGACGTATAAGGAAGGACATGGAACGCAATTGATGTCCCACAAAGTCAGTACGCAAGTAAGATGCTGTTGTGGACACATTTGAATGTGTGCCAATCGTTAAACACAAATTTCAAACTTTAACGATCAATTTAAGTCCAGATTTTCCAAAGTCAGTCAAAAGACCAAAAAATACCAAAGAAACTTCACCCTGCCATATCAACTTTATGAATCATCATGACAATCTTCATCCATCAAGTCTTTATCTTTATCTGAAAAAACTTAATTACATCTTAAAACTTTTCACCGTCAACTAATCTGCTTCATTGATTAAAGATGTTTTTTGAACCAATTTTTCGTCGTCTTTTCCAGACGCCTTCATCACTGTGATTGAAATATAAAGTAATAACGATAATCAACTCTTGTTCGATAATAATTATCGAAGCAATTTAATCATCCGAAAATCACAACATTTATTGTCTTTCATCTTTCAATCTTCTTTCTGTCGTTAAGCTAAAAAGAGCGTAAAGAGACTACTTGTGCTGTATCTTGAATGAAGGGAATGTTTGGGAAGTATGGAGCGCATAGGGAGAGATTGAAGGATCAAAATCAAGCGGTTAAGGTGGTGAAGGAGGCCATAAATTAGAGTTCGTTCAAAATTGCAGGCCAACAGCTTTGGACTATCTACAAGGCACATCCTAAGACTGCAATCCTGCGCATTTAAAACGCAGACAATGCAGGCCATCGGCTCTTGTCTGAACCCTTCTAAAATTGCTTTTTCTAACGTTACATGCTTCCCGAATGATCCCAAAAGGTACAACCTAACAAGCTACTCGGAAATGATAATTGATTTACGAAACTTTTTCGTATGTAAGCTCCATTCAAAGAAGAAAAAAATCTCATTCAAGAAAAGAAATGCTTTTCATGTTAGGGGTAAAAAGATTACATTTTGTTGAAGATCGTAGACAACATTGAAATATTTTTTTTTTTATAAATTTATTATAGTCACTTAGGAAGCAAAAGCAACATTGATATACAAAGGTCAGAGTCATGAGAAACAATCAGGTGAAGTTATGATTGAATGAATGCTTGAATACTCGTGTCTTTTTGAATATTATCATTGTTAAGGTAACAAGCTTAAGGGTCAGTTTATTTTAGGAAAAACTTTTAAACAATTTTAGACAAAAATCTCGACTTGAAGTTTAACTTTTTGAGTTTTATTTATGTTGAAGGTTCCGTAAAAATTGTTGAGATTGTAATTTAAAGCTTAACATCCTTCTCATTTCTGAGAATTAATATTATGCGATACAAATTATTCCTTTCATAATATTATGTTGGTTTTTACAAGGTTTTCATAATTATTTTCAGTAGGCAAAATTTGTAAATTAATAAAAAGAAGTATTGTTAGCATTGGGGGCTGTTCGTGTATGACGTAACGTGAGGCTTTTTGAACCCTACTCGCTCCATTCCTCAGTATTTGAGGAATTTTAAATTCTCAATCCTTACCTAGCTTTTTCCCAACTTTTTCCCCAATCAACTTTGAAATTCTCAAAACTTCCATTGTTTAAACCAAATCTCCCACCTCCCTCTCCCCCTAACCCTAACAAGCAAATGCCCCCCTTAATCACTACTTACTTCCCACATTTATTTTATACAAAGTTTTTGCGCGAATTGTTTATCATTGAAATCAGGGGGAAGATTACTTGGCGTGAAAATTATACGCCATTTCCCGCCAGCAGTGTGAAATTTCACGCCGACGGCGTGAAATGGCGTGAAATGGCGTGAATTTCACAAAATTGGCGTGAAATGGCGTGAAATTTCACGACACAGTTTATTCTGGAAATGACTTTGACCTTACTGGAACTTGATTTTAGTTCGTGGAAGTGACTTTGACCTTACTGGATCTTGATTTCAGTTCGTGGAAGTGACTTTTACCTTACTGGATCTTGATTTTACTTCGTGGAAGTGACTTTTACCTTACTGGATCTTGATTTTAGTTCGTGAAAGTGACTTTAACCTTACTGGAACTTGATTTTAGTTCGTGGAAGTGACTTTTACCTTACTGGATCTTGATTTTAGTTCGTGAAAGTGACTTTAACCTTACTGGAACTTGATTTTACTTCGTGGAAGTGACTTTTACCTTACTGGATCTTGATTTTAGTTCGTGAAAGTGACTTTAACCTTACTGGAACTTGATTTTAGTTCGTGGAAGTGACTTTAACCTTACTGGAACTTGATTTTAGTTCGTGGAAGTGACTTTAACCTTACTGGATCTTGATTTTAGTTCGTGGAAGTGACTTTTACCTTACTGGATCTCGGTTTTTGTTTGTATAAATGACTTTGGACTTACTGGATCTTGTTTTTAGTCACTTATACGAACTAAAAACAAGATCCAGTTAGGTCAAAGTCACTTTCACGAACTAAAATCAAGATCCAGTAAGGTTAAAGTCACTTCCACGAACTAAAATCAAGATCCTGTAAGGTCAAAATCACTTTTACGAACTAAAAAACAAGATCCAGTGCGGTCAAAGACACTTCGCCAACATTAAATCAAGATCCAGAAAGATTCAAGTCATTTTCAAGGAACTATCATAAAAAAAAGCAAAATCGTTGGGACAAAAAAGTTAAAAATATGCTTTAATCACTAAAGTATGCAAATATTTAGCCGCCAACATTAGTGACTTGGATCTCTGACCCCTGAGAAAACCGAATTTTAGATCGGTTCTCTTACTTAGGGTGAAAATCAACTTAAAAACCAATTTAAAGATGAAACACCATTGGAAAAGTCGATTTTAAAAATAAAAAAAATTGGTGTGAAATTTCACGACGCTGGCGTGAAATGGCGTGAAAGTGGCGTGAAATGGCGTGAAATGGCGTGAAATTTCACGCCACGGATGTGAAATTTTTGGCGTATACGTTTCACGCCAAGTAATCTTCCCCCTGATTGAAATTCATTCATAATAAATTTGTAAACAACAAATTTTTGAAGCTCATAAAAATTTACTGCGTCAATGGATTTATCAATGAATGTTGTTTTGATCATGAAAATTTCATGAATGAGTATGTGAAGAATTTTTATTGACGTTGCGGTATTAGGAATTTGAAATTGTGATTTTTTATTGAATATTGCAATTTGCAATGCAAACATTCGTGGTTTGATGATCGCAAATTGAAATGTTTTTATAGACGACAGCTAAGTGAATTGTTAAGTTAGAACCGAACGACTTACAATTGACTGTTCAGCAGTCGTTGCTTGATTTAAATTAGGGTCTTCACTCGGCTGCCATGTGGGCTAACTTAATTACTTACTTTGCTAACTACTAATTTTGTGTGGCTAAAGACTTTCATATCAGCCAAGCAATCAGCTTCAAAATTATTGTTTCGAGAATATTTCAGTTAGAAACTCAGCTCTTTATTTAGCTAATTCCCTATATCACACAAATTCTGCCAATTCCTTATTTTCAACAGTCTTACAGCTTCATTCTTGAAACAATAATACGATTTAAATTTATTGTGACAACACAATCATTTCCTTATTTTTCTCAATAAAGTAAATTAACTCGTACGCAATCAGAAATCCGCGTATTGCCTACATAATCCAATAAATCTGAAACACTCACAAGTGAATCACATGAAGGAGTTTTTATTCTTTTATTTTAGGATTTCTTCTTACATAATCTCCAAATTTTATTCTTTTTATATTACGGTAATTGCTCTGATTCTTTCAGCTTGATTAAAATTTTTTATGTTCACAAAGATTTACCTGCCAAATTACCACATCATCAAGAGTTGAAAATCAAGGTAAAAACGGAAATTTTAAAGAAAAATTCAAGACTTTTTCATGGAAAGCTTTTCTTTCAAATCTTTTTATGGAATATTTATGAAGAAATTGCTGTTCTGATTTGCCTGTTTTCTTTTTATTATGACATGAGCAAACATATAATGTTAAGTCTCAAAAGCTTATGTCAGCAATGACACGAATGATATACATCAAGCTAGTAATAAAATTTAAGGATGTTTTCAGAAAGTTGAACGCAAAAATTGTTTGGTGTTGATTTAATTTTTATGTAAATTTATGAAGGAATCAAGAGAAGGAGGCTGTTGATAATGTGGTGAAGCAGGAAGACGGTGAGCAACTAAGGGAAGAAATAGAAATTTTGTAACATTAAAATTAACATTTTTAGGCGCTCTTCACTCGGCGTAAGGCTTTGTAACAATTTATGGATCATTATTAGACCCTTCTACCTGCAAACTCTATCCTTTAGTGCATTGCGCTAGCAAAAGCGGTAGCTTTTGACCAAATTGAGTAAAGTCATTGATCACAACTTAATTGTACAACCAGGGGATGACCCCTTCCCATGGAAATATTGTTACGGAGGAGGAGGAGGTGGTCAAAAAGTCGATTTTTCGCATTACGCAATAAGTGAACGATCCCAAACTGAATAATCATGATTTTAGAATACAACTCGTCCGTTCCCGTCCCAATATTACCAAATCAACTATTGACCGGTACCAAACTTTCCACCAAATCACTTTAAATACCATAAAAACTCAAAAAATCATACTCAACATGACAAAATGAAACTCCAAAATCACATTTCGTCCAACAAAAAAAGTCACGTAAAAGAGCCCTGTCGAGATTATGATTACTTTTGACAATAAGGCTTAGAAACTTTTCAGGTCTCGCATGATATACTAAGTAGTTTGATACCGGTTGACTTTACAGCAGTAAGCAAAAAAACATTTTACGCATTAAAAAAAGAAGAAATTTCCTTTTTCCTTTCCATGAACGTGAATTGTTATGGATTATAATGGAAAATTGTTATTTATATACATGCACATGATGAGCAACTTTTTTTTCGCGATGTAATTCATGACAATTTTATTATTGGATATTTTAATGTCACATTTTCACTTTAATCAAATATGAATTTTAATTTGAAAATTACAATATATTGACACAAGGATATGAAAATATTTAAATTTGTTAAATTAAAAATTAATTAAAATTTTCAATTTTTCTGTGCTTACATAAGCAAAAATTTTAATGGACTTCGTGTGTTGGTGAGTCCACAATATTTCCACAACGTCAAATAGTGATCACTCTTTTATCTCAAATTGATGATGAAAGAGATTAAGTTTTGTGCTGAATGTGAAGTCAATACACAAAATAAACTTATATTCCTATACAAATTTCTATACCAGTGGTGCTCAACCTTTTATTTTTCGCGGTCCTTCTTGATTATGAGCCTCATCCAAAACCTTACACGGCATACGGTTCATGACTTGTCTACAAAATCTTAACGCCACAAAGGTTACCCACCCCTGCACTTAACCATGATGATAAGACAAAAAATCTTAGTAGACGCTCAGCGAGGATTAAAATGGCGTCAAATTTTCTGCATTGTAATGACAACACTCATTCATTACGACATGACTTGGATCACGTCGAATGTTAATATTTTAATTTTTTTTTTGTTTTTGTTGCCTTGAACTTCGAGCACTTCATTATCATTTATGCAATAATTATTGTCAATTTTTTTGTATGTAAAAGTTATGCTGATGAAATTCAAGTGAGGATTAATTCACATTTTACGCCTCATTAGTTTTCTAAATATGGAAATTGAGCTGTCGATGTTGATGTGAAGTTCATTTGAGAAATAACTGTTTGTGGGTTGATTTGCTTAAATCTATTTTGAGATCAATAAAAAATTATTAATTAAAAATAAACAAATGTAACTTTTAAAAGTTTTGTTTATTAAACTTTTTTGCTATTTTTAGCATAAAGTGAAAGTTGTAAATTAAAAAAAAAATGGGAATTTTTCAGAATATTTTGTCTATTGTTCTATCCAAGATGTAAAATATGATGTCCGTAGCCGTATGATGGGAATCTACGTCCATAGTATCCACCATAGTATCCTCCGTAATATGGTCTATAATAACTTCTCCATGGTGAATAATGGCCTATTACGGAATTGAAAAATTGATTAAAATAATGTTAATAAATGTGGGAACTGCAATTTTGGGATTTTTGTGACGGGAACCACAGAAAATTAAAGAACGCTGTCCAAAAAGAACCCCTCTTCTCTCTCTTCACTCCCTTCTTTCCCTTCTCTCCATTCTCTCCATTCTCTCCATTCTCTCCATTCTCTCCATTCTCTCCATTCTCTCCATTCTCTCCATTCTCTCCCTTCTCTCCCTTCTCTCCCTTCTCTCCCTTCTCTCCCTTCTCTACCTTCTCTCCCTTCTCTCCCTTCTCTCCCTTCTCTCCCTTCTCTCCCTTCTCTCCCTTCTCTCCCTTCTCTCCCTTCTCTCCCTTCTCTCCCTTCTCTCCCTTCTCTCCCTTCTCTCCCTTCTCTCCCTTCTCTCCCTACTCTCGTGGAGAACCTTCAAATCAGTTAATTTTCACTTTAAACAAAAAAAATTAATTTTTATAACGTTTTCCTTCCCTTTAGAATTACAGTCATAATACCTAACTAAAAGACACTTTTAACCAAAACATTTTTCAATTTGATTTAAACGTACAGAACGTGACAATGTGATGCCGTGAATATTGTTCAGAACGTTGCTATACCGACATCACTATGTATAATGAATTAAGAAGATTGACTTCTAATTGGAATTGAACCCACGCATTCACGAGAAGAATAAAGCAATTATTCGGTCAGTTACATTAACACTCGGCCACAAAATCCTTAATCACGCACAGGCTGAAACGCCTACACATGTTTCAATGACCCAAATTTCACCCTTCTCAGATTCCACATTTGAGAATTGTTATAGTAAGCAATAAAACTGTAAATTTCACGTACGATACACAACAAATGTTGATGATACGACACTTATCAGCAGTAAACAGATCAGCAAAAGTTTCATTTTCTTGTTGGAATTAATTAAGGTTAAGCAACAAATTTAACAATTTCCTGAGTGAGTTTTAAGATGAATTTAAATTATCCAAAATCCCTTTTTTGCTTCTAATTGCTAGAAAATTCAAAATTGAACTAAGAACTTTTCTTGAGCCTTTAGATCTTATATACCAAAAAATTCCCATATAGGATTAATTACAATGAAGCAGTCGATACTTTTAATGGAGTCAATTACCTTTATTATGCATAGAAATTGAGAGAAGTACGACTAAGAAAATCACGTGATTTTATAGCTGTACAAATAAAAGTGAGAAACAGAAAGCAATAAAAACCTGTTTCGGGAAGATTCAGCAATTTTTTTGGGAATTTTTCAGAATTGTTCTTTAGTTGACTTTTAATAGAAAAATGAGTGTACGTGTCAGTGCTGTTTAGTAAGTTGGGATGTTGGCAATTAACTGGAGACCGCTTAAATGACTCCCGTTAAAAAGGACAACCGGTGCCCCACGACCAACCGGTGCCCCATGATCAACCAGTGCTCAACGACCAACCGGTGTCTAACGACCAAACGGTGCACAACAACCAACCGTTACCCAACGAAGACCATTGTCCTCAGCAGTTGGTACCCATCTGTGGTCGTTGTCTCCATTTAGTCAGTTAGTTTTAGATTTTAGTTTGATTCTAACTAAAGAAGCCTTGTCAAGAATTATCCTAAATTCCAGAGCTCGACTCAACTTGGATGAAGTCGACCCAACTTCAGCCGACATTTCCATACAATATTCGAGTCGACTTCGAGCTCTGCTACTTACTTACCTACATATTTCGCGTGCCCTACAGATGAATTATGATCTATTTTCTACCTCAGATGACGCCTAAAGCCGCCTCTATCACTTCCTTCCGTCTGCCAATTGCAATATCAAAGTGCAATTCCATCTCTACCGACACCATTCTTCCAAAACTTCTTTGGCCGTCCACGAGTTCTCCTAAATACCCAAAACATAATCTAAAAATACCACAAAGCCATTACAAAGCCTCCATATTTGTGTCATTGAAAAAATTTCATGTCGCGATTTTTTTTTATGCATGCCTTATTAAAAATTCTGCAAGCGTATCAAAATGACAAAAAAATGTACCTACAGATATCCGGCATCAACATGACCTTGAAAGAGAAAAAAAATGGAAAAACTTTGTGAATGAAAAAGCGATGCAAAAATTAGAATTTCTGGTCACATTGTCACCACAGATTGCATTAAAGGAATCGAATGAGTGAGGTAAGATTAACTTCAAATGCATGTCACGGACGAGACTCAATTCCTCAATCTGATTAAAGTTAAATTAAATCAGCAAAAAAGTTTAAAGACAAAGAAAAGTGCTGTTCTTTGCTGTGCTTCTGTGAAGGCTGACAATCACTCTTATCACATAGAACAAATTTGTAATTCCTTAATTTAATGACACTTAAAGAGTTTATGTCTGTATGAAAAGAGAACCTCAGCAAGATAACAAATCTTTTGAGTCTTAAATTTCCATTTTATATACTCAATTCCCAAAAGGTCGCATTGTGACTTCCTTTCGATTATAAGATTGAATGAGGTAACATTTTTCTTTCCGTTTTTTCCTTTTTTCGGATCAACAAATGAACATAAAGAGACGTACACGAAGTTTTATCAAATGTTCAGACACAGACATATTTTTGTAATATAATGTGCCTCTTAAAGAACATTTCCTTCTGCTTTTGGGAATACTGAAGTGGTTTCTCGTCTCACATAAATTTTCATTACTCATTTTCAAATGTCATAAATGTTAATTTTTTTTTTACAGCACACACAATTGAAATTAAATGAAATGGAACATTTTTTTATTTAGAACGCAATAAGCTGTTTAGCTTTAGAAAGATACTTACAACATTATAGAAAGATACTGCTTATTAATTATTCAGCGCAATTAGAAAGGATTGTAGATTAATGTTTAGATTCGTTTAGGTATTAACATTAAGGACCATTCGCTTATAACATAACACACTTAGGTGAGGGAAGGCTGAGTTAAGATTTTGGCATTGGGGAAGGAAGGAAGAAGGTGTTCTAAAAGTTGATTTTTCGTGTAACGTATTTATTGAACGGTCGCTTTGGAAGGTTTCTTATAAGGAAATTGTCGATTGATACAGTATTGCACTTGGTATTGGAAATTGACAGACGGAAGTGACCAATAGAGCCTGCTTTAGGCGCCATCTGAGGGAGGTCGTAGATCACAATCGATCTGTACCATCAACGGAGTATGAAAGTAAGAAAGGACCCTTGCCAAAGTGTGGAACATTCAAACATAATTTTAGTGTGGAGCTGAATTTTGTCAAATCCGAATTCTGCTGAATCCGACGCAAAACCAGACTCACACCGACCTAAAGACGCTCTATTCTGACATTCAACAAATGTGTGTCTTACGGGTTAGTTAAATATTCCCATGCAATTCTGCTGCATGCTGATTTTAATTAGACTTATAGAAATATTTTCATCGTGCAGCAATGCTGCGATATGCAGAAAATAGATTAATGCATTTTATATTTGTCTTAGATGAATTGAAGGCTTTTACTACATACATACATAGATGTAAATATTTAAAGCATGAATATTCATGAAATTAAGTTTGATTTAGATGTGATTATCTGCCATTATAGAATAAGAGAATGCTTTTAGGTACCAATGTGATATTGTACCAAGAAATTGTGTTTTTGTCAGTTAGTGACAGCTAAAATAGAGAGCTAAAAGTCGACTTGGATTTTGTATGAAAAAGTCGACTCCATATAATATTAAGAATTTTTTATTTAGAAGTCAATTATGCAGCGATTTGGAAAAATCTTTCAGGAAACCCGTGACTTTCATTTTGAAGGATTATAGCAAAATATCCTGAATATTTCAAGTCTGTGGATGACAAAAAACAGGATCAACTCAATTTATAAAGATCAATTTAAAGCAAAAACATCAATAGGGTTTCAATACCGGTGTTTAAATGTATGCTGATCACAGGGCCGTTTAGATGTTGTGTTTTGATTCTGTGTCGTGGTGTCGAGTCTTGATTTCAATCCTTGATGTAGGATTCGATATTAATCAATTTTCGATTCGACTTATGATTTTCGGTTACCGGTCTTGCATACAAATTAATTTCAGCAGCGAAATCCCTAAAATTCAAGGTTATGGGTTAAAAATTCAATATATCATATTTCAAATTCTTTACAAAAAATCCACAAATAATGAATATTTGTCAATTCTTTATAAATTCACAACACTTTTTGTTGTGTACGATTCAAAAAAATAAAGTAGGTGTGTCAATTTATTGTTTGTTGTTATAGGAAACAAAAAAGTACAAAAACATTATATAAACCGAAGAAGATGTATAAGAAATTACTTGAATACAATCATGTGACTGGTATTTTGTTGACTCTTTTCTGTTTTCAATTCATCAAAACAACAATTTGGCAGCTTTAGAATTTAGATTTACTTATTTTATTACTTGAAGAATTTACAACTTTGTGATGGAGTTCTTAATGTCTTGACAAATGTTTTTGTTAGTGCTGAAAAATAAAATAATGAACACAAGAAAGTTTGGGATTTTTTGTTTTTTACACATTAATCAAAATGATGTGAATTTAGCAATCCAGACATCCAAAATTTCCAATCACTTGACGCGAAATACTGCTGTGCATGATGTGAATATTCCAGACCAAAAAATCCCAAGAATGACTCAGAAAAGTAATAAAAACATTGTTTAAGACTTTAGTTCATCACATCTTTAGAATCTAGGAATATTTCCAACATTCTCAACATACATTTTGACACCTCTGTGTGGATTGAATGCAATTTTCGATACAAAATTTTTATATCCTCGATAGCTGTTTTGGTTTTTTGAAAAAGAATCACATTAAAGTTAGAATATTCATTTAATTTTAATAAACTTACTAGAATATACGTTTTTCTCCTCGTATCCTTAATGATTCACGATATGCTCTGAAATATTAATAGATTAAATCAGTAATGAACAACTTGTGTGCATGGCATAAACCGTGTGTCTTGTGCGGTTTTGGTCGGGCACTGAAAAATAAAAGGTTGCCCACCTAGAAACTAGTCAAATTAACTCAGATTTGAAATTTTCTAAATTTCCTTCAAAATTTCAACAATACTTACTCAGACGGTCCCCACAAATGCCTTTCGTTTTCAGGCAGTCTCCTTCCATGATAAGCTAAAATCCGATAAAATTTTCATCAAGATCTTATGCATAAACTCTCAAATTTCAACTTACGGTCAAGATAATACCCAAATGTCTCAGAATTACGAGGCAGTTTGTTGAGATGTTCAATAAAATTAAGATTCCAATATGGATTTGATTGATAATTGTTGAACTGAGGTAATCTGATTTGGAAACCTTGTCCTCCAAATTGAGGACCAATTGACAGGGTAAGTGTTTGTTGTGGTCTGTAGTACTGATTTTGTTGTGGTCTAAAATACTGATTTTGTTGAGGACGCCAGTTTTGTTGATAATTATTTACTTGAGGACGTCGGTTGTAGTTTTGTTGTTCATAATTGTAGTTAGGTGGTCGTAGGAATGACGAAATCAGGCCAAAAAGTCCTCTTGGTCTGAAAATTTGTCTTTTTACCAGCAACTTCTCATCTTCTGGTTCTGTACTCGGCTCATCAGCTTCTTCTGGCTCTGTACTCGATTCTTCTACTTCTTCTGGTTGTTCTGTAGTTTCATCACTTGAAAAATCTTCTGTAGTTTCATTAACTTCCTCACTTCCGATTGCAATTGTTATTAAAACCGAAATAATTAGCACTGCAAGAACCTTCCTCATATTTTTTGCGTCTTACTTTTTCCGATATTTGTCAAAGAATATTTCCAAAATATTTTTGTTGTTGATTCTTGTGTGATTTTCTATATAAAACTGGTTTTGTTATTCTCACAATAATTTCCAATTTTGTTCTTTTATTTTCATTTGTCACGTGTGTGAATAAAATGGAAGAAAAAGACCGGCTGTTAAGTTTTGAAAATCCGACAATAAAGCAGAATTATTGCAATTTTTAAAGTTCATTCACAGATGATATTTTAATTTTAAGGAGCGGAACTCGAAATTGGATTAAATCAGTTAGGTTTCTTCTATGCTTTCTCGCTATCGGGATCGGTTCAATTTCAATCCCGAGCCAGATCCAGAAAATTTAGAGATTCTGGCAATATTTAAGAGATCCTGGTCAAAGAGATCTAAAAATTTAATTTTTTAATAGACGTCGTCAATTATTACCAATAACTAATGACTTATTAGTTCAATATTCTATAAATAAATCTCTTTTCAAATTTTAAAAACCTCTAAATTACGAATTTTAAGTGAAAAGACAACGCAATTACTTCCAACCTCAAAACAAAGACATTTAGAGCGCAAAACTTTTAATAATTTCTTTTTTGGAAATTAATTGGGTATTAATGGAGAAATAAAAGCATCATAAATGAGAACAATTCGGTCTTGAAAGTTTTAATAACTGATAAATTTTTCTGTTTGTGCTCAAAAAGCACTTTACATTAATTGCAAATTATGTTTAGTTTCCAAGAAAAAAATATGTTTTTCGACAATTTGGTTGAAAATTTGATGAATCCGTCAGTAATTTCATACTTGCAAAAATATGATTAATTAATATGGCAAATAACTTCATCAAATTCTACAAAAAAAACCATCTAATTTACAACTTTTTGATGAAAAGTTTTTAATTAACATCCTTTTTACTTTGATAGTTATTTTCTGATGCATTGCTTTGAGTACAGATTTACAGTTAATTCATTTTCATGGATACTAAATACATAAATACACCCGAAGACCACAATTCTATCATAAATTCGTCCCCATGCCGGATCTCTGACTTATCAGTGCCAAATTC
Source organism: Chironomus tepperi (assembly GCF_022539635.2). Lineage (NCBI taxonomy): Eukaryota > Metazoa > Arthropoda > Insecta > Diptera > Chironomidae > Chironomus > Chironomus tepperi. The sequence continues at coordinate 1,198,576 of NW_027226383.1, forward strand.
GGTTTAAAACCAGCTAGTCGATCTAGTAGGTCGATCTAGTAGGTTGGTCTAGTAGATCGGTCTAGTAGGTCTAGTACCGGATTTTGGATCGATTATTCGAATTAACCGAGGATTCGGGATATGACACAGAAAAGTTTTTAGCGGTTTGGATTGTTCAGGAATAGCACAGAAAAGTTTTTAGCGGTTTGGATTGTTCAGGAATAGCACAGAAAAGTTTTTAGCGGTTTGGATTGTTCAGGAATAGCACAGAAAAGTTTTTAGCGGTTTGGATTGTTCAGGAATGGCACAGAAAAGTTTTTAGCGGTTTGGATTGTTCAGGAATGGCACAGAAAAGTTTTTAGCGGTTTGGATTGTTCAGGAATAGCACAGAAAAGTTTTTAGCGGTTTGGATTGTTCAGGAATGGCACAGAAAAGTTTTTAGCGGTTTGGATTGTTCAGGAATAGCACAGAAAAGTTTTTAGCGGTTTGGATTGTTCAGGAATAGCACAGAAAAGTTTTTAGCGGTTTGGATTGTTCAGGAATGGCACAGAAAAGTTTTTAGCGGTTTGGATTGTTCAGGAATGGCACAGAAAAGTTTTTAGCGGTTTGGATTGTTCAGGAATGGCACAGAAAAGTTTTTAGCGGTTTGGATTGTTCAGGAATGGCACAGAAAAGTTTTTAGCGGTTTGGATTGTTCAGGAATGGCACAGAAAAGTTTTTAGCGGTTTGGATTGTTCAGGAATAGCACAGAAAAGTTTTTAGCGGTTTGGATTGTTCAGGAATAGCACAGAAAAGTTTTTAGCGGTTTGGATTGTTCAGGAATAGCACAGAAAAGTTTTTAGCGGTTTGGATTGTTCAGGAATAGCACAGAAAAGTTTTTAGCGGTTTGGATTGTTCAGGAATAGCACAGAAAAGTTTTTAGCGGTTTGGATTGTTCAGGAATAGCACAGAAAAGTTTTTAGCGGTTTGGATTGTTCAGGAATAGCACAGAAAAGTTTTTAGCGGTTTGGATTGTTCAGGAATAGCACAGAAAAGTTTTTAGCGGTTTGGATTGTTCAGGAATAGCACAGAAAAGTTTTTAGCGGTTTGGATTGTTCAGGAATAGCACAGAAAAGTTTTTAGCGGTTTGGATTGTTCAGGAATAGCACAGAAAAGTTTTTAGCGGTTTGGATTGTTCAGGAATAGCACAGAAAAGTTTTTAGCGGTTTGGATTGTTCAGGAATAGCACAGAAAAGTTTTTAGCGGTTTGGATTGTTCAGGAATAGCACAGAAAAGTTTTTAGCGGTTTGGATTGTTCAGGAATGGCACAGAAAAGTTTTTAGCGGTTTGGATTGTTCAGGAATAGCACAGAAAAGTTTTTAGCGGTTTGGATTGTTCAGGAATAGCACAGAAAAGTTTTTAGCGGTTTGGATTGTTCAGGAATAGCACAGAAAAGTTTTTAGCGGTTTGGATTGTTCAGGAATAGCACAGAAAAGTTTTTAGCGGTTTGGATTGTTCAGGAATGGCACAGAAAAGTTTTTAGCGGTTTGGATTGTTCAGGAATAGCACAGAAAAGTTTTTAGCGGTTTGGATTGTTCAGGAATGGCACAGAAAAGTTTTTAGCGGTTTGGATTGTTCAGGAATGGCACAGAAAAGTTTTTAGCGGTTTGGATTGTTCAGGAATAGCACAGAAAAGTTTTTAGCGGTTTGGATTGTTCAGGAATGGCACAGAAAAGTTTTTAGCGGTTTGGATTGTTCAGGAATAGCACAGAAAAGTTTTTAGCGGTTTGGATTGTTCAGGAATGGCACAGAAAAGTTTTTAGCGGTTTGGATTGTTCAGGAATGGCACAGAAAAGTTTTTAGCGGTTTGGATTGTTCAGGAATAGCACAGAAAAGTTTTTAGCGGTTTGGATTGTTCAGGAATGGCACAGAAAAGTTTTTAGCGGTTTGGATTGTTCAGGAATAGCACAGAAAAGTTTTTAGCGGTTTGGATTGTTCAGGAATGGCACAGAAAAGTTTTTAGCGGTTTGGATTGTTCAGGAATGGCACAGAAAAGTTTTTAGCGGTTTGGATTGTTCAGGAATGGCACAGAAAAGTTTTTAGCGGTTTGGATTGTTCAGGAATAGCACAGAAAAGTTTTTAGCGGTTTGGATTGTTCAGGAATAGCACAGAAAAGTTTTTAGCGGTTTGGATTGTTCAGGAATGGCACAGAAAAGTTTTTAGCGGTTTGGATTGTTCAGGAATGGCACAGAAAAGTTTTTAGCGGTTTGGATTGTTCAGGAATGGCACAGAAAAGTTTTTAGCGGTTTGGATTGTTCAGGAATGGCACAGAAAAGTTTTTAGCGGTTTGGATTGTTCAGGAATGGCACAGAAAAGTTTTTAGCGGTTTGGATTGTTCAGGAATAGCACAGAAAAGTTTTTAGCGGTTTGGATTGTTCAGGAATGGCACAGAAAAGTTTTTAGCGGTTTGGATTGTTCAGGAATGGCACAGAAAAGTTTTTAGCGGTTTGGATTGTTCAGGAATGGCACAGAAAAGTTTTTAGCGGTTTGGATTGTTCAGGAATAGCACAGAAAAGTTTTTAGCGGTTTGGATTGTTCAGGAATAGCACAGAAAAGTTTTTAGCGGTTTGGATTGTTCAGGAATGGCACAGAAAAGTTTTTAGCGGTTTGGATTGTTCAGGAATGGCACAGAAAAGTTTTTAGCGGTTTGGATTGTTCAGGAATAGCACAGAAAAGTTTTTAGCGGTTTGGATTGTTCAGGAATGGCACAGAAAAGTTTTTAGCGGTTTGGATTGTTCAGGAATGGCACAGAAAAGTTTTTAGCGGTTTGGATTGTTCAGGAATGGCACAGAAAAGTTTTTAGCGGTTTGGATTGTTCACAGAAAAGTTTTTAGCGGTTTGGATTGTTCAGGAATAGCACAGAAAAGTTTTTAGCGGTTTGGATTGTTCAGGAATGGCACAGAAAAGTTTTTAGCGGTTTGGATTGTTCAGGAATAGCACAGAAAAGTTTTTAGCGGTTTGGATTGTTCAGGAATAGCACAGAAAAGTTTTTAGCGGTTTGGATTGTTCAGGAATGGCACAGAAAAGTTTTTAGCGGTTTGGATTGTTCAGGAATGGCACAGAAAAGTTTTTAGCGGTTTGGATTGTTCAGGAATGGCACAGAAAAGTTTTTAGCGGTTTGGATTGTTCAGGAATGGCACAGAAAAGTTTTTAGCGGTTTGGATTGTTCAGGAATGGCACAGAAAAGTTTTTAGCGGTTTGGATTGTTCAGGAATGGCACAGAAAAGTTTTTAGCGGTTTGGATTGTTCAGGAATGGCACAGAAAAGTTTTTAGCGGTTTGGATTGTTCAGGAATGGCACAGAAAAGTTTTTAGCGGTTTGGATTGTTCAGGAATGGCACAGAAAAGTTTTTAGCGGTTTGGATTGTTCAGGAATGGCACAGAAAAGTTTTTAGCGGTTTGGATTGTTCAGGAATGGCACAGAAAAGTTTTTAGCGGTTTGGATTGTTCAGGAATGGCACAGAAAAGTTTTTAGCGGTTTGGATTGTTCAGGAATGGCACAGAAAAGTTTTTAGCGGTTTGGATTGTTCAGGAATGGCACAGAAAAGTTTTTAGCGGTTTGGATTGTTCAGGAATGGCACAGAAAAGTTTTTAGCGGTTTGGATTGTTCAGGAATGGCACAGAAAAGTTTTTAGCGGTTTGGATTGTTCAGGAATGGCACAGAAAAGTTTTTAGCGGTTTGGATTGTTCAGGAATGGCACAGAAAAGTTTTTAGCGGTTTGGATTGTTCAGGAATGGCACAGAAAAGTTTTTAGCGGTTTGGATTGTTCAGGAATAGCACAGAAAAGTTTTTAGCGGTTTGGATTGTTCAGGAATCAGGAAGCACAGAAAAGTTTTTAGCGGTTTGGATTGTTCAGGAATGGCACAGAAAAGTTTTTAGCGGTTTGGATTGTTCAGGAATAGCACAGAAAAGTTTTTAGCGGTTTGGATTGTTCAGGAATAGCACAGAAAAGTTTTTAGCGGTTTGGATTGTTCAGGAATAGCACAGAAAAGTTTTTAGCGGTTTGGATTGTTCAGGAATAGCACAGAAAAGTTTTTAGCGGTTTGGATTGTTCAGGAATAGCACAGAAAAGTTTTTAGCGGTTTGGATTGTTCAGGAATAGCACAGAAAAGTTTTTAGCGGTTTGGATTGTTCAGGAATAGCACAGAAAAGTTTTTAGCGGTTTGGATTGTTCAGGAATAGCACAGAAAAGTTTTTAGCGGTTTGGATTGTTCAGGAATAGCACAGAAAAGTTTTTAGCGGTTTGGATTGTTCAGGAATGGCACAGAAAAGTTTTTAGCGGTTTGGATTGTTCAGGAATAGCACAGAAAAGTTTTTAGCGGTTTGGATTGTTCAGGAATAGCACAGAAAAGTTTTTAGCGGTTTGGATTGTTCAGGAATAGCACAGAAAAGTTTTTAGCGGTTTGGATTGTTCAGGAATAGCACAGAAAAGTTTTTAGCGGTTTGGATTGTTCAGGAATGGCACAGAAAAGTTTTTAGCGGTTTGGATTGTTCAGGAATGGCACAGAAAAGTTTTTAGCGGTTTGGATTGTTCAGGAATAGCACAGAAAAGTTTTTAGCGGTTTGGATTGTTCAGGAATAGCACAGAAAAGTTTTTAGCGGTTTGGATTGTTCAGGAATAGCACAGAAAAGTTTTTAGCGGTTTGGATTGTTCAGGAATAGCACAGAAAAGTTTTTAGCGGTTTGGATTGTTCAGGAATAGCACAGAAAAGTTTTTAGCGGTTTGGATTGTTTTTAGCGGTTTGGATTGTTCAGGAATAGCACAGAAAAGTTTTTAGCGGTTTGGATTGTTCAGGAATAGCACAGAAAAGTTTTTAGCGGTTTGGATTGTTCAGGAATGGCACAGAAAAGTTTTTAGCGGTTTGGATTGTTCAGGAATGGCACAGAAAAGTTTTTAGCGGTTTGGATTGTTCAGGAATGGCACAGAAAAGTTTTTAGCGGTTTGGATTGTTCAGGAATAGCACAGAAAAGTTTTTAGCGGTTTGGATTGTTCAGGAATGGCACAGAAAAGTTTTTAGCGGTTTGGATTGTTCAGGAATAGCAC